>NC_063342.1:10196187-10326709 GCF_021869965.1 Rhincodon typus
CCTCTATCCATCTTCTATCCGCCTCCCACTCTCTCCCTATTTATTTCAGAACCCCCTTCCCCTCCCCCCTTTTCTGATGAAGGGTCTCGGCCCAAAACGTCAGCCTCTCTGCTCCTATGTTTCTGCCTGACCTGCTGTGTTCATCCAGCCCTGCACCTTGTTGTCTCGGATTCATCAGCATCTGCAGTTCCTACTATCAAGGATATGTTGTATTTATTAACAATCCAACAGTGTCTTTATATTTTGAGATGTGGGGGAGAGCAAGAAAAATAAAGAGGACGAGACTCAATAATTCAGTGTTCCACTTAAAACAGAATTCCCAAGGCATCATTAGAATGGACAGCAATCTGCTTGGAAGAAGGAGAAAGGGCGTAGTATTGTAAAAGTTAATATGATGAAGCAAACATTGCCTTGTGACATTTTCCCAGCCTCGTGCTGACAGATATCAATGAAGATAGAGCATTATTAGATGACAGCATCAGAATACAGGATATGTGAAGAGGCACAGCTGGCCATTTCTTGAGGCTGCTGAAAAGTTTTACATTAATTGTTAGATCAGGCAGGGCCGGGCTAATGGACGGTTACCAGCAATAGTGAGGTACGTAGTGTTCTCTATCTCTGAGCGCTGAGTCAGAAAATTGTGTGTTTGAATCTCACTCCAAACTCGGATGACATTCCATTCCAGTATAATGGGAATTCTTCATTGTTGGGAGTCTCCTATCTCAGAAAATTTAAATCTTTTCAAGTTGATCTTGCAACTTGAAACTCTCTTACATAGCTATAGTTGAGAGAGCTAACCTATTTAGGTACCTTGCCTGGTACAGCTATCTCAGAAAGGCAGACCCTTTGACAATTACAGCAATTACTATACAAGACAGGGGGGGTATTTGATGAGATGAACCTCTTTGAGGAAGTCTACTCTTGAAGAATTTTAAGGAATTAAAGAGTGCGACAGACAATGAGGATCACTCCTTGTGTCAGTTTGATGTGTTCAGGGAGAATTCCCTCATGCAAAATGACTCAATTGTGTCCTCCTGCATAACAACATTTAACAGGAGTTGATGTGCGGATGACAATAGGTACTTGAGATGGATCCACGGTCTAATTACTCTAATTACACCGCAACAATTTCAAAATGTATTACAATTCACGTTACATTTCTATGATAGAGTAACATTTTTATCTCGATTGCTATTAATTACTTCAACATCATTATTTTTAACGAGCATGCAATGTACCTAGAATGATTTCTAGTGTGGAATTTTCAGTGTGGACAATAAAATGAATGTGAAGTGAAGTTATCCAGTGGAAGAACATGAAATCCTTATTATCAGATGCAAAATGTTAAAGTCTGTTATTATCCAGTGGAAGATGTCAAAATCCCTATTACTGAGTTGGAGAATATGAAGTCTCTATTATCTTGTCTAAGTTGTTGAAGCCCCTATTATTTGGTGAAAATGAATTGCAGTCCATGTTATCCAAAGCTGTGCATCAGTTTTCATGCATGCAGATTCCCTAAGTTGAACAATGTAGTACGAGACACGACTTGCCTACAGAATGACATTGATGACTATGTACAACTGTTCAACCACATGCTGCTCGACTGAAACTGGACAAGGTCTGGTTGATGTGGAAGGCTTGAGGTGGCACTGCAGGGCAGCCTCTGCGGTCAGGGTTGTGGGTGGCACAGATGGCAAGAGGAAGGAAGTGTTGATGAATTAATGCGACCTAAGAGGCATCGCCTGAATTAACGACATAGCTGCCAAGGAAGCTCTCAGGCTTTTTTGTGCAGCCTGGTGACAGTCCCGGTCCCACACTGTTTATGTTCTGTTGCCTGAGCCCAGGGACTGTGGCACTGCAGATAACGTTGTTGTGGCTCAGTTATTGTGCTCATAATTTTGAAAAAAAGGCTGCTGCATCTGGAACTGAAGCCATAGCGGTGTGCAAGGGAAGATTCAAAAAGCATTAATCCTGTGCTGAGTGACGGGGGAAGGTCTACTTTTACCCATGTCTCTATCGGTACATGTCCTGCCTGCTGTGATCAGATTTGATTTTAACTCATGAGTTTGAGGACCTTGGCCTTGTGGACATGAATGCAGGGGTGGGGTATGAATGATATGATACAGGGTCAAAAAACTGGACACAATGCTCCTGATTATTAAATGGGAAAACGCTCAAAGGACAGATTCACACAACAGTGCCATACTGTCCCTCAATCCCACTCCACCATTCAACCAGATCAAGGCTAACCCCCTACTTCAGCGCCATTTTCCCACATTTTCCCCATACCTTTCGACACCTTCAATACGTACATTCCCACGTATTATATAAAAAAACAAACTCGAATTTCCATAGAACCTTTTGCAATGTTCCGCTTTGCATCCAAGGAGATACTTCAGAAGCACAGTTACAATTGCAGTGTAGGAAATGCAGCAGAAAAAATGCACGCAGCAAGATCCCACAGCCAACATCAACTGGGTAATCTGTTTTTATCATGTTGCTCGACAATGAATGTTGATCAGGTCACTGGGGAGAATTCCCCTGCTCTGCTTTGATCTCATAGCACAGAATTTTAACAGCCATTTGACAGGGTAATCAGGGCTGCAGTTTTCATGCACTGCTTGAAAGGTGGCACAATGCAACAGTGTTGCTGTCCCTCAATATTTCATTGGAGGGCCAGGCTGGATTATAGTGGGATTTAAAAACCATAATTTTCAGATTTAGGTGAGATGACAAACCACTGATACCCAGCAACTAACTCTCAGTGAATGACCCTGACTGTAATACATTTGCATCAACTTTATTTATAGAGTCACAGAGATCTACAGTACAGAAAAATGCCCTTCGGTCCATCAAGTGAAGGGTAAGTCGTGCCTCACAAACGTTATTGAGTTCTTTGAGAAGGTGACCAAACAGGTGGATGAGGGTAAAGCGGTTGATGTGGTGTACATGGATTTCAGTAAAGCGTTTGATAAGGTTCCCCATGGTAGGCTATTGCAGAAAATACGGAGGCATGGGATTGAGGGTGATTTAGCGGTCTGGATCAGAAATTGGCTAACTGTTAGAAGACAGAGGGTGGTGGTTGATGGGAAATGTTCATCCTGGAGTTCAGTTACCAGTGGTGTACCTCAAGGATCTGCTTTGGGGCCACTGCTGTTTGTCATTTTTATAAATGACCTGGATGAGGGCGTAGAACGATGGGTTAGTAAATTTGCGGATGACACCAAAGTTGGTGGAGTTGTGGATAGTGCGGAAGGATGTTGCAGGTTACAGAGGGACATAGATAAGCTGCAGAGCTGGGCTGAGAGGTGGCAAATGGAGTTTAATGCGGAAAAGTGTGAGGTGATTCACTTTGGAAGGAGTAACAGGAATACAGAGTACTGGGCTAATGGTAAGATTCTTGGTAGTGTGGATGAGCAGAAAGATCTCGGTGTCCATGTGCATAGATCACTGAAAGTTGCCACCCAGGTAGATAGCGTTGTTAAGAAGGCGTACAGTATGTTAGGTTTTATTGGTAGAGGGATTGAGTTTCGGAGCGATGAGGTCATGTTGCAGCTGTACAAAACTCTGGTATGGCCGCACTTGGAGTATTGCGTACAGTTCTGGTCGCCGCATTATAGGAAGGATGTGGAAGCATTGGAAAGGGTGCAGAGGAGATTTACCAGGATGTTGCCTGGTATGGAGGGAAGGTCTTATGAGGAAAGGGTGAGGGTCTTGAGGTTGTTTTCATTAGAGAGAAGAAGGTTAAGAGGTGACTTGATAGAGACATACAAGATGATCAGAGGATTAGATAGGGTGGACAGTGGGAACCTTTTTCCTCGGATGGTGATGGCTAGCACGAGGGGACATAGCTTTAAATTGAGGGGTGATAGATATAGGACGGATGTCAGAGCTAGGTTCTTTACTCAGAGAGTAGTAAGGGCGTGGAATGCCCTGCCTGCAAAAATAGTAGACTCGCCAACTTTAAGGGCATTTAAATGGTCATTGGATAAACATATGGATGATAATGGAATAGTTTAGGTTAGATGGGCTTCAGATTGGTTTCACAGGTTGGCGCAACATCGAGGGCCGAAGGGCCTGTACTGCGCTGTAATGTTCTATGTTCTATGTTCTATGTTCTAAGTCTGCTCTAGTTAAAAACAACCACCGAACAATTTAATCCCATTTTCCAATACTTCGCCCGTAGCCTTGCAATTTTGTACTCTTCAAAATTGTGGACTAAAATGAGAAAAACATTTAAAACCAGTGATTTAAAGGATTGCCACATGTTTTTAAAAACAAATAACCTGACACTCAAGACAAGCATTATGTAAGCATCTACTTGCACAAACAATAATTGAAGATTATATTGTGGGGGGACAAACTGCAGCCAAGGAGTGTTCTGTACTCAGATCAAGCTCTGGTTGGCAACAAGAAATTAATTGATCTATGGATGGTAGAATCATAGAATCCCTACAGTGTGGAAGCAGGCTATTCAGCCCATCAAGTTCACACCGACTCTCCGAATAGCATTCCACCCAGACTGACACCCATTCCTGCATTTCCCATGGATAATCCACCCAGCCTGCACATCCCTGGACACTATGAGCAATTTAGCATGGCCAATCCACCTAACCTACACATCTTTGGACTGTGGGAGAAAACCCACACAGACACGGGGAGAATGTGCAAACTCCACACAGACAGTTACCCAAGACTGGAATTGAACCTGGGTCCCTGGAGCTGCAAGGCAGCACTACTAACCACTGAGCCACCATGAGAATAGTGACCAGTTATCTGGCAATTTTTAGCATGTCCAGTTATTTATGAAGAGGGAAATTTGGCCACAGGTGAATTCCCAGACAAATGGAGAATAGCCAATGTTGCCCTATTGTTTAAGAAGGAGATCAAGGATAATCTGGAAATTACAGACCTGTAAGTCTCACATCAGTGGTAGGGAAATTATTGGAAAAGATTCTCAGGGACAAGCTCTATACGCATTTAAAAGCAAATGGACTTCTTAGCAATAGACAGCATGGTTTTGTATGGGGGAGCTTGTGCCTCACTATCTTGAAGTTTTTTGAGGAGGTGATGTAGATGATTGAAGAGGGAAAAGCAGTTGATGTTGTCTACATGGACTTCAGTAAAGCCTTTGACAAAGTCCCTCGTGGTAGGCTGGTGCAAAAGGTGAAGTCACATGGTATCAGGGGTGAGCTGGCAAGATGGATACAGAACTGGCTTAGTCATAGGAGGCAGAAGGTAGTGGTGGAGGGATATTTTTTGGAATGGAGGGCTGTGACTAGTGGTGTTCCACAGGGATTAGTGCTGGGACCTCTGCTGTTCGTATCCTACATAAATGATTTGGAGGAAATGTAGCTGTCTAATTAGTAAATTGGCAGACAATACAAAGGTTGGTGGAATTGCGGATAGTGATGAGGATTGACCAAGATATAGATCAGTTGGAAGCATGGAGAGGGTACAGAAAAGGTTTACCATGATGTTGCCTGGATTGGGGGATTTTAGCTATGAAGAAAGATTGGATAGATTTGGTTTGTTTTCACTGGAATGCAGGAAGTTGAGGGGCGACCAGATAGCAGTTTATAAGATTATGAATGGAATGGATAGAGTGGAAAGTATGAGGCTTTTTCCCAGGGTGGGCGGTCAATTACTAGGGGACACAGATTCAAGGTGCAAAGGGGCAAGTTTAAAAGAGATGTGCAAGGTAAGTTTTTCACACAAAGGATGATGAGTGCCTGGAAAGGCTGCCAGACGTGGTGGTGGAAGCAGTTATAATAACAGCATTCATGAACCTTCTATACATGAATTGGAAAGGAATAAAGGAATACAGATCCTATAAGTGAAGATAGTTTTAGTATGGGAGGGCAAACTGCCTCAGCGCAGGCTTGGAGGGCCAAAGGGCCTGTTACTATGCTGCACTGTTCTTTGTTCTTTGCCTGCTAATAATCATATGATTGGTTCTCAGGTAACTGAAGAGCTTGGGGCTGGGAACGAGATACAAGGATGTCTTCAGACTACCATTAATTTAAGACTTATCTCTCTGTTCTCTACAATCAAAACACACTTTGAAACTGAAGAAAACCAATTTATCTTTCCTTCAGTAGTTGTAAGTTGTGACTTTTTAACTGATAAGTCAGAGGCTTTTTACAAGTGACTCAGCCACCTTGCGTCTCTTGCAAACTAGTGGAAACATTTGGAAAAGGAAAACTAAAAAGAAACCATTTTATCAGCAAGAAATTACTCAACAGATCTAGCGAAAATGACTACTGAACTACTTTCCCAATTATCATTCCACCCCTTTATTTCCTTTATGTCTGTATGTGTTTGTGTGTGTGTGTGTGTGTGTGTGTGTGTGGGTGTGTGTGTGTGCCTGCATGTGTGTATGTGTGTGTAAATATACCCACTGAGGTTCAGAAGTGAGTCACTGCTAAACAGTCACTGCTTAGAAATGGAGGATTACTGTCTTCATAAATGAAGGTACAAAAGATGTTCAAGGGGGGCTCTAGTCAGATGCAGTCGATTGAAAAGAAAATTATCACAGTCTTGGGCTTTGCCATATACGAAGGGGTTGTTCAAGTTTTTGCATTCTAACAGTGGTTACAATAGCAATAAATTACTGTGTTTATGTGGTATCTGTTTGAATGGATGTGTTTGTGTGTATGTGTATATGTTTATATGTCTGTTTGTGTATGTCCTGTTGTGAGGAAGGGTCATCGAACCCAAAACGTTAGTTCTGTTTTCTATTCACAGATGCTGCCAGACATGCTGAGCTTTCCCAGCAATCTCTATATTTGTTTCCAATAAATTACTGAGTCTGGTCTTCCCTATCGCAAGGTACAACAGAGAGGGATTGAAATTCTGAGCCCTCCCGACGTTCTCCTGGGACTCGATTTTCAGGGACGACAGCATTTTGAAAGAAAATCTGAAGATCTTTCTTCCCTTTGGAGTTCAGAAGCCATTACATGTAGCAAAGTTTTTAAGGACTTGACCCAGGATGCCCTTAACTGCTGGAAAGTTAACAATATTTGTGGAACACATTGACAGTCAAATGTAAGTCCAGCTGTCAGAAAGATGGTGATAGTGATCCAGCGGTGTTCAATCTAAATAACTAACAGCAGGAGCTAGCTATGAAGACAGTGCGGCACAATGCCTGGTTTTAGAATGCCAGTGTTATGTTTGGAACGTGTGGAGTTAAAAACTGGATAAGCACAATCCTTTCACATGTCAAAAAAGTAAGTACGTCAACAGATTGACATTGCACTTAGAGTGTAATGAATATGCCAAAGTTCATCGTAGAACTTAAACAAAACAAAATGACACTGAGCCACACAGGGAGATATCAGATCAGATGACCAAAGCCTTAAGGAAAGCAACCTAGAGAGACTGAGAGTATAAAATAGGATATTCCGGACCTTAGAGTCTGGACAAGGAAAGGCACGACCGCTGAGGTTGGGTCAGAATACAACCGTAAGACAGAGGAGCAAAATCAGCCATTCAGCCCATCAATTCTGCTCCACCATTCAACAAGATTATAATTGAGCTGATTGTCCTCAACTCCACTTTCCTGCCCTTTTCTCCATCATTCTTAATTGCCTTACTGATTAAAAACCATCTTTGAAAGTAATTAATGGCCCAGCCTCTTTAGCTCTCTGTGGTAAAGAATTCCACTGATTCTCTACTTTCTGGAGGGGTTTAAATTAAGGATGAAAATGTTAATATTTGAGCACTGCTTGACTTGGAAGTCAATGCTGGTCAGTGACCACAAAGGTAATAATTGAACAGGATTTTATATGCTTTAGGACACAGCCAGCAGAGTTTTAGATGATCTCAAGATTTTGAAGAGTTGAGTGTGAGAGACTGGTCTGGAATATTTTGGAATAGCAGACTTTTGAAGTAACAAAAGCATAGATGAGGGTTTCAACAGCTGAAGAGCTGAGACTGCAACATATTAGGTGATTTTAGAGATATAGAAATATCTTAGCGATGGTGTGGACATGCAGTCAAAAGTTCATCTCATGGGCAAATATATGATATTAAGGTTGTGAATTGTCTGGTTTAATCTCAAACAGTTGCCAGAGGGGGGAAATGGAAACAATAATTACAGTATGGACTTTGGAACAGGGACAAATAGCAGTAGATTCAATCTTCCCACAGATGGAGGAAATTTCTGCTCACCCGGTACTTCATTTTGATTAGCAGTCCGATAATTTAGCACCAATGAAAAAAAGAAGAGATAACTTGAGAGCAAGATAAAAGAAAATGTATTCATTTTCAGGGAACAGTAGTGGCAACATGGAGTTCTCTCTCTTTCCTCCACATACTGTTTGTGTTGCAGCCCAGTCTATGGCAAGAATCCGAGATGAAATTTATCCATGAACCAGCATCGCTAATCAATTTAATTCGTCATTCTGCTTCATTGCTATTGGCAAACTTTGCTTTGCATGAATTAGCCACAGTATGGCGTATATTACAACATTTCAACAAAAAAATTCATTTGGCTGCTTTACAGATATAAAGGGACAATGAATTTAAGATCCCACAGTGTCCTGATGAATAGTTATCCCTTGAACATAATTATCAAAAAAAAACTGTAAATCCAGGCACACCGACTCAATGATGTCTATCCTCCTGAAATTAAATGCTGACCATAAAGCATGTAACCAAATTCTTAATGTAAAAAAACAGTATGTATATAGCACCTCTAACATGTACAGAATATCTTAAAGTGTATGGCAACCAAAAAAGTACATTTCTAGTGTAATTAACTATGCACGTGCATCAGCAAAAGCATACTATTGAGGCTGGGTCATTAATTTACATATTAAGTTAAACTGGACCGATTTTTAATCTGTAAGGGCGTCAAGGCTTGCGGAGAAAAGGCAAGAAAGTGGAGTTGAGGACTATCAGATCAGTCATGATCTCATTGAATGGTGGAGCAGAGCAGACTCAACGGACTCAATGGTCCAATTCTAGCCCTACTTCCTATGGTCTCATGGCTTCAGATATGAAGTGGTTATTTCCTCTTGTGGTGAAATCTAGGACCAGAAGACATAATTTCAGACTAAGGAGTTATCCATTTAAACCAGAGATGAGGAGGATTTTGTTCTCTCAGAGAACAGTGAATCTGTGGAATTCTTTATCGCAGAAAGTTGTAGAGGATGGCTCAATAAGAATATATGAGGCTGAGATAATCATTACAGGAATCAAGGGTTATTAGGATAAGGCAGGAAAGTGAAGTTCGGGATCTCAGTGATTAGCAGAGTGTACTCGATGGGCCAAATGGCCAATATTTGCAACTATATTTTATAGTTTTAAACAAAGAGTGTGACAAAAGACCAAATGTTTTTGGTGATTTTGGGGTTGAGCAGAATGTTGGACATGACATCATGGTCAATGCCTTGTCTTTTTTTCGACAAGGGTCTTGGGATTCTTAACATAAGTCTGAATCTCCCAGCCACAGAAATCTGATGTAAAACCTTTTACAAGTATTTCAAACAAGTAAATAGGAGAAACTCATGCCAGTGACAGAAAGGTAGATTGAGGAGATTCACCCAGATGTTGTATGTGCTACAGTGATTCAGCTATGAAGAGAGACTAGATAGACTAGGTTTGATTTCCTTAGAGCACAGAAGGCTAAAGGGAAACTTGATTGAGATGTACAAAGTTATGAGAGTCGTAGCTCAAGGTAGATAACAAAACACATTTTCCATTAGTAGAGCAGTCAATAACCAGGGGGCACAGTTTTAATATACGAAGCAGGAGGTTTAGAGGGAATTTGAGGAAAGATGCTTTCACCCAGACGGTGATCAGTGTCTGGAATTCAGTGCTGACAAGGGTGCTAGAGGCAGGAACCATCAAGACGTTTAAGAAGTATTTAGACAAGCATTTGAAATGCCATTGTACACAAGGCTATGGACCAAGTGCTGGAAAATGGGGTTAGAATAAATAGACAGCAAAAACTGCCGATGCTGGAGTCAGAGATAATACAGTGTGGAGCTAGAGGAATCACAGCAGGCCAGGCAGCATCAGAGGAGCAGGAAAGTTGATGTTTCGGGTTGGGAACCCTTCTTCAGAAATGCCTGATGATGGCATGAAAATGATGGGCTGAAGGGCCTTCTACCATGTTTTAAAAACTGGCAGACTCTATGAATCATTGGGCACAGATTTCAAGCCACTCACAGAATAATGTGGACTGAATAAGGGAACAGGACTAATTAAATAGCTATTTCAAAGTGCTAGTGCAAGCACAATGGACCAAACATCCACGTTGTAAATTCAACAGTCACTTAAATAGGTGGGTTGGGGACATCATCTTGTCCAAATGACACCTTCAATAATCCGACCCTGCCCCTGTACTGCATTAAGCTGTCAGCCTAGACAATGACTGTAAGCACACAGGAAAAGTCTTGCAGATATTGAAAAGCTGGAAATGTGAACAGCAAATTCTGGAATTTATCAGTAAGTCAAGCAGCATCTGTGAAGAGAGAAGCTGAAGTTCAGGTGACTGGCCCTTTATCAGAATGGTGTTGCTTGAGCAGCTGAGTCATGTCAGCATTTTCAAATCTTATTGGATTTATAACTGCCTGGAACACAAGGCTAAGGTAGTCGTTACATCTGGATTGGAGCTCCTGGTTCAAGTCCCATACCAAGACTTGCCGGCTGTTGAGGGGGAGTTTGTAATGTTGCCATACAGACAGATGTTAACAGCCTGTCAGTCCTTCCACTCTTCATGATATCAGGCATGATGTGGAGGTGCCGGTGTTGGACTGGGATGGACAAAGTCAGAAATCACACAACACCAAGTTGTAGTCAGAGATAACAAGGTGTAGATCTGGATGAACACAGCAGGCCAAGCAGCATCAGAGGAGCAGGAAAGCCGATGTTTCGGGTCGAGACCCTTCTTCAGAAATCTGAAGAAATCTGAAGAGATTTCTGAAGAAGGGTCTCGACCCGAAACGTCAGCTTTCCTGTTCCTCTGATGCTGCTTGGCCTGTAGTGTTCATCCAGCTCTACACCTTGTTATCTCAGATTCTCCAGCATCGGCAGTTCCTACTATCTCTGTAACCAAATTGCAGTCCAAGAAATCACAAGCTTATGGAGCATAGGCCCTTCGTCAGGTAAAGTGAGAGAGAAGCACACAGACACAGAATTTATAGGCAGAGAGATCAAGGGCAGAGAGATCAAAAGATCATCCAAATTGTGTGAGTGGAGTGTTGAATAAAAAGTCTCTACAGGTGATTAGAAGTGTCAGATGGAGTGAGTAAAATGTCAACAGCTAAATGACAAGCGAAGGGACGATCTATAATCCGATTAAATGATCCAGAGAGGAAATTACAAAAATAGACAGTTTTGGATGACATATTACTTTGGTTAGACCCTCGGCATGTGACTCTTATACCTATCATGGTATTCCAGTCATTTGGTTTGTCTCCAGTACCACCTTATTTTTAATTTTGTGTAATTATTTCTCTGCCTCATTTCATTGGATCACAGGTCATCCCTTTGCTTGTTATTCACCTGACGAAGGGGCTACGCTTCAAAAGCTTGTGATTTCAAATAAACCTGTTGGACTGTAACCTGGTGTTCTGTGATTACTGATATCAGGCAGTGAGAGCAGGAGAATTCATTGGTCAGTATTCCTGCAGAAGGAACTGACAAACTTCTGGAGTGTTTTGCCTATCAGCTTGCATCAATCCAATGAAATACCACGGACCATCCCTCAGAAATGGCGACAGGCAAAAAATGACACAGACAACTGCCTGGTTCAGGACTGGAACACAAAATCTTCTTCACCTTCCTCAAGAGCTCAATCAATTGAGCCAGCTACATAGTGCAATGGGAACAAAGGCCACAGTCCTTTTGCACCAATTCTACAGTTTTGCTGCGTAGCTGAACAGAGATCCCTGTCAGTGAGAAAAGGACATTCACTGCAGAGTTGCTGCTGAGTAACATGATGGTTGTTTCAAAGAAAGGCAAACAGGATGAGGAGAATGAAAGTCCTTTCAGATTGATTTCCAAAGGTGTGGATCATCCCAGAGGAACTAATTACAATCCAGTCAATGGATTGTACATTGTGAGTTGTGTGACTGAGAAGGTCTTTTTTTTAATCTCAATTACTAAACTGCAAGAATGATTGATGTGATTAGACCATTGGCTCTATGTGGTTTACATCTATTATGGAGGTTGTAAAAGCAGAAAACACATTGCCACGACTAATATCCATGACTACACCTTCCTCTAAACAAAAGCCAAGTTTAATCTGAGTGAATCCTTGCTTATAGCAAGAAGAAATTTTAGATTCTAGAGATGACTTGTCAGGAACTTTTCCTTCGCCTTATAGAATTTGACAAGCTGGGTTTTTGCTGCTCTCTTCCAGAACAGTTTCTACATTGTTCTGTGATGAACCAACTGTTTCACTGAGTGAAGGCACAGAGGGCTAGATCCTTTTAAGTATTTCTTGCTGCAGCGCACAATTGGGTTGAGTGAAACAGGCATGCCTCTTGGGGGAGCGCTGCATTGTCAGAGCTACTCAATTAAAGATTACGTTGTCCCTGCCTCCGGGTGTGGGATTCACGATTTGCAATTTGCCTGCACCCCACTCCTCGTGAGGGAGGCACCAAGCCAAGTCTGCGTCATTCTCTCATTAGAATGATTGGGACTAATGTTTAGCTGAATACAAGCCATTCTGATGGCTGGCTGGACACTCAGCACAGGCTCAGCAGTACGAGTTGCTTCCTCCTCTTAGAAGCAACCTGTCCCTCTTTAAGGAGGATTGTACTCATTAGAAGGACGCAGTGGCTGTCCCAGGCCTGTTAGCTCAATATGATGCAAAGGTTTCGGTGTTGGACAAGGGTGGACAAAGTCACATGACACCAGGTTGTAGTCCAACAGGTTTATTTAAAATCACAAGCTTTTGGAGTGCTGCTCCTTTGTCAGGTGAAGTTCAGTGCTCTGAAAGCTTGTGATTTTAATGAGACCTGTTGGACTACAACCTGGTGTCGTGTGACTTCTGACTTTATAGGCTGTTAATGGGAAACTAGAAGGAGGAAGCTGCTTGCTTCCCAGTTGTGTTGGAATACCACCACCACCTTCAGGTTCCTCGGCAAGTGATCAAACGTGGAACTGTATCACCATTCCTTCACTGTGTCAAACTCTGGAAAACCTCACTCACAGCAATGTGCATCTTCCAAACACCAAATGGACTGCAGTAATTTGAGAGGTCAGCTCATCATCAACTTCTCAAGGGCAACTAGGGACAGGCAGTAAAAGCTGACCCAGTCAATACCATCCACATCTCATTGAAAAACGTCTCCTGGTCTCCTCACATTCTAGCCTCTGTAAACCTGAGCTCACCCAGTACTTTCTCGCTCATGATCTTTCTACAGCATGTTCTGTTCACGAACCTCTCCTGTGTCATTGACCAACATTGGCTACAGGTCAAGACCTCTTAATCCATCAAGATATTTGCACTCCTCCAGTTCTGGGCTCACATTTGGATCAATGTAGATTCGGGAGTTCTTGTGCATAAATAACAAAAAGCTAGTATTATAAATTCAACAGGTAATGGAGAAGACAAATGTATTGCTGCTACTTATCTCAAAGCGAATAGGGAATAGTCGAAATCCTTGCCAAAATAATGCAAGGCTCTAGTTAGAGCACACCTAGAATATTACAAACAGTTTTGAGCTCCCTATTTAAGGTAAGATATATTGGCATTGTTCAAGAAGGTTCACTAGGTTAATTCCAGTTATGGAGGGACTGTCTTGTGAGGAGAGGTTGAGTAGGTTGGGCCCATACTTATTGGAGTTTAGATGAATGAGAGGCAACCTTATTTAAACTGTTATGGACCAGACCGAACCCCCCTCAAAATATATTAAGATAGCCGAGACCCTTACTTTTTCTTATTTTAAAGGCAAATGTCAGGCTTTGTGTTCTGGATGCAATTCGAATGAACAATCTACCAGATTTGAAACAAACACACTTTATTCATACACTATAGTTGAAATACAGCAAAAGAGAAAAGAAATAGGAATAACAACTCTATTGGAAAACTTAACAGAATAATAGATTATTTAACAGTTAAACAATAACTGTTTCAATATAATGACATCCCATAGGAAAATTCAGTAAAATAGATTGTCTAACATCCAATTCTAGCAGCTTGAAGAGAATCTCTAGCGTTTAGCTGCAACCGAGAAAGGAAAAATCACTTCCAGATTCAACTTCGAGACCCCAGTAACTGTTACTGAAAATCTAAAAATCTAAAAATTCTGGTTCTATGGGAACTTGCTGCACCCATTCAGGCTGCTTCTATTTTTTGTCTTTTGAAAAAAAACAAGGTTTCACAAGCTTTTATTTTATGTGCCTTCAATAGACAGCTCCAAACCTCTGTCTTAAAACCTCTCTTCAAAGGAAAACAGGAACGATACTCTTCTTAGAGCCATAGTATTATCACAAAACAGATGAGGTTCTTTGTGGAATGACAGAATTGATATGGATATTTGGTTTCCCATTGCAGAAGAGATTAGAACCAGACACAATCTCAGAATAAGGGGTCGCCCATTTAAGACAACGATGAGGAGAAATGTCTTCTCCCAGAAGGGTGGTGAATATGTGGAATTCTTTACTGGAGAGGGCTGTAGAGATTGGATCATTATTTAATATTCAAGGTTGAGACAGATTTTTAATCTGTAAGGGAATCAAACATTATGGAGAAAAGGCAGAAAACTGGAATTGAAGGTTATTAGATCAGCTGTGATCTCACTGAATGGCACAGCAAACTCAATGGGCTGAATGGCCTACTTCTGCGCCTATGACTCTGATCTTATTTTCTCGTTTAAGACGCTTCTCAAAGTTTACCTTCCATGACCAAACATTTTATCATCTTCTCTGATATGTAGCCTGACTTGTTTGAAAATGTACCTGTGAAACAATTGTATTACATTATAGATTCTCCCTATATGCAAGCTCAGGTTGCTGAACATCTTTTAAACCTCCTTTTCTTGAGATTGCTTGCACCAATGCAGGAGAACTTTAAGTAAAGCAGCTGTCACAAAGGCTGTGATGTGTATGTACAGCTAAGGTAAAACGCATAACCAAGGGCAGTGAACTACATCACTGCTGAAGACTTTTGCTGAGTTGAGAGAAACAGATCTGAAATTGCAAAGCGTTCTAAGGATTTACGTTTCAGCCTCCTGTGAATTTCAACCTGACAGCTGACAAATTCAGGGTTTACAAGGATTTCAAACTTGACATATATTTTAAATCAAATTCCAACAGTGGTTGTATGTGGCGCCAAAATCATTTTCAGGGATTATTCCCCACAAAGTGGAACCTCACAGCAGCAAGTTGAGCTTATCACTGCTCCTTACAATGTCAAACCTTTCTCAATTGTCAACCGTGCAGTCCTAACCACTTTAAATTGATCATCCCATATTGACTAATCGTTCATCATATCGCAATTTTTTCAGGAGGTTATGGGTAGTGGTCATGTTACTGGGCTAGCAATTCAGAACCCCTAATTAATGTGAGTTCACATCCTATGCATAGCTGCTGGTGTGGTTTAAAATAAAATCATAAATTTGCAATTTACAGCGAGGAGAAACTAACCCCAGCGACCATAAAGGCATAATTGCCGTAATTCATTAATGACTTTTAGGGAGAGAAATCCTTGTCTGGTCTGGCCTACATGTGCCTCTAGTCCCCCAGAAATCTATGGGTTGATTCTTAATTGCCCTCTGAAATGTCTCAGCAAGCCACTCAGTTCTGGGGCAACTAGGGATCGGCAACAAATACTCACCTTGCCAATGGCAACAACATCCCATAAAAGAATAAACATTTATTTCAGCCTCAAAAGTCTATAAAAACAAGAACGCCCCAGTCACCTCTTTAAAACCACAACTAAAGTGGCTTCTCTTCATTTTCTTCAACATGGCAGACCTTTAGCATTCAGATTCCAAATTCCAATACTTAGGATTATTTTGTATTAATTATATTAATTCTTATGAAGGTGTTTTTACTAACAGGTCTCTAATTTCCTTGAACACGAATAAATCTTGACCTTCTTCAGCCTATGTGCCGTGGACATTTCACAGAGGTGTTTTGGGATTGAATTTAAGCATCTGGACCCAGCAACAACAAAGGATAAGTAGCAACATCGGCTTGGAGGACTGAATCTTACCAGAAATCGGCTATGTGTGATTTTCATGGAGTTTCCTGAAGGCTGTCTCTCTATGAGGCATATCAATTGTTTTTAAATCCTACTATTGCCCCAAAACCGCCTCATTAACTATGAACCACGCCCCT
Source organism: Rhincodon typus (assembly GCF_021869965.1). Lineage (NCBI taxonomy): Eukaryota > Metazoa > Chordata > Chondrichthyes > Orectolobiformes > Rhincodontidae > Rhincodon > Rhincodon typus. Next base: position 10,212,490 of record NC_063342.1, read on the forward strand.
ATGGCACCCTCCCCCATCTGATAGTAGCACAGTTCTCCCCTCATTGTAGACTCAAGTACCTACTATTGCTAGGATATCCTGCCAGGATATTTGGCACCTGAACCATATTTACAAAGACATTGTGCACAGACAGCCCAGGGCCGTCCTATGCAGTTTGTGACATTTACCCGGATATGACAGAAGAAGGACAGTCAGTGCCTTGCTTTGTGGACAGGATTCAGTAGGGTCTGGTAGATGAGATGGTGCAGACGAAGGACATCTTCCTCCCTCAGAACCAGCAGACAGGCCTTATCACCAAACCCTGCCTGTTTGTTCCAAGGCAGCTACGTGAATCAGTATGTTCCCCACAGTCTGGAGAAGCATCTAGCAGTTCAGGAGTGACGTTCTTCTGCAAGGTAAGTACTATCACCTCTCTGAGCAATTAAGGATTGGCAATAACTGCTGGCAAGGCCAGCAATGCCCACACCCCATGAACAAATAATTGAAAGAGGCTAGCCATGCTTAGTGCTCCATGATGTTTGATGGTGTAAGGTACGGAGTGACCAGCTCTTGCACCAAGTGCAGGTTATAGAAACTTCAAGGTGATTGTGACTTTGGGAACTAGGTCAATCTTTCCAGGCCTCAAGACATTGCTTGTGCAACACAGCCAATCGTGGGATTGATTTCTGAAGCTGCATTGTGTCAGGATTGCTTGGGGTAGGGGTTTGGACAACACACAGAAGGTTAATGCCTCAGGTTCACGTAGCACCTTGCAAGGGAGTTTCAATTTTGGTGTTTGGGTTCCACTTTTAGTGCAATGCTATTGTCCTTTGAATGTCCTTACATCATTAGAAATTGAGGACCCTTTCTCACAGCATAATACACTTACTTCATGCCAATCCAGGTGTGGTCTCAGCCATTATTTACAGCATAATGCAAGGAACCAGTAGAAACTCCTCACCAATGGAACATCAGTCTTGTCCTGTTGGTAAAACCAAAAATGTACACATTCCCTCCTTCATTGATCCCATAGACACTGCACCTCCCCAAGTCTCCATTCAACCCATCTAACTAGGTTTTAATCTGCCCTCATTTCCCCCCTCCCCACCCCATCCTCGGGTACGTTGAGTAAACATGGCAGATCTAGTAGTGCACTGTCCCCCTACAGACCCAGGGTGTTATTGACCATCGACGACCCACCCCCTCCCATGTTATGACATTCCCTTTAATGATCTATCATTTCCACTCCTTACGCATTGAGTTGGCCCCTCCACAATCATAATCGTTTCTGCATCTCAGCATGCTGTCTTCAATTCGCAGTTAGGCTCCCTAGCCTTCCCCATGTAGCAATGACCCCTGATAACTCCCCATCTCTTGACTTTAACTGGATAAACCGTGAGGACTAACTGTGGGCCCACCCCCTTGAGTGACTTAGATGGACCGACACCTAAATAGACTCGGAGAACTATTCCCCTTACACACAGAGACAACAGCAACTCAGTTGAATAAAAACTGAAAGAACTGCGGATGTTGTAAATCAGGAACAAACAAACTCAGTTGATGCACATGCCCTGTGTTTGGCAACTGGTTGATTGCACAGAGGTCGTAAGAACTGCAGATGCTGGAGGAGTACAGCAGGCCAGGCAGCATCAGGGGAGCAGGAAAGTTGACGTTTCGGGTTGGGACCCTTCTTGAGAAAAATGAAGAAGGATCCCGACCTGAAACGTCAACTTTCCTGCTCCTCTGATGCTTCCTGGTTCATGATATAGATGCGAGATTGACACAGCATAGTGCCACAGCAACATTTCCACTTCATTGCCTGATAACAGCCACGACAAGCTTGTTGGTTTTTGTATGCGATAAAAGGCAGGGCCAGATAGAAGTACTGTGAGCCTTGCAGCAATAGCTGAAGGGTCACAGTGTGAGAAGACAAGTTAGGGCAGGAATACTATGAACATTGAAGTCAGCACAAAGTGAGTGAACATGAAGAGAGCTAAAGAACTCTGAATGCAGCCTGGTTCAATTCATGCTTTTTATTTAGCTGTCCCTGCTCACAAAGTACCCTGGTTACTTGTAATAATGAGGTGTGGGTGTGCTCCATTGATATCCACAAGCACACTGTAGGTGGATCGGAGATGTGCCACAATGACGGAGTGAGGCAGGAACATGTTGGTTACAATGATCTGTGGAGATGAAATTGAAATATGTGTGGCCATTGCCAACGGATTGTGAAATAACTCCACAGAGACCAGTATCCTGTCACCAAGCCACCCTTTATTTACGTGTGTATAGTACATGACACTGAGCGAACTAGCACAGAGCCGGCTCCTGGAGCGAGCAGAATCCCTGACACTCCTGTTTTTATCTGTCAGCCAGGGCTTCCTGATTGGACCAGGTTAACAGCCCCAGTCAGAGAACTCATATTATATGAGATCCACCTGACTGACCTTGTTCCAATCACTACAGAGTGTGCCCTGAGACATTGGTACTGGGTGTCCAAGATGGAAATGCAAATGATGAGCTGGAGTTGCAAGGTACCCGCTCAGACATTCCTGTCAGGAATTCTCAGCATCTAGTTTTAATTTTGAAGGTGGGAGAATGGGAAACTGTACATTAATGAGGTGAGGTTAATGATGACAATGAGTTGTAACCCATGCAAATAGGGCTCTCACTGCTCACGAGTGAGAATCTTGACTTACCATCCAACACTCTTGACATCAAGAAGATCCTTGCTGGACATCAAAACCAATTTTCCAATCTTAACATACAGCATTCAGGGGCTGAGAAGCTTCCACGCTGACTGCTTCCATGCATTTTCTATCCTTGTTCTTCTAAATGATGATGATCATCATTTTGGAAGGTGCTGCTGAAGGAGATGCAGAGCAGCTGGCACTTTGCGCGGTGATAGGTGGAGTATGTTTTTATTTTATTCATTCACAGGATGAGGGCATCGCTGACCAGGCAGCATTTATTACCCAGAGAGCAGTTAAGAGTCAACCACATTGCTGTGGGTCTGGATTCACAGACCAGGTAAGGATGGTAGTTTCCTTCCCTAAAGGGACCAGATGGATTTTTCTGAAAATCCACAATGGATTCAAGGGAATCATTGGACTCTTAAGTTCAGATTTTTTAAAAAATTAAATTCAAATTCCACCATATCCCACAGCAGGAATTGAACCCAGGTTCCTAGGGCTTTTGGATTTATAGTCTAGTGATAATACCACTAGGCCACCACCTCCCTTGTTTTGTGGATGTGATGCCAATCAAGCAGGTTGTTTTGTCTTGGATGGTGTCAAGCTTCTTGAGCGTTGTTGGAACTGCACTGTACCAGAAAAGTGGAGAGTATTCCATCACACTCCTGACTTGTACATGGTGGACAGACTTTTAAAAGATGGAAGGTGAGTTACTCATTGCAGAAATTCCAGCCTTCAACCTGTTCTTGAAGTCACACGTCTATAGAGCCAGGCCAGTTCAGATTCTGTTCAATGGTAACCTCCAGGTTGTTAATAGGGAGGGATTTCGGAATAATAATGATATTGAATGTTAAAGGCAAGTGTAAGCAATTTCCTACAGAGTACCTATTCCCTGTTTCTTTTGAAGGTTTACTCCAGATATCAATAATTTAAAAACCAAGAACTTGCCCAAAAACTATATATTTGTGGGTTTTGTTACGTGCACAGTTCAAAAATAATTCAGATATGAGATTTAATACTCATATAAGACTTTAATTGTTTGCTTTCCCCAAGATCACAGAATCCCTACAGTGTGGAAACAGGCCCTTCAGCCCAACAAGACCACACTGACCCTCAGAACATCCCACCCAGACCCATCTCCCTATAACCCACCTAATCTACACATCTGTGAACTGTATGGGCAATTTATCATGGCCAATCCACCTAGCCTGCAGAGCTTTGGACTGTGGAAGGAAACCAGAGCACCCGGAGGAAACCCATACAGACACAGGGAGAATGTACAGTCACCCAAGAGTGGAATCAAACCCAGGTACCTGGCACTGTGAGGCAGCAGTGTTAACCACTAAGCCACCATGCTGCCTTCACAATTGCTATTTGTTGGTATTATATCCAAACTTATTGAAAGTGGGTAGAGTCAGGTGGTTAGTCCACCTTCTGGTGTTCTCTTCTTTGGAAGCTGATCAAGTTATCTCCTTCCTCCACCTTGAACTACAACCAGAGCAGCAACAGCTCTGTGTTCAGTAAGCACCATACTGAAATCACTCTCTTCTTCCCACACTACCCTGTACATGATTTCTTACTGGCTAAAATCTCTGTTAGCAACAGTCCATGATTGGTCCATCTTCACACCTGGAGACCCCTCCTAGAGCAGAAGAGTCCTAACAATAATTTTGGCCAATCTCCTTCTGACCTTCTCTGATATACAAAGGGGTCTTGGGGTGCAAGCTCATAGTTCCCTGAAAGTGACAACGGAAGTGGTTAAGGTGGTAAAAAAGACATACAGCATGCTTATTTTCATTGGTCGGGGTATTGAGTATAAAACTTGGCAAGTCATATTATAGCTGTATAAAACTTTAGAAGAGTCACATATGGAGAATTATGTGCAGTTCTGATCACTATAGTATGGGAAGGATACAAAGGCTTTGGAGATGTTTACCAGAATGTTACTTGGATTGGAATGTATTAGCCATAAGGAGAGGTTGGACAAACTTAAATTGTTTTTGCTAGAGTGTCGGAGGCTGAAGAGTGACCTGATAGAAGTATATAAAGTTATGAAAAGCATGGAGAGGGTGGATGGTCAGTGTCTTTTTCCCAAGGTGAAACAGTCAAATACTAGGGGGCATAGTTTTAGGGTGAGAGGAGAAAGTTTCAAAGGGATGTGCGAGGCCCTTCTTTTTTACGCAGAGCCTGAAATGCACTACCAAAGGAGGTGGCAGAAGCAGATACGATAGGGACATTTAAGAGACATTGGAGAGGCACATGAACAGGCAGATAATAGAGGGGTATGGACCATGTGCACACAAATGGGATTAGTTTAGAATAGCATCATGGTCAGCACAGACATGTTGAGCCAAAGGGCCTGTTCCTGTGCCATATTGTTCTATGTTCTGTGTTTAACCCTGCTGACTTCAGGAATTTGCTCTGTTCCAGTCTGTGCGCTATTTTGTGAGGTGTTTTGCCCTTCATCCGGTTTTTGTCTCTTTGTTCCCAGTTTCACCAAATAAGTTTATACGGGATAAATGATATACTGCAAAATTTCTATTTATTCAATAATGCACTAAGGAAAACTATATTACCATTATCCACAACAAAAACAAGATAAAACTGTACATTTGCAGTCACATGATCCTAAAAGAATAACAAGATAAACCACTATCTGTAACATCAGAATGGCCTTTGCCATTTGCTAAGTAAGATGTCAAGTAACCCAGTACTCTCTGTGTTTAGTAATGATAGCTTTAGAAATATTGAATCCTGTGTGATTGTACTCACTTTCAATACGTTTGGATATAATACCAACAAATAGCATTTGTGGGAAAACTATTCCCTGTATTCATAAGTTCAAATGCAGCAGTTGCCAGAGAGAGGGTTAGATTTTCTTGAAAATAAAGCAAAATCCTGTGAATGCTGGAAATCTGAAACAAACACAGAGCACACTGGAGAAACTCAACTGGTCTAGCAGCATCCATGGAGAGAGAAACAGGGTTAATATTTCGAGTCCAGTATGACTCTTCTTCAGAAATGTCATACCGCCCTCAAAACTCAAGATTCTCTCATGTTGGGTTGGTTATCATCTGTCATTTATGTGGCATGAATGTGGCTTGCCTCTCATCATTCCAAGTCTGAATACTGTTTCCATTTTGCCACATATGAACCATTGGCTGCATTATTACATTCAGCACTGCAAATGGTACTGAACATCGCCACTTCTGACCTTATGATGGAGGGAAGGTCATTGATGAAGCAGCTGAAGATATTTGGGCCTAGCTCACAATCTTAAGGAACTCCTGCAGAAATGCCCCAGAACTGAGTCGATTGGAGTTCAGTAATTATGACCATGTACCTTTTTTACTTGATAACACTCCAATCAGTAAAACATTTTCTCCCTGATTCTCATTGTCTTGTTCGGGTGCCAAGCCCAGTCAAATGTTGCCTTGATGTTATCACTTCAACACATAGGAATGGTCAAGTTTAAAAGTAGGAATGGATGAGGATTTCAATCAGAGATAAGGTATGGCTGGGTGTCGTCAGATAATGCCACTGAGGTGGAAATAGGTATTCTTACTGAGAGCGTGGATATGTGATCAGAAGTTCATCTGGAGTCAAATATGACACAAATGTTGTGATCACGCTGGTTCAGTCTCAGGGTTAGAAGCTTAGAATCTGTAACTCAGAAGTGGACTTCGCAACAGTGACTGAAGACAAGGGGCCAGATCTTCATGAGCAGCTCAGTAAATTTCCATCTCGTTAAAAAATTCCTCAAAATGTACGAGTTTCGTTCTGGGTGTGACAGTTGCAGGTTGGAATCCACTCACTGTTAGGTAAAGAAGAGGATAAAAAGCCTGCCTTAGTCCTCAGAACAAGTGCAGAATATGAGATTGGAAAAGTTAGGTGACTGTTTTTGACCAACGCAGATGGGCTGATTAGCATTTCTCTGTGCTGTAGATCTCTATGACTTCTTCTCAGGTGTAACAAATGATTTTAGGTCTTCTAGTCCTCACCCCTTACACCCAGTAACGTGCCTTCCCAACCATCATGATTACTTATACCCTTCACGAAATCTTAATGTCAACTCATTCCCTCATCAATCGTCCATGTCTTTATGTATCACCTTGCCACTCACCATCTTCAGGAGCCATTTAGAGATGAATAAAAAAAGACCAATTAATATCTAAGAGATAGTGGGAACTGCTGATGCTGGAGTCTGAGATAACAAGGTGTGGAGCTGGATGAACACAGCAGGCCAAGCAGCATCAGAGGAGCAGGAAAGCTGACGTTTCGGGCCTGAACCCTTCCGAAATGTCAGCTTTCCTGCTCCCCTGTTGCTGCCTGGCCTGCTGTGTTCATCCAGCTCTTCCCACTTAATAACTGGTATTGTTTTCAATCAGACACAAATTTGACAGTGAAATGTCTGCCATTCATAAACCCCACTCAAAGTTTTAACCATCATTGGCTAATTTCATTTGCAATAAAACAAACCTATTTCTATTAATGACATGGAGGTGCAGGTGTTGGACTGGAGTGGACAAAATCAGAAATCAAGCAACATCAGTTTACAGTCCAACAGGAACAAAAACAGAATTTGCTGGGAAAGCTCAGCAGGCCTCGCAGCATCTGTAAAGAAAAATCAGAGTTAACATTTCAGGTCCAGTGATCCTTCTCCAATTCACCATTTTAGGGTGGCATGGTGGCTCGGTGATTAGCACTGCTGCCTCACAGTGCCAGGGACCTGGGTTTGATTCCACCCTCGGGCAGCTGTCTATGTGGGGTTTGCACATTCTCTCTGTGTCTGGGTGCTCTGGTTTCCTCCCACAGTCCAAAGATGTGCAGGCTAGATGGATTGGCCGTGCTAAATTGCCCATAGTATTCTGGGATGTGTAGATTAGGGGGGTGGGATACTCTGAGGGTTGGTGTAGGCTTTTTGGCCAAATAGCCTGTTTCCACACTGTAGAGACTCTATGAAATACTGCCAGACCTGTTGAGCTTTTCCAGCAGCTTCTATTTACGTTTCTGATTTACAACATCTGCAGTTCTTTCGGTTTTTATGTAGTCCAACAGGTTTATCTGAAATCATAAGCTTATGGAGCACTGCTCCTTCATCATGTGAAGTTAAGGAAGGTACACAGGCACAGAATTTATAGGTGGAGAGATAATTTCAAGATAATTCCAGGCAATTAACAGTGTCAAAAGATAGTAAAAATGGTGCGAGTAGAGTGTTAACAGGCTGAATAACAAGTCTTTGCAGTTGGTCAAGAGGATCAGACGGTGTGAGTAAAGTGTCAACAGCTGTATAGCAAGTGGAGGGATGACTTATGATCTGAATAATTAAGGCAGGGAGATAATTACGAAAAATCAAAAATGAGATGGTGCTGGAGACAAACCAAATGGCTGGAACAAAATGATAGGTATATGAGTCATGTGACTTTTATTCAGATAATTAATCCTTTAATAACCTCTTTAAACTGGCAAAAGATGAGATCTTAGAATCCCTGCAGACACAATTGCAGCTTTAACCAAGTATTCATAAAATGGAGATCCATGAATTAAGATCTCTATTAAAGCAAAGAAAAAAGATGAGAAGGTTATCTTTTAACATGTAACAGATGGCCTGCCAATTAAATGAGTTCAACAGAGATAGAGTCATTGAGTCACACAGCACAGAGACAGACACTTCTGTCCAACCAGTCCATACTGAACATAATCTCAAACTAAACTAGTCCCATCTGCCCGCTCCTGGCTCATGTCCCTCCAAACCTTTCCGATTTTTGTACTTATCCAAATGTGTTTTAAACATTGTAATTGTACCCATATCTACTACTTCCTCAGGAAGTTCATTCCACACGTGAACCACTCTCTGTGTAAATAATTAGTCCCTTGTGTCTTTTTTGAATCCCTCTCTTCTTACCTTCAAAATGTGCCCCTTTGTCTTGATATCCCCCAACCTAGGGAAAAGACAACTATCATTAACTCTGTCTATATCCCTCATTATTTTATAAACTTTAATAAGGTCGCCTCTCAACCTCCTACACTCCAGTGATAAAAGTCTCAGCTTATCCAGCCTTTCTTTATAACTCAAACCTTCCATACCCGGGAACATCCTGGTAAGTAAAAAACAAAAGAATTGCAGATGCTGTTCTGTACAAAGTCGACCTGTATAAATTCAGGTAGACATAGTGAAAAGTGCTGAAAAGGTTTGTGAAAAAAAAGAGAAAACCTCATGAAAACTGAAATGGGAAAAAATCTGAACCATAAACCTCAGGTAAAGTGCTCAATGTTGAATGCCCAAAGTAAATGAAGTCCCATGGAGGAAGGGGATTTTTTTTTACCAAAATGAAAACAAATCTAGGCTCGGAAGCTAAAACATAACTTAAATCTCTATACTTAATGAATAAACTTCACGATAATTTTTTAAAAATTGTAAAGAAGAGCTGCAAGAAAAATTAGCGATTCATCTTGATCAAGCACTTATTAAAAAGAATTATTCCAATATATGCATTTATTAAAGCTGACTGATGAAGACTCAACTTGTAATGCAATTAAAGTGATTATACAATACAAAACATTGAAGAGCAAAACCAGCTATACCAATAGACAAGTTTAAAAGTCATTCATCCTGAAATAAAAATAAACAGCAACAATGAAATACAATGACAATGGAGAAGCATATTACACTTCCAGGTAAGTTGAAGATTACAGATCCTTCAGACAGGGAATTTAACAGAACTGTATGCAAGAGACAAATCAAAAGACATCGAATTCTTTCAGCACTACATCAAAAGTCCAGAGAAGAACAAGTGAGCATAATTCCTTCTTCTTATTGGCTCAGTGGTAAATCATGTTGTAAAACAGCAGAGCATAAGGGAAGGGACAGGTACACAGTGAAGAGAAAGAGACAGGAGGATGTTCCTGATGACCAGGGAGTCCAGAGCAGGGATCACTCTCTTAGGCAGGCCATTTAGGAGTGAGAATTTCCTTCACCCAGAAAATGGTCAGCTAATGGAATTCTTTACCATAGTAAGTGATTGGGCCAAAACATTGAATGTTTTCAAGAAGGAATTAGATGTACTTCTTAGGTATAAATGGATTAAATGATGTTGGGCAAAAGTGGGAACTAGGTATTAAGTTGGATGATCAGCTAAGATCATATTAAATAGTAGAGCAGTGTCAAAGAGCTGAATGGCTTACTCCTGCTCCAATTTACAATGTTCTATACAACTGATAATATGGTAATAACTTTACATTTGGAACCAAACATATAAAGGAGCGAACAAGATTTAATAGAAGAATACGGCTTCTTGGAGAATTTGTTGACAATGTCATTAATGACCTTTACATGCTATGGAAATCCTTTCCCATTTGGTATCAGTAACTTAGACACATACCAATAAAAAGGATTGGCAACAGTGAATCAAAGCATCTCAGATGCTGGTTCTGGAAATGTTGCCAACATTTACAATGGTAGCAGCGAGTGGACACCTTTGTCTCATATAATATTAAATATAAGTAACACAACATACATTATATTTTAAATAGGTTTAGCCTGATGTCTCATAAGAGACTCTCGTGTAGCTCAGATGTGGCATAGCCAGCTACTTAGTACTGTGTAATAAACCTACTCTGTTCAACAAGGTCAAGCCTCTCTTCCACAAAAGACTTTATACACATGAGTATCCTTCCCCATTTGAGATCAGTGACTTTGACTTTTATCAATAAAAATGTTTGGTAACAGTGAATCCATCCAAAGCATCTCAGATTTTACTAGCGGAAACAACCACAACATAAACAAGTGATAAATTGAAGAGATTGGAGATGAAGCGAAGTGCGTTGTTTTAGGAGCTTTCCGATCCTTGGTAAACATGGTCCATTAGTATGTACCCAGCCTTTCCTGAAGTCCTGCTAGATTTGCTGCTCCTGAAAGGTTCACCCTGAAGATCCTGCCTGGCTTTGCAGGCCCGGTCCACTTACTATAGACTCCAAGCACAAACAGAGCCAATTTGTTTGGTATTAGTTCCAAAGCAAAGTTTTGACCAGGCTATGTGGTCACTGATCCCAGTGCTAACCAAAGAAAAAACTATAGAAAAGGGGCTGGGCTTTGGCTGTAACCTTCAACTGGCAGTAAGTCACATTTCGGAAAACACTGTTCAGTGACTTCAGTCCTGACCCTGCAAAGCCATCTTTCAATCTGTTGCCATCTTCAAACACTTGTATGTTTAATGTTAACAGCTGGGATTGTTCAATCCAAATTGAACATAACCAAGAATGGGAGTAGTTTGACTAGATTCAGCCCATTTTACACTGGATTCCAGTGTATTACTTAGAAGGAGAGGTTGAACCAACTTGGATTACTCTCATTGGAGCATCGAAGGCTGAGGCGGGGGGGGGGGTGACCTGATAGAAGTATAAAAAGTGTTGAGGGGCATTGATAGTCAGAGTCTTTTTTCCAGGGTGGAAATGTCAAATACTAGGAGGCAAAGACTTACAGTGAGAGGGGAAAGTTTAAAGCAGATCGTGAGGAAAGTCTTTTACACAGAGAGTGGTGGGTAACTGGAATACACTGCCAAGAAGGGTGGTAGAAGCAGAGACAATATAGAGTTATTTTGACAGACACATGACCCCCAGGCAGGAAATGTGCAGGCAGTTAGAATTAGGTTAGATGAGCATCATGGTCAGCACAGACATGATGGGCTGAAGGGCATGTTCCTTGGTTATACTGTTCCAAGTTCTATAACAAAACACACAACATTTGACCAATGTTAATAAAAATGCAATATCTAGAGAGTTAAAAAGTGCATCCACACATATCCACCAGCTTTGCTCCCTTCCAGTTTGGTTTCTCTTGGACTGACAGAACCAATTTGGATGCCATGAGTCTTGGTTCACTTATTGCATTTAAAAAGAGACCATCAGGCTGAAGACAAACAGCTTTGCCATTTGGCTTGTATTGCACTCCTCTGGAGAATTCCAAATCAGAACATGAGTCTTTGGTCATTGGAGTTGTAATTTCAATTGCAAAAGGAGCCTGGGCTTCATTGAATTCGATTTGAGTTGGGGACATGACGTCTGAACTCAGTCAGTTCTCGATAGGATTGAGTGAATTTCCATCTGAACAGACTTGTTACAGTGCAGATGGCAGTCATTCATGCCTGTACCAGTTCTATTACCTAGTGCCAACCTCCTGCCTTTTCCCTGTATCCCTGCTCACCATTTCTATCCAAATAACTACCCAATGTCCTCTCCAATGCATCATCTAAACCTGCCTCCACCACATTTCCAGACAATGCATTCTATATCTTAACTAATCGCTTTGTGAAATGGGTTTTTTTCCCTGCATCACCTTTGCTTCATTTGTACATCACTTTGAATCTAATTCCTCTTATTCTTTACTCTTTTACAAACAGATACATCTTCTCTCTAACTATACTAACTTGCCCACTCATGATTTTGAAACCTTACTTCAAATGTCCTCTTAGCCTTCTGCTCGACAAGGAAAACAATCCCAGCTGTTAACATTAAGATATAACCTGCTTTTATGTAATCTACATTAGCCCTAACCTAGCCATAATTATCAGTGGACACAATCCAAATTGAACATAACCAAGAATGGGAGTAGTTTGACTAGATTCAGCCCATCTTCAATCAGTTTAAGGTGTCTGGTCACCATGGATGAATTGGGCCAAAGGGCCTATTTCTGTGCTGTATAACTCTAGGAATCTTATAACCTGAGCTGACTCAATCTCATCAGATTCAACAGAAATTGAACTCAATGTGACCGTTCATATTGAGGTTCACCTTTGTCTGATTGATATGAAATTTAGATTAGATCCAAAACAGCAGATTCAGAAATGGCCAATTGAAATATCACAAGCCAAGAGCAGTTGCAGCAGCTCAAATTTAAGTCAAAGTCTTTGAACTCGAGTCATGATATGAACTTTGCAGGCACAATCTCGCTTAAAGGTCTGGATTCATACTGAGGCATCCATCATCGCCAATCTTCAGATGCAACCATAATAAACGCATGTTGCTTTAAAATCTCCTGGACTGTAAACTATATAATTCACCAGAGAGGACAGATGGCACTTTCAAGATGGCACTTCTGACAACTACCCTCCTCTTGAAGTTATTTCATCTCTTTGTTTCATGTCTCCTTTGTATTTGGGAAGTCTGCATTAAACTGCACTGGAGACCAAGTGAAGGTTCAGAGCCTCGTTTTAGAGACTATAATCATCACTACTAAGTTACATTGAGGAGAGTTTAGCCAGAGACAGCTGTATCTCTTGCCATTGTAGCAATTAAGATTCCTGGTAGAAACAAGGAGTAGGACATGTTGTGAAACTTCTGCACATGAGTCCTGGCAATATGTGATTGTGTGCTATCTCTCCCACTACTTTCACAGAATCTCTTCGTCACCAAACAGCTCAAAGGGATTCAAGTCAGTTTTGTTTTATATTCAGCTGTCAAACAGATCAAAATATTGTTCTTAACCTTGCTGTGACAGTATCAGTAAAACATTGTCAAATGTTTGCTCATTCCCTCTGACGGAGCAATGCTGTCTGCATGGACCTGAATAATTATGGAGTGACTCAGCTTCCCATGCATCAGGGGCATGTGAAATCTTTTGATGTAGTGACGGGGAGAGGTCAGCAAATCTTGAGTGACTAACACCAATGTGATAAGCAGCATACCTTTGCAGTCTAATCCAATCTATGGCCTTGTTTGTTTTTAATATATACCAATGCTAGCACGCTTTATGTTGCTAAAGCTGTATCCATGTGTGCCACTCCCACAGGCTTAAAATTGTTATCACTTGATGGGTTCTTTTGGAGGACCAGCCTGAAGAGACCACTTGCCTCTCTTGGCTCAGCTCATCTCCATATAGAATTCTCGCCTAATATTGTGTGGTAACGTGTCCAATGCAGTTATTCATCCGGGCCATGGTCACAGGTATGGCCAAAAAAAGAAGCAATCTAGAAAGGAATGCTACAGACAATAAGGCTGCTTGATCCTACCCTTATCAAAGAGTAACTTTCTGGCACTCTCAGTAAGTCCTCTAAACTACTTATATGTATGTTATATGTTATATTGACTACAGCTCCCTATCCAGAGCTTCTACTCTCCTTTTCAAGTCCAGGACACGTCTCTGCTGTTGTCAGATTAGCAATATCATACCCATCATCATGTGGTATAGATATGTGAGCAGTGGGGATATTCCATTTGCATGCGACATTTCAAGAAATGACACCATGTCGGCATTGTTTTGTGAGTTTATTTTTTAAGCAAAGTGCTTAGATGGTGAAAATAATGAACTGTTGATGACTCAGGGTGCCTTGTAGATACCCAGCTTTAATCTGCTGGGTTTGTTCTGAACCTGTGACAGGTGCAGCAGCAGATCGAGCGCGGGCCGAGTGCTGGAAGTGAGCTGGAGCAGGGAGTAGAGCGAACGTGGGCCGAGCCGGGAGCCGCGTTGCGGCTGGAGCCTAGAGCGGAAGCACAGCAAGCCTGGATCGGCTTGGGGGAACGTATCCTGGAGGCGAGTCCTGGACTGAGGCCAGCACATGGAGATAGCGAAGCTTTGTGTTCTGAAGCCTGGGGGGGCACGGACTCGGTGAAAAAGGGCCATAACTTGAGCACTTTAAAAATACTTTTTATTCCCAATCTTGACTTTTAAACTTTATATTCCCATGACAGTCCAATTTTTATTACTATTTTCAATTTTGTTACAACACTTAAAGTATCTGTAAAGAGGTACCCTCTACCTAAGAGAGCACCAAAGTGGCAACATTACAAATTTTTTAATGCACTCATTCAAGTGCACATGACAATAAAGGCTGTACCATTCTATTCAGGTTCTATTCCATTCAGCATATGACTGCATACCGTGCTTTTGTATTTTTTTTTGCCTGCGTAGCTTTGCTTTAAATCCTATATCCTCTCTTTTCCCAAAATCAATCTCCACCTCTAATCATCTTATCTCATGCTGAGAGTCTTCTACATATCTTAATCCCATTTGATGTAAATTGTAGCTCATTCAAGACTCTGCTGCACGGATCTCTACTTGCATCAAGTACAGTTCACTCAACATTTCTGGTCTTGCTGGCTATCCTAATGCACTTCAAATATAATATTCCGATAATTATATTTAAAGCCCCTCAGCAACACAAGTCCATATGTTTGTGATGCACACCCAAAGCATACCTAAAGACTCCATACTCTCCCAGAACTTTCCATCCATGAACTTTGGACAATTTTCCATCCTTGACATCTTTGGCGAGTTAAGACTCCACATTCACTTCCTCTTCAACACCTCTCTCTCCTCATTTACACTCACCCGAAACTATCATGGTATTGGTCACCCCTCCCAATATCTCCCTCTGTAGCCTGTTCAGCCTCTTTGAGGGACCTTGGCGTGTTTATAAAAATCAAAGATGCCATGTTATTGCAAGATGTTGTTTGCATCATTATTAATAGAGAAGGTCTGTTAGACGATGACACGGATTCTTCCACATTTGAATATAGCAAGGAAGGTGAGATTCCACCACAACCAGCAGCATACCATTAAACAGTAGATATCCCAAGGCATTTATCAAATGGGGGAAGAAAAAGAACTGAAATCTGAAAAATGAATGCACAAAGCAATGTTCATGGCATTGAGGTAACTAGATGCTTGATCAAGCAAAGTGGTTTTGAGAAGCTTTGGACAGAGGAAAGAATGGTGGCGTGGAGCAGAGATTGCAAAGACGGAATGTTGGAAGACGAGCTTGTGGAGAAATTTGACAGATGGATAAAAAAGTATGTTTCAGTCTATTGCCAATATCAGTTAGTCACGATGAGATCGTAATTCGAGCAAGCAGGGTTGAAGAAACTGAAGGTGGATTATGTAAAAGGTGAGAATGTAGCATTCAATTGTTTCTGCATTTAATTGTGTGACAGAAGTAACTAATTTATGTTCGCTGCAATGATTGGTTAAGACCGGGTATTGACTCAAGGTAAGTAAGTACAGAAGCTCCTAGATGTTAAGTGCTGCAGTCATGTAGAAACTATTTTAAAGCATTGAACAAAAACAAGTTTGTCTTTGTTCCTGATTGACAGCATCCACAGTTCTTTCAGTTTTTAGTTTAAAGCATTGTCTGCTTAGAAACTAATGTCTACACTGGTCTGTAGAAAACAGAATATATGAACTATACCACAGGGAGCACTGGGAGAATCAGGTGTCGAACTAACAAAAGCACAGGTAAACAAACATTAAATTATTTGATAGATGTAACAGAACATGGGTTTATGATTATGAGAGAAAGGGCAGGTTAAATGAACAATTTTCTGAAGTTTACAACAGGAAAATTGAAATTCATGTTCATCTCTAAGATTGCTGGAGTTGTAGCATTAAATAAAGGCAAGCACAAAGCTTGTAGATGCTGCTCTTCGTAATCTACATGAGGCTCCTTCCACTTAGATTATATCACCCAATCTGCATTTCCCAGAATGCCTATCCCTCCAGCATTAATGTAACTACTCCTTAAGCTATTCACTTTAATTAATCAATGAGACTTCACGCTCCAGATTCTAATCGCACTGGGTAAATAGAATTTATTGTACCATTTATTGCATTCAGTTCAGACTTCCCCAGCAATCATTAAATTACAGAGTGATGCAGAAGTGAAGGAAATCTTTGGCCGTTATGGCAGTGTCAGACAAATGGATGCATTTTCTTATGTATGCTCACCAAACCCCTCCTAATTTGGAAAACCACTGTCAGGACACCCCTCAACTGTGTAATTTCTACAGACAAAGGATGCTATCACTCTATGACTACGATTAATTGGGTCTTCTGATAACTAGTAGTAAGGGGAGATGATAGAGTCAAGGAGTCATACAACATGGAAGCAGGCCCTTCAGTCCACCCAGTCTGTGCCGAACATAATCCCCCACTAAACTAATCGCACCTGCCTACTCCTGGCCCATATGCCTCCAAACTTTTCCTATTTATGTACTTATCTAAGTGTTTTTTAAACATCGTAACTGTGCCTACATCTATCACATTCTCAGGAAATTCGTTCCACACGTGAACCACCCACTGTGTAAAAAAAATTGCCCCTGTGTCTCTTTAAATCTCTCTCCTCCCACTATAATCCCCCCATCTTAAAATTCTCCATCCCACAGAAAAGGCACTACCATTAACACTAGCTATACCCCTCATGAATTTATAAATCTCTATGAAATCACCTGTTAACCTCCTATGTTCCAGGGAAGAAGATCACAGCCAATCCAGCCTTTCTTTGTAACTCAAGCATTCCATACCTGGCAACATCCTGGTAAATCTCTTCTGAACTCTCTCTAGCTATGGCCAATTAGCAATGTCTCTGTAATACTAATCCAGAAGATTAATTAAGATTGGACAATGAGTGCTGCCTAGCCAGCGACATCCTCATCCTGTTAATGAGTAAAGCAAAAAATGGCCACATCCAGTAAAAGATGAAAAAAAGTTCTTGGTGTTGCAGATATTGACAATATATGGACATTGGGAAACTGACAATTTTTTTTTCCTTTATTCATTCATGGGATGAGGGTGTCGCTGACCAGGCAGCATTTATTGCTCATCCCTAATTGTCCAGAGGGCAGTTGAGAGTCAACCACATTGCTGTGGGTCTGGAGTTACATGTAGGCCAGATCAGGTAAAGAGAGCAGTTTCATTCCTTGAAGGACATTAGTGAACCAGATGGGTTTTTCCCAACAATCGACAATGGTTATCATTAGACTCATAATTCCAGATATTTATTGAATTCAAATTCCACCATCTGCCATAGCAGCATTCAAACCCAGGTCCCCAGAACATTATCTGGGTCTCTGGGTTAACAGTCCAGCGATAATACCACTAGGCCATCACCTCCCTGCTTTTTGTTAAGGAACCTGACAAATCCCCAAGCACTTCATTTTAACTCTTCACTCAGAAGCTATCTCAGCTTTATTATCCACACAACAAGTAGGAGTGAGTGATACTCCTGATTGTTTTACTGCAGTACCCTACATCACCCTTGGATCTATATAAATACACCAATAATGGTGTAGATGAGGTGAATAACATTTAAGGGTTGCAACTAGGTAAACAGGTAATGAAGAAAGGAGTACAATGATATTTTCACAGAATAAGATGAAATGCCTATGTGACTATAAACACTGGTACCAATCAATTGGGCTGAAAGGGCTTGTTTCTGTATTGGAAATTTTATGTCATAATTTATAATGAAAATGAAATTTTAGTATTATGTGGATTTCTGATTGTCAACAGACAAACAACATTAGTGTCTGAAATTGATATAAGTCTATGAGGTTAATTTATTATTGAAATCCTTAGCTGTCTGACAAATTCGTAGATTTAGTTGGACAATCTAATGGCTAGATTTGAATCATGGTGACTGAGTACAGGAGTGTGGACATCATGTTGACTTTGTACAGGATGTTGGTGAGGCGTCTTCTTGGAGTATTATGTGCAGTTCTGGTTGCCCTGCTATAGGAAGGACAACACTAAATTGGAGAGGGTTCAGAAAAAAATTACCAAGATGTTTCAGGGAATGGAGGGACTGAGTTATAAAAATAAGCTGGATCGGCTATTTTTCACTGGAGCATAAGAGGTTCAAGGATGACCTTATAGAGGTTTATAAAATCATGAGAGGCATAGATGAGGTGAATAGCAAGTGTCTTTTCCCTAGGCTGGGGGAGTTCAAAACTAGGAGGCATATTTTTAAGGTGAGAGGAGAAAGTTTTAAAAAGGACATGAGGAGCAACTTTTCTACACAGTGTGGAATGAACTGCCAGAGGAATTGATGGATGCAGGTACAGTTGCAACATTTAAAAGACATTTGGATAAGTACATGAATAGGAAAGGTTTGGAGGGATATTGGCCAAATGCAGGCAGGTGGCTCTGGTTGGGTTTGGGAATATGATCGTCATGAGCTGGTTGGACAGAAGAACCAGTTTCCACACTGAATGACTCTATGACTCTATTAACACCTCCATTCACTCCCTCCACCACCAAAGTTCAGTAGCAGCGGTATGTATGTGCAAGATGCATTGCAGAAATTCACTAAGTATCCTTAGGCAGCATCTTCCAACACATGACCAACTCCATGCAGAAGGACAAGGGCAGCAGATACATGGGAACACCACCACCTCCTGCAAGTTCCTCTTCCACTTTATCCCCTTGCCACTTTGAACATTTTATCTTTATTTCTTCATCTTTCTGCCTTTATATTCTATGTTTTGAAGATGGCGTTGGAGAGTGGCAACATTTCTCACTGTATTTTGTAACAAAATATATGTGGCAATAAATAAATCTAATCAAGCCAAATCTCGCACCATCCTGATCTGATAACATATTATCATTCTTTCAGTGTTGCTGTGTCAAAATCCTGGACTCCCTCCAAAACAGCATTACAGTGCAAGAAGGCAGCTCACCATCACCTTCTCAAAGGCAACTCGAGATGGACAATAAATGCTGGTCTAGCCAGTGACGTTCACATCCCATGAGTGAATTTAAAAAATCCAACTGCTGATGTCCAAAATTGTTTTCAGAACTTAGAACACCCTGTCCTTAAAAGGTACGAAGTGAACTTGCAGCTTGTTTGCACCAAGAATTATAATGTTGACTTCTGAAATTGTTGAAGTGAGCTTTCTTCTGTCGAACAGTTATGCATTTATCTCAGATCCCTTGTGATCGATTATATCCATCTCATGTGCTGCTGATTCGATGTAGATGAATTGGTTTTGAGCCTACTTTTCATGATGTCAAGGAAGTTCTGTCAGCTAATGTATATACCTGGTATATATCTACAATCTCATTTCTATCATTTACTACACAACCTGCCATTGATACCTAATTGCCTCTTTAACATCCCTCAAAGGCATTTATCTAAGGAAAATTAAACTGAAGAAGGATAAGAGATATCCCAACCAGTCACTGGCATTCTTTGAATTTCAAAGAAAAAGACATTTTCTATTCAGTTGACTAAGGTAAGTGATGTGTAACAGGAGTTCTTTTGCTGTCAATCACCCTAAACATTTAGGCAATCTGCCTTGGTCTAGATAAGGGGCAACCTTATTTTTATCGCAGTAATGGGCTATCTCCAGGCTTGTATAAGAACGTAAGAACTAGGAGCAGGAGTAGGCCGTCTGGCCCTTCGAGCCTGCTCTGCCGTTCAATAAGGTCATGGCTGATCCTTTCGTGGACTCAGATCCACTTACCTGCGTTCTCACCGTATCCCTTAATTCCTTTATTGTTCAAAAAAAATCTACTTTTTTTAAAAAAACATTTACTGAAGTAGCATCAACTACTTCACTGGGCAAGGAATTCCATAGATTAACAACCCTCTGGGTGAAGAAATTCCTTCTCAGTTCAGTCCTAAATCTGCTCCCTCTAATCTTGAGGCTATGCCCTCTTGTCCTAGCTTCACCTGCCAGTGGAAACATCCTCTCTACTTCTATCTTATCTATTCCCTTCATAATTTTATATGTTTCTATAAGATCCCCCCTCAATCTTCTGAATTCCAATGAATATAATCCCAATCTACTCAGTCTGTCTTCATAAACCAACCCCCTCAACTCCAGAATCAACCGAGTGAACCTCCTTTGCACCCCCTCCAGTGCCAATACATCCTTTCTCAAGTAAGCATGTATGCATGGCTTTCATCTCCGCTTGCAGTAAAGAACCTTTTGTTCAAGATTTTTTTTTAAATAGGTTAATTCTGTTTTGATTCCCTAGCATTCAATTTGAATACTGAATATATCTTGACGATATAACCCTGGCAAATGCAATATATTTCTTCCCAAAGTACAAGCAGCTGCTCACTGGTTTGCTTCCTTACAGGTCTCCATTTCAAAAAGCTGTCTTTAATCTCTGCACTTTGCTCTAAAGTGTGGTCTGGCAGTAACTCATTATGTTGTGACTGGCTGCTTTTAGCCTTGCTTTGTAGCGTAGCAATAGACATGGATGTGATGGTGAGGACCGGGGAATTAATGTTAGGCTGGAGAAGTCTGTCTCAATGCAAGAGCAACATCTCCCTTTATCCCTTCATCCAGTTGCATGGTTTTCTTGTCACTTTGCTGCCACTTTCTCTCTGTCCTCCACTTTCTGAAGTGGCCTCCCGATGGCACATTTTAATGGCTGCAGCGCACATAATAGGCAAGTTGTGGAGGGCTATAAAATTTGCTATTACCTCAGGCAGCAGCTGTGAGAATACTCAGTGGAGATGTTGACGAAGTGGTAATGGTAATGTCATTGAGCTAGCAATAATGGAGGGTGAGTTCAGTTGCATGGAATATAATAGAAAATAAATCAAGGGAGGGAGGGCTCAGAAGTTATTAAAGTTTCCAGAATAAGCAATAGGACAGAGAGTATTGGAAGGGTCAGCGATCTAACTTTAGGCAGAGCAGAAAAGGGGACAACAATGAGATGGAGAGATAGTAGGAACTGCAGATGCTGGAGAATCTGAGATAACAAGGTGTGGAGCTGGATGAACACAGCAGGCCAAGCAGCATCAGAGGAGCAGGAAGGCTGACGTTTTGGACTTAGATTTCTGATGAAGGGTCTAGGCCCGAAACGTCAGCCTTCCTGCTCCTATGATGCTGCTTGGCCTGCAGTGTTCATCCAGCTCCACACATTGTTATAACAATGAGAAGGAGGCAGCCAATGCAGGACTGAGGGTGTTGTATTTAAATATGCACAGTACACAAAACAAGGTAAATGAGCTTGTAGCACAGACTGAAATTGGCAGGTATGAAGTTTTGGGTATCACAGAGATGTGGCTGCAAGGGGATCAGGTCCAGGAACTAAATATCCAAGGATACACATCCTATCGAAAGAATGGGCCAATGGGCAAGTGGTGGATGGTGCAGGGTTGCCTTGTTGATAAGGAAGAAAATTAATCTGAGAGCAAGAAGTGGTATAGAGTCAGAATCTGTACGGGTGGAGTTGAGGAACTGCAAAGGGCAAAAAAGACCCTGATGGGAGTTGTGTACAGGCCTCCTAGCAGTAGTCAGGATGTGGGGAAGAAATTAATCAGGAGATAGAAAAAGCACGTAAGCAAGGCACTATTACAATAATTATGGAGGACTTCAACATGCAGGTGAGCTGGGAAAATTAGGTTGGCAGCAGATCCCAAGAAAACAAATTTATGGAACATCAAAAAAATGTTTTTCTTTAGAGCAGTTTGTCGTAGAGCCCAGTAGGGAACAGGCAGTTCTGGATTTGGTGATGTGTAATGAGGCAGACTTGATTAGGGAGCTTAACGTGAAGGAACCCTGAGGGATCAGTGGCCATAATTTGGTTGATTACACCTTGCAGTTTGAGAAGAAATCCATTGTAACGGTATTACAATTGGACAAAGGTAACTACAAAGACATGAGGGAGGAGCTGGTCAGAAAGGCGAACATGGCAGGGAAGATGGCAGAGCAGCAATGGTATGAGTTTCTGGGGATAATTGGGGAGGCACAGCAGAAATTCATCCCATGGAAGGAGAAACATATTAAGGGGGGGATGAAGCAACCATGGCTGACAAGCGAAGTCAGGAGCAGCATAAAAGCAAAGGAGAAAGCCTGCAATATGGTGAAGGTTAATACAATCCTAACAAGGAAGACCGCTTTAATTCCAGATAAAGGTTATACATTTAGTTGAGGGCCAATAAAATACGAGGTGAAGCTACAGTAAAAATGTTTTCCTTATCAGGACAGGATCAGATGTTTTTAAGATGATGTTTAGTTAATGCTGCCTATGAAATTTTAGTGCAACAGATTATTCAGAAAAGAATAAGATCTTAGATTAAGATTGTAACATGAATAAGAAAGAGTTGTATTTCAGGAAAAGAAGCATATGCCAAGTTACACTGTCACAAATTCAACACTCATACCACAGATTTGCCAGGCAATGACCATCTCCAACAAGACAGAGTATAACCACTGCCCCTTGACATACTATGGCATTGTCATCATTGAATCCCTAAACGTCAACTTTCTGGAAATTATCATCTTACAGATGATATTCAACTAGAGTAGACATATAAATGCAATGGCTACAAGAGCAGCTCAAAGACTCACAGCAACTCACTGCCTGATTCCTCAAAGCCTAATCATTATCTTCAAGGTACAAGTCAAGAGTGTGATGGAATACTCCTCCCTTGCCTGGATGAGTACAGCTTTAACAATGCTCAAGAAGTTTGATACCATTCAGAATAAAGCAGTTAACTTGATTGGCACCATATTCACAAATATTCACAGTCTCCGCCACCAATGTCTAGTAGCTTCCAAAATCATGACCACTACCATCTAGAAGAGCGAGGGCAGCAGATACATGGGAACACCACCCCCTGTAAGTTCCCCTCCAAGCCACTCATCATCCTGACTTGGAAATATATTGCCATTCCTTCAATGTCACTGGACCAAATCCCTCCCTAACAGTATTGTGGGTCAACCTAGAACAAACATACCTCTGCAGTTCAAGAAGGCAGCTCACCAACAGCTTTTCAAGGGCAACTAGGGACAGGCAATAAATGCTGTCCCAGCCAGAGACAGCCACATCCTGTGAATGAATAAAAAAGAGACTCCACATAACCATTTGAATTTGGAACTGAAATGGGCCATTCAGCCCGTCAAACCTACTCTGCCATTCAATAAGATCATGGTTGATCTATCTGTGTTTCAAATTCCAGATTTCCATTTAGCCCCAATGACCTTTGATTCCCCAGCCTAACAAAAACGTATCTACCTCTGCCTTAAAAATATTCAATGACACTCCTCCACTGAGACAGAGAGTTCCAAAGTTATGCAACACCCTTGGGAGAGGGAATAGAAAAGCCCTCACCTCTGTCCCAAAGGTATGGGCCCTTGCTGTTGAACAGTGCCTCCTATTTCTGGACTCACACTTTGTGTTCTTTAACATTTTCATCTTTGAATTAAAGCAACTGCCCTGTCACTGTGGGCATGTGTGAACATGGAAATTGACCTTAGGGATAAATTCCTAGGCGGTCAATAGAACAAACCATACCAGCCTAAACATTTGTGCAAAGGCAGTAAGCTGTCATGAAGGGATCCCTGCAATGAGGCCATTGTGGTGAGAAAAACCTTAAGAGATTCACAAATTTCAAAGGAGTTTCTTTTCTGGGGTCAGCAGAAACATCAGCGCAATACTGACCATGCCAGAACATGATACCTTGGAAGGGTCATCGTATGAGGCTTTGTGAGTAGAACTTAGGAATAAAAAGTGAGTGGTCACACAGTTAGGTGTGTATTATGGTCCTCTCAATAGTTAGCCGGTAATTATAAGAGCAGAGAGGTCATGTTGGAGCCATACACCACAGCTGGAGGACTGTGTGCAGTTCTGGTCACCACTCTATAGAAAAGATGTGATTATACTGGAGGGCGTGCAGGGGAGATTCACCAGGATGTTGCCTGGGTTGGAGCATTTGAGCTGTGAAGAGAAACCTGATAAGCTTGGGCTGTTCTATTTACAGCAGAGAAGGACAAGAGAGGACCTGATTGAGGTGTAGTATAAGATTATGAGGGGTAGGGACAAGTTGACTATAAAACAGCTGTCCCCCCTAGTTGAATGGGCAATAACCAAGGGGCAGTATTTAAAGTTGAAGACAGGAGGTGTAGAAGGGTTTTGAGGAAAATCGTTCTCACCCAGAGGGTGGTAGGGGTTTGGAATGCGCTGCTTGGGACGGTAGTTGAGACAGGAAACCTCAAAACCTTTGAAAATTACTTGGGTGAGCACTTGAAGTGTCATAACAGTGAAGGCTAAGGGCCTAAAGCAAGAAAATGGAAATGGTGTAGGTAGTAGCATATTTTGGTGGTGCAGACCTGTTGGGCCAAATGGTCTCTTCTAGACTGTACAATTCTATGAATTTCTGATGGCAGACAAGAATTTTAGATGTTGCCATTGGCATGTTGGCTACCAACCATTGGAACACTCATTTCCAGCCAAAAAGGCATTCCTGAAGGTAAATCTGTCATATTCAGACAGCAGGTAAGATGAAATAAATTAGTAACGCTCCTGGTCACAGTAAGGCTCTGAGACACAGCTATGCACCAAATTAAAGTAATGGCAGATCTAACGCTAGCCCAGGCATCCGGAAGTCATCAAATGCAATAGAAGTAGAGGGCAAGAAACACAGCATGTGGAAGATGTGAGGAAACGGAATGAAACTGTCATGAACGCAATCACACCAGCAATGGAAGTTGGAGACTCACAACCTAGAGTTGGTACTATTGCTATAAAGCATAAAAGATATGAAAGAGGAGCAGGAGCATTCAGTGAGATCATGGCTGATCTTTTTGTGGTCTCAGCTCCACTTACCCACCCGCTCACCGTAACCCCTCATTCCTTCAACCGTTCAAAAATCTATCTGTCTTTGTCTGAAAAATACTCAATGAGGTAGCCTCAACTGCTTCACTGGGCAGGGAATTCCACAGATTCACAACCTTCGGGTGAACAAGTTCCTCTTCAAGTCAGTCCTAAATATGTTCCCCATAATTTTGAGGCTATGCCCCATCATTCTAGTCTCACCCACCAGGGGAAACAACCACCCTGCTTCTATCTTAACTGTTCCTATCATAATTTGACATGTTTCTGTAAGACCCCCCCTCATTCTTTTAAATTCTAATGAGTATAGTCCCAGTTTACTCAATCTGTCCTCATAAACCAACCCTGTTAACTCTGGAATCAACCTAGTCAACCTCTTCTGCACCCCCTCTACTGCCAGTACATCCTTTCTCAATTAAGGAGATCAAAACTGTAAACAGTACTCCAGGTGTGGCCTCACCAACACTGTATAAAGCTGCAGCATAACCTTCCTAGGAAGAGATTTCAAGAAGTGTCTAAATTATAGTCTCTTACATAAAATTGGGGTGAAACTGACTAATTATTTCAAGAATACTGCTAGATAACGTGGAGCATGATAATACAGTCCATTATTTGCAATTGGATGTGACAAGCAGAAACAAAGTGCCCTGATGGTTTAAGTTAATCTGGGCAAAGTTATTTATAATACGAGGTCAGAAAGGATTCATCTGGCATTAAAAACAAATGCTGACGGAGCATTTGTCAACAAGCCACGAGCACTAACTGATAAGTCTCTAGTATAGCATCGGACGTTGTAAGATAACAGATCATTCAAATGTGAATTTTGTTTTGAGATTTCCCACAAAGGCTGAATGACGCATGAATGATGATTTATTAAAATACAGCGAAAAGCTTCAACTGTCATCACAATCTGGCACCATTTTGAATAGTTTAAGAATAAAAAGATATAACTGAAAGAGAATCCATCTTTGTTTTGCTGCGTCCGGCATGAGTCCTGAGCCTGCTGACCACCGACACCTGAGCCACCACTCTTCTGTCGCCTGTGTCAGGGCATCCAACGTCAGAGTCGCCACTCTTCAGGCACTATCTCTTCTACGCTGGGCGCACCGTGCCTCAGGCTGCTGATGCCGGGTGCTGTGCTGGACCCACACTCACCCTGCACAAGGCCCAAGATCTGCTGCCATTGCCATGCTGATAACCAGGAGTCCCCGGCTTCGGGCCTACCACAACCAGGAGACCCTGGCTTCAGGCCTACCACAACCAGGAGTCCCCAGCTTCGGGCCTACCACAACCAGGAGTCCCCAGCTTCGGGCCTACCACAACCAGGAGTTCCCAGCTTCGGGCCTACCACAACCAGGAGTCCCGGGCTTTGGGCCTACCACAACTAGGAGACCCTGGCTCCACTTCTGCCGCCACCTCGCCAAGAGCCCTGCCCTGGCCGCCCTCCTCCAAGATGTCACCGTCTCCGCCACAGCCGACAGGAGGAAGATGAAGAAAAAGAAAAAGAAAAAATATTAAAGAAAGGGCAAGGAATGGATGGAGGAAGCGGCCAGTCTGGAGCGGTCAGGCCCAGGAGTCCAAACACCGCCTAGCTTACCAGCGCTGCCATCTTATCCCTGATTCATTGCTCGTCACTGAGTTGGCTGTAAATTACTGAGCAAATATGGGGTCAAAACCATTCTAATGCCATCCATCATCCCACAGTGTTACAGAAATAAGCGTACAGATTGTGAAGAGATCTTCACAGAAGTAATTACTCAGTAACAAACTGGGCAATAATTTCTATGTTTCACTACAGAACAGGGCAGTCAATTTTCTGTTCTGTTAGAAAATATTCCCAGAATTACAAAATGTAGCTCTCCTTACAACTTAGCGTTTAAATGCATTCCTTAATAAGGTTTAGTTGCCTTAAGTCTGACATCAATAGCAAGAGGAAAGCAAGACAAAGTGAAGATGAAACAATATGCATAAATCTCGTGAATCCTGCACTGGTCAGAAAGTCATGGTGAAAATCTGCAAAGATGATAAGAATTGTAAGTTTGAAATTGTTGTAAAGAGACTGTGTGTACTCATATTCAACACAGTGTAGAGCTGGAGGAATACGACAGGTCAGGCAGCATCAGAGGAGCAGGAAAGTTGATGTTTCGGGTTTACACCCTTCATCAGGACTGTGTGCATTCATATACCTTGTGAGAATCAATGTCACTTAGGTAATGTACCTGAAAGAGGAAATTTGATAAACATAGAGAGTGGGCAATCTCCTATAGTTCAATATATTCCTACAGCCCCAAAAAAAAGCAAGTTTGCTCGAATCACAAAATTCATCAGCAGGGCAAAGAGAGTCAGTGTCTTTAAGACTAATCAATCAATGTCACATTCAAGTGGAGCTGGTAGTCAAAGTCAAAGTCAAAGTTCAGATTTGACACAATCAGAGATGTCGAAAGAGCACATTCAGGCTAATAGAAATGGAAAAAGTCAACCACACAGAAAGAGAACAAAGCCAGGTAGGTTAATTGGAAGTGTGTAAAACAGAAGAAGAGAAAGAAAAAATATTATTTGCAATGTTTCCTGTTAAATTATGATATTTTTGTTAAATACAGACTGGTATTATAAAAAACAATACAATTTATTTTTAAACTATAAATTACTCTGACAATATTAGTCATATATGCTTTCGTTGTGATTACATTAACAACAAATTTACAATTCAACCTGTTAAATTTCAGGCACTGTTGATGTTGGTTTAGTCATTTTGTATTTCAGGAAAATATGTAAATGTACTATTTTACACTTCAATTTAACTAAGAGGAGGTGGCAATCTAGGCCCTTAAGCTAAAATTCTGAGGTTATGGTTCAACTCCCACCATGGCAGATGGTGAAGTTTGAATTCAATTAAAATCTCCAATTTAAAAAGGAAAAAGCTAATCTGATAAAATTATGCTGCCACTGTTTGTTGTCATTATAACCCATCCATTCACTGATGTCCTTTGAGAAAGGGCATTTGCTACTTTCACCTAGTCTGGCCTGCATGTAACTCCAGACACACAACAGAGTGGTTGACTCTTAATTGCCCTCTGGGCAAACAGGGATGGGCAATAAATGCCGACCTAGCCAGTGACATATAAGTCTCATGAACCTTTTTTTTTAATAAATGGCCTAACAATCCATGCAGTTATATCATGGAGAGGCAATTAGGGATCTGCAATAAATGCTGACCAGATGATGCCCAGTTCCCATGAACAACAAAAAAAAACAAGCTTTTTATTTTGAATAGTGTAGAACCTGCTCTACTGTCCTCTATGTTGGGTAGATGTAAAGAAAGCTGTTCAATAATGTGATAAGAATGTGCTTGTCTGAGTGCAGTGAGGAGCAGTAACCTCCACAACCATTCCGAGCTGTGAGGCTTGAAATCAATGTAAAGGAAATGGTGGGATACTGTTACCGTCTCCCTTGTTAATCTGAGCCACTGCGTTTTGCTCAAATCAATGTCAGCATGTATCACATGGAAAAGGTGTGATGGTAGAGCCTTAGATAGGCAGCCGTTATACTCTGCCCTCTTTGGCAACTTTGTTTTCCCTGCTGGTCATCTTGCCGCCCAAGGGGTCCTGCAACAACCAACACTATATCTGAGGCCAGCAATTCTCTTCCTTTAACCACCAACTGCTGAAAACAAATTCCTGCAACAGTACTCTGTAGTGCTTCCATAAACTCAGGGTGAACATAAGCTCGGTGACACCTCACCTCTAACCTGAGTGGCCTTTTAACAGCCTCAATTAAGGGTCTACCTTCACTTTCCGCTACTGTTTTACTTTTGCATGATGTACATGTAGATGGGGCTGAACTGATACAAGTTTGCAAATTTGGCATTGCATCAGCCAGGTAACTTCAGAAGAGCATCTGTTCACAGTCTTCTGGTGTATACGGTGGCTATATATACTTCCCCTGCACTTAATGCAATGCAGGAAGAGCAGGCCATGGTCAGTAATTCATACAAGGCCTTTTGGCACATGACCCAGATTTCCTCCATGCATTCTCCCCTGAGCTGCTGTGGTGTCAGATGCAAGGGACCGTGTACTTGAATTTTTTTTTAAACAAATATTTGTGGCATTTGTGCTCCACTGACAACTGAACTTTCAGCTGTGGTAATTACTTTACTAGAATTGAAGTATTTTCTGAAGATACTCAAGAGCTTCAAGGTGACGTGAAGGACATCTCTTTAACCATAGGCAAGCACAGTACTGATTGAACAAAATCATAGTTCTGTTTATAACAGGTGCATGGAAAGCATACATTGGAATCTGAAAATGTCTCACATAGTAGTGATGGGTTGTATTATCCAGCGATAATTAACCTTCAGCAGCATTCAAAGCAAGCTCTGAGTGGGGGTATTCAGCTATTAATGTAACATTACAGTAACTGCTAACTCACAAAGACTCTCCAAACCAGCCTTATGATGTGACACAGGAGTTGAGTTATTTGCAGCAGTCATTTTCAGTTATTGGTTTACAAGGTGAGCATTTTCCTGTTCCTGTTTAATAGCACGGTGGCTCAGTGGTTAACACTACTGCCTCACAACGCCAGGGACCCAGGTTCAATTCCACCCTCGGCCGACTGTCTGTGTGGAGTTTGCACATTCTCCCCGTGTCTGTGTGGGTTTCATCCGGGTGCTCTGGTCTCCTCCCGCAGTCCAAAGATGTGCAGGCTAGGTGGATTGGCCATGCTAAATTGTCCATAGTGTTCAGGGATGTGTAGATTAGGTGGGTAATTGGGGGATGGGTCTGGGTGGGATGCTCTGAGGGTTGGTGTGGACTTGCTGGGCCAAAGGGCCTGTTCCCACACTGTAGGCATTCTATGAATCTTTGCCAACCACTATCTGTAACCTTGTTAGCCTTGCTGTGGGATCTTCATTTCATTATTTTGCATTAAATGTATAGAAAAGTCACCTTGGCTTTCCATTACCTCAACTCTTGCCGAAACAAACAGAAATAATTGCCACTTCCCTCACACAGCTACATGTCTTCTGGTTTTCACTGTGTGAGGTAAAGGCTCACTTCTTTTGATTCAGTTACATAAATCATATGGCTCACTAAGAGGCCATTTATCCACTTAATATTATTGAAGGATCTTCAAAAGAGTTATCCAGATAGACCATTCTCCAATGCTTTTGCCGTAGGTCTTAAGATTTTTCCATTTTAGGGGAGGTGATGGTCTAGTAGTATTATTTCTGGACTGTTAATCCAGAGACCCAGATAACTTCCGAATCCCGCCACAGCAGAAGCTGAAATTTGAAGACAATAAAATTATCTGGTATTAAGAATCTATTGATGACCATGAATCCATTGTCAATTGTCAGGAAAACCCATCTGGCTCACTAATGTTCTTTAGGGAAGGAAACTGCCATCCCTGCCTGGTCTGGCCTATATGTGACTCCAGACCCACAGCAAAGTGGTTGACTCTGAACTGCCCTCTGGGTAATTAGTGATGGGCATTAAATGCTGCCTAGCCAGTGACGGCCTCATCCCATTAATGTATAACGAAAAATAGAAGTATTTATTCAATTTTTTTCTAAATTTTTCTCCTGAATGTTGTTCTACTGTCCTATCAATCACAGAACCCCTCCAGCATGGAAGTAGGCTAATTGAGTCCACACCGACTCCCTGAACAGCATCTCACCCAGATCCACCTCTCTGCCCTATTGCTGTAATCCTGCATTTCCCATGGCTAATCCACCTAACCTGCACATCTTTGGACTATGGGAGGAAACCAGAGCACCCAGAGGAAACCCCACACAGAGAATAGGCAAACTTCACACAGGTAGGCGCCCAAGGGTGGAATTAAACCAGTTGCCTGGCACTGTGAGGCACCAGTGCTAGCCACTGAGCCATTGTGCCATTCACTTCAATCAGAGAAGGCTGGATACACAATAGGCTCTGGATATAAAATTCTTCAACTCTGGCAATATCCTTGTAAATGTCTTCTTATGTTCTCCCTCGTAAGATCACATCCTTTCTGTAACTCAGTGACTGGAAACATATGGCCCTTTAGCTGTGGTCTAAATAAGCTTTTACACAGTTCAGTGTACTTTTACATTTTATGGAGTAGGCAATAGAAGGACATATTTTCTGTACCTTTTTAGCCATCATTACCATCCCTTTGGCTCTTTTGTCACAGTAACATAAGTTATGACTCTAAGATTCTATGACTCTATGAGTTGGATATAGTTCTTAGGCTAAAGGGATCAAAGGCTATGTGGAAGAAATAGGAACAGGGCCCTGAGTTCGATGATCAGCCATGATCGTATTGGTTGGTGGAAAAGGTTCGATGGGCCGAATGGCCAACTCCTGCTCCTGTTCTCTATGTTTCTATGTATGTTGCCACTTACAAAGTTACCATATTGAGTCACTAAATGAGATCAACTAAATTCTTTTACTCACTTTTGTCTTATTTCCTATAGTATCTTTGGATAACCAAAATCCATCAATCCAAAGTATAAAATTAACAATTAATTCAGCATTAATTGTCGTTTGCAGAAGAGAGCTTCAAACTTCTGCCAACCTTTGTGTAGAGTGGCATGTTTGCATTTTACCCTTGGAAGGTGTGCCTTTAATTTTTAGGTTAAGGTCTTTTGTCTTGAATGGCGTAAAGACTAATATACGTATTGTTTTGCTCATGTTTGATATCCTTTTATAACATTTTACTGACATAGGGACATCTCAGACTCTTTCTCCAGTGCTTTTAGCTTTAGAAAATTTAGGAAAGGACCATACTGCAGGCTTTTTTTTAGCTCTAAGGTGGATAATCTCGCAGTTTCCTGCATTGAAATGAATTTACCACAGTTTTAGAGGCATGGAAAATAGAAACAGGAGCAGGTCATTTGGCCCTCCCAGCCTGCTCCACCATTCAATACAATCATTGCTGATCATCCAACTCAGTCCCCTGCTCCTGCTTTATCCCCAAATCCTTTCATCTCTTTTGCCCTAAGAACTACATATAATTCCTTCTTGAAAACATTCAATGATTTTGCATCAACTCTTTTCTGTGGCAAAGAATTCCACAGATTCTCCACTCTTTAGGTGAAGACATTTCTCCTCACCTCAGTCCTAAATTTCCCTGCCCCACATCCTTAGTTTTACCCATTAACTTCACCTATCAAAATCACTTTCTAATTTATCCATCAATTTACACAGCTAGCTATCCATGTGACGTTAGTAATTGTATCTTCTGGTCTCTAACCCTCAGGCAATGGAATTTTCCTTTTTCTTATCCACTGTATCAACATGCCTCGTAAAATTAAGCACCTCTATTAAATTTCCATTTAAACTTGTCTGCTCTGAAAAGAAAAACTCCAGTTTTCTCTATTCTCTTCACATTGCAGAGGCTAAGTTTCCAAGTAGCATTTCAGATAATCTCAGGAAACAATTAGATGGACAAAATAAAACTTTGTTAAAAATGCACCACAAGAATGCAGTGTTAGCCTTGACTGTGCTGCTAACAGACTGTCAGTCAGTTATGGATTCAAATTCACAAATGCAAAATCCAAGCCAAAAAATACATGTGCGATATTGACGGAAAACTGCATTGTTGGAGCTGTTGTCCTTTGGGTAAGATGGTGAACAAATCTCGCCTCTCAGATAGACAGAAAAATTGTTGCAATATTATTTCAAAAAAGAGCATCTGAGTTCTCCTTGGCTTCCACTGCTTCAAGCAAAAAAAAAAACCCTTGAAAATTAGTTATCTGGTTATATCTTGTGTGGGAATGTTCCATGCCCAAACTGGCTGTGTGTTGACATCTGAAGGGAACTTAATCAGCTGTACTGCACCTTGAGCTGCTGTACAATGTGCTGTTCTTTAGAATCTTCTTCCGTCTGTTTTTATTGTTGGCCTCTTGATTAGAAGATTTTTAGTAAAATCTGTGTTAGACAGCTGAAAAGTTATGATTACAGCTAGTGATATAGTCAGTCTGCATAACTGTCCCATATACCATTTAATGGATGAAGCAGTGCCTATCTGAAATTAATATTCCCCATCCATGTAAAGGTTATGTGCTACAATAGCAAACAAAAACCTCAAATACATTTATTTCAATGAAATGTGAACAAGCATTTTTCTCAGCCAATTTTCTGCACGGCTACTAGATTTTTCCAAGCTCTTGTTTGCTTTTAAATTTCTTTAATGGGATGTGGGTGTCACCGGTAAGGTCAACATTTATTGTCCATCTCCAGTTGCCTTTAAGAAGCTTTTGGTGAGCCACTTTCTTGAACCATTACAGTGCTTGGTATGCAGGGAGTTCCAGGATTTTGTGCCAGTGACAGTGAAGGAATAGCAGTATATTTCCAAATAAGGATGATGAACGTAACAAGACACAGTGCAATTTCTCAGTTGATGCTTCTCCAACCTCATTCATAGAATTTGTCATCTTCTCACTGAGATGTGTTCATTGCTTTCAGCTTTGAACCCTACTCATGGCAATTTCTTATTCTCAGCAATTTCAAACACCACCTCAACTCTTACCTTCTCTCCTCTGAGCTCACTACTGTCTTCCCCATAAATCTTTCCTTCCATTTAAGTTCCACAACCCATATTCGTAGTCATGAACTTTACTTCCCATTTCATGTTGTCTTGTTACTCCTATATATCAACTATAGATACGACCAACTCAAGCCACTGCCTTGTCACTCACCATCCGTAACCTTACTCCATCCTATCTGCACCAAGCCTGGAAAGTTATATTTCCTGATTCATCTAAAGTTTCACTTTCAAAATGTCTAGTCTTTGGCCCTCTATTGGTTACATTTCTGCAACTGCTGATTCACTCAGCTGCACCCCCAGCTTCATTTCTGATGTCCTAGTTCCCAATAAAACCATTATTCTATCCTACCCTGAACATTCCCCTCCCAGTACAGTCCTCATCTCTGTTTCTCTAAGGAATGCAGACTTGAAAAAATATAACAGACAAATTGTTTCAACATTCACTGTCAGGTCTTGCCAGACTTGAAATATTGCTAAGTCCTGCTGTGGTCTGCTGGAAAACTGTGCATTATCCAGGGATCATCATGGAAAGCAAAAATAACCCCTAACTCATCTTTTTTTTTTCCTGACTGAAAACTGGCTTCTTTAAACCCTCTGCCCTACATCCTCCTTTAAAGAAAAATCACTAAATTAATCCTGCAATTCAAGTATGAAATGTAAAGTAGAATCTAAGCAGGATGAAAATCTGAAAAATTGCCACAGGCAAAGAGAGGTGTGAAATGCCCTTACTAACTTTGCAACTGTGAAGTTGTTACGAGATATTTTGGAAAAGAGAGCTATTATTATCTATTAAGAGTTATTTTCGACTGCCATAGGCTCCCAATAAAGCAAAATTTAAAAGATTATAATGTTTTATTCTCTCCTGTGATGTAGGCACCACTAACTGGCCAACATTCAGTTGCATACTCTCAGACTTAATTCTTCACGAACCCAAAAACATGTCACAATATCCTAGGATTCTTAAATTAGGCCATCACAGGCAGATATTGGTTACTTTAGAGAGTTGTTTCTCCTATAATATGTCTGTAGATGTATCCTAGCCTTAGATAATTTTGTTAGTCTGGAATCTCTTAGAAAGAAGGACATTTCATTTTGGACCCACCCTCTAACTGGTGAAGCTGACTAAGTTCCTTTAATGATCTGAAATTTGTCTCGGTTGAGGTTTTAAACGAAGAACATTTTCAGCGAGAAAGATTTACCTTACAGGGGGCAAACAAAGTAGAATGATTAAAACACACACACACACATGCACACACGCGCACACATGCGCACTCACACACACACACACATGCACACACTCACACGCATACAGACACACACACACACTCACGTGCATGTGCGCACACACATACGTGCATGCACACGCACACGCACACACACACAAACAGAAGTTGCTGGAAAAGCTCAACAGATCTGGCAGCATCTGAATAGAGAAATCAGAGTTAATGGTTCAGGTTGAATAACCTTTCCTCGTAACTGATGGTAGCTTGGAAAAGTTAGCTATTTATTTTTACCTAACTACCAACAGTTCTGAGGAAGGATCAGTAAACCGGAAACGTTAGCTCTGATTTCTATCCACAGATGCTGCCAGACCTGTTGAGCTTTTCCAGCAATTTCTGCTTTTGTTTCTGATTTCCAGCTTCTATAGTTCTTCCAGTTTTTATTGGAATGTTTAACACTCCACTTTCATCTCCAATAATAAGTGAGAGCAGCTCGAGGACCATTTTGCCTTTAAGATTGAGCCCATAACATTGGCTACCTCTTCCTCTCTTTAACCACCTCCCAGGGCCAAACTTCCTCTCAAGTTTCCTGCTGCCTAAGCACTAAATTTGTGTCTTTATTTAGTTTGGTTCCTATCTGTTCTCCTGTCCTCTCCAAGTTCATTTTGTCCACCAGACCCACCATTGCTCCCATATCTCCATGCCCTCTATGTTGCTGACCAGACATTCTCCCATTCCAGCCCTGATGTAACCTGATGTTCTTAACAGTTGTCTTTTAGCAGGCATTGTCCCATTCTCCTTTAAGCCTACCAACCTCATCTGAATCTTCAATGAAGCATTTCTTGACTACACCACCCTTACAAACTGTCAGTGATACCTGTGCGCTCCCTTTCCTCTCCAAAGCCCTCGAACGCATTGTGGCCTCCCAAATCATTGCTCATCTTTCATGGAACTCTCAAAACGAAAGCAAAATACTGCAGTTGCTGGGATCTGAAATAAAATCAGGGAGTACCCAAGTAACTCAGTTGGTCTGGCAGCATCAGTGTAGAGAGAAACAGTTAACATTTTGAGTCCATTATGAGTCTTAATCAGAACTGACTTTCAACAAAGTGTCATATTGGATTGGAAATGTTAACACTGTCTCTCTCTTCTCAGGTGCTGCTATAAAATCTCCAAATAGGTTTATCCCCATCGCAGTATCGGAACAGCATTTATCCAAGTTGGAACTGACATTCTACATGACTGTGACAAATGCCAGATATTCATACTCGCTCCTCTTGAATTACAAACATAGGAATACAGCAATTGGAAGCAGGATCAGTCCATTCAGGTCATTAAACCTGCTCTGCTATCCAAAAACCTCATGTCTGATCTGATTATTCCTCTTTCCCATGGCCTTTCGAACCTTAGTTCAATAAGAATGTATCAATTGCTGCGTTAAGAATATCCGGAGACTCTGCTTCCATGACCAATTCTAAAGACTCATAATTATCTGCGAGATAAAGGAAGTTTTCCTCATCTCTATCTTAAATGGGCAACCCCTTATTTTGGAACAGTGACCGCTATTGTTTAATTCTCTCACATGAAGAAACATCTTTTCCACGTATGCTTTGTCAAGACCATTTAGGATCTTAAATGCTTCAATCAAGTCACTCCTTATTTCAAAATCAGGCAAGAAAAAGTTTGAATCTCCTGTTTAATTTCCACATGTACGACAATTTCATATATTGAGAGATTAAAGTTTTACCTGTGTGTTAGCCAGCTTGGAAAGACACTGGAGCTAGACTTTAGAATACATACTGAACGACATTCCAATATGTTTATGATCAGAAAAGCTAAGAGAAAAACGAATGAAGCTGTCATAACAAAAGTCAGGACTGTCTCTTCCAGTTTCCCACATTGCCAACTTTTACTACATTCTTACTGCATGCTATTAAAGTTTTTTTCAGCTTCTTTACACATTGACTGCCATTCTATTCTTATACTCTCTCTCTTCAACTTCTATTTTCCACTCCACTTCCTCCCTCAACTTACTTTATTTCAGCTAATTCCCCAATCGATGAATTCGCCTGAAATGCATCAGACACTTTTTGTTTTATCTCATCTTATTTTCTATTTCTCTTATCGTTCATACAGTATATCAGTGGCCCACTTTTATGTTGCACTTTTAATCAGGAAAAGGAGGCAGGGCACTTCATTGAAGTGGTACCAAACAAAATTTGACACTTCAGCCATATAGAGAGATGTTAAGAGAGGTGACAAAAATTTTGGTCATGGAGCTAGGCTTTTAAAGACTATCTTAAAGGAGGCCAGAGGGAGAGAGGGGGAATTAGAATGACAATTTTAAGAAGTAACTTATGGAACTTAGTTCCGAGACAGTTGGAAGAATGACCACCATTGATAGAGAGATAAATATGCAGCTTTTACAAGAGAGACAAGCTGAAATATCACAGAAAACCTAGAGGACTTCAGGCTGGAGAAAGCTGTAGAGATGGTTTGGGTATTACTGGTTGTTAGGCAGCAGGAGGTAGGGGTATGGACAGTTTGTAACAAAGCCATGGAGGGATCAGAATAGGGGAATGAGAATGTTAGGATCCACAAGTCCAGGATTGGGAGCTATTGTAGGCCAGTGGCTATGGGGGTAATGGTGGCATTGGACTTGTTGTGAGTCAGGATACAAACAGCAAGCCGGAGATCACAAGTAACGAGGGCCAGAATGCTGCATAGCACACAAAAAGGCAATTAGTAAAGGCAGTGAACTGTGTTAGTGAAAGAGATTTCGGACTATTTTTTCTTTTTACAATGCCTGAGAGCATCTCACAGCCCAATACTCTCAAACCAGACCCTGACCTGCTTTTTGTTACTCTGTATGGAGGAGAGTGGTTGGCACAGCTAGACAAATGAAGCAATTCACTGAGCCACAGAAGTTATGCTATCAATCATTACAACCAGACTACTGGTCATGTTGGATTCAACGCCTTGTGCAGAAATTACAACAGTTACATTGATCTCTTCTCTGAGTAATACCAAGTAAGGAAAATTAAACCATCCTGTCTCATGAAAAGTCACAAAATCACAAGAACTAGAAAGAAACTACTGTGGATGCTGGAAATCTGAAAGAAGATTGGATAATTCTGAAGATACACAGCAGGCCAAGCAGCACCTGTGGAGAGACACACAGTTAGCAATCGAGGTCAATAACCTTTTATCAAGAGGAGGATCAAGAGAATGCTAAATGTTGACCTCTGATGTGAGTCCTCCTCTCTGTATCATATGGCAACAGACTGGATATCAAGGTCTTTGCATTCAGAAGCTATTCAATCGGCAGATTATTTTGAGTGATCTTCTTTGTCAAAGTCACCTGATATCATCATCAGAGAATCCCTATGGTGTGGAAGCAGGCTGTGTAGCCTATTGAGTCTATAACCAACCCTCTGAAGAGCATTCCCACCAGAGCCACCCCTCTACCCTATATTTCTCATGGCAAATCCACCTCAACTAGACATCCCTGTACACTCTGGGCAATTCCCCATGGCCAATCCACCTAACCTGCACATCTTTGCACTGTGGGAGGAAACTGGAGCACCCAGAGGAAACCCACACAGATACAGGGAGAACATGCAAACCTCTTACAGACAGTTGCCCGGGGGTGGAATTGAACCCAGATCCCTGACGCTGTGAGGCAACAGTACTAACCACTGAGCCACTGTTCTTTGCCTTCAGATATTTCCATCTCAAAGCTCAAATGTAAATGTTTTTATTTACCATGAGATATTGCTCGCTGGCCTTGGTACATTACAGAACTGTTTTTTCCAATAAACTAGCAGCTATTATCAGCCTAATGCAGCAGGCAGAGCTGTGGTTTAATGTTACAACTGAAGCACTGCAGCTTTGAAACAGTCACACACCCTCATCACTGCGCAATCTATCAGCTTGGAATGGGATTTGCACCCAAAACTTTCGGGGGCAAAAGCAAGAAAGTTACAGACTGAGAGACTGCAAACACAAACAAAAAAAAATACTTGCACAAAAACAAAATGCCTCAGACACTGGACATCTGACATTGTAACACAAGCTGACTGGAGAAACTCAGCAGGTCAGACAGCATCAGAGAAAAATTTCAACAAAAATACAGATGTAAGAGTTTTTTTTAAGTCAGTGGAATGGGAGTTGGGCCTGGAAGAACAAAGGCAAAAATCAATCATGAAAAGGGAGATAGAAAACAAGGAAGGTCCAACCTGAAGAAGCTCTCTCCCCATTGCTCTAACATGATTTCCTTTTGCATCTTCAACTTTATTCACATTGCATTCTACTTCCTGTCGTATTAGGGTTCCTGTGAGTCAATATGTGAAGACTATGTGAATAGCTCCTCCCATCATGATTATGTAGGAGAAAGCATGATTGAGAGCTAATGATCATGGCTTCAGCACTGTAAGTGTTAGCCATGTAAAGCAATATATAACTTTTTTTAGATCTAATAAATTAAAAGCCAGACTTCACAGTGAAATTATTTGAACAACGATTCAGTAAACTCTTTAAAACTGGGCTAACCAACAGGCAACATGTCCCTTCGCCTGTTTGACCACCTTTGTTTTCACTGCCTCTTTCAACTCACCTTCCATTGACTTAAAACACTGAAAACTCTATTTCTCTTCAGTTCTGCTTCATCGACCTGAAACTCTAACTCTGTTAAAAACTGAAAGAATTGTGGATGCTGTAAATCAGAAACAAAAACAAAGTTGCTGGAAAAGCTCAGCGGGTCTGTCAGCATCTGTGAAGGAAAAAACAGAGTTAACGTTTCGGGTCCAGTGATCCTTCCTCAGAACCCTAACACTAACTCTGTTTCTCTCTATATGTTCTTGCATGATTTGTTGATTTTTATTCGCCTTTTCCAGCTCTTCTGTTGACAGTAGTGTTTGCAGTTTTCTCCTTACATTGATAGTTGCCTCATAGGATGCATTGATATTATTATGAAGTCCGATTTGTCACTAATTGGCTTTTCTATTAATTTAGCTTTGTCAGAAAGGTTCCCTATTAATATTCTGTAGGGGGGGAGATGCTTGCCCTATTGTCTTTGAACTAGCTGCTATGTACGCTAATGAGCACAATCCAATTCATCAAGATGAAATTCAAGGGTAAGATACAACTATTATCACTTTTCCCAGGCATGTACTCAGTGCTGAGTTCATGAATGTTAACCTTTTAATTCTTCTACAATTTTACAACATTAAACTTTAAAAGCAATTTCCAAGTCATTATCCATGGTGACACCTTGACTTGGTAAAGGAAGCAAGCTCAAAAAGGAAGATTTTATCTGGTTTTAAATCGTAACTGCACCTTATGAAATAGAGATATTTTGCCTTTCCACTTGTTTCTTCGCCAAAGCCAAGGCTGACTAGTTCATATAAAAGTCATGGGCACAGTAAAATGTGGTAGTGTGGGTCAATACATTTGGCTTTTTTGAAATCCATGTTTTAAGACACAAACATCTTAAAGCTAACAAACTAGAGAGTAGAACAAAAACAGAAGTTGCTGGAAAAGCTCAGCAGGTCTGGCAGAATCTGTGAAGAAAAATGAGAGTTAATGTTTCAGGTCCGGTGACCCTTCCGGGAAAACATTGGTTTATATGCAGAAAATACGAAGGGGGATGGGGTAGGGAATAAACAATAGAAAGAGCCTGAAGAGAGAAAAGAGCAGTTGGACAGACAAAGGAGTTGCTAACGATCAGGCTGGGAAGGTGAATAGTTGTTAATGGGGACTGTTAGTGACTAACAACAGGGAGTGTGTAATGGCAGGCTATGTGGTAACAAGGCCTGGTGTGTGGGGTAGGGGGCTGGGACATGGGAGAGTTTAGGCCCTAAAATTATTGAACTCAGTATTGAGTCCAGAGGACTGCAGGGTCCCCAAGTGGAAAATGAGGTGTTGGTCCTCCAGCTTGCGTTGAGCTTTGCTGGAACACTGCAGCCAGAGACAGAGATGTTGGCCAGGGAGCAGGGTGGTGCATTAAAGTAGCAGGCAACAGGTAGTTCAGGGTCTTTTCTGCGAGCAGAACGTAGATGTTCTGTGAAGCGGTCACCCAGTCTATGCTTTGTTTCCCCAGTGTAGAGGGGACCATATTGTGAGCAGCGAATGCAGTAGACTAGATTCTGGGAAGTGCAGGTGAAGTGTTGCTTCGCCTGGAAGGTGCGTTTGGGCCCTTGGATACTGGGGGGGAGGAGGTAAATGGGCAGGTGTTGCACCTTCGCCGGTTACAGGGGGAGGTGCCGTGGGGCTGTGGGGGGTTTGCTGGGGGTGAAGGAAGAGTGGACCAGGGTGTCCTGAGGGATCGGTCCTTGCAAATGGCGGACAAGGGAGGGGAGGGGAATATGTGCCTGTTGGTGGCATCTCACTGGAGGTGGCGGAAATGGCATCTGATGATCTTCTGGATATGGATGCTGGTGGGATGGTAGGTAAGGACAAGGGGAACCTGATCACTGTTGTGGGAGGGAAGAGAAGGGGTGAGGGCGGAAGTGCGGGAGATGGGTCAGAGCTGGTTGAGAGCCCTGTCAACAATAGTACTGGGGAATCCTCGGTTGAGGAAGAAGGTGGACATTTTGGAGGCTCCCTTGTCAAAGTTGGCCTCATCTGAACATATGCGACGGAGACGGAGGAACTGAGAGAATGGGTTGGAGTCTTTACAGGAAGTGGGGTGTGAGGATGTATAGTCCAGGCAGCTGTGGGAGTCAGTGGATTTATAGTGCCTGCCACTTTAACACACCACCTTGCTCCCTGGCCAACATCTCTGTCTCTGGCTTGCTGCAGTGTTCCAGCGAAGCTCAATGCAAGCTGGAGGAACAACGCCTCATGTTCCACTTGGGGACCCTACAGCCCTCCGGATTCAATATCAAGTTCCATAATTTTAGGGTCTAAACTCTCTCATGTCCCAGCCCCCTTCCTCATACACCAGGCCTTGTTATCATATAGCCTGCCATTACACACTACCTATTTTTAGTCACTAACAGTCCCCATTAACAACTATTCACCCTCCCAGCCAGATCATTATCAACTTCTCTTCTCTCTCTTCAGGCTCTATCCTATCATTTACTCCCTCCCCCATTCCCCTTCGTATTTTCTGCATAAAAACCAATGTTTTCCCAGTTACCATCAGTGCTGAGGAAGGATCACTGGACCTGAAACTTTAACTCTGATTTTTTCTTCACAGATGCTGCCACACCTGCTGAGATTTTCCAGCAACTTTTGTTTTTGTTCCTGATTTACAGAAGTTAGAGAGTAGGTGTTTCTACATTTCTAGCCGTCAGAAAACCATTCTAGCAATAACGTGATGAAAAAGGATTGTTGACTAATGGCTATAATTGTACACAGAGTTACAGCAATGAATTAAATGGCCCAACTGGTCTGTGCTTGTATTTAATCTCCCACTGTGCCTCATCCAACTATGTCAACATATCCTTCTGTTCCTTTCCACCACATAGGGTAGCACGGTGGCTCAGTGGTTAATACTGCTGTCTTGCAGTGCCAGGTATCTGCATTCGATTCCATCCTCAGGTAAGTGGACGTGTGGAGTTTGCACATTCATTGCACATTGTCCCCATATCTGTGTGGGTTCCTTTGGGCACTCTCGTTTCCTCCCACAGTCAAAAGATAGGTGGGTTAGCCGTGGGAAATCGAAGGTTACAGGGTCTGGGTGGGATGCACTGAGGATCAGTGTGGACTCGATGGGCTGAATGGCTTGCCCCTACACTGTGGGGATTCTATGATATAGGCAGAAATTTCCAGGGGTCTCAGTGATTTGTGTATGTGAGATGTCTGTCAGAATTGGGTGCCAAGTACTGGGAGGCCCATCGTGATCTCAGGAATAACTTGCTCCATTCTCTAAGCTTTTTAAAAGTGATGTTTGGAGTTTCTCACTAAGC
This sequence comes from Rhincodon typus, assembly GCF_021869965.1. Classification (NCBI taxonomy): domain Eukaryota; kingdom Metazoa; phylum Chordata; class Chondrichthyes; order Orectolobiformes; family Rhincodontidae; genus Rhincodon; species Rhincodon typus. The sequence goes on from NC_063342.1 coordinate 10,255,166, forward strand.
AGTGAGATTTTTACTTGGTGAAAATGTTGCTGATGGCCCAACTCACCTCGTTAATTCTCAGCCTCCAATGTTATCAACCTCATCAAACAAGCTAGACACGGGACAACTCGACATGGAAATCAGCGCGAGTACTTGGAAGTTTCAACTCTTTGCTTATTCCAAATGACCTCCGTGTTGCTAATTTGCAACAGTGGAAGGCAAAATCTACAGACACCACTCACATGCACCCTTCCTCCATGGACCTTGGCATGCAATGTTCGGTAGCCCCTCACAACTGTTTTGGCACATCTTCAAGGCACTGGCAGTGTGCTGTGGAAACACAGACCTGTATTGTCGGGCTGAACTGCAGTTTGCATTGGAAGGCTGCCCATAGGCACAGGCAACTGTCTCATGGACTCAACCAGGCTGCACTTCTCTGTTATAACAAGGTGTAGAGCTGGATGAACACAGCAGGCCAAGCAGCATCAGAGGAGCAGGAAGGCTGACGTTTTGGGCCTAGACCCTTCTTCATAGCCTGAAACGTTAGCCTTCCTGCTCCTCTGACGCTGCTTGGCCTGCTGTGTTCATCCAGCTCTACACCTTGTTATCTCAGATTCTCTAGCATCTGCAGTTCCTACTATCTCTGCATTTCTCTGTTATTAGTTTGCGGCTTAGGGTGCGTTCACTTGGCAGCCTATCCTTGCCAATTAGCACAGTCACATAACCAGGCAACTTGCCTTCTGCTCAGCAGTTGTCAGTCTCCTGCATGGCACCATGTTATGCCAATAGCAAATTTGCACCATGTGCCAGCACCTTCCAAGGCAAAAAGACTGCCAAGTGCATTCAAGCAGGAAGCCACGTCTCAAAATCTAAGGGGATTGGCCATCACTGATGTCCATGGAGACATCCATCAGTCATGGGATCTTGGCACAGTAAGTTAAGGGCAGAATGACATCCATGTCTAGGGGATTGGTCATGTTTGGACATTTGCTCAGACTGATTTTAGCTCACTATGTCTCTGCAGTGTGGGGGTGTACATCATGATTACTATTTTGGCAGCCAGTCTGGGGAAATGCCCTGCCACAGTCAGGGGCCCGAAGAGATATTCTTACAACCCCTGCAGTGTGGAAGCAGGCCATTCAGCGCATTATGTCCATGCCAATCCTCTGAAGAGCAACCCAACCCCCTACCCTATCCCTGTAATGCTGCATTTCTCATGGCTAACACACCTACCCTCCATATCCCTGGACACTATGGGCAATTTAGCATTGTCAATCCACCCTAACTTGCACATCTTTGGACCGTGGAAGGTCCAGAACACGTGGAGGAAACCCACGCAGACACAGGGAGAATGTGCAAATTCCACACTGACAGAGGCTGGAATCCAACCCAGGTCCCTAGTGCTGTGAGGCAGTAGTGCTAACCACTGTGCTACCATGCTGGTCCATAGGCATCAGTTATTTCTCTGGCCAGGTCTCACCCAGGGCTATCCATCAGCACTACTTACAAAATGACGGAAAAAGTGCAAGGAGGTGAATTGAAGGGGTGCAGGGTAGGTAGTGGTAGGGGTTGCTGTTCTACGGTGCTGGTCAATCTGCCACACCCTGGAGACAGCAGAGATATGGGTAGTGTGGCCTCATTGGCTGGACCTTCAGCAAGCGGTATCCTCTCACCGTCCCATCCACCAGGACTTGCGGGTCCCTGCCGAAGAATCCGAGCACCATCTCCCCTTTCAGCGCCATGCTCTGACAGTGTCCTTCGACAGACAGACAGCACAGCTTTCAGGATGTCAATGCTCACTCAGGAACACAGCGGCTCATTAAAAATGGCACAGACACATGGGGTATCCGCTCTGTGGCAAGTTGTTTCAAGAATGGGCACATGGTAAGATGTGAGTGGAAACTGGAGATCGGGGGTGCCATGAGTGCAGGGTGAATTATTCATGAGGTGGGTTTGGTAAGATATGGCAAAACAAAAACTCACTAGGCCTCCAAATAACTGGACATAACTTGGTCCTATCTAAAAAAAACAGTAAGTTTAAACCCCATGTGTTAATCTAACATGTCCTTAAATGAATCTATGCTATTTGCTCCAACTACTCCATGTGGTAGCAGATTCAGTGGCAATGTTTGCTAATATTGAGGGGAGGAGTGGTCAGAGCCTTTTTAATCATTTGTGGTCATCAATCTGTTCGCAAACATAAGAGTGCTGAGTAAGTTGGGACTATGAGAAGAATGAGAGGCGATCTCATTGAAACATGCAAGTTCTGAAGGGTCTTGATAGGATAGATGTCAGTTGGTTGTTTCAGACGCTCAGGGAGTGTAAAACAGGGGCATTTCTCTAGGATTAGGGGCCAATCCACTCTCAAAGGTTTGAGAATTTTTGAAATTCCCTGTTACAGAAGGTAAAGGAGGCTCCATCATTGGTTTACTTAAGACTGAGGTAGACTGATTATTGGTCTCGCAAGGGATCAAAGAGTTGGAGCGTCAGATGTTTTAGACATTCATTCATGGGACGTGGGTGTCGCTGGACGGGCCTTTATTTGTCGGCCTCCAGCAGCTGGGGCAGCGACACCAGGATGAAGCAGCCGTGGTTCCACACCAGCCTGGTATCTCCCAGCAAACGAGGACCAAATTCCCAGGCTGACACGCCCCACCTGGTCACACAGACTAGACTGAGGCTCCAAGCCCACAGCTAGGCCTGGATCCCTGAAGAAAGAGAAGTCATGGTTCTTGGATCAGTATGGTGGTCTCGCGGTGTGACGTCCTTGTTCTGACATGGCGGCCTCGGCCCTAACTGGAGGTCTTCTTCACCCTCAGCTTCCAGGTATCCTAGCGGCTTAGCAGACGTTCTTATCCAGGAGTCGCGGTCTCAGCCTGGCACGGCTGTCTTATCGCAGAATGACAGTCCTGGCCAGCTGTATCTTCAGGGTATTCCATTGTTCATTAACCAGCTTTCCCAGAGCCCAGGAGCCATTAACTTAACTGTGATGAACTTTGTTTAAGTTTTACATATTTCTTACTGTTATGTATGACTTCTTGTCACCGTATTTTTCATGTAGAAGTTCACGTGACTATAAATTTCTATTCTATCATTATTGTCCATCTCTTGTTGCCCTTGAGAAGGTGGTGGGTTCGCTGCCTTCTTGAATCACTGCAGTCCATTTGATCAGCCACAATTGTATCAAATGGCAGAGAGGTCTTGACAGGCCAAAAAGTCTACTCCTGCTCCTGTTTCTTGAGTCTTTGCAATTGGAAATGTTTGCAAAAAGTGAAACTTATCATCTGAAGGTCATAAGCTGGAACTTGATGGGAAATGTGGAAATCTAAAGCATGACCAGATATGAGCGAGGAAATGGATATTAAGGGGAAGATCTGTCACTGAGGGAGAACATGAGACATCATCTGAGCTCAGTGTACAGTCAATTGCTATTTTAAGGTTTGTATTGGAATTGGTCTGATAACGTCCTGTTTGCTGTCTAATAACGCTGTGCCTGATTAAGTTTGCATGGAGCTTTAATTAATAATATATGTTGAACTACCATTTTATGAGTTAATCAATCAGAATAGGACTTTAGCAGAATGAAATTGCAGTAAAAATAACTTGTCATCAATGCATTATGTTTAATGTACAAATCAACCGATAAATTCCAGGGATTAAGAAATACACAATGAATTTCAAATTTGCAGAACTCACTGTCTGATTTACACCATGGTGTAATTATTTCACACAAACTTAGAATTAGTCTTACTTCACTCAAAGGAAGATGGTGGTGGTTTTGCTTGGGATTTTTTCTTTCCTTTGGAAAAGTGGATGTTGTGTTTTTCCTCTTAGATAGTATGCAGCATACCTTTAAGAGACATCATCACCACATAATAGCATGTGACTTGATGGTAAAAATATCTTGGGGTCTATCTTAACTTGGTCCACTTGAAGCAAGACTTCCTGTTAGAAGCGAGACTGGATAGCTTAGTATTAGCCCAGGCACTAAAGTGCCTGTGACTGCAATATATTTATACGTCAGGAGCTGTGATGGAAAATTCAGCCCCCATGGGTTAATCTGATATAGCCTTAAAAGCATCTATAACTTTTTTATTCAACTATTCTATGTGCTTCAGTCACAATGTTTGCTGATAGTGAAGGGATTCAAAGCCTCTTTAATCACTTATGTTCAATGTCTTATGGGAGCTAACATAAGTATTGTCTGATAAGGTCCAAATACCCTGCTACAGGCAAAAGCCCACATCACAGTGGCAGATTTCTGACTCCTCCCAACATAATTCCCAACTGTCAGAGTCCAATATGCTAACTCCTATTCCAATGGCTGTCTCACGTCTGAAGGGACACAACCGCTTGTCCAGACACTATTTATCTACTTACCCTGTGCAGGAGGTCTGGTCTCCTTTAAGTGTTCCTCCTGTATGTACCGTCATTAGAATATGTCTGACCTGAAGATAACAGCTGTCCATTGGTATTACTCCTGCTCCTGCTTTTGTTTCATTTTCTTTGTTCACAGGATGTGGGCATCACTGGCAAGGTCAGCATTTATTGCCCATTCCTAACTGTCCAGACGGCAGTTAAAGTTAACATTGCTATGGGTCTGGAGTCACATGTCGGCTAGACCAGGTAAGGACCGCAGTTTCTTTCCCTAAATAACATCAGTGACTGGATGGATTTTTTCTAACAGTGGGCATTATTAGACACATTTCCAGACTTTTTTTTATTGAATTCAAACTCCATCATCTGTCATGATGGGTTTCGAATCCAGGTCCCAAGAGCATTACCTGGGACTCTGCATTAATATTGTCTTGCAATAATCCCATCATCTAGTTCTTTATAGCACTGTTCGCCTCAGCTTTACAGTTCAATGTGAAGTTATGTCCTTGCTGCAATGAAAGCTGACAGTGGAAAAGTGCAGATCACAGTTACCAAAGTCCAAGGTAGTAGAAATGACCTCCGAAGCAGTGAAAACATGCTCTCAGATCCAGTCCTACAAAACAGCATTTGAAGACTTCCAAACCTTTCAACTACACAGCACAATCAATGCTCACTCAAGTCAGTTTCAGACAGCTCAGTAAACCTGTGCCCTGCCAGGGAATCATACCTGAGATTATGTCTTCTTTTGATTGCCAAAAATGTGCGTGATAATCACTGAGGTTAAAGCAAAATGCTGCAGGTGCTAAAAATCTGATATCAAAAAGCAGAAAGAGCTGGAGAAACTCAGCAGGCCTGGCATCATCTGTGGAGTGAGAAACGGAGTTAAAGTCTTAATTTTTCTCCAGGAAAGGGCTGGAAAATCTGTGTTTAAAAAAAAACACTGTTATGAAGAGAAAGAAGAAGGAACATGGTGAGGGTAAAGAGAGCAAAGGATGAAGAGAGTGATAATGGTGGTAATGGGAAGACAGAAATGTAAATTTGATGTAAATGATATGTGCTGAAAGGAGATGATAGGTCCACTGTACTGAGAGTAGAGCTAATAAGACACAAAGAAGACCCAGCCGATGGGAGTTGTGCTGGAGGTCAGAGACCATACTCAAGCTGTTGAACTCAGTGTTGAGTCCTAGAGACTGCAAAGTGCCTAAGTGGGAAATGACATTTTTTTCAAGCTTGATAATCATGGAGGCCCTGTCCTACAGAGATATATTGCACGCCTCGGGAAAACATTTAGATTTAGATTTGGATTTAGATGTTCTTATTGCTATGTGCACTCAAGAATAGAAGTACAGGATTACAGTGAAAAGTGTACAATGTCGCCACACATGGCACCATCTTATGTACAAAGGTACTTAGATACAAAAATATAGGTAGGAAGTAGTAAGAGAAACAGAGTTTCACCTTCATAGACAAGTAGAAAAATGAAGAAATAAGGTGAAAGTTAACACTGAATGAATCCAAAAGAGGGCAGGATCATTTTTGATCTGTCAGCAATATTCCATCTATAATCCCCCACAATAACCATCATCCACCTCCCCTGCAAGTTAAAACATACCTCCATTCCACCCCTATCCCATCCCAACCTTGATTTCTGTGTGATCCTGATTTTGATTCTAATTCACCATAACCCTCCATCATTCCTACATCTCATGCAATCATTAAATCTCATTAATTATTTTTTCTGGTTCTCTGAAGTTCCAGGTGGACCATGGCCCTTGCTGTGCCTGTAGTAGTGTCTACATCACTGGGCATTGTTCCAGCAAGACCTGTGCTGTATTGTTCATAGTTTCACTCCAAGCCATGTCCAAATGTACTCTTCTTCTTTCTGCAGACTTTGTTACAACCACAAATCGACCATGAGCTGAAAGCTTAGATGCTCAAACCTAAAAGGAACATAAAACTGTCTCAGAATTGATACTCCTGGAATAAATCCAATTCAACATGTTTGCAACTTGTTTTTTCAGGAAAGGATGTTCAGAGGGATTAATCCTTTGGCCATTAAAAGAAAAAAAAACTTGCATTGATCCTGTTGAATCTGATTAAATCTTCAGAGCTGCCAGTGCTGGAGAAAGTAAGGGTATATGAACAATTTGGATAGAAATCAAAATACATCAATGGAACTTTGAGTCTTAATAAAGAGGTAGTACCTAAAATGTTAATCCAATAAGGTTTGTTTCGTTCTCATCACAGGATAGTCTAACGTTATGTCAAAATAACATTTTCGTGAGATCCAAGCAGAAAAATAAAGACATTGATTTCTGCGGTTAGTTAAAGAATTTTGCAAGCCTTTCGGGAAACATTTTAAATATCTCATTCTTTAAGTTGATTTTGGTGCTTGGTTGAACACATTCCACTATTGTTTGGGGATGCATTCATCAATTAGTGACATACAGCATCTCAAGTCAATTCCCTGATGTAGTTTTTCTCAAAAAAATTATTCACAGGGTGTGGGAATCAATGATTCAGCCAGTAATTATTGCCAATCCCGAAAGGGACAGATGAGTTTTCCTGACAATCGTTTCATAGTCATCATTAGATTCTCAATTCCAGATTTTTTTTTTAAAAGCGCTAAATTCAAATTCAACCATCATGGGATTTGAGCCCAGGTCCCCTAGGCCCGAAACATCAGCCTTTCTGCTCCTACGATGCTGCTTGGCCTGCTGTGTTCATCCAGCCCTGCACCTTGTTGTCTCGGATTCTCCAGCATCTGCAGTTCCTACTATGTCAGATCAATAGATTGATTGACAATACCACCAGACCATCCAACTCCCACATGTTTTACCAGATGTGGCACATGATAAAGGACTAGAAATGGTGCCAGAAAAGTAAATGACAGGGTGAGGGGTCCCACAAGTGAAGAGCAGCCCAGATTATTTTTGCGGGTAACAGAGGGTCTTTCGTGACCCACTTCATATCCATCAGTAGTAGAGTGGTTAAAGTATGTGCTGGCTGTAATGAGTTACCACTGAAAACCATGTCAAAAATGGTGACCTTAAACAAAAAGTGCTTAGAAGATTGGAGCTAAGATTCTTTCTCAAGGCCGCTCCTCAAAATTAAGGTCTTCTTCAAAAGATAGGACCCAGAGAAAGCCTGGATTGAGGTCCTTACTCTGTTTCCATTTATTGCTCCTTCTTAGGGCCTACAGCTAGATCTCTCCTTTCTCTTTTTTTTAATTTAATAACCAACCAGATGAGGAAAATAATCTAGGTAGAACTTGCTAAGGTCACTTTGCCTGAAAAGGTTTGGATAGGACTGGTGGGGAAAATGACAAGGTGTTCTGAGGAATTAAATTCAGTTGTGACTCAGAAAGGAATTAGTGAAATACTGGCAAAGGCAGTGTTTGTAGAGATATGGGGAAAAAATAAAGGATTGTGTCCATATCAACATGTCTTGCAAAGGGCTAGCACAAGCATGAGTTGGCACAGACACAAGTGTCGTATGTGCTGTTATAATCATAAAATGAGGCCTTTTGTTATGATTTCAGCACTTCCTTAACTAAAGCAATTCATAATTTCCTCATGGCTAATCAATTTCCTCCCAGCTTTTCCATAATCAACAATGGAAAGATTTTTTCCTCGTATTTTCCTGCTATATCTGTTTCTTAAAATTAATTAATGGGATGTGGATGTCACTTGCTATAACAGCATTTATTGACCACCTCAAAAGAGTCAACCACATTGCCGTGGGTCTGGAGTCACATGTAGGACAGACCAGGTAAGGATGGCAGATTTCATTGATTAAAGGGTGTTAGCAAACTAGATGGGTTTTTCCTGACAGTCAACATCATTAGACCCTCAATTCCACGTTTTCCTTTAATGAATTCAAATTCCACTATCTGCTCTGGCAAGATTTGAAGTCAGGTCCCCAGAGCGTTACCTGAATCATAAGCTGAGCGATAATACCACTGGGCCATCACATTCTTTATAGCTGCATGCTGTCTCTTCTTCATAAATGTACAGCAAATGTCATCTTGAGATATTTGAGACTATCAACATTGGTATTTTTGGATGGGAAGAGCTTCAGGAGTAAATTAATATAGTAAATCAAGATTCTTGTTACCTTGAACCATTCTTAAAAGGTTCCAGCTCTCATGCGACACGCTACAGGCCATCAACAACAGCAGAATCATACTCCAGCTCAATCTGCCTCCTCGTGTCTCGGCATATTCTCCGCTCAACCATGACTATGAACAATGGGATCAGTCCTAGTTTAATGTAGAGTGCAGGAGGGCATGCCAAGAGCAGCAGTGAAAAATGAAACATGTCAACCTGGTGAAGCTACCAAACAGGACTACTTGTATGCCAACAGCGAAAGCAGCAAGTGATAGACAGAGCTAAGCGAGTCTACAACCAACAGATCAGATCTAAGCTCTGCAGTCTTGCCACATCCAGTTGTGAATGGTGGTCGACAATCAAACATCTCAGTTGAGAAAGAGTCTCCACAAATATCCTCATCTTTAATGATGGAAGAGCCCAACACATCACTGTAAAAGATAAGGCTGAATCATTCGCAGCAATCTTCAACCAGAAGCGCTGAGTGGATAATCCATCTCGGCCTCTTTCAGCGGTCCCCAGCTTTACAGATACCATTCTTCAGCCAATTTGATTCACTCCCCTAGCCAGCTAGGCTCTTTCAGTACAGCTACAACACTGGGATCTACCTGACAATGTGAAAAGTTGCCAAGGTATATCCTGTGCACAGAAAGCAGGACAAATCCAGTCCTGATGAAGGGTTTCAGGCCAAAACATTGACTTCCCTGCTCCTTGGATGCTGTCTGACCTGCTGTGCTTTTCCAGCTCCACATTTATTGACTCACGACAAATCCACCTGGCCAATTACTGCCCTATCAGTCTACTCTCGATCATCAGTAAAATGATGGAAAGAGTTATCAACAGTGCTATCAGACAGCACCTGTTTAGCTCCCAGTTTGGGTTTTGCCAGGGCCACTCAGCTCCTGACCTCATTACAGCCTTGGTTCAAGCCTGGACAAAAGAGTTGAATTCCAGAGGTGAGGTGAGAGTGACAGCCCTCGACATCAAGGCTGCTCAATTGGTGTGGCATCAAGGTCCCTAGCAAGACTGGAGTCAATGGGTATCAGCGGGCAAATGCTCCGGTAGTTGGAGTCATACCTGACACATAGGAAGATGGTCATGGTTGTTGGAGGTCAATCATCTCAGCTCCAGGATATGTCTGGAGAAGTTCCTTGGAAATGTGTGTATGGCCCAACCAATTTCAACTGCTTCATCAATGACCTTCCCATCATCATAAGGTCAGAAGTGGGGACGTTCGCCAATGATTGTACAGTGTTCAGCAGCATTCACAACTCCTCAGATACTGAACAAAACAAAGTTGCTGGAAAAGCTCAGCAGGTCTGGCAGCATCTGTGAAGAAGAAAACAGAGTTAACATTTTGGATGCGGTTAAGGGTAAACTACCTCCTGACTCTCCAAAACCTGACCAACATCTATAAGTCAGGAATGTGATGGAATACTCCCCACCTGCCTGGCTGGATGCAGTTCCAAGAACAACAATCAGGAAGCTTGACACCATCCAGGACAAAACAGCTGGCCTGATGGCACTACAGCCAGAAACAACCACTCCCTCCACCACCGACACTCAGTAGCAGAAGAGTGCACTATCTACAAGATGCACTGCAGAAATTCAAAGATCCTCAGATATCACCTTTCAAACCCAGAGCCACTTCTGTCTTGAAGGACCAGGGCAACAGATGCATGGGAACACCACGTCCTTCATGTTGCCCTCCAAGCCACTTATCATCCTGACTTGGAAATATATCACCATTCCTTCAGTGGCGCTGGGTCAAAATCCTTTAATTCCCTCCCTAAGGGTTTACCAACAGCACGCAGACTGCAACAGTTCAAAAAGGCAGCTGAAAACTACCTTCTCAAGGGCTACTAGGGGCAAGTAATAAATACTGGCCTCGCCAGCAACACTCACGTTCCACAAGTGAATAACAAAAATATCCTTGGGATGAGCTGGAATGGTCACATTACAGTTCAGAACGAGAATGTTCTCATGAATAAAAGATTATGACAGAGCCAAAATCCATTGCATCATTTTCTCTCTTTTCAGATCTTGACAACCTGCTGTTTACTTCCCTGCATTTTCATAGCTTTTCTTTTCTTTTATCCTCACATTGTTCCTCATTATTTTTCAACATATTGTTCAAATATCTCGTGCACACTCAGAGATTTTCCTCACGGTATACTTTTCTGAATCATTACAGCAGAGGGACATGCAGAAAATAATAGTCAAAGCCCTCAGGATTTCTCAGAGGGCCTCAAATCAATCAATTTGTATTGAAGTGTAGGCTCTGTTGTTATGTAAGTGGAAGTGACTGCCAACTTACACACAGCTAACAGCAGATGACAAAAAAAAAAGCAACAGGTAAACAAATGACCAGTCAATGATTCTGAAACACCATTATCTTTGTTCATGGTGTCTTGGGCAAGAGTGCAGTAGGAGAAATGGACAGCAGATCAGGATCCAGATCCTGGGTCATGACTTCAACACCAAGCCTGTCAATGAAGCCTTGGTTTGGGGCAAATGAGTCCTACGTCAGAGTTCTGTAGGATATACCTTGGCTGAGTTCACAAATTGGGCAATTTTACAATGCCTGTTTCTAACAACTATCAAGCACTGAGCCTCACCTGTTAACCTTGCTACTCCCTGCTTTCCAACATCTCTACCCTCCTTCAACTATTACCAGTAATGTAGGTTTACCTCTGCTAGTACCTTTAAAGAATATGCATAACGTGATGGATGTTCTCAACCATATCCACCCACGAAGCAAAATAATTATATCACCCAGGTGATGGCTTTCAGGTCAGGTTTTTTTTTTCCTTTATTTATTAATGGGATGAGGATATTGCTGGCTAGGCAGTATTGATTGCCCATCCCTAATTGCCCAGAGGGCAGTTCAGAATTAACCACTTTGCTGTGGGTCTGGAGTCACATGAAGGCCAGACCAGGTAAAGATGGCAGTTTCCTTCGCTAAAGAACATTAGTGAACCAGATGGGTTTTTCCCCTAACAATCAGCAATGGATTCATGGCCATCATTAGATTCTTAATTTCAGATATTTTTATTGACTTTGAATTTCACCTTCTGCTATGGTGGGATTCTGAACTCAGGTCCCCAGAACATTATCCAGAATTGGGGTCTCTGGATTAACAGTACAGTGATAATACCACTAGGCCATCGCCCCTCCCCCCTTTGATCTCTCTTTTTACTTAAATGTTTTGGTAACTATCTCTCATCTAACTGTTCGAATTAAATCGGGCGAGCAATCACAGAATCTTAGATAACCTACATTCCTTTACTCTCTTCTACCCTTTTGTGTTGGGCAGAAGTTTTAAAAATTTGAATACATGTACAAACAGATTCAAGAACAGCTTCTTCCCCACGTTATCAGACTTTTGAACAAACCTCTGAAATGTTATTTCTGATCTGTCTCTCTGTACCTTTTCTGCAGCCTTACCACTGTATTCTGCATTCTGTTCTGCAACCCTGATGCACTTTATATGGTACAATCTGCCTGTATGGTATGCAAAACAACACTTTTCACTGTATCTCGGTACATGTGACAACAACAAATCAATCGACTAATCTCCGATTAGAATCATGGTCTTCCAAAATTGAGATCACGCTCCAGAAACTCTCAGGTCATTTCTATGTTACTGGTGCTATATGAAGCTGATTTGGTATGCACTAGGAAGATATTTCATTTTATTTTTTGATTTATCTTGGGGATTCACGCAATAGACAAAAATACATTTGTTGCCTGTCTCCCTATTTGTTCGAACAGTGTGTTGGTACATTACTAAGTCCAAATAGAGGGCTTTAAAAATCAAACATAAACAGAAATTGTTGGAGAAACTCAGCAGGTCGGGCAGCATCAGTGAAAAGAAAACAGAGTCAATGTTTAGAGTCCAGTGACCCTTCTTCAGAACAGCGTTAAGAATTAACCAGTGTAGATGTCAGTCATGTAATCATGTTCTCTCCCCTAAAGGGCATTAATGAACTAATTGGGTCTTAATGACCACCTAGAAGTACTCACAGTTAGCTTTAGACCACAAAGTACCAAGCTTGTTAAATTCAATTTCATAATTGTTATGGTGAGATTTGATCTGGCAAATTGCTAGTCCTTTATCCATTGCATCAACCTCACAGGGGAAGGAGATTGATGCCTGCACTGGTTCACACTTGCATCCAAACTCTCCCACATACTGCAGTTACAGCACATCACCCAGTATGCCACCTCCAATATGTGATCATTCATAATTGCTCATTTGAAAATTTAGATTCTGTACAGCCTGTACCTCCCAAAGTGCTTTAGTATTGCCAGTAAATTTGACAAAACTGATGAAACAATGCAATATTCACAGTATTAATAACATTCCCAGTTTCTAACAATGGGAGAAACTGGGGAATTAAAGTGACTGCATGTTCAGTGCAGTGGGAAGAACTGGTGGCAGGTGTTGTGGAGATGGAGGGATACCATCCTCAGGAAAGGAAGATGACTTTGAGACCAAGCTTCCTGAGGTAAAGAGTTTGTTAATTTGCAGATACAAGACTTAGCTACATAAGAGGTGATGGGGGAATAGAATTAGCCATCTAATTCTGCTCAAATTAAATATGAGGTTGGCAACCAGTTTACTTTGCAACCAGTTTATCTCACCAGCACAGCTAGTTTAAATCCAGAATTAGGGATTGACATCAGATAGTTCTACATGCATTATTTTGACAGTTGATGTGAATCCTCTCTGCTAACAAGCAGTTTCCTCAGTCATGGATTGAACACCAGAATACTTTGCAAACTCACCTTATTTAAGGTTAGTTAACCTTCTAATTTTTGACAGTCAACGGACCACATGTATTTTTGAGAATATAAACTGAGCAAAATTAAGGATTAAATACCATTGTGTCACACAGAGGGTCCCTGCTGTGTTTTTTGCTGGCAACTCAGCGGTCAAAAGTAAATCTGTGTTATGTTCACTTATTGGTTACGTGAGACCATGTAATGCTTGCAGAAGCTGGATTTTTTTCTTTTGGGAGACAAGATGGCACCTAGTCATTTGGTTGAAAAACTAGAATATGTCACAGAACTGAGAGAAGTGTAGTTGCACTCATACTCCTGGAAAATGTGTGTGCCAAAATATATCTATCTCTTTCTCCCTATATGAATACAAAAGAACTCAAAGACTCTTAAACTTCCAAATCAAGCAAAGACTTGAGTCTAACAGGCTGGCAATCAAATTGAGAACTTTGTGCAGTTGACATTAGTATGATATCATCACCAAATACCAAAAGAAACAAAAATCACCACATTTCACCCAGTTATTGCTGCAAGTTAACATTCAAGTTCGGCAATCTATATAGAAGGCAAATGATATGTTTCACTTCATAGAGAGAGGATTTAAGTTTTGGAGCAGGGATGTCTTTCTGCAATTTTACAGGGTGTTGGTGAGACAACACCTGGAGTGTTGTGTGCAGTTTTGGTGTCTGAGGATGGATGTTCTTGCTGTAGAGGAAGTACGGAAAAGGTAACTAGACTGATTTCCAAGATGGCAGGACTGACATATGAGGGGAGTTTGAACCTGTTGGGATTATATTCACTGAAGAACGAGAGGGGTATCTCATAGAAACCGATAAAATTCCAACAGACTGCTAAGATTTAAGAATATAAGAAAGATTTTCCCAATGGCAAGGGATCATAGTTTAATGTAATAGGTAAACCATTTAGGAATGAGATGAGAAAAACTTTCTTCATCCAGAGAGTAGTGAGCCTATGGAATTTGTTACCACATAAAACAGTCGGAGCCAAAGCATTGCACAATTTCAAGAGCGAGTTGGGTATTGCATTTGGGGCGAAAGAGAACGTAAGACGTGGAAAAAAGCAGGAACAGGCCATTGAGATGGATGATCAGTCAGGGTAGGCTCAAAGGGCCAAGTGGTCCACTGCTACTCCTCTTTCCTCTATTTCTGTTTCACTCTTGCACTTTGGACTCATGATCCTCAGAATTTGGTCCTTTTTGCCTGTGCTTTCCGCCCATGCTAATGTTTAGATCTGTCTGCCTTGTTTCGTAGGTTCGTGAATGAACATGTGTATTGGGATTTAAATAGACATAGTTTAAGTCTGCATTTTAATGATTAATATTCTGTGTTGATGTTTGATAAAAACAAGTTTGTTATAATAAATATTTTTCTTTTGTTCATTGATGATGCCTAGTATGAATTTCTATTTACTTCACACAGCAGGGAAAGAGAGGCAAATTTACCATCTTAGTAGTTTGTGAATGTTTATGGAATAATGGAGCTTGATTACAAGCTCTCCTCTGATCAGGGTCATGACAGAAGATATCTCTGTACATGTAACTAGATTAATGCTAAACTGTTCACTAAGCAGGCTGGATAAAGACCCACCAATGCACAAGCCATGCAGTGTAAACAGGGTTCTGAATAATCAGCACCTGAATTGCAGGCATTAGCCTTGTATCCCACGTGTTTGTGGAATTCACATTCAAGTTAAAAGACAAGCTTTGCATTTATGTAGCTACCTCTCACTATTTAGAATTTGGCAAGCATCAAACAGCAATGATCGAGCTTGTAAACAGGCTGCAATGTAAGAAACACAACAGACAGTTAAAGGAAATGGTGACATACTGATAATGTAGCGCTTCAAATTACTAACTCAGGGGCATTATGAGGACATGAGTTCAAATCCCACCACAGCAGGTGTAAAATTTGAATCCAGTAATATTTGGAATAAGAAGCTAGCTGTTGATTTTTGTAAAAATACATATGGTTCATTCATGTTCAGCAACATAGTTGACTGTTAAGTGACCACCCAGCAATTAGGGATGGGCAATAAATGCTGGTCTAGGCAGCAGAGCCCATTTCACATCAATAGAAAGAGGTTGGCATACAGTGGTGTGATAATGACCAGATAATCTTTCTTTCATCAAGTTGAATTAGGGGTTTTTATTGTCCAGGGAGAGCCCAAATGGTCCACAAAATATTGTCATGTACAACCAACTGAGGGTACAGACAGTCCCTCAGATTGATATCTCATTTGAAAAGTGATAACTCTTGACATTGCAATGCTCCCTCAGCACTAAACAGAACTGTAAGGCTGGATCTTGTGCTCAGCTCTCTTGACTGGGACTTGAACATTCCAGCTTCTGACTTGGAGGTGAGAGTTACCCCACCGAACACCTAAAACAGGTCGCAATGATGCAATGTAGAAAGAGTTTCACATCCACCTGAGGCACACTGTTAGCCTATAATAGCAAATGTTAAATGGGTCTGAATGCAACTTTTCATTTGACGCTTTTTGAAAAAAAAACTTTGGAGTCTGGAGGATGCTGGTGACATTTTCTCGTACTTCACCCAATTCATCAATCAAGGTGCTTAGGTCTTGTTTATACCAAAATCCCAAAAGGCAATACACTGCCATTATTGCCAAAAAGTAAAACATCTATCCTTTTGTATTCCCTGTCAGCATCGACGTTTTAGAAAGTATGAAGCACATTTTAGTGATATTGTTGTGCTGACAGTAATTGCTATGCAGTATTTGCCTTTTAGATGCTATAAAATAATGGCAGGTGGAATCTCAGAGCTGTTAAAGCATGTGTGCTGAATTCTGAGTGTTGTGTGTTTGAGCTTGGTTTCTATTTACTTACATTGAGAGAAGAAAGAAAGAAAGAGCTGACATTTATGGAGCAATTTGCATGACCTTGAGATGTCCCAAAACATTTTGCAGTCAATGATGCAAAATAAGTAGAGTTGGCCACTATTGTAAATTATGTTTTTAATACATGCATGGGATGTGAGCATTGCTGGTAATGTAAAGTATTATTCCCATTCTGAATGGTGCCTGAGAAGTTGGTAGTGAGCCACCTTTTTGAATTGTTGCAGTACATCTGAAGTAGGTATACCTGTCCACAGTTAGATAGCCTAGTTCAGGGTTTTAACGCAGCAAAGGTGAGAAAAGCAATATATTTCCAAGTCAAAGTGGTGTGTGATGTCGGGATGAACACTTATCTTGTGATGTTCCCAAGGTTCTCCTGTTTATGTTGTTCAAGGTGGTAGAGGCTGGAGGATTGGAAGATGCTTAGTAACGTGCCATACTGCAACTTATACATACTGTCGAGATCATAGAATCCTTACAGTGTGGAAGCATGCCATTCGGCCCATTAAGCCCACGCCGACACTGTAAAGAACATCCCAGCCAGACCCACCCCCCTATATTCTGTAACCCTGCATTTCCAATGGCTAATTCACCTAGCCTGCAAATCTTTGGACTGTGGGAGGAATCCAGAGCACCCAAAGGAAACCCACAGAGATACATGGAGAATGTGCAAACTCCACACAGACAGTCACCCAAAGGTGGAATCAAACTCGGGTGCCTGGCACTGTGAGGCACGGAGACACCATGCACCCTAGTGGTGTACTGATGGTAAAGTGACTGAATGTTTAAGGTGAATCATGGGGGAGAGCAATCAGGGGTAGTCAGCCAGAGGTTCGATAGGCCAAGTCTGGTCACCACGTTCTATGAACAAGTGATCACATTGGAGAAGTTACAGAAGACATTCACCAGTTTGTTGCCTGGGCTGGAACAATTCATCTATGCAGAGAGAATAGACAGGCTTGGGCTGTTTTCCTTGGAGTGGAGAAGGGTGAGATGTGACCTGATTGAGGTGCAGATGAGAGCAGAACTGAAGAAAACTGTTTTCACCTTAGTAGAGGAATGAATAACCAGGGATTACAGCTTCAAGGTAAAGAGCAAAACGTTTAGAGAAAAAACATTTTCAACAAGATGGTGGTGCATATCTGGAAGTCAAAGTGTGAGAAGGTGGCAGGGGGCAGAAGCCATTAAGATTGTTAAGAAATACTTTAAATGAGCACTTGAGACAACTAAGCATAACAGGCTACAGGCCAAGTGCTGGAAAATAGGACTAGCATAGATATATGCTTGATGACCAGGGTTGATATGATGGCCAAAGAGCCTTTTACTATCCTGTAACTAGAGGAGCAGAGAGAGTGAAGTCTAAGGAGAAAGAAAGGCGAGTTTTTGAAGCTGTTTCAGTTTTGGTGATATCAACTATTAAATTATGAATTTATTCAGTATTTTACCATTTATACAACTCATTCAGTAATTTATTCTGTAATCCAAGATGGAGCCAGAATATGGTGACATTATCCACTTCTCAAAGTACCTAGATACAAATGACAATATTTAATGCATCTACATCTAAATCTGAATAACCCAGGATCTTGAGTATCCAGTCCTGTTCTGGCCTGAGCTGCAATTCTGTCAATGTTACTGTGTCATATCCCGGATATTGATGAGAAAGTAAGGAAGCAAAATGGCATACATGACGCACACCATAATAATGATAGCAATAGAAATCACTGGGCCCAGATAGGATGCATTCTAAATTGCTGAGAGAGGTTAGGCAGCACAATTGCGGATCCATGATCGAAATTTCCCCAACTCTCTCTGAACACAGAATTAGTCCTTGGGAACTGGAGGTTTGCCAATCTGTCACTTAATATAAGAAAGGGGCAAAGGATAACTCAGGAAGCTACAGATCTGTCAGTTTGCCATCAATAGTGGGAAATCTGATGGAGTCCATAATACAGGATAAGGTAAATACACACTTAGAGAAAAATAAGTTAATACTAAACAGTCAACATTGCTTTGTTAAGGGAAGGTCATGTCTGACAAATCTGTGTTCTTTGATGAGGTGACACAAGCAGTGGATAAGGGTAGCGCTGTGCATATTTGGACTGGCGGAAAGCATTTGATATAGAGACACATGCAGGTTGGTTAGAAAATTAGACACGTTTGGAATTGAAGGGTCCTTGGCAGCATGGACTAGACGTCATCTATAATATATGGAACACAGGGTAGGCATAGCTAGGCATTTATCAGATTGGAGACAAGTAGAAAGTGGTGTTCCCCATGGATTGGTGTTGAGACCCTTGCCTTTTCTGATTTATATAAATGATTTGGTGATGTATATTGAGGGCAAAATCTCGAAATCTGCAGGTGATACTAAGTCAGGGAGAATAGTGAATAGTGAGGATGATGTGGAGTGATTTCAGAGGGACATTGACAATTTGGCCAAAATGGCAAATAACTGGAAGACAAATTTCAATGCAGAGAAATGTGAGGTAGTGCATTTTGGTAGAAGAAACATGGAGGGACAATAAAGACTCAATGGTCCAACACAGGAACCTTAATGTTCAACTACATAATTCTCTGAAGGTGGGCAAGCATGTTGAAACAGTTGTTAAGAAGGACTATAGAATCATTGGGTTTATTAGTAGAGGCTTAGAGCATAAAACCAAGGAAGTGATGCTACACCTCTACATATCATTGGTCAAACAATATTTGGAGAATTTTGTGTATTTCTATAATCCCTACAGTGCAGAAACAGGTCATTTGGCCCAACAAGTTCACACCAACTCTCGGAAGAGCATCCCACCCAGACTCAGTCCCCTTTCCTATCCCTGTAACACTACGTTTCCCATGGCTAATCCCCCGGCTAATGGACAGTATGAACAAATTAGCATGGCTAACCCACCTAACCTGCATATCTTTGGAATGTGGCAGGAAACTGGAGCACCTAGAGGAAACCCATGCAGACGTGAGGAGAATGTGAAAACTCAGACAGTTACCTCAGGTTGGAATTGAAGACAGGTCCCTGACACTGTGAGACAGCAGTATTAAACACCAAGCCACCATGCTGCCCCATTCTGGGCAACTTATTTAAGGAAGGATGTCAAAGCCTGTCGGGAGTTCAAAATAGATTTGCGAGAAAGATACCAGGAATGAGGAATTTTAGATACAAGGAGAGATAAGAGAAATTGATCTCATTCTCCTTGGAGGAGAGAAGATTAAAAAGGTGACCTGACTGAGGTGTTCAAAATGATGAGCAATTTTGACAGGGTAAAGAAGGATATTCTGTTTCTACTAGTTGGTACATCAGTAAGTAGGAGTCACAGTTTCAAGATTGTCAACAAGAAAGCGAGGAATAAGATAAGGAGAAACTTCTTCATTCAAAGAGTTGTTAGGATTTGTCTGCCTGGGAAAGTGTTGGAAGTGGATTCCATCGGAGGTTTCAAAAGAGAGCTGGATATGCATTTGAAAGTAATGAATTTAAAGGGCTGAGAAGATAAGGCTGGAGAATGGGACTAGCTGGGTAGCTCTTTTGAGAGTCAATACAGATACAGTGGGGCCATATGGCCTCCTTCTATCCTGAAAGATTCTATTCTATGATTAAGTCACCTGTTTTTCCACTGTTCAAATTACCAGCAGAACCATTAAAAGACAATGTGTCACATCATGATCTAGATATTTTTATTCATCCTGCTCAGAGACGTTATGACACACCTGTGGAGCAGAGTGGGATTTAAACATAATCCTTCTGTCTCAGAGGTGGGACACTGCCACTGAACCACAAGAGCTGCACCATAAGCTGCTTAATTTTTAAGCTTTATTTTTGTTTAAATTGTTTTTCTTATGAACCTGGTCAGAAATGTTATTACACTCCTCTGGAGCAGGTGAGACTTGAACCAGGGCCTCCCAGTCCAGGGTAGGGACATTATTCCTTCCCAGAAGTGTTATCATACACAACTGAGTGCCTTCCCACTACCAAAATCACCATGACTTTTCTTTTTGATTTTTTTTTTACCTATAAGCACCACCACTAAAAGCACCTATGTATCCAATCGAGTCTTAGAGGTAAAGCCCATTAATGACAACGCTATCCAAAGTGAGTGCATGGTAGGGAGAGCAGGAAGGGACTAAATCAAAATGGAGTCAGAAGGGGAAATAAAGCACTCTATCCCCCATGGTGCGCAGCTCAATTGAGCAGCTTAATTAACCAAACACAAATTCCCTACAGCTGCTGGGTTGAAATTTAATCCTTAGGTGGAGTCTCTGGCTTAATTATCCAGTAAACTAAATACCATTTGGTTAGAGACAAAAAAAACTGCAGAAGCTGGAATCCAAGGTAAACAAACAGGAGACTGGAAGAACACAACAGGCCAGGCAGCATCTGGAGGAAAGGAGCAGTCAACGTTTCAGGTATTACCCTTCTTCAGGATTGGATTCAGTTGACTGCTCCTTTCCACCAGATGCTGCCTGGCCTGCTGTGTTCTTCCAGCCTCCTGTTTGTCTAAACTAAATGTCATCTTGCCACTCTTGAGTCTTTTCTTTTACGTCAAGTATTATTCCCAGTTAAGAAACAATTGAAGACAACTTGTGACAGCAAGATCCCACAAAGGGAAACTAGAGGTACAGGTGTGATGCCATGGGTTGAATTTTCCAGGTGAGGTGAAGGCCCAGTATAGGTGGGAGATAACCCAGATTAACTGATGACAAGATCCTGAAGGGACACATTAACAACTCCACCAAAATCCCTGGCACCCCCACCCCGACCACCACACTGGAGACATCAACAAATTCATGGCACCAGCCGTCTCCCAAGCTTTAAGGTCAATCTGAAGGCCAGCAGCATCATTAACACTAGTGGTGGCCACTGCTGAGATTGCATCTCCAGGCGGAGTACCTCAATGGTGTGGGACGTTTTCAAAAAAGAAGTCAGTTTGGTTGGTATCCTGACAGTCCCTCACAAAGAGTGGGTAAGGGGAGAGGGGAATGCAGATTCCCAGAGTCATTGAGTCATAGAAAATGGAAACAGACCTTTGGTCCAACTAGTCCATGCTGACCCAAACAAAACTAGTCCCACTTGCCTGTGTTTGGCCTATATCCCTCCAAACCTCTCCTATTTGTGTACTTATCTTTTGTCTTTTAAATATTGTAACTCTACCTGCATCCAGCACTTCCTATGGTGGTTCATTCCACACACAAACAACTCTAAAAAAGTTGACCCTCGTGACCTATTGATCTGGTGGGACTTCTCACTGCCACTCCTTCAAATTTTATTCCACATTTATTGGCTATCTGCACAGCTGCCTCAGTTCCACACTCAGAAAATGCCTCCCCTGGGAGCCTCTGCTTCGCCACTTTCCCTTTTCATCCTTTTCCATCAGCCCTCTCCTCATTGAGTCACGCCTCCTTTATGATGAGGCTTCTGTGAAGAATTTGATCCTCTGTCAAATATAGAGAAGTAGACATTCTGTTGTTAACATTATGTGGAGCTGGATGAACACAGCAGGCCAAGCAGCATCAGAGGAGCAGGAAAGCTGACGTTTCGGGTCTGGACCCTTCTTCAGAAATTCTGAAGAAGGGTCCAGACCCGAAGCATCAGCTTTCCTGCTCCTCTGATGCTGCCTGGCCTGCTGCGTGTTTCTCCAGCGTGTTATCTCAGACTCCAGCATCGGCAGTTCCTACAATCTCTGTTGTTAACATTAACTGACTCTTGTCACATCATTGACGCTTGCCTCAGACAGATCATGCAAAGTGTACATTGACCGTGATACAGCCGAACTTCCCAAAGTTGTATTGCACTGAAGCACAAAGAAATGGACAGGCCAAAGGAGTGTGAAAATGACATGTGAAAGAGGACATTCATTCTCACTGGCTTAATTTAGTTTAATTGCATTTAATCTAGAGTCGCTGATTAGATATTTATCTAATCTGTTGAGGAGCCACAAAAAGATTTCACATTTAGAATTCATCGCTTGTTCTCCTCTACTTCTATGAGCATTTTAAACGCTATCCCTGATGTGATAATGCAAAGTGAAGTAAGCTGAGGCAAGACTCGTGATTTGTTTATCTTGCAAATGAACCGTCCGAGTGCAAGGAAGAGAAAGGGCAAGGATGTTATGTGTGAAGTGTGCCACTTCACTTGGAAGGCTACAGCTAATGAAATGCCATTGATGACTTAATCAATCTAATACCAAAAGCATTTCAGACACGGGCACTCTTTGGATTTCAAATAGTGTCCATTAATTGCTTCAACTGTTTTTTGTTTAAAATGGAGATTTGTGAATATGTATCAAGAGAGTGGGCTCATTGTTAAGGTTTAATTATTGTAGGTATATATTATTCAGTTCCATAATGAAAGGTTAAAGGATAATGCAAGGTGGAGGATTGAAAGAACTGCTGAGCAAAACATGATTTGTCCTGTGAGTCATCGATTAGCCGTGTGTTATGTGGCAAGTGACAGTGTTACAAGGGTAAGCCAATAGGTAGATGAACAGTGATCCTGTATTCCTGCCAGTTGTAAAGGGCTGTTACATTTAGGGGTATATGACTAATACACTGAAAGAGATGGGGAAATCTGAAGCCAAACAATAGAGATATTTAAACACAAGAATAAGGATTTATAATGGTAGACTTGGAGCCAACGTAGGACAGCAAGCATATGGGATAATGAGTGACAAGGACATTATGCAAATTAGGATACAAACAAAGATGGTTTGTTTGAGCTCACTGTTGTATAATAAGAATGCATATGTTAATCATATGATGACATAGCTCTGCCATTTGACAGTCTCATGCTATTGAGATTCTGAGAGGAATTATAGAACTACACTAGAGAGCTTTAACACAAAGATCGGTATTCTGCAACGGTAAAGTAACATGTAAATAAAAGATTTTGTTGGAACTTCTGAGAGTCCGACAATAGTCATTGTTAGAAAAAGGAGAGTCTGAATTACAGCAAACTCAGAGTAGGGATAATCTAGTCTAACAAAACCAAGCACCATTCTTCGTAGGCAAAATCCATGATGATTCAGCAGCGTAGGGTTGTATCCATTGTATCAGTACAACCTATGAAGATGGTTCAAATTACTCACATTTAGTGAAGGCACAGAGTGGGAGGCTAACAGGGTAACTCTGGTCTAATTAGGTTTGTAGGTAACAAAGTATTGCCTGTGGTTCAGACTCTTTGACCAGTTTATGCACTAAAATTCTTTTATCCAAGCACTTTTGTTAGTGAGGTGGACAAAGTGATATAGAATTCAATTTGTAATTCAACTCAATTTTGTTAACAGAATATTCCTTCTTTAAAAATACCATGTGAGCATTTCCCAAATTCCCAGAATATTTACTTTCTATCTAACTCTAAATATCTGAAAAAGTCTATGACCTGCAATGATCCACATGTTTGAGCTGGACCATTAGAATCTCCTTCCTCTCTGACATAGAGCTTGGATCTCACAGGTCAGGGCAGATCCTCTCATGGATCTTCTTGGTTTATCACACAATCTTCTGCCATGAATCTCTTTGCTGAAAGTATTCACTGAGCTGATGGCTTCCAGGCGTGCGTCTTTATCCCTCCCACCCCCTCACCTCTGACCTTCCAGAATGATCTGTGGCCATCACCAATGAAGTCCACGAGCAGGGTTCAAAGCATCCAATGGGGTCATGCCAACATCCTTCACTGTTGCTATGCCAGGTTGATGTGAAGTGCATGTCCTCAGGCACTGATTGGAAGCCAAGGGGAAAGTACGATCAATACTTCTCCAATACACAACCTTCGAGCTTGTTGCAACTGCTTCCTCAAAACCTTTGTGACATCTTTGACCTTGGTTTCTACTGTTCTGTGTAGTCAGTAGTTGCTGGCTGCTGTTTAATTTAGTTTGGCCAATTTTCTGTCAGGCCTGATGTAGTGATTGGATTCAGGTAGACGTCATTGACTATGAGGTCTTCGATTGGGGTTGTTAATTTGGGCCAATCAGGAAGGCCCTCGCTGCCCAATATAACCAGGAGACTTTTTTTTTTTACTGAGTCTCACGCCTGCACATGCACAACAAGGGTGCTGGGGAGCATAAGCACAAAAAAAAAACAGAAAATTTAGAATCTCCTCAAAAAATTACAGGTAGGAAATTAGGATCTCCTCAGTTCAGGTGACTGACTCCGAGCTGTGTAAAAAAAAACCCAAGAAACATGTTTCTAACTGTGTCTCACACCTGCACATGCACAACTACGGTGCTGGCGAAGATAACTGCTATTGCTGGATGGCAGTAGTGTAGGGGTGGGAGGGGGGGTGAAAAGATTGAAAAAATAAAAACAAAAAATAAAAAAAATTTGAAAAACCAAGAGATTAGACTCTCCTTAGCTGAGTGGACTGATTCCGAGTTGGCTGGCCACAGCTAGTGTACTGTGCACAAATAAACAAAGGGTGACTTGAGGATGAAAATGTGATACTCTTCATTGTGCAGCTATTACACCTGATTTCTCTGGCTGAGGGTCAATGTGGAATGTCCAATTTTGGGCCTGTGGTTGCTTGGCCACAAAAGGCATGAATGAGGATAGCTCTGATGAAAGGTGTTTGATTTATAGATATATATTAATTTTTTCAGAGTTTGGATTTCAAACTAGTGGCATATGGGTGTTGGTCTATTTATGAGAAGAAGATTAAACATTAACTAGAACAGTCTTTCTGGAACCATAATTTTAAATCAGTAGTTGTCAGAGACCAGGTGTCTGCAAAGAACTCTGAAATGCCCATGGGTGTTTGCTTATATGAGAGAAATTATGACAAGAGACAAAAGATACTGAAAGACATTAAATGCCTTTGGGTCTAAAATAATCAAGGATTGATTTTAGTTTTGAAAAATCCAGAGATAACAAAGCTTTTTGGCAGTTCAGAGGAGACCTGATTGAAGCAGACACAAGCCTAGCATCTCCCAGAAAATGAAAGAAGATTGTTCAGAGCAGTTAAGGAAATAAATTAGCTGAGTGAAAGAGTTTTGTTTGTGAAACTTCCAGACCAACAGTGTTTGATTGGAACTTTGCTGATTATTAAAAAAAAACCAGAAAAATTCTAAGATCAGTCGTGAGAATTCAAGCAAAAGACTTTGATGCAGAGAGGACCAGAACTGAGAAGAAGCATCTAAGGGTAATCTACAGATTTGATAGGGAAGGAATTTGTTTGGCTTGTCAAGTAATGGTGAAACAATGGTCTTGTATGACTTGTCCCATGGTAACAGCAGTTGGGGTCATAATATCTCAACTAAGTCAAAAACCTAACAGCACTGTGGGTGTACCTATGCCACACGGACTGCAGAAAATCAACAATGTGTGTCTCTGTAGAACTACTGAAACATAATAAAGATATGGCATAAAAAGAGACAATTCGGTGCACCATTTAAGTAAAACCCACAACCATTATATTTTCACCTTTCAGCACCTGGTCTATAGCCTTGCTAGGTTAACATGATTCAGGAGCGTGCCCAGGTTCATTTTAAATGAGTTTCCATCATCACCAATCTTGGCAGCAAATTCCAAACAATCATTGCAGTCTGGACTATTTAATATTTTTACCTCATATACTGTCTAAACATTCTATCAATTAGCTTCAACCTGTGGCCCCTGACAATTGACCTTTTTACTAAGGCAACAGGTCTTCCCTATCCATTCCATCCAAGTCCCTTATTATGTTCTATAACTCAATATTTTTGTCTCTAACTCAGTTACTCCTCAGCCTCCTCTGAAGGAAACTAACTCTAGCCTATTCAATCTTTACTCACTTTCAACGTAGAATTAAAATTAGCTTTATTGTCACATGTACTGAAATGACTCAGTGAAAAGTGCACAAGTGGCCATTTACGGCACCATCTTAGGTACAAAGGTCCCTAGGCACAAATTTTTTAGCTACACTTCTCAGAAACAATAGAGAAGTTTAAAAAAAAGTCCAACATTGTAGGCCTTAGGAATAAATTATGAAATAGAGAAAAGTAAAAGTTGAGAACAAGTCTTCTGACCCAGGCCAAACTGGCACCTGGCCTCCAAACTGCACTGGGCCTTGACTCTGGGCTGCGCCTGGCTTCACCTCAGGGTTCACAAGGCCCAGAGACTGTTCTGGTGTCACCCTGAGGCTGGAAATACGTGTCGAGGCCCGGCCAGGCTATGAGACCGCTATGTATCACCCAAAGACCACCATGCTGGGAGATTGCCTCGCTGAGCCTGTGCTAAGGCTGGGAGTTCTGAAGCCAAGAGTTCTGATGCGGTGAGGTCAGAGGCAGGGAGTTCTGAGGCTGAGAAGACAGAAGAGGAAGAATAAAAAAGACAAAAAAAGAAAGTTTTCAAACCCTTTTAATTTTCTTCTGTCGTCTTTCCCCAGGCAATTATGTCCTTCCTGCAGTGACCAAATGTTAACACAAACTTCTAGCTATGGCATTTACATAGTTCCAACATTAAATCCCTTCTTTTTGTATTCTATCCCTCATCTGATAGAGAAGAGCATTCCATATGCTTCCTTTACCAATTTTTCCACATGTCCTGTAACCTTCAGCGACTTATGGATGTACACACCAAAACCTGACTGGAATATATGCCAGACAGATAAAGAACATCAGCTCCATTCAGCTTATCCCACCCAGTTATACTGCCTTGTGTAAAAATAATGGTCTATTGTCCACCGCATCCAAAAACCATGTGAGTTCCTGGTAGAGGAAGAAAATGAAATTAGGATCCTACTTCATTGACCCATTCAGGCTATTCACAATATATATTAATGATTTATATGAGGGAACAAAATGTAATGTCTTCAAGTTTACAGATGATACCAAGTAGGGTGGGAGGGTGTACTGTGACGAGGATCCAGAGATCCTTCAGCATGATCTCGACAGGTTGGGTGTGTGAGCAAATCAATGGCAGATGCAGTATAATTTGGATAAATGTGAGGTTACTCACTTTGGAAGCAAAAACAAGGAGGCAGATTACTACCTGAATGGCTGTAAATTGGGAGAGGGGAGTGTGCAGCGGGACCTGGGTGTCCTTGTGCACCAGTCGCTGAAGATAAACATGCAGGCATAGCAGTTGGTAAAGAAGGTAAATGGTATGTTGGCCTTCATTGCGAGAGGTTTCGAGTACATGAGCAAGGATGTGTTGTTGCAGTTGTACAGGGCCTTGGTGAGGCCACACCTGGAATATTGTGTACAGTTTTGGTCTCCTTTTCTGAGGAAGGATGCTCTTGCTCTTGAGGAAGTGCAGCGAAGGTTTACCAGGCTGATTCCGGGGATGACGGGACTGACACACTGAGGACAGATTGGGATTGTTTTCACTGGAGTTCAGCTGAATGAGGGGGGATTTCATAGAGACTTATAAAAGTCTAACAGGACTGGACAGGGTAGATGCAGGGAGGATGTTCCCAATGGTGGGTGTGTCCAGAACCAGGGGTCACAGTCTGAGGATTCAGGGTAGACGATTGAGGACGGAGATGAGGAGACATTTCTTCACGCAGAGAGTGGTGAGCCTGTGGAATTCATTACCACACGAAGTAGTTGATGCCAAAACATTGAATGTTTTCAAGAGGCGATGAGATATAGCACTTGGAGCCAATGGGATCAAAGGTTATGGGGAGAAAGTAGGATTAGACTATTGAGTTGGATGATCAGCCATGATCATGAAGAATGGCGGAGCAGGCTCGAAGGGCCGAATGGCCTCCTCCTGCTCCTATCTTCTATGTTTCTATCTGATTGAACATAATTCAGTTGGTGACACTGGCTCAGAAGCCTTCCAGTGCCTATCCTGTATTAACAGGTGGCAGGAACTGCCAATGTTGGAGACAGAGATAGCACAGTGTGGAGCTGGAGGAACACTGTAGGCCAGGCAGGATCAGGGGAGCAGGAAAGTTGACGCTTCTGAAGAAGGGTCCCGACTCGAAACATCAACCTTCCTGCTCCTCTGATCCTGCCTGACCTGCTGTGTTCCTCCAGCTCCACGCTGTGTTATATCTATAATATGAGGTGATGTTTGTTCTGGCCAGAAACCAGTAGAGCTTGATGAAATTCAGTGCTCAGGATTTGCTGGTAAAGAAATGGCAGTCTGGTGCAATATTTTCTGGAGGAAGATTTATCTTTGAGCATTGAAAGTCAATGCAAACTGACACTACTTAAATTTATGAACTCTGGCCCTCTCTAATCTATTGCCATCTTTTATCTTTCAGGCACTTCACTCATAGACTTAAAATCACTCTGTTGTCATTGGTCTTCTCATTCATCAACAAATCTTGCTCAACTTTTTTTCCAACTATTTATTGCTGAGTAAACATTATCTATGTCAGTCGAGAGCCTTATCCTTTTTCCCACTGTCTATTGCTAGGTCATCATTATTTATGTAAATTCAGGGGATCGTCCCTTTTTTCCACTATCTATTACTGAGTTATCATTATCAATGTAAATCCGGGCATATTATCCTGAGTGAGAATATCATTTTTGTTGGAAAATCACCTTAGAAGGGATGTTCTACCATAAGGGGGTATGGGACTTCACATTCAGGTAAATAAATCTGACTCACTTATCGTGAATATCTTTTGGTCTGGTTTTTCTGATTGTGGCATTGGAATGAGCTGCCTCAGAGTAAACAATCTTTAATCAAATTCTCAACAAAAGATGACCCTCTTATTTACATAAACAGAAATGAAAACCTGGTTCAGGCCTGGGCTCATCTTATCAATTGTTTCTTATCTTCCAATGGAGCAACCTTCCTGCATTTTATACTGAGAACTTTGACGACTCAGTGATTTTTTTAAAAAAATGAATTATCAGCTATTATCTGAACATCTCACTTTTAGTTTTGAGAGCCATATTTCCGACATTAAAGTAGTTACTGCACCTCAAATGTAATTCACTACCTGTAAGTGCTTTGCGTTCTTCCATGTCTGAGAAAGATACCGTGTAAATGTAAGTTATTTATTTCTGTATATGATTTACCTTCCAAATTACCTACAGATGTTGTGGTATTGGAATCAAATGTAGACGAGCACAAGGGATATTCTACTTACACTGTCACTTGAGTCACTAATGAACTGTGCCATTTAATCTTGGATTTCACAGTAACAAATTCTGCCAGTCAGTGATTGATGACACAACACAAACTATAGAAGGTGCCTTATATATATACTCAGTCAGATAACATGCTGCAATTAAACCAAGGAACACAGTCATAATTAATCATTTGAAAAAAAATGCTCCTGTGCTTTCTTCATCATTCTCATTTTGTCATATAATAAAACAACAGAGCTTTAAGATGTGTTTTGTGTTTATTCTTATTGTTTACTTAGGAGAGGATAAAAAGTTCATAGATCAACTTGTAGTTCACATATTAAGTTGTAAGTCACATATTTAAATCTTGTGTGAAAACTCCAGATAAAAGGGCTTTGTGTGGCTGTGTTAGCATGTGTGTAGTAAGCCTGGAACTTCCATATGCTTCAGAGACTGGTATAACATACCCCACGCACTTCAAAACCACCAGAGAAGTACCATCTGTACTTCATTTGTGCAGTGGCAGAGTAGGCAGTCTAATAACGATGTCCTTCCCCTGAGCCAACATGCAATTAACATTGAGAGGCTAATCTCTCCAAACCACCTTTGCTAAGTGGGAGATGTTGTGTACAAAATCCAGACTCCCTGCTCTACTCACAACCTAGCTGTGGCAGAAGACTGCCCGGAAGAGAATGAAAATGCTTTCGAAATGACTTCAAAGTATCTCTGAATAAGTCAGCATCCAGTCCATCAGGGGTTTAGCATGGCTTGTGACCGACTGAAATGATTCCTGGGGGAAGACAGTGAACAAATTAAGATTCTTCATTTGGAACATGCAGGGATGAAGCCGAGGAGTCAGCACACACAAATCCCCAGGCAATTTATCGACCTGACCTTCCAAGTATCAGCTGCATGTTTAATAGAGTCTGCATTGAACTTGCCAGCCCACTCCAAACCCATTGAAACCAAGTGGAAGGAAACCATCCTTGATCTTGAGGGATGACCAAAGAAGAAGAGATTGTTTTCAGTATTACTTAATGAACTTTGTCAGATCTGCTGAGAATTTAAAGGGTTACTGGCTGTGAGGAACTGTCATGGATTTTCACCTTCCATCACTTGCGTTAGCTCTCCTTCAGATCCATTACAGCACAAGTGCTGAATGCTAAAATGTGGATTCACTGATAGCTCTCTGAAGTGCTACTTTAGTAATAATTGTTCATATTGTTTCAAAACTTATCTGTTTTGACATGGGTTAGTTAATATAACAACAATGAAGTTACATGCAATAATATCTATGAAATGATAAACCTCACTGTTGAGGATTACTAGTCCAATAACACTACAAGTACACCACTGTCACCCCCATTAGCATGCATTCTGTAAATTCTGAAAGAACACCCCTTAAATGTCTGACATTCCATTTCCATTGACCTGTTCTTTAACCTAATTTAATTTTTTTATGAAAGCTCTACTCTACAAATTCCTCTTCAGCCATGAGTTGTGTCCTGAAGTTTTTGAGGAGAGTCATTTAACGCAAAGCGTTAACTCTGATTTCTCTTCACGAATGCTGCCAGACGTGCTGAGCTTTTCCAGCAATTTCTATTTTTGCCTCAAGTGTATCTTGAACTTTGGCATTGGGCAGGAAAAACAGTTATTTGAACTTCAGCTCTCCTCTGTAACACACAAGGTCAATCCCCTCATTATGAAGTTTGTGCATTCTCCCTGTGTCTGCATGGGTTTCTGCTTGCTGCTCCAGTTTCCTCCCACAGTCCAGAGATGTGTGGGTTAGGTAGATTGGCCATGCTAAATTGCACGTAGTGTCCGGGTTGCGTAAGTTAGATGGCTTAGCTGTGGGAAATGTAGAGTTACATGGAAAGGGTAGAGAGATGGACCTGAGTAGGATGCTCTTCAGAGGGGTAGTACAGACTTGTTGGGCTGAATGGCCTGTTTCCCACACTGTAGGGATTCTATGATTCTATGATACTGTCTCAGGACTGCCACGTTTCTTCTTGCTTCTTCCCTTTGAGTGACTTCTTGTTTCATGCTGCTATGGTCATTTAGTTCATTATCCACCTCCCAAGAGCAGTTTCCACTAGCATCCAGAGATGCTGAAAGAACCTCAAACCCATTGAACAATTGTAAAGGCTGAGTCTCCTTTGTTCTTGGCCTCTGCATCTCCTGACCTGCCTTACTCACAGTCACACTTGCATATTCAAATCAAACAATCTGACTCTACGAGGTGTAACAGACTCCCGGTGCAAAGAATTCATGTGTTTCCTTCTCCCGAATGTGATATGGTGTCAAGCCCATAAAATCTGAGCCGAAGCTGCTCAAGTTGCAAACATTTGCCACAGGCGTGTTTTCTCTAGGCTAAACTGGTATCTAGGGTCTCCCACATGCAGCTACCATGATACATTACCTGCCCTGTCATCCTTAACGTATTCAAATCAATTGATTATTTTGTGTATTCAGCTTATTTTTTGCTTTTATTATCTGTGTTATTATTCTAGCCACCAGCTGAAATATTATTTGAACTTTAAGAATAGAATAAACTTTAAACACTTACCAGTTGCTTGCCAAATAACCAGCTTCTTCCCCAAATTAGAATCATTTCCTGGAGGCTGAGAAAGGTTTAGGGAAACACAGCAGAACACTTCTTTCCCTTTCTCAGTTTAACTCACTCAAGCATTTAACTCAGATACATTGTTTTAAGTCAAGTGATAAGTTACACTAAGTTGGCTAATTTTACATGCTCCCAAGACAAATAACTGATCTGAGTCAATTGACAACCATCCAGTTCCAGTTGCTTCTTAATTAGATTACTGTTTCATTGGATCCCGTGGGGGAAAGAAAGAACCTACTTAAGAGTGGCAACTACAAATTTGAGACTGTATATTACAAACAAAATTTATTTCTTTTACCCAACAACGGCACACATTCAATCTTCAGAGCATCAAGGAAGGACTTGCACTTAGAAAGCATCTTGCACAACCTTTAGCTGTCCCAATGCAATTTGCAACGAATGAAATATAGTCACCATTGTAATGTCGGCAACATAAAACATAGCAATCAAGTCTACACCACCACTAAGTACAATCATGGCTGACTGAACATTTCAATGCCTTTTAGCCACATTATCGATATATCCCATACACCATTAGAATTCAGAAATGTGTTAACCTCTATATTAAATATACAGACTGAGCTTCCACAGCTTTCTTGAGTAGAAAATTCCAAAAGATTGCTACACTCTCGAGTAAAATAAAACTCCTTGTCTGGTTCTAAATGGCAACCACATGTTTTAAATTGTGCCTCCTGATTCCAGACTCCCGAACCAGGGAAAGCATCTCACCTACATTTACCTTGTACGTCCTTTTATGTTTTTTGTACCTTCAATGAAATCACTTCTCATTCTTCAAAAGCTTTAGCTAATCCAGGCTCAGTTTGCTTCATACAACAGTCCTACTATAAAACCATAAACACCATAGGATATAGAAACAGAGTTAGCCCATTCGGCCCATCAAATCTGCTCTACCATTCATTCATGACTGATATGTTTCTCATCCCATTCTCTTGTCTTCACCTGCTAACCCTCGATCCCCTTAGAAATCAAAAATCTATCTATCTATCTTGGTTTCAGAGACACTTAAAGACTTGGCCTCCACAGCCTTCTGTGCTAATGTGTTCCACAGATTCACCACCTTCTGGCTGAAGAACCTTCTACTCATCTTGTTCATAAAGGATTATTCTTTCACGCTGAGGCTGTGCCCTTGGGTTCTCATCTCTTCTACTAGTGGAAACATCTTCCCCATGGCCAGTCTAACCAAGTCTTTCAGTATTCTATAAGTTTCCGTCAGATCTTCCCTTATCCTTCTGAACTCCATCGAGTGCACACCCAGAGTCATCAACTGCTACCCACAGGACATGCCCTTCTATTCTGGGGTCATTGTTGTAAGTCTCCTCTGATCCCCCTCCAATGCCAACACATCCAATCTCAAACTCAGGGACCAAAACTGCTTATAACGTTCCAAACGTGATTTGACCAGATGCCATATACAGCCTCAGCAGTACATTTCTACTCTTGTATTCCAGCCCTCCTGAGATGAATGCTCTCTTTACATTTGCCTTCTGAACTGCTAACTGAATGTCCATGTTAACCTTAGGAGAATCTAGTCTCGTTGTGTTTCAGGTATCCAAAGCCTTTCCTCATTTAGAAAATAGTTGATGCCTCTATTCATCCTACGAAAGTGCATAACCTCACATTTTTCCATATTGTATCCCACTGCCACTTCTTTGACCACTCTCCTAGCCTGTCCAAATCCATCTACAGCCTTCCTACTTCCTCAACACTACCTATCCCTCCATCTATCTTTGTGTCATCGGCAAACTTAGCAACAATGCCCTCAGTTCTTTTGTCCAGACTGTTAATGTATAATGCAAAGAGCTGTTTGTCATACTCCACAGCTTTATAAAGCTTCAAATTACAGTATTTTCTACTCATTAATTAAGGAGTTAGCCATGAATTAGTCAGGAACACACATCTTTGCAAGTTAGGATAGGTTCTGAACTCCACTAGCTACCAGCTGCCAACTTGAAATGACCCTGTTACTCTCTGCTTTCCACCACTCAGCCAATCCTTTGCCCATGCCATTACTTTGACCCTAACACCATGAGTTCTTATCATATTTAGCAGCATCCTGTGTGGTATGTTGTGAAAGACCTTGTGTCCTTAATGTTTTATTATTATAAATTTCTCTGATCTTAAATGCATTAGTACAGCTAAGGAATATTTAAACATCATGATTATTGTCAGGAACTTGTGTCGAGTAATCATAATCCGGAAGGCTGGAATCAAGAATTTGTTTATGTGAAAGAAATGATAGGGGAGAAGACTGTATGTTTCCTTTAAGAGGTAAAATGCATTTTTAAGCTTAGAGATTTATGCAGAAAAAAATAATGTGTCTGTATGTAGCTGAAGATGTACAGACAATTCAGAAATTGAAGCATGTATCAATTGGCTGTGTGATTGCAAGCCTTAGGCTTGTTTTGATGTTTTGGCAACCAGCTGGAATCAGCTAATTAATTTAAACCAAGCATTTAGCGATTGAAAGCCAATTTAAATCTGACAGTTTTGACAACCTTGGACCAAACCTATTGGAACAAAATTGATATGTCATCCAAGGTATGTAAGGAGATGGGTTTTGAAAATCAGTGTGAGAGCGAACCTCCATCTGAGAAATAAGCATCTAGCTCTAACGAGAAATCACTAAGCTCTCGAAGAAAGCACTATTTATCCATAAAAGTTACCACGGCACTTCTCGCTAAGAGACGTCACAGAAGACTTCACAGAGAAAATATCCCTGACAGCCAGATCAGCAGAACAAAGGCGTTTATGATTTAAGAACAGCAGAAGAAAGGCAATGAAGACTTTAAGAGGCTAGGTTTTATTTATTATTATTTGGGTTTATATAAGTGGGACTTATTTTTATTGGAACAGCATACCAGTAGAATTTAAGTCAGTTAGGAAATAGTTAGTAATTAAGAAGGAATTGTTTGGTTTGTTAGTAATTCTGTTAATTTGTTCACTGTTAGGGTTAAATAACTATATTGTTACTTGTTACTTATAAAGTGAATATCAGGGATTTTCTTTCATTTAACCTCCATAACATTATGAACTTCATATTGTTCAACACGGTGGCTCAGTGGTTAGCACTGCTGCCTCACAGCGCCAGAGACCTGGGTTCAATTCCACCCTTGGGTGACTGTATGTGTGGAGTTTGCACATTCTCTCCGTGTCTGTGTGGGTTTCCACTGGGTGCTCCAGTTTCCTCCCACAGTCCAGAGATATGCAGGTTAGGTGGATTGGCCATGCTAAATTGCCTGTAGCGTAGGTGGGTTATAGGGGGATGGGTCTGGGTGTGGTCTTGTTGGGCTAAAGGGCCTGTTTCCACAGTGTAGGGGTTCTATGATTTTTGTCAAGCATTGGCAGAGCATTAATATCTCTTTTTTATTTTGAAT
The DNA here is from genome assembly GCF_021869965.1 of Rhincodon typus. Taxonomy (NCBI): domain Eukaryota; kingdom Metazoa; phylum Chordata; class Chondrichthyes; order Orectolobiformes; family Rhincodontidae; genus Rhincodon; species Rhincodon typus. The sequence continues at coordinate 10,290,309 of NC_063342.1, forward strand.
GTAGTGTGATTTGTGAAAATAATTACTAAATAAATCAAATTTTAAAAAAAGTAGTCTGCATGGATTTATGAATAGAAAATCATATTTGACAAGTTTGGAGATTTTGAAAGTGTTACTAACAAAACTGATGAAGGCGGGTCGATGACCATGTTGTACTCAACGGAGTTTAGAAGGATGAGGTGGGAGCTCATTGAAACTTACAGAATACTGATTGGAGAGAGTGAGTGTGGAGAAGATGTTTCCATTGGTAGGAGAGACTAGGACCTGAAGGCACAACTTCTAGAGTGAAGGGACAACCCTTTAGAACTGAAATGAGGAGGAATTTCTTCAGCAAGAGTGTGGTGAATCTGTGGAACCCACTGCCAAAGCAGGCTGTGGAGTCCAAGTCATTGAGTGTATTAAAGACAGAGATAGATATGTGCTGGATTAGTAAGGGGATCAAAGGTTACAGAGAGAAGGCAAGAGAATGGGGTTGAGAAGCATATCTGCCATCAAATGGTAGAGCAGATCTGATGGGCCAAATGGCCAAATTCTGCTCCTGTTTCGTTTTTATCTTCTGGTCTTAATTGTTATGGCAATGTTCTTAAGGCAGTCCGTTTAATGGATCATCTGAAAGGGAGTATGTGTGGCAGTGAAGCATTCTTTCAGTACTGCTCCAGTTGTGTCAAGCCAGATTTTGTGTTTAAATCTCTGTCAGGAAAGAACCTACACTGACTTAGAAAGACATGTGTTACTGACTAATTCACCTTAATTAATGAATGAAAACACTTTAATGTGCAACTTCTGGAAAGCTGTAGAGTATGAAAAACAAATGCTTCCAGTTCAGGATGCAGAAATTATCATTGTAGACGTCATCGGTGCAACGTGTGAAAATTAATTAAATTTTTTTTAAAAAAGTCATTCTTAGACATGGGTATCACCAGTAAGGCTAGCATTAATGCCCATCTGTCATTGCCAAAAATAGTTTGGAAACAATGAAGAGTCAACTGCATTAGTGTGGGGCTGAAGTCACATATAGGCCAGATCAGGTAAGAATGTGAATGAAACAAGCGGATTTTCATTACAGTTTGACAGTTTCAGATTTTCAAATTTTTGAAGTGAATTCAGCTTCTCAAACCAACACAGTGCAATTTGAAATCCCGCTTTCTGGATTATCAGTCCAAAGGCCTCTAGATCATTAGACCAGTGGCATAACTACTGCACTAGTCTGATATTAGATAATTTGTGGGACAGCATCAGGTATATTCATATTGAAAGCCATGCAGGTGTTGTAAAAGCCCACCTGTCTCAATTATATCTTTTAGGACAAGAAACTTGATAGCCTGACTTGTTCTGGAGTCTTTCCTTCTCCCATTCCACATATTCTGGTTCACTGTTAACATGTTTAGGGCAACTAGAGATGAATGATGAGTCTTAACGTAGTTCTAGCATTAGCCCTAAATTGACAGCATTCACCTTTGACTTTGAATCATTATTACCCACAAAGATCTAATGATTTTGGTGGTTTGGACTTCCCCTTCCCTGACATTCATTCCAGCATCAGCTCAAGAGTTTCTCATTGTACGTCAATCACGGAATCTTTGAAATGTTACAGTGTAGGAGGAAGCTGTTCAGCCCATTGTGCCTGTACCAGCTCGTTAAATGAGCATCACAGTCTCATGCCAATCTACTGCTTATTCTGATACCCTTGCATGTTATTTTTTTCCCAGTAAACATCCAGTTCCCTTTTGAATATCACTATGGATACCATTCAATTGGTTGAGCAACAAATGACATTGAAGAATTCTCAAAGACAGCAAGAAGAAGAAAATAAACTCTTACTATCCTTCACTATTTAATTATTTTATAGACAGCGAGATAAGGATTGTCATTAAACCAGAGATTAAGATAGAACATGTAGCATCACTCACAGATTTCTAGAAAGGGAAATTTTATTATTCAAAATTAGAATATGGAATTTATATCACAGTGGAAATTTTGACATTTCAAAATTACTAATAGTTTTTCAGAGCCACAGAGGCTGTTTACTGATACTTGTGAGTATAAAATCCCAGTAACCAGCCAATCAACAAAGGTCTAACTTTTTCTAAAAGGTTTTCCAATGCGGCTAATAGTACACAAATGAAAGTTCACTTAAAATCAATGATCTCGGCGGACTTCCCTCTGCAGGAACACTAACGGATGCCATGGTGGAGGAGGACGGAATTATTGATTGGAATTTCTGGATTTCTGGTCTTAACCGTCAATGTGCAATGAAGCTATTGTCAGTTTCAGTGTTGTATTGGAGGTGAGCATTGACAGGTTTACTCTCTTCACAACTGAAAAACCCAGCTGCGCTCCTGTCAGATCAGAAAAACAAGTTTAAAAAATAAACTTTGCATGCTTTTATAATCTCTTCCACTACCTATGGGGGTGAATGATTTAGCCAGTTCAAGCTGGGCTGTTTCATGATAAAGATTTCTGAAAAGAAATTCTTGTTTTGGAGATGATACTTGTTTTCTCTCATGAGATGGAGCAGTACTGCTGTACATTCTCTATAACTGTACATGTGTTGGAAATGCATGGTGCATTAAATGTGTTTTAACAGTTGGTACAGTCACAGGAATGTGCCTTTTTTAAGCTAGATTTTTTTGTTAGCGACAGTCTGTTCTGTGCTGAAAACACATGTAAAATTCAGTGGCTTATTTACAAAACTGAATGCAATGTTGAACTGGATAAAGAACTGCACATTTGGTCAAAAAGAAGTGTGTGGTGAATGCAGCTGTGGAGGCTGTGATTGTTACAGTAAATGGAGGGAGAATAGCAAAGATGTAGGCCAAAAATTACAGATCAGGAAGTGCCAAGTTGAGAACAGGATACAATGTGGTTGACTTGACCATGAAGGTGCCATGCTGAAGGTATGTAGGAAGCAAGGTAAACCATTGCATGAGTGGTCACCTGGGAATCATGTATCTCAAGAGGCCCATCAGATATAGAACATAGAACATAGAGCAGTACAGCACAGTACAGGCCCTTTGGCCCACGATGTTGTGCCGAACTTTTACCCTCATCCTAAGGTCTATCTAACCTCCACCCCTACCTTATACTATCATCCATATGCCTATCTAATAGCTGCTTAAATGCCCCTAATGAGGCCGACTCCACTACCCTCTCCGGCAATGCATCACGCCCCAACCACTCTCTGAGTAAAGAACCTACCTCTGACTTCTCCCCTATATCTACCTCCACTCACTTTAAAACTATGTCCCCTCATAACAGCTACCTCTACCCTAGGAAAAAGTCTCTGGCTGTCCACTCTATCTATACCTCTGATCATTTTGTACACATATCTTGGAAGAAATTGTCAAACTAGACTGTCACTGATGAGCAGTGAGAACCAGTGTGGAGAAATGTAGAAACTTCCAAAAGGGTGACAATCTAAGTGATATGCATTGACACATTTGTCGGAGTAGTTCAGAATCAAAATGTATCCAGTAAGTAATTCAGCTCAAAGGCAAATTCAGAATATGGTGAAGAACTAGTGGAACAGTTAATGGAGCATTTGGTAAGATACAAATGAGAAAAGGTGGACATGAATCATTTAATGGAACAACATTCTGAGGAACTTTCTGCCAGTGAGATTCTTACATTCAGTCCACATGCAGAAAATCCAGCATCAAACATTTTCTGATTCAATGTGTACTCATCTACTCCTCACACGAAGAAGCTGCCTTTGATAACTGAGATGCAGGAGTCACATCCTTTCTTTGCTTTGGGACTGTATTATACAGTTCACTGTTAAGGAGGCTGAAAGAAAGCAGTACACTTCAGATTTCTGTAATTGTTACCAGGTAACATCTCTGTAGAAATGTGTTTCAGCAGGGTCTTGGTTTTACTTTTTCTTGTGATATGAGTTTGTTGCCAATCCCAAATTGCCCTTGAACTGAGTGGTTGAACTATTTCAGAAGGCAACTTCATTACTGTAGATCTGGAATCACATGTAGGCTAGACTGGGCAAGGGCAGTAAATTTTCCAAACGGAATAAGGAAAGAGATGGATTTGTTTAACCATCATGAAGACTGGCTTCATATCACAGCATTATCACCTGAACGTAAATGCTCCAGCTACCATTTGAACTCATATGCCCAGAATGGTGACCTGGACCTGTGGTTTACTGGTCCATATTGCCACCACATGACTATTCCTCTTGGTACATTTATGATACATGTTAGGCTAGTCAAGCTTAATCATCTGGAAACACCACTTCTTCATATTCCAGCCTCTCATTACAATGGTCATGGCCTTAACAAAGTATAACAGCACTTTGCCATCACACACCTGCTCTGAATTGTACATTAGCTCAACACACCAAAGACTGCAAGAATCCAGCAGGGTCTCACAGTATAACATAAACCATTTTATCTACTTATTTTTGCAAAAAAAAGTTTTAATATATTCATTCAATAATCTGAAACATATATGGTTATTAAGGGGTCTTGCTTCACAGTGATAAATGTCCCTGCCTTTGAACCAGAAGGTCCAGGTTGTAGTACCACCCACTCCTGAAATATTCTTAACACATCTGAACGCATTAATGAAAAATATCTGTGTGATTATTTTGTCACATATTCTGAGAATAATATAACCAATCAGGTGGTAATTCATCTAATTGCACATGATACTGCCTCTACAAAAGCTATTTAGTTAGCTTCATTCCCTTTTCTGCGACTGGAAACTCCTTTTATTTGGCTTAAATACCACAGTTAGATCACCCTTTAATAAGAAGAATGATTTTTAAAGCATTACGAATCTAATAAAACACTTTGAGGCACTTCACAGCTGCATTAAAGATTAAGGTATGATACTGAGTCATATCTCATGCAAACAACAAACTCTACACATTCTGTCTTTTGAATTTAACCCTTTCATTCCTGGTTTAATTTTGCCAATGATGCAGTATCCAGAATAGAATATCATACAATTATGTGTATATAGCAATTGGAGCCAGGTGGATCCATTGACTATGAGGTCCTTGATTGGGCTTGTTAACCTGGGCCAATCAGGATGCCCTGGTGACCAATATAAATTTGGGATTCAGAAGCTCCTCAGTTCAGGGACTGGCTCTGAAATGACTGGTCACAGACAGTGTACTATGCACATATAAATAAAGGGTGACTTGGTAATAGGATACCAGCCTCTATGCAGTTATTATAGTGTGTAACAAGGGTTTTACATAATTATTAATACAGTGTGGAGCTGGAGGAACACAGCAGGTCAGGCAGGGTTAGAGGAGCAGGAAAGTCAAAACCTGAAATGTTGACTTTCCTGCTCCTGCGATGCAGCCTGATCTGCTGTGTTCCTCCAGCTCCACACTGTATTGCCTCTGACTCCAGCATCTGCAGCTCTTGCCTTTTACTAAATTGTAATTTCTATCCCTTGAGCTAAAAACCAGCACGCCATATTCCACATTGTAATAAATACCACACTATGGATTAGATGTCTCTTTTGGCTCTGGAGCCCTGAAGATCTTGGGCTGTATTTACCTCCTCATTGACTGCATGCTAGCAATCCTGTTAAGGATAATGGGTGAGCTCCTGCTATGCTGGCTCAATCAGATGAGCTCAGCTCTGCGCCTTCAACAGCCCGATTGAGAGAGATGAGTGCAGCTAAGACAGGCTGGGAACGGCAAGAACTCTTCAACAAGTAGGTACCCTTGGAAGCTTGTACATAAAGGTTAATTTTTTTTAAAAATGTTATTCAGTCTGAGTAAGTGGACTTTGCTGGCTACCATTTATTGGTCATCCTTAATTACACTTGAGGAGATGAAGGTGAGCTGCCCTCTTAAATCACTGCAGTCCATAGAGTTACATACACTGACATTGCAGATAGAAATGGAGTCCCAGGACAAACACTGAATCCCCACAGTTCAGGCAGATGCAATTTAACCCATTGAGTGTACACCAATATTCCAAAGAGCATCCCACCCAGACCCCTACCCTTTCCCTGCATTTACCATGGCAAACTCATCAAGCCTGCACATCCCTGGACACTATGAGTGATTTAGCGTGGTCTATCCACCTAGCCTGCTCATCTTTGCAGCACACAGAGGAAACCCACACAGACACAGGGCTCCAAGGCTGCACTTGAACCCAGGTCCCTGGCGCAGTGCGGCAGCGGTGCTGACCACTGAGCCAACATACCACCCAATGGCAGTGAAAGAACAGTGATTTAGTTTCAAGTCAAGATGTCGAATGACTTGGCAGGGAACTTAAAAGTATGTGATGATATTCCCATGAATCTAATGCCCTTGTCCTTCTAGGTGATAGAGATTGTGGGCTTGAAAGGTACTATTCACAAAGCACTGAAGAGTTTATTGTAAGGATAAGGGTGTGAGGTCCTCAATGAGCATGGGAAACCCAACTGGTAGATTGCTTGTGCAATCATTGTGTTCTTTTCTACCTGGAGTCTCTATTTAGGCTTCATTTGGAAGATATGTCTAAGGTTTGATGGTTTTTGACCCAATATTGATACCTACAAGCTGTTTAGCTACTGAGAGCCAATCACAAAGTTGTTGGCAGGCACCAGACCTTTGTCATTGACAACTGGTCACCAATCCACAGACCAAATAACTACTTGTCACTGCCAAACCTTCATGTGTACACAGCCCTTGGCAACAGGTCATTGACTGACTCCCCTCCTTTCACCCATTGCCTAAACAAACAGTGGTATAACTAATATTTACAATTAGTATTTGGTAGCTTGCTTTTAACAAGTACAGCAACCCTTTCTACTTTCCTCATTTTTTAAAGCAGTTCTCCTCCCATCTCACTCCATAAAGAAAACTACAGAAAAGTTTTTGAAAAAAATATACCTTTCCAATAAGAACAGAGGTTCTGTGGTATGATTATGCAATTCAGCCACCTGGGCCTGTTCCAAAATTCAATAGGTTCTGAAACATAAACAGAAATTGCTGGAGAAATTCAGCAGGTCTGAAAGCATCTGTGAACAGAAAACAAATTTATTGTTTCAAGTCAAGTGACTCATCATCAGAAATGATAGCAACTAGGAAAAGGTTGTGTTAATGCTGAAAGTGAGGTAGGGGCAGAAGACGAGTGGATAGATGGAGATAGATACAAAATGCGCAGACAGATAGGGGATTGTTGTTAGAAACAGAGGAAATAGGAACAGGAGTACACCATTAGAAAATAAGTTTTACCCCCCTATCCTTAAACTGTGACCTTTGGTTCTGGACTCTCCCACTGTTAAGGACCATTGTTCCTGCTTTTAACCTCTCTAGTCCTATTAGTATTTAATAGGACTCTATAAGATCCTCCCTCATTCTTCTAAATTCAAATGAATACAATTCTAACTGTATTAGTCTCTCATACAGGTAGTAAGGCAGCGCAAGAAAAGAAGCTGAATAAGTGATAATGAGAGCTAAGAATAAGTGAGAATAGGTAGTCTGAGCTGAAAGCAACCCATATCATAACAAGACTGGTGCAGGGTGTTTGAAAAACAGGGGAAGAATGGAATCAGGATCTAAATTTAATGTAAGTCCTAGAGATTGTAAGTTCCCCAAGTGGAAAATAAGATGTTGTTCTTCGAGCTTGTGCTGAGGCTCACTGAAACACTGCAACAGGCCTATGACAGAGATGTTGCCCAGTGAACACAGTGATGTGTTGAAATGGCAGGCAATTGGAAGCTCATAGACATTTTAATGGACAGAACGTAAGTGATCTTCCACGTGGTCACGCAGTCTGTTTCATCACCCCAGTGTAGAGGAGACCACATTGTGAGCAGTCAACTAGATTGAGTGAAGTGCAGGTAAATCGCTGCTTCACCTGGACGTTGTGTCTACGGCCTTGGATGGTCAGAAGGGAGGAGGTAAACTGGCAGGTATTACAGCTTCTGTGATTGCATAGGAAGGTGTCATTGGGGTGTGAAGAGGTGTTGGGAGTAGAGGAAGAGTGGATCAGTGTGTCCCAGATGGAACAGTTGCTGCAGAATGCTGACAAGTGAGGGGAGGGGAATGTGTGTCTGGTTGTGGCATCCTGCTTGAAGTGATGGAATTGGTGGTTTACAATCTTATGGATGTGGAGGTTGGTGAGGTGGTAAGTGAGGACCAGGTGGACCCTATTGTTGTTGTGAGAGTTCTAGTTATGGTCTCAATGCCACTTCCCTGTCTGTCCCCCATAACCCTTGACTCCCTTGTTTGTCAAAAGTTGATTTAGTCTTGCCTGGTAGAATTTCAATGATCCAGCCTCCACTACTTTCTGAGGAACAGAATGCCACAGATGATGGTCTTCTGAGGAGAATAAAAACAATGCTTCTCATCTCCAACTTAAATGGGAGATGACATAAATTTACATTGTGCACATTAGTTCTAGACTTCCTAAAAATATTATCTCCTTATCCACAATATCAAGTCCCTACAAAATTGTATATGTTTCAATAAGATCATCTAAATTCCAATGGGTATAGGTCCAATCTCTTCAACTTTTCTTTTTTGTGAGATCTGTCACAAGAATGAGTTGAGTGAATCTTTTCAGAACTGATTTGTAATGCAGTTAAATCATTTTTCAGACATGGAGACTAAAACTGCATGCAGTTCTCCAGATGTGGTCTCACCAAGGCTCTGCAAAATTTCACTGAAACTTTGCTACTTTCATATTCCATTCCTTTTGTAATAAATGACGACTTACCATTTGCTGTACCTACATGCTAAATTTTTCTGAATTAGCCTCAGGACACGCATAGATTCATTAGTACCCCTAAGTTCTGTAATGTTTCTCCATTTAAACAGTAAACTGCTTTTCTGTTCTTCCTGCCCAAATAGTCAAATTTATATTTTCCTACATTACACTTCATTTGCTATTTTTCCCCATTGATTTAATTTATTTATATCCCTTTACATACCCTTTTCCAACTCATGAAAGCTTAATTTCCTACTTCTACCAATGTAATTGTCAAATTTAATGCCTACACTTCATCTAAGTCATTCATATAGATTGCGATTAGTTGTACCTCAAGCTCTGATCCTTGTGGCATTCCACTAGTGCAAACAATGCAACAATGAGTCATTTATCTCTATCCTGCACTTCCTGTTAACTTTTCAATCCTCCACCTATGCTAATATGATACCACCTGCACCATGAACTCTTATTTTGTACAATAAACTTAAAATTGTCACATTAGCAAATGCCTTTTAAAACCCAGGTTCACTATATCTACAGGTTCTCCATTCTCCACATTGCTCATTACTTACTCAAAGAACTATTTAACAAGATTTCCCTTTCACAAGACCATGTGGACTCTGCCTGTATCTTGGATCACAGAGTGTATCCAAGATGTTCTTCAGATCAGTTAAATTAAGAGAAGATTCAACAACTGCAATTTGCTTAAATATGAATGTTTATTAAGTAGCAGTAATAATAATAATAAAATGGAAAAGAAAGTAAAAAAAAGTAATAAGTTTCACGCCCTTCTGCTCATTGGGAACTTCTCGATTGATGGCTGGTCTGGAGGCTCAGGTCCATTCCTGACACTGTTCGTGATCCCAGTCTGAGGTGAAGCCCTACAATTCGGAATGAAACTCAGTGTAACAAGCAGCAAGTACAGAAAAACAAGCTGCTTGTGCCATCTTCGGCACGTACAGGAATGTTCACAGGGCTCATTCAAGGTCATGCAGCTGTTGGATATTGTCATCAAGTTTAGCCCATCCTGTATAATCCACCCCTGATGATATTTGACACTGCATGTTACGTTTGCAACTGCAGACGCAAATCCGCAAAAGCTGCACGAGAACGTACAATAAAAGTATGTAACCTGCACCAGAAAATTAAAACTGCAATGAAAATAACCATTATCAATATGAATAAAATAACAATAGGGTGTATAATCAAATTAATGATCACAGTGGCCTTTTTCATGAGGTTAAGTACAGCAGCTGCCAAATGATGAATCATCCACAGCATGATCCATCCATAATAAATTTGTCATGGTTCTGTGAAGAAATCATATCTTATCAATGTACAATCTGTGACAACTCACTCTTTTCTTATTCATTTCCCTCTGTCCATACACTCTGATACTTCCTGCCCCATTATCAATACCTAATAGGTGTCAGCTTGTCAATGGGCAGGTATCTCATGAGGTTTGGGCAGGTGTTGTGGGTGGTGTACCCATACCTTACCCCTGTACAAAGATTGTCGAATGTTGTAGGTTTATTAAGAGGATATGACTGGTCCCCTCCTTTAAACATTCTACTTATGGGTGTCCCTCCTTTCAGAGGCTGATTATTCAGATTATACAATGCCTGTGGTAACACTTTGAATCAACTCTGTAACATGATTCGGGGTCAATAACTTAATTTGTTGTTTTAATAACTCATTCATTTGTTCCACAAGGCCAGCTGTTCGAGGGTAGTAAGGAATGTGGAACACCAAGTGTATCCCATTGTCTGCAGCCTATTGCTGCACCTGTTGGCCTGTAAAGTGTGAGCCATTATCTGATTGTATTCCTGATGGTTCACTGTAGTTAAGATATCAACTGTTCTAGGCCCCTAACAGTGTTACTCTGATTCGTTTTGGTTGTCGGGAAAGCCAGTATTAACCCAGAGTAGGTGTCTACCATGGTTAACAGATATTGATATCGTTGTTGTAATGGTAATGGGCCAATGTAGTCAATCTGCCAGATTTGAGCAGACTGGTCTCCTCATTTGATTTGTGTCATTGGCTTTTTCAGCAGTGAAACGTGGTTTGTCTTTTGACATACTTCACACCTTCCAATGACTTCTTTCACCAGGTCAATGGGTAAGTGCAAACCTTGATCTCTTGCCCATTGCACAGTGCCGTGATACCCTAAGTATCCTGAGTTTTTATGAGCCCATTTTCCAGTGTGATAATCTTTGGATGCATCTTCAACAGTTCCGGCTTTTAATACTCTGTCTACAGTATTGTTGCAATTAGCAGATTCCAAACCATCCATCATATGGGCATTAACATGGTACACAGTAATATGCCTTTACCCATATTTGCTTCCATTGTTCTGTTCCCCATAGGAGCTTCCCAGCAATTTTCCAGTCATACAGCCATCGCATTGACCACTGCTCAGGAGTCAATATAAATGTACAGACACTGACTTTTCTCCTCCAGTACTAGGACCGCACTTGCTAATTTAGCATACTGGCTTGATTCTCCATCTCCTTCGCTATGGATAATCATCTGTGTGATGGGATTAAACGCAGCTGCTCACCACTGCCTTCGGTCATTCTTCCAGGTGGCTGATCCATCAGTGAACCAAGCACAATGACAAATATCTTTGGGCCGCTGTTTGAATGGAATGTCCCATTGAATGGTATGGCCAGGTTGGAATTCGAAATTTGTTCACCGGGTGAGCATTCAGCTATTTGTTCATGGAGATTAGCAATCCCTTCCTTTCCCTTCTTGGCTCTATCAGTAATGTAACATTTCCATTTTGCAATGGAGATTTGTTGGGCTCTCCTGACCTTGTGGGTCGCAATGTCAGAAAACACACACATCAGAATTATGTAATTCAGGTCTGAATTTGTCCTCACCAATCTCCCTTCAGTTTCACTGGGCCCACTAGCAGGCCAGAAGTCGCTTTTCAAATGGTATGTAACGCGTAGCTGCTTCAGTCACTTTACTGGACCAGAAGCCCAAAGGTATTCCTTTCCCCTTTTGTCTCTGCCATAAGCTCCATGTGGCCACATCTCATACTATTAATACTTGTAAATCAAAGGGTAAGCCAGGTATCTGAGGAGACAGGACAGTGCTAATGCTGTGGCCTCTTTAATGGCCATCAAGGCTTTCTGTTGGTCATCGCCCCGTTCAAATTGAGCTTTATTTCAAGTAATGGCATATGTGGTCAAGTGAGGTATATGTCTGCACCAATATCCGAGCAGACCTATAAATTTCTGTGCCTCAGTCTTGCTAGTTGGAACAGCCATTTCTTGTACTTTGTTTGATACTTTTTCAGGGGTAACTCTATTCCCTTTTGTCCACTGAATGCCTAATAATTGCACTATTTATGCTTGTCCCTGTATCGTTTTTGGGTTCTCTTCTCAGCCTCTGTCTCGCATATGTTGCACCAGTGCAGCTAGAGCTTCCACCATTGTGGTTTCCATTGATCTGTGGATCAAGATGTCATCAACATAATGTGTGACACTAATGCCCTGTAGCAGCGAACACATATCTAAGTTCCTTGCTGCTAACCCATGGCATAAGGTTGTGTAAGTAACTTGTGGGGAAGGTATATTGGCAACCTTCCCACATAAAAGCAAACTGAGCTTGTGATCCCACGGCTAGCAATATTGAGAAAAAGGCATTTGCTAGATCAATAATGGCATACTAGGCGTTTGGATCCTGTGACAGTGACCACATCAGGCATGGCCACCGACAGTGGAGGAGCATATTTATCGAGTCAGCGGTAATCAACTGTCATTCGCCAACTTCCATCAGGCTTCTTTTACAGGCCATACAGGGCTATTATACACAGATACAGCAGCTAACAGGCCCTGCATAGTATCCCCAATTTCTTTGTGTCCTCCCAGAATACAATTCTGTTTCATCGAAACCATCCGTGGAATAATGAGGGGCTCCCATTTTGCCTTGCTAACAGTAATCATCACAGCTCATATACCAAAAGTGAGTTTACTCAGTGGAGTTTGCAAGGTGGTACCTCTTAATAAGTCCATACCAATAATATTTTCTCGTATATTGGATATCAATACAGGGGCTACTCATGGGAGTCCATTCCCCAAGGCTATTCTAATATTTGTTGTAACTGCCAGTGTTACTGCCTCACCAAACCCATTAATAGTCATTTGGAGCCCTACATGTCTATTTGGATTGTCACATATAATAGTAACTTCTGCCCCAGTGTCTAATAATGCGATGTCTCGTTTTACATTGCCTTTCTTCCAATAAACAGTGATAGGGACATGAGGCTTCATGGTCCTCCTACCAAATGCCCTTACAAAGACCCCCGAGTCCCGGCCCCAGCCATAATCAATTGGCTGACTGGCTCTCCACATCAGGCCAACTCCTCCAGGCCAGGGCATAGGGATGCTGTGGGAGATATAGTCAGTGTGGTTTCTTTTCCTCCCTCCACATCTCATTTAGTCTCTCTTACCTCCTTACCCTTTGGAGAGCAGTGCGTCCTCCACATATTGTACATGGTACCGTAGGTATTCCATCTATGTTACTCTTCTCTATTCCTGCTTTTAACAATGCCGTGAACATTTCCCTTCTGGTTATCTTAAGTTTCATCCTCAAACTCAGCCCATCTCCAACTTGTCGTCCCTGATTGTCGCTTGCTCGGGTGGGGCCTTACTCTTCTTTTACCAGCCTCCACATCCTCTAACTGTCCTAACAACAAACATACCTGTCCCACTGCCTGCCCCTGGGCTGGCCCTAATATGACTAACAGGGCACCTCTCATCCAGCCTGGACCACTTCACATTAGCTGGCTCCTCATTCCAGCTGAGAAAGCTTTCTGGTCTGCCCCTAAAACTGTGGAGTATACATATGTGCTTTTGTAGGAAAATCCCTCAAACATTTCAGACCTTCTGGTGTGCCTTCCCATCTTTCAACATTATCTTCCCAATCTATTAGGGAAGGCTACTTGTTTCCAACTGCGAGTGTCAGTGCATTCCACAACGATCTTGTTTGCCCTATGTTTCTAAAAGCACTATTCACATGTGGATAAACACTTAATGGTCCCAGATTCCTCGCTCTGTGGCACTCAACATAATATGGGCAGCACCCTGGTCCCATGACCTTGTCAGCCAAGAGGCCGAGGGTTCACCCGACTTCTGCTTAAAGCATAGCCCCCAAGTCCTGCAATTCAGACATCGTGCAATCTCTCACTATTCTCGGATTTTGTGAGCTCTGTCCTCCTACCTGTTTTGCCTTATTTGTTATTAGGGGTCGTGCTATTAGTCCCTTCTCTGAGGACAGCTCCAGAGGTGGAGCATCCCCTTCCCCATCCGTCCATTCAGACTCTGATTCAGACAAATACAGAATGTCTCCATCCCAATGGCCGGGAACCCATTGTGAGGTTAATAACATGCGCATTTTGACTGGGCCAACTTTCCATACCGTTGCCGGACGACATACTATCCGATTTTGTTTCTCCTCCACCTTCTCGGCTATCTCCTGCACTGTCTTATCTGCTTCTCTTAGGATGATGTTACGTTGTTCTACCACCATCAATGTGGCCTCGAGTCGCCTGTTTTTGGCCTGGCTCTCTTCCATTTCCCTACACTATATCTATCCCATTTGCGGTACAATGTCTTTGTTTTTAGGGAAGCCCACTTCCCGCAAGCACTCGTATACGGTAGACTGTATGAATAACCCCCTTTTCTGTCTTTTTCTGGTTATAACTGTCCCTTATTCTTGCAGGGGCCCTAATTGTGCTAACAAATTAGCTACAGACCCGAATCCAGAATCTGCCGCATTCAGCCCTGGAATACGGAACATCTCAGGAACATCAGTGTGCCTTTCCCTTCTCTTAAACATTTTCCCGTTGCTAAAAATGTCTTGGATCACAGAATGCATTCAATGGGTTCTTCAGATTCTGTTAAATGTAAATAAGAGAAGACGCGACACAGCAATTTGCTTAAATGTGAACGTTTATGAAGTAATAATAATAATGGAAATAATAATGGAAAAGAAAAGGATAAAGTAACAGTAAGTTTAAAGTTTTGGCAAAGATCTGTAGCTCGGGTTGTGGATGAGGTTGTTGACTTGCTCACCGAGCTGGCTTGTTTTTGTTCAGACGTTTCATCACCATGCTAGGTGACATCATCAGTGGAGGCTCCAATGAAGCAATGTTATTCTACTCCACTTGGAATTTATACTGTCTGGTCTGTTATGGTAAGTACTATCATTTCCAGTTTTGATCTGTATGGGTTTGCATATGGGGTCCAATTCTATGAGTTTGTTGATTGCATTACGGGTGGGGAACCATGCCTGTAGGAATTTCCCATGCATGTCTATGTTTGGCTTGGTTACCTTGTCCGGGTTAAAAGATGGTCTTCATTGTCTGAATGTACCGATATTAAGGAGAGTTCATCGTGCTGTTTTGCTGCTAGCTGATGTTCATGTATTCTGATGGCTAGTTACCTTCCTGTCCAATGTAATGTTTGTGGCAGTCGTTGCATCGTACTTTGTAAACAGCGTATGTTCGGTATGTTTTGGGAATGGGGTCTTTAATCCTTGTAATTGTTTGTCGCGGAATGGCTGTAGGCTTGTAGGTCACCATGATTCCTAGTGGTCTTCGGAGTCTTGTTGTCAGTTCCGATATGTTCTTGATGTAGGGTAGTGCAGCCAATGTGTTAGGTCGTACTTTGTCCTCCTGTTGTTGTCTGTTTTGTAGGCATCTGTGAATGAACTTGCAGGGATATCCATTTAAAGCGACAATCTTGTATAAGTTTTCCTTGTTTAAAGATTCTTAAAATTCCAAGTGGAGTAGAATAACATCGCTTCATCGGATGCTCCACTGATAATGTATCTAGCATGGTAACGAAACGTCTGACCAAAACCAAGCCAGCTCGACAAGCTCAACAACTTCAGTAACAATAAGTTTCACACCCTTCTGCCTGTTGGGGACCCCTTGATCAACAGCTGGCCTGGAGGCTTAGGTTTATTCTTGACACCGTTTGTGATCCCGATCAGAGGAAAAGCCACATGATTTGGAACAAAACTCTCTCTCTTATACAATGTAGCAAACAGCAAGCACAGAAAAGCAAATGCAGAAAAGCAAGCTGCTTGTGCCACATTCGGCAAATACAGGAATGTTCACAGGTTTCATTTCAAGATCATGCAGCTGTCAAATACCGCCATCCTGTACAGCCTGATCCCTTTATGATTTTCTATGTATCCTGTTATACTCTCCTTAACAATGGATTCCAGCAATTTCTCTCCAGCAGATGTGAGTCTAACTGTCCTATAGTTTGATGCTTTCTACCTGCTTTCATTCTTGAATTAAGGAGTTAACTTTGTTATTTTCCTATTCAATGGGACTGCTCGAGAATTGAACGAATTTTGGATGATGATAAACAAATCCTGACTACCCTAATAGCCAGAGATAGTAGGAACTGCAGATGCTGGAGAATCTGAGATAACAGGACGTAGAGCTGGATGAACACAGCAGGCCAAGCAGCATCACAGGAGCAGGAAGGCTGACGTTTCGGGCCTAGACCCTTCATCAGAATCAGAAATTTCTGATCCTAATAGCCATTTCTTTTTAAGACTCTGGGCCACCGTGGACTTGTCAGACTTCAGGTCAAATAATTTTTTGGTTCATTTTCCCTGGTGATGGTAATTGTTTTAAAATTGTCCTTTCTATTCCTTCTTGATTATCAAGTCACCTAACATGAAGACAGACCAAACCTGCAATATTACCAACTGAGATGTTAAAGTGGCATTTTATAAAAAGTGTGACTGAGGGGCAAAAGGCATCTTGTCTTGAGCAAAAAAAAGAGTTTCAACTTGAAATAATGGTAATAAGGGCTCAAAGCCAAATTAGGAAGCTGCTAAAACTGAAAGATAATATACACTTAAGTTTTAAGTGCCAGAAATACATGCTTAAATAGCTTATTGTACTGAATTACTCAAGAAATCTTGTGCTATCATAACACAATGAACCACAAATGAAACAAGCTAAAAAAAAGGGCAACTAGAAAATCAAATGTTGTCAAACATTATTCAAGTATATCAGCTGACAAATCCAACACATCGGTGCTGCTTCGTGCTCCCACGAGGAGCTCGAACAGTTCATACACTTCACCAACACCTTCCACCCCAAACTTAAGTTCAACTGGACCATCTCTGATACCTCTCTCTCCTTCCTGGACCTCTCTGTTTCCATCTCTGGCAACCACCTGGAAACCGATATCCATTTCAAGCCTACCAACTCCCACAGCTACCTAGAGTACACCTCCTCCCACCCACCTTCCTGCAAAAATGCCATCCCCTATTCCCAATTCCTTCGCCTCTGCTGCATCTGCTCCTGAGATGAGGCATTTCACTCCCGGACATCCCAGATGTCCTCGTTTTTCAAGGACCGCAACTTCCCCTCAGTGGTCGAAAACGCCCTTGACCGTGTCTCTCGCATTTCCCGCAACTCATCCCTCGCACCGCCTCCCTGCAATAACAACCAAAACAGAATCCCCCTCATCCTCACGTACCACCTCACCACCTCTGGATCCAGCGCATCATCCTCCAACACTTCCGCCACCTGCAATCCGACCCCACCACCAAAGACATTTTTCCCTCCCAACCCTTATCTGCTTTTCGGAGGGACCACTCTCTCCGTGACTCCCTTGACCGCTCCACACTCCCCTCCAGCACCACCACACCCGGCACTTTTCCCTGCAACTGCAGGAAGTGCTACACCTGCCCCTACACCTCCCCCCTCACCCCCATCCCAGGCCCCAAGAAGAATTTCCATATCAAGCAGATGTTCGCCTGCACATCTGCTAATGTGGTATACTGCATCCACTGTTCCCGTTGTGGCGTCCTCTACATCGGGGAAACCAAGCAGAGGCTCAGGGACCGCTTTGCAGAACACCTATGCTCGGTTTGCAATAAACAACTGCACCTCCCAGTCGCGAACCATTTCAACTCCCCCTCCCATTCCGCAGATGACATGTCCATCCTGGGCCTCCTGCAGTGCCACAACGATGCCACCCGAAGGTTGCAGGAACAGCAACTCATATTTCACTTGGGAACCCTGCAGCCCAATGGTATCAATGTGGATTTCACAAACTTCAAAATCTCCCCTCCTCTGACTGCATCCGAAAACCAGCCCAGCTCGTCCCTGCCTCCCTAACCTGTTCTTCCTCCCACCTATCCCCTCCTCCCACCTCAAGCCCAACCCCCATCTCCGACCTACCAGCCTCATCCCGCCTCCTTGACCTGTCCGTCCTCCCTGGACTGACCTGTCTCCTCCCTACCTCCCCAGCTACCCTCACCTTTACTGGCTCCATCCCTGCCTCTTTGACCTGTCCATCTCCTCTCCACCTATCTTCTCCTTTATCCATCTTCTATCTGCCTCCCCCTCTCTCCCTATTTATTTCAGAATCCCCTTCCCCTACCCCATTTCTGAAGAAGAGTCTAGACTCGAAACATCAGCTTTCCTGCTCCTCTGATGCTGCTTGGCCTGCTGTATTCATCCAGCTCTACACCTTGTTATCTCTCTCTCTCCAACACATCTGCTAGCTTTCTCCATTGGAACACATCTAATGGAAGAAAAGTCATTCCTGGGATATCAGAGGTACCATCGAGGTCCGTTATATTAGCTGAGTGGGCGGCAGAAACAGAAACAGATGTGCAGTAAGTCCCTGCAACTACTTCTAAGAGATCACAGCGTAGAAATGATATGAAGCATCAGTTCTTGAGTGATAATGGGTGATTCTGGCTGTGGGGCAGCTGCAATAATCTTTTTTCCAAATCTGTTTATGTGAAGTGCCTGAATTTAAAAGCAACACTGAACCAAAACTAGGCAACATTAATTCATTTTTGGGAACCCAAGAATTATTTTGCAGAAAATTTAATCTTTTTCCATTTCGATAATTACATTGCTCAATGGAGCTCTGTTATAACCATCATTCTACTATTGATGCCTTAGTACCATTAATAAACCATATATTTCAATGTATTGTTCTTCATCAGTCGATATTGATTATTTGGACTTTGATGTGATGACAATCTCCTCCATTAAATATTTGCCATTTTGATTCAGTTTTTGTGAGACTACAAGGCTAAAGTCCAAAACAGCCAAGTGCCACATCTTTGTAAAGCTCTGATGTCTTTCGTGCTGCTGATTGTCAACACATTCATCAGCATTTTGATGCAGGTTTCCTGTTACCCAGGTAATGCATGGAGCTAATTCCTAGCTGACTGAAATGTGTTGCGGTACCTGCTGTTATCTGGAAGCAACCTGCAGCCAAATAAGTACCGTTGTCACTTTTAGCGCTACTGTTGCTAAGGTACTGGGAACAGAGTCAGCCTTGGCTGAGTGGTATCAGTCAGAGACAGAAGGTTGTGGGTTCAAGTCCAAACCCTTAAACTGAGTGCATTATTGAGGCCAACAGTTGAGTGCAGTACTGAAGGAGTGTGATATGTCTGCTGGAATATGGGCAAGGTATTAGGATCAGATGCAAATCATGGAATCTGTCAAGTGAGATAGTGGTACACAGGGGAAAGCTGAGTGCAACAACCGATGATCTAGCTTTGCATGCAAGATATAATGCCTTGGGAAAATAAACCATTGATTCAGCTTTGATTCGGAATGGGTGATGGAAATTTGACCTGTCCCCAAATCCATGGATTAAACAACAGAGTTAATCCTAATCAGCCATGTCACAGTAAGAGCTCAGGATGCGAATGGAGAATAAGTGTCAGAGTCAGAAAGACTCTGAGAACCATTAAAAATGGTGGGTGAGGCCTGCATGTGGTGGACCAGTCCCTATTTCCGATACAATTTTGGCCAATTCGGGGAAAGGGTGTGATTCACATTGAAGGTATATGAATGGGAAGTGTTCAGAGGGATATAAGCCAAATGCTGGCAAATGGGACTAGATTAATTTAGGATATCTGGTCGGTATGGATGAGTTGGACCAAATCGTCTGTTTCTGTGCTGTACAGCTCTACGACCTTTTGAATCTATAAGCTGAAGAACAGCTCAAACTCAGTAGGTCTATAATGGAACTTAGCACTGAGTTCAAAGAGGCTATGTTGTGGTTGTTACAAAGGCACTAACACATAGTGTTCAATTCACAAATTGATGGAGTGGACACAATGTGTCTAGAAGAGTGGATAAGGTCTGTATATCTATCAAGGCATAATTTTTAAAAATGCTCCATTCTTATAAAAAGGGGTCCAGCTGTCTGATATTGAAGCAGACCTCTGCTGGAATGCTTAGTTCCTTCAGCTGTGACTTGTGTTAACTCTTAGGCTTCTTGTCGATTTATGTTCTACCCTGGGAACTAGTACAAGCCAGACAGAATCTTATTGAGTCCCACTGCCAGTAGATGAGAGCTGGATGCAGCAGAACATCATTGACTGCAAAATAACCGTTGATAGTGAATCTTTAATTTGGTTTGATTTGTGTGGCTTTAGTTCAGCCTCTGTTGTCTTTGTTTGTGTTCTCCTTTGTTTTCTATAACTAAAAGCTCACACTTGTTTTTGCATTTGTCCAACTGCTTGGCTGTATGTAATGTTCCCCTACTGCTCAATCACAGGATGTGGGTATAACAGTGGGCAGTAGGGACAGAGTAGCGCTAATGTAGAGGGTGATTGGACAGGATATAGCTACGGAGAGATAAAGTGTGTGGGGTTTCCGTCACACAACCACTAGGGTGAGAGAATGAAATTGTATGTGTGGATGGTTGCAAGCCATGCCAGCTTTACACTCTGGGCAGACTACCCTTGTGGCTGATATGCCAAGACGCTGCTGGTGAGGGGCAGTATCAGATTTCCAACGCCAACTTGATTAGAAAGAGCACCTGGGTGTCTTTGGATCAGCATGACCAAATGGTCCTCTTCTGTGCTGTATCATTTCTATGGTTCTATGGCTTGCCCAGGTGGAAAGCAGCCTTTCAAAGATGACATGGTTTTACAGAAGGCTGTTCTTTTGTCAGAGATCCGTTTAATAGCAAGCTGTTCCAGGAACAGCATGATGTAAGATGGATTGTAAATCGTTCATGCGTGAGCCATAGTGGTATGCTGGTTAATTAATGAGGCAAATTTTGAAAGTTACAGCAAGAGAATTGGCTTGACGTACAAAAAATAACCCTCCAAATAACTCAACACAACTAATATTAGATTCAGCCTTGGATGTTAGAATAGTGGCACGCGAGGTTGGTTACATTTCAGAATGGCTTAACAAAAAAAACTAAGTTAGACAGTTTTGCTAGAACAGTAATCTAATCCAATATGTTGTCAGAGAGGAAGGGGCCCCTGGAATGTTCTGGGCAGTTTGCTTATATTGTGCTGGTTCATGACATACAGTGTAAAAATTGAGGGCCATGACTTTATTTTTGGTAAATCTTTGGGCAGTTCAGAGGACACCAGACTGGGGTCAGAAGCAAATATTATTTCGCTCCTAAAAGAAGTAACATAAAATGCTGCAGCAAAAACATAGATGCCTCTGTGCAAAAAGTTTAATTTATGCAACTTTCAGACAAGATGTATTCGATTAGAAGTTTACAGGTTATTAAAAAGCTGAGAAAGTATAAGCTCTCAGTTTTATGGGTATTCAAGTAAGAAGACTTCAGAAAAGAAGTTGACAGGGAAAAACTGAGAAGAAGCGAACTTAAAGATTTGATGCAGAAGATTAATTTCTCCAGATTTGGATTTCTGTACAGTGATAGTATTGGGGAATAAAATTGTTTTGCCTGATTCATTTAAGATTTTTTTTTTCCCAGCTGTGTTCTAGATTGAAATAATTTGGTTTGCATCTTCTATGATTCAGAGTTACTACAGTACAGAAGGAAGCCATTCAGCCCATTGTGTCTGTACTAACTCTATTCTCTAGTCCAAGTCTAATGCCAATCTCCTGCCTTTTCCCCAAAATCCTGCACACCAGTTCTATTAAAATAATCAGCTAAATACCATCTTGAATGCTTCAAGTGAGCGTGACTCCACCACATTTCCAGGCAATGCATTCAGTCACTAAATTCCTGCAGTATGAAAATGTTTTTTTCTCACACCTTTGATTTATTTTCATTCTTTTGTACAATTAAGCTCCTGTTATGATGATAAAAAAAGACTCTGCAGCCTCAAATGACTACGTTTCAATGAATATAAAGGTAAAATCACCATAGTCTTATCAGACCGTAGGGCTGCTCTCTCATCAGAGAGAAACAACTGGTGGTGTTTTAACTTGAGGGTCACCATGCATCAGGTGAGGGGAACAGGTTGAGAAAGACAGTCCTTCATAAAAGCCAGCACAGGAATTGAACCCATGCTATTAGCATCACTCTGCATCACAAACCAGCTGTCCAGTCATTGACCACGGTCAAATAGTACCTTAACTAAAATTAAAGGAAATGATTGATTAATCCAGATCTCATATTGGGATCTGAGTTGTTATCCAGTGGTGACATCAGCTGGAATCATAATAGTTTCCATGAGGTCATCATTAAGAACGTTGCCAGTTTGGAGCAGTGAGGCATTGAAAATGGGCATCAGAGCAGTAGGGATTGTTCTGTGGAAGCTTGTTGAGCATGAGCGAGGGGTACAGCTGAAAATGGGTGCTTGACTGTCAGAAATTGAGGCCACTGGAGATAAGGAGCAACTGACTGCATTGTTGGGTAGGATACCGCAGCAGAGGAGCAAGAAGTACAAAGGAAAAGGAAAGATTACCTTGAGCCCAGGATCTACAGAGACAGGTGGAAATACCTGGACATGACTTAGTTCCAGTGCCAAAGGTATCTCTCTAGGTAATTGGTTGCTGATAATGTGTACTCTCCAGGGTGGGTGCTGTAACATGGTGGTAAATCACCCAGGTGACAGGTGCCCTCTTTACTGTGATTGGACAGCACAACAGATTCACAATGGATTAGGCAGCACAGGTTCCGAGGACACCAAAACTAACATCTGGCTGGTCAGTTGCACTGGTGATCTGAAGAATTAAGGAGTTGATAATATTGTTGGAGATGATTTGATTTGATTGATTCCTTGTCAGTTGCACCTAAATACAGTGAAAAGTTTTGTTTATGAGCAGTACAGGCAAATCATAGTAAGCAAGGACATACAGATCATAAGGTGAAATAAAAACTAGACAGAAGCATACAGATTACGTCAAAAAGGGTGTGTGCCAGGCAAGATCAACATTAGCAAAATCAGCATTATTTGAAGTTTGAGAATCTATTCATCAGCCTAATATTGGCAGGGAAGAAGATGTTCCTGAACCTGGTGCGTGTGTGCAAGCTTCTGTTTCTTCTGCCTGATGGAAGTGGTTGTGGGAGAGTATTACCGGGGTGGGATGGGTCTTTGATGATGTTGGCAGCCTTTCCGCGGCAGCGACTCGTGTAAGTAGAGTTCATGGAGGTCAGCTTCCATGATGGTCTGGGCTGTGCACACAAACTTCTGTCATTTGTTACGGTCATAGGCAGAGCAGTTGCCATACCAGGCTGTTATGCACCCAGACAAAACGCTTTCAATGGTGCATCTCTAAATGTTGGTGAGGATCCTTGTGGACATGCTAAATTTCCTGAGCCGGCTGGGGAATAAGAAGAGTCGTTGTGTCTTCTTGACCATCGCATCTATGTGGGAAGCCCAGGACAGGTTATTGTCAATTCCATGAACTTGACAATCTTCACCTTCTCAACCTCCATTGATGTAAATGGGGTGAGTTCCCCCTTCTTTCTGAAGTGAGTGCAATTGAAAAGATCAAATGTTTTTCTGCATCTTATAATGTCTGTTTTTTTTTGCAGGAATGTACTGGCCAAAGATAATGGCAAAATCAAGAGTGACCAGACTGAGAATGTTTTAATTTAGTTGTGATGGCTCTTTCTTTTGAGAATTGTGGATAAATAATATTGCTTGCTGTAC
The DNA here is from genome assembly GCF_021869965.1 of Rhincodon typus. Classification (NCBI taxonomy): domain Eukaryota; kingdom Metazoa; phylum Chordata; class Chondrichthyes; order Orectolobiformes; family Rhincodontidae; genus Rhincodon; species Rhincodon typus. Next base: position 10,313,873 of record NC_063342.1, read on the forward strand.
CTGATTTCATAGCTTTGAGACGTTAATAAGAAAGGAGGAGAGAGAGATTGAAATGGAAAGAGACTCTAAGGTTGAGAGAGATTTCAGAGCATTGAGATCTTAGTGAGAGAGGGAGATAGATAGATAGATTTTGTGAAACTTCAAATGAAAGTTGCCAAAAGGGAGGTAGTAGTTTGAATCTTTTGTTTGTTTGTTTTTTATAAAGAGTTTCAGACTTTAGCAATCCTTTTCTTTTGAATATAGTTTTTGTCCCACAGCAGTTTCCCTGCAAAATTCTTCCAGAAGGATCAAAGGATTGTTTCAGTGCTGAAGGAGGCCATTTAGCCCATATGTCTATGCTGGCCCTCCACACAGGCGTCTTGTCATAGTTCCATTTTCCTGCCTTTTCCCCATAACCCTGCACATTGTTTAACTTTAAATAATGAATGCCTTTTTGACAGCCTCAGTGGAATCTGCCTCTAAAGCATTTCCAATCAGTGTACTCCATGCCCTAATTATCTGCAGTGTGGAAAAGTATTCTTCACATCAAATTTACTTCTTTTTCACATCATGTTGAATCTCTACCATCTCAGCCTTTGTTGAGGTCTGCTGCTGTATCTACTTGAGCTGGAGGCCCTGAAAAGGGTGTCACAGATTGGAGCAATAAGAGGTGAGAGGAGGAAGAGGAATTGGATGCAAAAGTAGATGACAATTATTGCAGAGATGCCCCTACCACAGCTCCAGAAAGAGTCCCTCTCTCTCTCTTCTCCCTCAGGGATATCAAGCTTCCAGCTCCCCTGTGACAATTTGAGCTCCCCTGGAGCACTGGCAGACTGTGGCATAAAGGAGCCTCCAAAATGCCCACCTTCTTCCCCAATCAAGAATTGACCAGCACTGTTGTCAACAGGGCTCTCAACCAGGTCCAACCCATCTCCAGCACTTCCACCCTCACCCCTTCTCTTCCCTCCCACAACAGCGATAGGGTTCCCTTTGTCCTTAATTGCCATCCCACCAGCATCCATATCCAGAAGACCATCAGCCGCCATTTCCACCATCTCCAGCGAGATACCACCACCAGACACATATTCCCCTTCCCTTCCTTGTCCGCCTTCTGCAGGGACCATTCCCTCTAGGACACCCTGGTCCACTCTTCCTTCACTCCCCACGGCACCTCCCCCGCAACTGTTGAAGGTGTAATACCTACCCATTTACCTTCTCACTCCTCGGTACTCAAGGATCCAAACATATTTTCCAGGTTAAACAGCACTTGACCTGCACTTCTCACAATCTAGTCTACTGCATTCACTGCTCACAATGTGGTCTCCTCCACATTGAGGAGACGAAGCGTAGACTGGGGGACCACTTTGCAGAACAACTATGTTCTGCCCACAAAGAAGACACTGATCTGCCAGTTGCCTGCCATTTTAACACGGCACCCTGTTCCCTGGCCAAAATCTCTGACTCTGGCTTGCAGCAGTATTCCAGTGAGGTTCAGCGCAAGCTGAAAGACCAACACCTCTTTTTCAGCTTGGGGACTCTGCAGCCCTCTGGACTCAATATTGAGTTCAATAATTTTAGGGTCTGAACTCTCCCATGTCCCAACCCCCGACCCCACACACCTGGCCTTGTTATTAGACTGTCTGCCATTATACACTACCTATTGTTAACCACTAACAGTGTCTATTAACAGCTATTCACCCTCCCAGCCAGATCATTATCCACTGCTTTGTCTGTCCAACTGTTCTTCTCTCTCTTTGGTCTCTATCCCCACCTATTGCTTACTCCTTACCCCTTCCCACCACTCTATCTTCTGCAAAAAAACCAACATTTTCCCAGCTACCATCAATTCTGAGGAAGGGTCACTGGACCTGAAACTTTAACTCTGATTTTTTCTTCATAGATGCTGCCAGACCTGCTGAGCTTTTCCAGCAACTTCTGTTTTTGTTTCCCATTTACAGCATCTGCAGTTCTTTCAGTTTTTATCTGGCACAAACCTATGACCTTAGGACAAGCAGCAATGGCTGCCCTGCATTTCTGTAACCTACTCTCATTCTTGCTCCCCCATCACCAACTTTCATTGGACAAGAACCTTGCTTCCATGTTGACTGTGGTTGAGGATTATCAGATCAGCCATGATCTCATTGAGCAGACCCAATGGACTGAATGGCCTCCTTCTGCTCCAATATCTTATGGTCTTAAGATTAATGACTAGCCTATGCAAAATTCTGAATTTCATTCCATTTTCTGCTGGGGCAGAAGTTTCACATAAAAATATTGACTTTACTCTTGTTTCTCAAGTCCCTGTCAAATATTCAGCCTGTGGGAATAGAGTAATAGTAACAAAAGGGGCCATTCACCATATTGAATCCATGCTGGCTCACTGGAGAGCACTCCGTTTGATCAAATTCCCTGCTGTATCCCATAGCCCTGCTAGTTAATATTCCTCATGAGTGCATCCACCTTCCTTTTAAAACCATTCTTCATCTCCCCTTATCCCATTCTTTCATGACGTGGAGGTGCTGGAATTGGACTGGGGTGAACAAGGTCAGAAGTCACATGAAACCAAGTTATAATCCAACAGGTTTATTTGAAATCACAGCCTTTTGGAGCGCAGCCCCTTCGTCAGGTGCAATGAGAGAGAAGAGCACACAGACACAGGGTTTATAGGGAGAGAGGTCAAGGGCTGAGAGATCAAAAGATCATACAACTGGTGTGAGTGAAGTTCAGATAATAAGTCTCTGCAAGTGACTAAGAGTGTTAGATGGTGTGAGTAAAGTGTCAACAGCTGAATAACAAACGAAGGGACAACCTGTAATCTGATTAAATGAGGCAGAGAGATAATTACAAAAAAATAAAAATAAGATGGTGCTGAAGACAAACTAAATAACTGGAATAACATGAAAGGTATAAGAGTCGCATGTAGGGGTACTCATAGTCATACTCATACAGATACTCATGCGACCCGGCCAATGTTGTCTATCTCATACACTGCAGACAAGGATGCCCTGAGGCATGGTATATTGGCAAAACCATGCAGATGCTACGATAACAGATGAATGGACACCGTGCAACAATTGCCAGACAGGAATGTGCCCTCCCAGTGAGGGAACACTTCAGCGGTCAAGGGCGTTCAGACTCTAATTTTCTGGTAAGCATCCTCCAAGGCGGTCTTTGAGATACACAACAATGCAGGATCATCGAGCAGAAACTGATAGCCAAGTTCCGTACCCATGAGGACGGCTTCAACCGTGATGCTGGTTCATGTCACACTACAAGTGACTCCCCGGCACTGTTCTGTATCTGTAAAATCCTCCTAACTGTCCTGTTTTGACAGTATCACCTTGATAAATTGTTATGATCTCCCGACCTTAATTAGTTTGTAGAGTTTTGAATTATTTATTACTTTGGTTAGACCCTCAGCCTGCAATTCTTTTACCTACCATTCTTGCAGTCAGGGAGTTTTAGGTTTTCACTGCAGATATTCACCTTAAATTTGCTGATTGAGCTGAAATGAAGTAAAATGAAATTAAATGAGAAGAAGAAAACTTATGAGATTTGATGATGGCCTGGTGATCAGGAAGATGTCACAGTTTTAAAAGTTTTGGTGGAAGGTTAAGCTGAAAGAAGGTATGTCTTTGTTTACATCAAGTTTTGTATTCAGCAGTAATGGACTGCATGGTCACAATAACTGTGAAAATGCTAAAGTTTTGTTGAAAACTGGCATTACGAATAAGATGTGATAATGTAGACTATTTATCAGATGAAGAGATAGTAAGAACTGCAGATGCTGGAGTCAGAGGTAACACAGTGTGGAGCTGGGTGAACACAGCAGGCCAGGCAGCATCAGAGGGGCAGGAAAATTGATGTTTCGGGTCGGGACCCTTCTTCAGAAATAGGGAGGGGGAAGGGAACTCAGAAATAAATAAGTAACGAGAGGAGGGGTGGGGCTGGGGAACGTAGGTGGTATGGTGATAGGTGAGTGCAGGTAGGGAGTGGTGAGGATTGGTCACTGAGGTGGGAGGAGCAGATAGTTGGGAGAGAAGATGGACAGGTTGTGTCAGGTCAAGGAGGGGGGGATAAAAGAATGGGTTGGTCATGGGATGGGGCCAGGGGTGGGGAGACTTTGAAACTGGTAAAATCCACATTTAGGCTGTTCTTTCTGTCCTCTCATTCCCTCCTCCTTGACTTGACACAACCTGTCCATCTTCTCTCCCACCTCTCCACCCCTCCCACCTCACTGACCAATCCCCACCACTGCCTACCTGTACTCACCTATCACCATCCCACCGACCTTCCCCAGCCCCACCCCTCCTCTTTCTATTTATTTCTGAGCTCCCTCCCGAAGTCTTACCAATATACCATGCCCTGGGACATCCTTGCCTGCAGTGTATGAGATGGATCCCATTTCTGAAGAAGGGTCCCGACCCGAAATGTCCAGCTTTCCTGTTCCTCTGATGCTGCCTGGCCTGCTGTGTTCCTCCAGCTCCAGAATGTGTTATCTCGATTTATCAGGTGAATTTGTGATTGTTGTGGAATTGTGCTATGTAAATATCGTACAGTTGTCTGCATATCATATAAGTTGTGAACAGCCAGTGCATGATAAAGTCTTATGTAAAAGTTCATTAAGGGCAGGAGCTAAGTGTTTTTCCAAAGAGGCACAAGTAAATCTGAATGAGTTAATTGATCAAACCAATGTGGAAAACATAACTTGCATGTGGTTTTTGCCATTTGTCAAACTGATCATTTTTAGGAGACCAGATGGGGTAAAATGCATAGCTTCTTTGTATGAAAAGAATATGAGAATGGCTTGTCTCCAGTGGAACTTTATCTTGCTCAGGTGAATGCCAATAATCAACAATGAGTCGTTGAGATGGAGAGAGCTGATCACATGTTCTGGTCTGATCTTCAGACAAAGCCACTTGTGATTGTAAGAATTAAATGAGTAATAACTTTGCAGTACTTTCTGTTGTGTACTTTGCTTTAATAAAGAACATGGTGGATACTCTGTTATCAGAACTACCTTGGGTTATTTAATATCCAGAGTAAACCCAATAGACTGGGGAAGTAGGAATAAAAGCCTACATTAAAGCTTACATAAAAGCATGGACTATTTTCTAAATGGGGAGAAAATTCAGAAGTCTGAAGTGCAAAGAGACTTGACAGTTCTAGTCCAGGATTCTCTCACCGTAAACTTGCAGGTTGAGTCAGTAGTCAGGAAGGCAAATGCAATGTTGGCATTTATTTTGAGTGGACTTGAATATAAAAGTGGGGATGTACTACTGAGACTTTATAAGGCTCTGGTCAGGCCACATTTGGAGTATTGTGTGCAGTTTTGGGCCCCATATCTCAGGAAGGATGTACTGGCCCTGGAGCAGGTTCAGAGGAGGTTCACGAGAATGGTCCCAGGAATGGAAAGCTTAACATACGAGGAACGTTTGAGGACTCTGGGACTATATTCATTGGAGTTTAGAAGGATGAGGGGTGATCTAATTGAAACTTTCAGAATACTGAATGGCCTGGACAAAGTGGATATTGGGAAGATGCTTCCATTGGTAGGAGAGTCTAGGACCCGAAGGCACAGCCTTAGAGTAAAGGGACGACGTTTTAGAACGGAGGTAAAGAGAAACTTCTTCAGCCAGAGAGTGGTGAATGAATTTACTGCCACAGAAGGCTGTGGAGACCAGGTTATTCAGTACATTAAAGACTGAGATAGATAGGTTCTTGATTGTCAAGGGGATCAAGGGTTATGGGGAGAAAGCAGGAGAATGGGGTTGAAGAACTTATCAGCCATGATTGAATGACGGAGCAGACTTGATGGGCTGAATGGCCCCATTTCTGCTCCTATGTCTTATCGTCTTATTACCACACAGTGCGCAGAAAGATTCTTCCTTTAATTCTATCCCCATCTCCCCCACTGGCAACTCTTACCCAAAAAGTTAAACATGTTTTGCCTGAGCCTTGGAACATTAATTAATGGAACAGATTTTCTTTGTCTGTCTTATTTAAACCTTTCATAACCTTGTACAACTTCATCAAATCTGCAAGAAGAACAAGCCCAACTTCTCCAACTTAACCTTGTAGCTAAAATCTCACCCTCAAATTCATTCTAAGTTACTTCTGCACCTTCCTAACGACCCTCAAATCTTTCCAACCAAATGGGTAGTATGATGGCTCAGTGGTTAACACTGCTGCCTCACAGTGCCAGGGACCCAGGTTCAATTCCACCCTCGGGTGACTGTCTGTGTGGAGTTTGCATATTCTCCCCATGTCTGTGTGTGTACCCTCTGGGTACTCCAGTTTCCTCCCACAGTCCAAAGATGTGCAGGCTAGGTGGATTGGCCATGCTAAATTGCCCATAGCATTCAGGGATGTGTCGATTAGGGAGAGTGGTGGGATGCTCTGAGGGTTGGTGTGGACTTGTTGGGCTGAAGGGCCTGTTTCCACACTGTTGGGGTTCTTTGAGTTCTATATGACAATCAGAACTGAATGCAATACTCTCACTGTGACCTAACAAGAGCTTTATAATGGTTCAACATCACATGCTTTCATTTATACTCAATACTCTGGTTTGTGAAAACTGAGACATGCTTTGCTAACCACTCATAATGTCTCCTGCCACGTTCATTGTACATGAATTCTAAATGCTGCTTTCCCTGTGCACTCTTTAGAATTATGCAATTTAGACTGCATTCCCTCTCACTATTCCTTTTGCCAAATTGCATTATCTCACATTTTTCTGTAATAAATTACATTTGCCAGTTGTGTGCCCATTTTGCTAATGTATCTGTGTCCTGTTTCAATCAACTGTATCACCTTGGTGATTTGTTACTCTTCCAGGTCTGGTAACATTGGGAAATTCTGAAATTTTACCTTGTATTTCAATGTCCAGGTTGTTTACATACCTTATAAAAATTGCAGGGTCCTCACTCTGAACCTTTAGAAACCTCACCATCAACTGAAAAAAACATAATGCATTATTAATTTGGCAACTCGGACGCTCAACGACATGAGCAGCTACAAAAACTCTAAAACGTTCTTGGCAATGGCACACAATTTTGGGCCAAAGGCTTAGATCTCCATGTTGTGCTGGCAGCCATCATAATCATGTAATGGGCTTGTAAGGTGGCCTGATCTGTCTCGTTAGTGACCAATTAAGGACAATTTTGCACTGAGCGTTCTCGTGAATTAGCTTTCAATTTCTTCACATTAAAGTCCATCTGCCATCACCAAGTCCTTCCACTGAAATTGTCTAGATCTGTTGGAATGTTATCCATCTCTTGTGTACTGATCACTCATCCATAAAACCTCAATGCCACTAGCAGTACCACAGCCTTGCCAGATGGTACCATTAGGCTAATGTATCATATCAACAATGATGACCCAGAGCAGAGCCCTGAAGAATGCCACAAGCCAATGACACTTGTGTACAATATGACCTTGGCCACGTTCCATAAACAAGGCTGATATTCAATCTGGGAATGTAATTTGCCATTAATTCTATGTTATCTTTTGGAAAGATTAGTGCTGACAATGCCCTTTTTTTATCCCCTTTATTCTTTAATGGGATGAGGGCATTGCTGGCCAGGCAGATTTATTGTCCATCTCTAATTGTCCCAAGGGAAATTGGAAGTCAACCACATTGCTGTGGGTCTGGAGTCACAAGTCAGCCAGACCAGGTAAGGATGGCAGTGTCCTTCTCTCAAGGGGATTAGTGAACCAGGTGGATTTTTCCCCCAACAATTGATTCATGGTCATCATTAGATTCTTAATTCCAGATACTTTTTATTGAATTCAAGTTCCACCATCTACCCCAGTGGGATTCGAACCCGGGTCCCCAGAATATTATCCGGGTCTCTAGATTAACAGTCCAGAGATAATACCACTAGGCCATTGCCTCCCCTTCTGAATATTTGATTACTCTAGCTCAGATTTCCCCTTCAAGTTGTGCCTGACTCCACCAACTAATACGAGTGGAGCACTTTGGGGAAATCATTAGCACTCAGTGTATCCTTTCAATGATCACCTCTCCCACTTGCTGTAGGGCCACAATAACAGAGTGGTTGTATCACTAGATTGGCAAACTTGAGACTTCCACTTTCTTTCTGGAGACATAAGTTAAAATACCACCATTGCTGATGGAGAAATTCAGTTAATAAGTAAATCTGAAATTAAACGTTAGTTATGACGGTGGAGAGCATGAAATACCGCATTGTTAAGCCTACCTGCTTGACTAATGTCTTTTAGAAATGTAAAGCTGCTATCTTTTGCCAGTCTGGTGTATCTGTGTCTCAAGATCCACAGCAATGTGGTTGACACTTGACACCGTGCGAAATGATCTGACAAATCATTCAGTTGTATACAAGCATACATTTGCTGCCTCCTCAAGGACAATGATAGGCCAACTGCAGATCATTTGCTGGCCTTGCCACTGTCAACCAGATTTCAAGCATTTTACAATCTTCATAGAGACAGCTAACTTTTAAAAAAGAACTTGACCTCACAGATATTGATTGAAAAGACCACCCAACAAGATTTTTTGTTTTGATAGGTTTTTTTTGGACTGTAACAAATGCTGAAAAAAAAAACACTATTAGCTTAGCACTACAGCCCAGATATTCCAGTCTCTGATGATTGAAAACCAGTCTTAGTCTAAATAACATGCTATGGGACCTCAAAGCAGCTTTGGCACAATTGGTATTCATTAATTGCCCTGTTAATTTAAAATTCCAAGGGACAATTATCCAGTATCTGGTAACCTCGGTAAAAATTCATAACTGTGAGTTGGAGACAGTGACTTTGGTGGTTTCAGATTCACTTATCCAGAGACTTACCAAGGGCAAGTTAGAAGATTTAAACTTGTTGTAACTCGTGATTAATAATACAACTGACTTGCTCCACCCTCCCCCCACACGCCCCAAACCTCTGGCACCCCGACACCTCACAGCCCCAACTATGGTGGCCAACCTTCCCTCCACCACCCTCCTGGACACCTGACCACTGCCCCAAACATGTGAATATGCACCCAACGCACAACACTTCCCCACAACCCTCCTGGACAACCAACAACCACTGTGAACCTGAGCTGACCGCTGACTCCTGTAATTCCTCTCACCCATCCCCTTACACACTTAGCTTACATACTTATCTTCTCTCCATGCATTTTAATAGAGGTTATGAGATTTTTGGACGTTGTTTCCTGACTGACAGATGGTGCCAAGTTTGTGCAAAGGAGCATGGCCTTCTCTACCAATGTGTTTCGCTGTATTCTGAACCAGGTCGGGAACTTCATCGTTGTGTAAGATGCAAAAATAATCACAAGAAAGTAAGTACAGACAAAAGGATTCCCACTTAAATTGCACAATTTGCATTTATATTAGATAATTTACTAATATTTGATATTTTAAATCAACATTATGAATGGAACACTCCACATCCTATTTTAAATGCAACTGAGAATCTATTTTATGTTACTTTTGTGAATGGTCATTCAACTTTCCAGAAACAAAATCATGATCTATCGTGGCTCCCAGGAATTCATTTCATTTCTCCTTCGTTCAGTCATATCTTCAGAGGTTAGGAGTTATCTGATGATTCTCCTTCGAGCATCCAGCTCTACTTCAACACCTCAAGAATCTGGTTTTCTACAGCCTGACCATGGACCTTGTTGCATCCCTGTGTGGTACCTGATCAGAAACACCGATGGTCCCAGAGGGAATTTCTGCTTCTTATCCTCACTGTCACCGATTGTCTCTACAACCTTTTTCAGTTATATGGATTGTTTATAGCAGAGATATATCAAAGCAAAACAACTTCCCCTCTCAATCCATCTCCATGTCAACATGTCACAAGTTTTGTTTCCAGATAACAATGCCAATCAATTATCTTTAATTTTTCATTTGATCCATAAAGTTTATTAATACTTCACACTTAAGAATAAGAGTGGGCCATTTAGCCCCTTGAGCCTGTTTAACTATTCGTTGAGATCATGGTTGGTCTGTGGCCTAATTTCATTTCTTTTTTATTCACTCATGAGACATGGGTATTGCTGGTTGGCCAGAATTTACCTTTATTCATTAACAGGATATAGGCATCACTGGCTAGGCAGCATTTATTGCCCATCATCAACCACATTACTGTGGGTCTGGAGTTACATGTAGGCCAGACCAGGTGAGGATGGCAGTTTCCTTCTCTAAAGGGCATTAGTGAACCAGATGGGATTTTTCCAACAACTGACAATGGATTCACAGTCATCATTAGATTCTTAATTCCAGATATTTTGAATTCAAATTCCAACATCTGCTGTGGCGGGATTTGAACCCATGTCCCCAGAATGTTATCTGGCTCTCTGGATTAACAGTCCAATGATAGCACCACTAGGCCATCGCCTCCCCCAAATTTGCCCATCCTCAGCTGCCCTTGAATTGAGTGGTTCGCTAGGCCATTTAATAGGGCAGTTGAAAGTCAACCACATTGCTGTGGGTCTGGAGTCACATGGAGGCCAGACCAGGTGAGGATGACAGATTACCCTTCCCTAAAAAATATTAATGAGCCAGATGGATTTTTTTCCCCTCAAAAGTAGCAATGGCTTCATGGTCATCAGTCGATTCTTAATTTCATTTTTTTTTGTTTTGTTGAATTCAAATTGCATCATCTGCCTTGGTAGGATTTGAACTCAGGTCCCCAAAGTTTTCACAGAGAAACTGCCTCCTTAAGACGCGCTGTAGTTAATATGGCTCTCATTGTTTTGGTTTTACAGCATATCTCTGATCACAACACTGGCAGGAGAAATCGATATTGTTGACATTATCAATGTGTGTCTAAAGCTGGAAGTCAGCGCCAACTCCACCAATATGTACATGCACAGTGCCACTGTTACCCAAGGAAGCCTGGGCACCCTCAGCCTGTGCTCAGGTGATGTATGTGCCCCTTGCATCTGAGTGACAATAATTGCAGTCTGCCCAAATATGGAGGGGATGATGGGAATAAATTGCTTCAGCTCATTTCTTTTTTGTTGTGTATTCATTAGCAAAGAACAAATTTACATTTATATCGTACTGTTCATGACTCTGGGATATCTCAAAGCATTACAAAGCTAATTAAATACAGCAAAGTTACTCACTTGTTTTCAAATTCCCACAAATTACATTAAAGATGAACAAATTTTACTGTTTTATTTGCTACACATTGCTGGACAGATCAATGGTAGATCAAGTCATGAGCTGATATAATTTTCTGCAACACTGTTCTTCTAATGTTAATAAACGGATATTAGATTATATTTGAAGCACAAAAATCTTTAACTTTCTGAAACACAGATAAAGGAGGGAGAGGGAATATTCACATCATGTAATAAACAGAGTAAAGTTCCAAAACAAACTATTCATTCTGAAAATAAATAGCAATTGCTGAACAACCTTGAGTACATAACTAGCATCTATATCACCAGGTGGTCAGGGATGCTTACCCAGGAAATGTTAAACTGATTAAAACCAACTTGATTCCCTGACTCCCCGCTGAACCATCCAAGATCCTTCTAATAGGCCCACCTCTTCAAATCTCTAGGCCAATGGCCTATTCAGAACAGCTGACTTCCTCATGAGCTCTCCAATTCCTCCACTGACCGTCCTGTTATCCCCACATTCTGACCTCCCATAACAGCCTGACTCCCTCCCAGTATACAATTTGACCCAGCCTCATGACTAAATCCTCCAAACTGGTCCCCGAACTCTGCCTGACCCCCAATGGCCCTTTGACATGCCTCCATTTACTGACTCACCCACTCCAAATCTGAAAGGATCAGACCACCTACCTAGATCCCACTCTAACCAAATGCCACCCTTCATACCTACCAGCTTCTGCCATTCCACAACTCTCTCCACCTTGCTTTCCTGCCACCCTATCCACATATACCTCACCCATCTGCAATTCAATCCCTTGGCCATTACCTAACGCACTCTGCCCATTCACACAACTACACATCCACCTGCTCACTTATATTCATTGCCTCACACAAATTACTGAGAGACTTAAAATGTTACTTACCAGAATATAGCAGCTCGTGTTTAAAAAAAAATTGTATCAGAGATAGTAGGAACTGCAGATGCTGGAGAATCTGAGATAACAAGGTGTAGAGTTGGATGAACACAGCAGGCCAAGCAGCATCATAGGAGCAAGAAGGCTGACGTTTCGGGAAGGGTCTAGGCCTGAAACGTCAGCCTTCCTGCTCCTATGATGTTGGTTGGCCTGCTGTGTTCATCCAGCTCTACACCTTGTTATCTTTGAAAAAAAATGTTTGTTTTTGCAGCACAAGCTGGGGAAACAGCATCTCATTATCCACTTCTGGACTTTGAAGTCTTCAGGAGTCAATATCAAGTTCAATAACTTTAGAGCCTGAAGATCTCCTTCTATGAATTTTATTCATCCTCATGCACCAGACCCTGACATCAAATGGATTTTTCTCAGCACAGCCTACTCATTTCCAATCATTCAGATTTCCCATTATCTTCTATCTAGCTTTCCTTCTTCCCTGGCTTACTATCAACAATCCCTTCATCTGCCTAAATTTTTTCCTCAATCTCTCTCTCTGGGCTCCATCTCCAACCATCCACTCACTGCTTTTCCTCCTCCACCCTCTATTACCAAGATAAATACCACCTTTTACCGAGGTACTATCAGCTCTGAAGTAGGGTTTGAGGAAGGGTCACCAGACCCAAAATATTAACTCTGATTTTTCTTCACAGATGCTGTTAGACCTGCTGAGCTGTTCCAGCAGCTTCTGTATTTGTTCCTGAAGAAGAGTCACTGGGCTCAATAAGAACTGCCAATGCTGGAGTTAGAAATAACACAGTGTGGAGCTGG
>NC_063342.1:10341709-10349707 GCF_021869965.1 Rhincodon typus
TCTCGGATTCTCCAGCATCTGCAGTTCCTACTATCTCTGAAGGGAAAAACCCACTTGACCATGTCCTTGTTATCTTATCAGAGATAGTAGGAACTGCAGATGCTGGAGAATCCGAGACAACAAGGTGCAGAGCTGGATGAACACAGCTCCTATGATGCTGCTTGGCCTGTTGTGTTCATCCAGCTCTGCACCTTGTTGTCTTGGGTTTTTCCCTTACCATGGTTCCCTCACCACATGCCACATGCCCACTGTGACTGATGTGTCCTTCAGCACTCGATCAGTTACTGAACCACAATGCTGAGACATTGAAGTCTCCCACTCTGAGCACATCCTGTGCCTTTGCTGATCCTGATACATCAGTCAGTGGGGGTGGGGATTGAAGGATAGATAGCAGATAGTAAACTGTAGGGAGTTTCTTTCCTCATGCTTCACCAGCTGCCATGACTCTGCATGGTGTCTGATAACAAGATTGAGGTCTGACCGTGCTGAAACAAATGTGGGTCTGTTTTGCAAATGGGTCAGTACATACCAGAGGATGGTAATGTTGGTGTCTGGGCCATTGGCTGTAATAATTGTTTCTATGAGGTTAACTCATAGGCCCAATCATCTTCAGCTTCTTCATCAATGGCCTTCCTTCTATCATAAGGTCAGCAGTGGGGATGTTCACTGTTGGTTACATAGTGTTCAGCAACATTCACGACTCCTCACATACTGAAGCAATCCATATGCAAACATGACAAGATCTGGACAATATCCAGGTTTGTTCTAAAAAAATGGCAAGTAACATTGATTCCAAACAAATACCAAGCAATGACCATCTCAATAAGAGATAATCTAGCCATCAATCCTTAATATTCAATATGACTATCATAATTGAACACACCACTATCAACATTTTGGAGGTTACCATTGACCAAAAACTCAACTGGATTAGCAATATAAATACAATGACTACAACAGCAAGTCAGAGACTAGGAATACGCAGTGAGTAACCCACCTCTTGACTCCCCAAACCCTGTCCACAAGGCACGCATCAGGAGTTTGTGGAATACTTGCCACTTACCTGAATAAGTGTAGCTCCAGTAACATTCAAGAACTCTACACCATTCAGGATAAAAAAGCCTACTTGACTGGCACCGCATTTACAAACATCCACTCCCCCCACCCCCTCCACCACCGATGACCAGTAGCAGCAGTATATACAAGGTGCACTGCAGAAATTTGCCAACATCATCAGACAGCACCTTTCAAAGCCTTGCACCCTTCTATCTCGAAGGCACATGACACCAGGTTATAGTCCAACAGTTTTATTTGAAATCACAAGCTTTCGAAGCATTGCTCCTTCGTCAAGTGAAGTGGAGGGAAGTGCACAGGCACAGAATTTATAGGCAGAGAGATAATTGCGAGTAATTAACAGTTTCAAAAGATTGTAAAAGTGGTGTGAGTGGAGTGCCGACAGGCTAAATAACAAATCTTTGCCGGTGATCAAAAGTGTCAAATGGTGTGAGTAAAGTGTCAACAGCTGAATAGCAAGTGAAGGATGACCTGATGAATTATGGCAGAGAGATAATTACAAAAAAAATCAAAAATAAGACAGTGCTAGAGACAAACTAAATGGCTGGAATAACATAATAGGAAAAAGCATCACATGGCGAGGGTCTAATCAAAGGAACAAGTAACCCAAAACTGTACAAACTAATTAAGGTAGAGAAATCATAACAAGTTATCAAGATCATTAACAAATGCATGGAGTGCACCAAGGAAGTCAATCCAAGTGTTCCCCAACCGTAAACCTTGGAAGTCCACTCTCTACTGAAGACCAGATGCACGTTCATGTCAGATGACCCAGACCAATACAAGAAATCCAGATATGACCTCTGCAAAACCAACAGGGATGCCATGAGCCAGTACCTGACCATGTTGGAGGTCCAAACCAACCCTATAGACTCCCGCCGCCTGTGGCAAGGCTTGAACAATATTATGGGATACAAAATGAAACAGAGCAAGATAGCAGACAAGGACACATCCCTCCCTGACGTGTTTAATGTTTTCTATGTTCGGTTCAAGCAGAATGTCAGCGGCGCAGTATCACCTGCCCCGACAGCCCCACACACACCTGTTCCCTCTGTCACTGCTTCAGGCGTCAGATCAGTCTCCCTGGGAGTCAACCCAAGGAAAGTGATGGGCCTGGACGGTGTGCCCGGCCGAGCACTCAGATCCTGTGTGGACCAACTGGCAGAGGTATTCACCAACATCTTCAACCTCTCCCTCCTACAAGGCAAAGTCCCCACCTGCTTCAATAAGACCACTATCATCCCTGTACCCAAGAAAACACATGCAATGTGCCTGAATGACTACAGCGCAATAGCTCTGACTTCAATAATCAGGAAGTGCTTCAAGAGACTTGTCATGGCTCACATCACCTCCAGTCTCCCAACCTGCCTCGAACTCCTACAGTTTGCCTACTGACATAACAGGTCCACAGCAGATGCCATTTTCCTAACCCTGTAACATCTGGACAACAAAAATACCTGCACCATTAACCCCGCTAGACTGATCTCAAAACTCCGTGACCTTGGTCTCAGCTCCACCATCTGCAACTGGATCCTCAGCTTTCTGACCCACAGGCCACAATCAGTGATGATAGGTAACTACACCTCCTCCACAATATCACTAAACACTGGAGCCCCCCAGGGAGGTGTCTTCAGCCCCTTACTGTACTCCCTGTACACCTTCGACTGTGTTGCCAAATTTCAAATGAATGCCATCTACAAGTTCGCTGATGACACCACCGTAGTGGGACGGATATCTAACAATGTCGAGTCATAATACAGAAGGAAGATAGAAGGCTTGGCTACATGGTGTGATGAAAATAACTTCTCTTTCTCAGTCGGCAAAACTAAATGGCCTGGTATGGCAACTGCTCTGACCAGGACCGGAAGAAATTACAGAAGGTGGCGTGCATAGCCCAGACCATCACTGAAGCCAGCCTTCCATCCATGGACTCCATTTACACGGCTTGCTCCTGCAGAAAGGCTGCCAATATCATCAAAGACCCATCGCATCCCGGTAATGGTCTCCTACAACCTTTTTCATCAGGCAGAGGCTACAGAAGGCTGAACACACGTACATGCAGGTTCAGGAACACCTTCTTCCCGGCCGTTATCAGACTGTTGACTGGACTCTCTAGCCTCAAATAACACTGATCTTGCTAATGCTGATCTTGCCTAGCTCATGCCCTGTACAACGTAACCTGCATGCCTCTGTCTAAGTCTTTTTGATCTGTCCATCTATTGCCTACTATGATCTGCCTGTACTGCTCGTAAACAAAGCTTTTCACTGTACTCCGGTATGCATGACAATAAATCAAATCAAATTGAAAAAAGTCCTGGAATTCCCTCCCTAACAGCACATGGACTACAGCAGTTCAAAGCCACCATCTCAAGGGCAACCAGGGATGGACAATTAAGTGCTGGCCCATTAGTGATGTCCCGGTCTCACAAGTAAATTAAAAAGAAAGCTATATTAAGCTGTTGCTTGACCAGTCTTTGGGAAAATTCAACATGAGCTTCATTCTACCATTATCATCAGGGCCAGAGAATAATCTTGGTTCAATGAAATGCATAAAAAAGCATGCCCAGGAGCAACACCAGGCATATATTTTTGGAGGGCTTTTCACTGCAATACTTAGTGAGTTTTCTGATCAAACTCGCCTCAGTAGCTACCCACCTTGACCTTATGGTGGTCCGGCACGTCCATTAGCAACTGTGTCTTGACAGGCACTATTCCCAGAACAACTCATCGGTCAGTGGATAGCCAGCAACATACCAGCACCCAAGTGCCTGTACCAACTTTAACTGACCTCTGTGCACCCTGACAAGTGCTGGTGGTCCAAAGCTGCCCTGCTCAGATAACGATCTTTCCAGAAAATGTCGGAGAAGGGGGTGATGGCACCGAGTTGGGTATCTGGAGGGCCTGGTTGAGATGTAAGAATTGCCGCTGGATCAGCAAAGGAGGCCACACCAGCAGAGCTTTCCCTGAGGTCACCAACTAGCTCAGTGCTATCTCCATGGTACAGAGGAGCAGCCAGCAGGGCTACCGGGTGATTGACTTTCTCTGCTCTACCAGAGTAAGTACCACACTATTCTCTCCATTAGCTCAAACTCACTCCTTCTCTGCTACTGCCCACCTCTCAACAACACTCATGTTCTGCCACTCTTACTATTGCCTTCAACTTCTTTTCTCTCTCACTATCACCTCTCCCGAACATCCCACACCACTAAACCTGCATTGCCTCTAAACAGCCTAGTCAATTGCTAAAGACATCTCACCACATTTTCTCTACCGCTGCACCAGCATTAACAACTGTGCCACTTATTTCCATCTCACTCAATCCTCCACACCCCCCCCGCCCCGCCTTTCTTTCAACCCATGGTAAAACAATGCATAGAAGGGCAGAAGCAGCCTGGCCTAGTGGAGGGGTGCCTGACATTTGGCTCCTGCTGCAATCTGAGGTGAGTGGAGAGGGACTGGTCCTGCAGAGATGCTGGAATATCTTCAATCCATAGGAAATTTCACAGTGACCTCTCTGTCAGTGTCATCTTTGCATTGCACTCACTATAATGCCACTTCTCTCTTCGTTTGTCTTGCTCATACAACCAGAAAATCCACCAGTCTTTTGGTGAAACAGCTGACTCCACTAGAAACCAGCTCCTCAGAGGTAACCATCTGTCTTGCCATAGCCCACGTTGCTCACATCCCTGAGAGACCCTATCCTTTGTTAATTGAAGACTGATTTATCTCAGTGTCAGAAGCTGAATAAAGTGCTGGTCGTAGACTAGACAGATCTCATATAAGGATAAAGAAGAAAAACACTTTGCTCTGCTTTCACCAATCAACCCTTGTGTTGTTTTGGGACTACTTTCAACTCAACACATGTTTAATACCTGTCATTGTACATTTGAGGCTTGGGACATTGCATGCAGTGGCCACAACATCACTACATGTTTATACATAAAATGTTCAATTCGCATTTTCCCCATCTCATGCGCTTGCATCGACTGACTATGCTGTGACAAAGAGACACTATAACAAAAACATGTCACAACAATGTATAGAGCTAACAGTGCTCATGAGATTCACAGACTATGAGCTCTGTTCCTCACTGCCAAAAATACATTGTCATTCAGAAAATTATTTTCAGAAGCAGCCCTTAAGGCACCATAACAACAAACAGATTTACAGTGGAGAAAAGTAAGAAGAGAGGAATTTTTTTAAGTAACCAATTACAGTTACCTTGCTCCACACAGACCCTGTCTCTTATAATATTCGTGCTTGCTAACTGCTTGGAATACATTAGCTATTCTGACAGCAAGTATGTATAGTTCAGGTGATTCAACTACCCCACAGCGAGAAAGCAAAGTTACATTTGTTTGTGCCCCTTTCTGCTTCTCAGAAAGACCCCAAAGAAACTCACTTGCTGGAAAGACTCAGCAAATGACACAGTCTCTTAGGGAAGAGAAGTTGAGTTAACACAGGGATGTTGTGTTCAATCAGCAGTTCCTGGACTATGGGTCATGAGATAATGCTTGGGGTCACGCATTCTGCCTCCTCTGAAGCTGCAACAGAGATTGTGGAGAACAGACTGAAAACAAAAAATGCTGGAAATCACAATGGGTCAGGCAGCATCACAGAGAGGGAACAAGCTAACATTTTGAGTCCAGATGTCCAGGTGATGAAGAGACAGCTAGCCTCGAAATGTGAGCTTGCTCCCTCTCCATGATGCTGCTGACCCATTGCTATCTCCAGCACTTTTTGTTCTCAGTACAGATTCCAGCATCTGAAGTAATTTCTTCCACATTGTGGAGAAGAGATAGATCTGCCAGGCCAAGTCAGGATTGATGCCAACAAATAGCAAGGCGCAGGCTGTGAGACTGAACAGAGTGTAAGGTGGCAGGAAAGCGTTTTGATAGCCACAAAATATGTACTTACAGTTGGTAGATGGGAACACACAATGATTTGATTAGATATCATACTCATGTGAACAATTAACCATTTAATTGAATATTATAAACAAATGCACAGATTTGAAGAAGATTGGGTAAAATTTGGAATTTGGAATTGAGAGAATAAAGAAGACTTGGAAAGAGATAAGATTGTGTAAAAGTGTAATCATTTTATCGGAAAAACGTTGTTGGTAAAAATGAGATAAAACCGTTGTTTTGGAGCAAAATTGTGCTCCAGCTTTGATGAATACACCTTCCAAGCATGCGTGCATAAATGATTGGAGAATGAAACCTGAGTTTCATTTGATGCTCAGGGTGCCCTTTAACCTTATAAAACAGGTTTAGCAGTGAGCGCTGAGCTGGTCCTGGATATTTACGTGCTGATCTGGAGCATGCAGAGGCAGGCAAGTGGAGTTTAGTGACTGACATTTGTGCCTTGATTCTGGAAACAAAACCTGAGATTTCTTTCCAGAAAGGTAAGCTGGGTTTCTGTCGTTCTGCCTATTGCATGGACTCCCTACCCCAGGCTGATGACTTTGGCTCAGAAATGCAAGCATCAACTTCTAGACCAAAAGAGGGGACGGGTCTAATTATAATGTCGGGGTTAAAGAAGGCAGTTGGTTAGTTTAGTTGGCTGGATGGTTGGTTTGCAATGATGAGTTGGTGCCAACAGCATGGAAACAATTCCCACACTTACTGAAGTTACCATGAAGGACTCACCTTCTCAGTGTTCAGTGGTAATGAGCTCCACAAATTCACCACCCTCTGACTGAAGAAATTCCTCCTCATCTCAGTTTTAAAGGCTTGTCCCTTCACTATGAGGCTGTGCCCCGAGGTCCTAGTAGTGGAAACATCTTCTCCAAGTCCGCTCTATCCAGGCCTCTCGATATTCTTTAAGTTTCAATGTGATTCCCCCCCTCATCCTTCTAAACTCCATCGAGTACAGATCCAGAGTCCTCAACTGTTCCTCAAAGGACAAGCCCTTCATCCCCATTGGTTATTCATGTAAACGTCTTCTGGATCCCATCCAATGCCAGCAAATCCTTCCTTTGATACTGGGCCCCAAAGCTGCTCACAAAATGCAAATGTGGTCTGACCGGAGCCTTATACAGCATCAGCAATGCATCACTGCTCTTGCACTCTAGCTCTCTTGGATTGAATACTAACAATGACTTTCCTGACTTCCAACTGACAATGCATGTTAACCTGAAGAGAATCCGGCATTAGGTCTCTCAAGCCCCTTTGTGATTCAGATTTCCAAGACTTTCCTCATTTAGAACATGAACTATCCCTCGAGCCTTCCTACCAAAGTGCATAACCTCCCATTGTATTTCGTCTGCCACTTCTTTGCCAACTCTCCTAGCATGTCCAAGTCCTTCCATCTAGAAGAACAAGAACTGCAAATATATTAGAATTCACCTTTATTGTCATATACACTTGAATAAGTGCAGAGAAAACTTTGTAATGTTGCCTCTCGGCGCCATCTGAGGTACAATGTATCTAGGTAGAGGATACTTCAGTATTTGTTACAGACTTGAGAGAATCATAAATAAAAGTTCAGCATAAGAGTAAAGGTTAAAGAAGCTTTTAACCAAGTCTGGGCAAGCTTTCAGACCACCACGCCAAGTGTATAGGAGAAGCTGGGCTTAAACCTGGAGACCTTGTTTGCAGTCCCCAAGGGACCCACCACCACACCCACACTGGCCTCCGCTCCACTCCCAACTTCCCACACACACACCCCCACCCGGGACTGGTCTAGAATTGCTGCTACTATGTGATGTGACCTGGGCCTTGACTCTGGGACTTAGCTGGAACACACTGCCTCCCAAGCCAGCCTGACCTGGGCTTCACCTCCGGTAACTCACTATCACCATGCTTGTGTGGCCTGGGCCTCAACTCCAGTAACTCACTATCACCGTGCTTGTGTGGCCTGGGTCTCACCTCCGGTAACTCACTGTCACCGTGCTTGTGTGGCCTGGGCCTCACCTCCGGT
>NC_063342.1:10349717-10356498 GCF_021869965.1 Rhincodon typus
GGCCCGGGCTTCACCTCCGGTAACTCACTATCACCGTGCTTGTGTGGTCTGGGCTTCACCTCCGCGATTTACCATTTCTCACTGCCCCCATGCTATTTCCCTTCGGTCTCCACCATTAGCCTCCAGTAAGTTAGTAGTTGAAAACTTTAAAAAATAGAAAGAAAAGAAAAGAATGGTTTGAACAGAGGAGCTCCAGTTGGAGTGTCTCACTCTGCCACCGTCTTGAACATCATGGGAACACAACCAACTTCAAGTTCCTCTCCAACCACTCACCATCCTGACTTGGAAATATATCGCCGTTCCTTCACTGTCGCTGGGCCAAAATCCTGGAATTCCCTCCCTAACAGCGTTGTGGGTCAAACCACAGCAAGTGGACTGCAAAGGTTCAAGAAGGCAGCTCATCACCACGTTCTCAAGGGCAATTAGGGATGGGCAACAAAAATGTTGGCCAGCCAGTGATGCCCACATCCCACAAATGAATAAAAAAAAATCTACCCTCATGCAACTGTCTGTGTAGAGTTTGAACATTGTCCCTAAGTCTGCCTGGGTTTCCTCTGGGTGCTCCAGTTCCCTCCCACAGTCCAAGGATGTGCAGGCTAGGTGGATTAGCCATGGTGAATATAAGGATAGGGTGCGGGACTGGGTCAGGGTGGCATGCTGTTTGGAGGATCATTGTGAGCTCAGTGGGCCGAAAGACCTGCTTCCACATTGAAGGGATTCTATAATCTGACCAAAAACCTGGTAGACTGAGGGCCACCAGATAATGACTGAGTAAGTTAAGTGATGAAAGATAATGCATGAGTTTAAATCCCAGAGCTAGGCTAACTTAACAGCCAAAAAGAAAACACTTGGACAGTTTTGGGACAGGAACTAACCTAAGAGTTGAACTCTGGCTAAGGGCAATTGCTTTGTGTAGTGACCTTGAGAGAAACACCTTGAAGCAGTCATTAATTCTCCTCAGGGTGAGGGAGGAAAGTAAACCAGATGAAGGACTATTGAACTGAACAAGGTTCCTCAAGGACTGCGAACTGCTGTGACAGAAATCAAAGCAAAGGAGCCTCATGCCCTCTCAGGACCTCTTCTACATAGTCCACAATCTATTCAATTGCAGATTCCATTGTGGCTGTTATTGTCAATCCATTATTTCATAAAAAGGATCTTCAGGCAAGCATGGTCTGTAACAATAGTAGTGAGTGATCTCAGTTTCTTCTTCAAGCATAATTTACATCCCTACTTTCTGTCTTTATAGGAAGAAATCACTGCCGATGCTGGAATCTGTACTGAAAACAAAAAAATGCTGGAAATCACAGCGGGTCAGGCGGCATCCATGGAGAGAGAGCAAGCTAATGTTTTGAGTCTAGGTGACTCTTCATCAGAGTACGATGAACACCCTTTCTCCCCCAGCACTCTACCTCCCACTATTGCATAAATGCTGACCCCTCCACACTTCATATCAGCTCTGATGGAGAGTCATCTAGACATGAAACATTAGCTTGCTCTCCCTCCATGGATGTTGTCTGACGCATTGTGATCTCCAGCAGTTTTGTTTTCTGTACTTTCAGTCTTTGTTTCTCAATTTTAAAGAATCAGCATTTCATTTCAATAACTTACAATAATGGTTGCGTGGTGAATCAATGTTTGATCTTGATTGAAGCCTCAAGCTGTGGTGCTGCATATTTTTAACAAAACCACTTGTAAACTGAAACGGGGGTGTAAATGAGCGACAAAAGTTGTTGTTTACAGACTATTCTGAAGACGTGCCTGGTGTGGTCAAGATCATTTCTTTCGAATGGACGGCTCATCATAGAGTATGTGGGTGGCTAGAAGGGGCTTCACTGAAAGCGTTGTTCACTGTAGAAGAAAGGAGAACTTGGTTGAAATCTCAGTGGTGTGTAACTGTCCCACATTAAGTTCTATGCCTGTTCAGCAGCAATTCACGTTCCCTCGGTTTGGAGAAATGTGACTCTACATTCAGGTAAATTATATAGCTGGTGAAATAAACAATTTGATCTGCGTTGTGTGTTGCAGAATCCACAATGAAGGTGCAGCCTCTGGAGTTATAAATATTATTTTATGTCGTCTCGTAGAAAGGTTCAATTTTATGAATTGGATTTTCATCCTTGAGGTGGCGGGCAGGAGGAGGAAGATTCTTGGCTTCGTGCACCCACCTCTGGCATGTGATGCATTTGGTCCATCACAGCAGAAAGATTTCCAGGGCAGCTCTGAGATCCATTTAACTGTTGAAACAGCTGAGCCCCAGTGCCCACAACGAACAGCTATTGTTCTGATCCATTCTGCCAATTTCACCACATTTATTTACACAAGATAGTGTTTTCCAAGAGCTTGTAGTCTCTGCTATTAAGACTGTAGATGATTGACATTTTTATTGGACTGCAGTGAAAGCAATTGTTTTCAAAATGAATGACAGTTTTGTTGAAACATTTTAAACACATTCCGTTGCTACTATAGGATTCATTTGTTTTATAAAGAGTGTGGACGAATGAGAATGGAAGTGCCATGCCTTGGCAAGAAAGGCATGAAGAGCAAAGGGCTGTGGGTGGAGATGCAAAACTTGGCATGGAGTGTATGAAAGCCAATGGGCATTGCATGCAGGGACATCACTTATTGTAAGGAAGTATAAAATTTTGAACTTAACTTTAAAAAGTTCCCTTCATCCAGACAATGAGCCCTTCAAAAACTGGCTGGGTTGGATTTGTCCTATTTTTCCTGTGCATAGGGCATAGGTGGACAATTTTCCACATTGATGGGTAAGTGTCACAGTTGTAGTTGTACTAGAACTGTTTGGCTAGGGGTACTGCAAGCTCTGGAGCACAAATCTTCAGTACTATTGCTGGAATATTGCCAGGGCCCATAACCTTTGCAGTATCCACTGAGTGGGGCATATGCTGGTTATAAGGTTGTAGTTGAATATAATTCTGCTGGCACTGACGCTAATGGTCCACTGCAATGCATGGAAACCCAGTTTTGAGCTGCTGGATTTAATGCTTCATCCCTTTTAACACAGCGGGGTGTCTGCAATTTGATAGAGGGCATCCTCAATGTGAGTATAGGACTTTGCCTCCCAGAGACTCTGTGGTTGTCACTCCTACCAATGCTGTCATGGTGTGTCTGCATCTAGTAGATTGGTGAGGATGAGGTGGTACTGGCTCCCTAAACACTTACTGCAAGTCCACTCCAAGCAGATATGTCCTTTGGGGCTCTCCAGCTCGGTCAGCATGTAAGTGAGCCACTCTAAGTGACAGATATTGAAGTTCGCTCCCTAAAGTGCATTCAGTGCCCTGACCATTGTCACCTCTCAAGTAGTGTTCAACATGGAGGAATTGATTTATTAGCCAAGGAGATTGGCACAATGGGTGGTAATCAGCACAATATTTTCCTTGCTCATGTTTAAATGAATACCCGAAGGATAAGGGTAGCAGATACATAAGAACACCACGACCTTCATGTTCCCCTCCAAGCCGCTCGCCATCCTGACTTGGAAATAAAGCACCATTCATTCACTGTTGCTGGGTCAAAATCCTGGAATTCCCTCCGCAATGGCATTGTAGGCCAACCCACAGCTGGATGACTGCAGTGGTTCAAGAAGGCAGCTCATCATCACCTTCTCAAGGGCAACTAGGGATGGGCAAGAAATGCTGACCAGCCAGCGACACCCACATCCCACAAATAAACAAAAAAAAACTGTTAGACTACGTAGGTTCAGGAGTCAATGTTAAGGGCACCCACCTGACTACATACCACTGCGCCAGTGGCATGAGGTGAACACAGGGCTAACTATTGTCGGGACATTGTGTGTAACGTATGTTCTGGACAGCATGACTATGACAGACTGTATTTAAGCAAAGGACTGTAGATGTTGGAAATCTGAAACAAAAACAGAAATTGCTGGAGAAAGTCACCATGTCTGGCACCATCTGTTGAGAGAAAACAGAGTGAATGGTGCAAGGGACACAGTGTTAACTCTGTTTTTCTCTCTTTGCAGATGCTGCTGGTCCTGCTGAGTTTCTTTGTCAGTCTGTTATTTTACTAGCAGTGAGACAGCTCTTCCAGTTTTGTCAAAAGTGTCAAGAGGGTCATGTGGATGACTTTACAGGAGTGTCAGCCTGTACCTTTGTCTTGTCTGAATCTGATGCCCAGGTTAATGCTGGATGGTCAATCATCTTTCATTGTTCCTATATTTGTTTGTGATATAGCAGTGTCGACATAACGGATTGGCTTGCTTGCCCATTTCTGAAGACAATGAAAAGGCAAACACATTTCTGTACACCTAGCATTACGTGTAGACCAGATAACATCAGCAGACTCTGAAGAATATTATAGAACTATTGTGATTTTCTGCTAACGTTATCATTTCATGGTCACCATGGTATTAGGCTTTATTCCAAATTTATTTAACTAACTGAACTTCAATTCCCTCGCCACTGTGATGAGTTTTGAACCCATATCTTTAGACCATTAGTATGGTCCCCTGAATTATTAATTCGATAGCATGACCACTGTGCTACAATACAGTATCCTCTTTGTTTTAATTAATGGAGTAATCCTGCACATTATATGTCAGTGTTTGTGTTATCTTACATGACAGTGCAGTTTATCAAAACGTCATGTCAGCAGACAAAAGGAAACTGTCACAAAGGATAAAAAATAACTTACAATGCCTTTCCTAAACTGTGTTCTTTATTACAAATCAAAAACATTTTCTCTTGAGAGATCAAGTTTAAGGTTATCAGTAAGGTCATTCTGAAGAGGTGTACGTGCTTTAAAACATTTGCCCCATTAATTGTTGTAGTAAATCGGGGATTAGATGTACGTTTGGATGTGAAGGGTCTTTTGAATGATTTTGTCTTATTCATCCAGAATACCAAGTTTGACACCATTTTTGACAATATCTTGCACTTAGGTGGTGCTTTCGATATCAAGCCTAGGAGCCACATGTGATCTATGGCCTTCAGGAAGACCAAGATGGTGAAGTGAAATGACATTATGACTGAAGGCTACACCATAAACAGGACCTTTGAGGAAGCTTGTGAAGGAGGAAAGCAGGAGAAAGCAGAATTCTGGATAGTAGGTGTCAGCCAGTAGAAGGCTCTGTGACTAATTTTGTTAAAAAGGAATTGCTATTGATTGAGCTAATTATTCAGAAGATGGTAGCTCTGATAATGCTGCATTATCTGACATTGTGAGCAATGATCAGATGGCGTGCATTGACTAATGGGCCTAATTTTAGAAGTACCAGAGAGGGTGAAAGAGAGATGTGGAACAGAGAAAAACAAGTGAGGACATGTTTAGTGTTGACAATGAACAAAGAAATGATTACCCTCCAATGGGTAAGAAAGAGGGCAGGGTTAAATTATATACATGTAAATGCACAGACTATCATAAACTATGTTGGGGAACTGGAAACAGAAATTACACAGTTGCATTGACAGAAATGTGACTAAAGCCAGAACTGGACCAGATACTTAATGTCCTGGGTTATAAGGCTTTTAGTAGAAACAGTGTGGGCAAAAAGGGAGAAGGTGTAACAGTCTTGGTCAAAGATAATATCATAGGCCTTGAACAAGATGCATTTCCTGAATTGTAATGTATATGGAGGTGAGACACAGGAAGGGAGCAGTGACCTTGTTGGGTATTTATTATAGAACTCCAAATAGTGGGGAGGAAGAAGACAACATTTGTATGCAGATTATGGATATATGCTGGACAAGTAGGGTTGGTCATTTTTGATCATTTTGTTACCCAAGGTAGACTGGGAAAAACATAAAGTGTGGAGCATGTAAGGGGAGAAATTCCTGAAATGTGTACAGGAGAACTTTTCTGATGAAGGGTCTAGGCCCGAAACGTCAGCCTCTCTGCTCCTATGATGCTGCTTGGCCTGCTGTGTTCATCCAGCCCTGCACCTTGTTGTCTCGGATTCTCCAGCATCTGCAGTTCCTACTATCTCTGATTCAACATTTCCAGTCCTAGCAGAAGCTGCACTGGATCTGGTCTCAAGAAATGAAGCAGGCCAAGTAAGAAACATCAGAATGAGGAGCATTTGAGAAAAGGCAATCATAATATAATATGTAAAATTGGAAAAGTATAAAAATCAATCAATCAATCATTAAGATCCCAGAATGAAAAAGGATAGATCAATCATTAAGATCCCAGACTGGAAAGGATAGATCTTAGGTGTCTACAAGTTAAACCGGAGCAGATTGATTAGAAACACATTTTGGTAGATAAATCAGTGACTGAAAGATGGGAGAATTTCAAAAGAGAAATGAATAGGGTCCAAGCTAGGTACATGCCCATGAGAAATAAATCGAGGGCATCCAAATCTAGAGTATCCTGGATGAATAAAGATATTGATGCAAAACTAAGGAAGACAAAGGAGACATACAGAATAATAATAGCAATAAAAATGAAGAAAAGTATCTCTAATGCTGGAGAGAGGTTAGGGCTGAAATAAGGAAGACTAAGAAGAAGCATGAGGAAAGGATGTCAGGCTGTACTAAAACAAATAGTAAAATGTTCTTCAAAGGCATTAATAGTAAAATATTAGAGAAGGATAGAATGAATCCCATGAGTAACAAGCAAGGTAAGCTGCTCACTGAAGCAAAGGATTTGGCAGAGGTACTAAATGAAAATTTTGCTTCTGTCTTTATCAAGTTGCAAGTAGGTGATAATGGCCCAGTTGAAAATGTGGGTGTTGAGCAACTAGGCAGTATGGAGACAGATAAAGAAGAAGTGTGAAAAACAGCTGGCAGCAGTCCAGGTA
>NC_063342.1:10356898-10385822 GCF_021869965.1 Rhincodon typus
GCTCCTATGATGCTGCTTGGCCTGCTGTGTTCATCCAGACCTGCACCTTGTTGTCTCGGATTCTCCAGCATCTGCAGTTCCTACTATCTCTGGATGGGATATAGCCTAGATTGCTGAGAAAGTTAAGGGAGCAATTGCAGATCCATGACAGAAATTTTCCAGAATCAGTCCTGGGGACTGGACAGGATTGCAAATGTGACATTGTTGTTTAAGAAAGGGGCAAGGGATAACTAAAGACCAGTCAGTTTGACATCAATAGTGGGAAAGCTGATGGAGACCATAATTCGGGATAAGACACTTAGAGACTAAATAGTTAACATGGCTTTCTCAAGGGCCAGTCATGTCTGACAAATTAAATTGAGTTCTTTGATGAGGAGTCACAGGCAGTGGATAAGGGTAGTGTTGTGGGTGTTGTACATTTGGACTCTCATAAGGCATTTGATATGGTGTCACAAGGCAGGTTGGTTGACAAATTAGAAATGTTTGGGATCGATAGGTCCTTGGCAGCATGGATTTAAAGTTGGCTAAAAGAGGGTAAGTATAGATGGGCATTTTTCAAATTTGAAATGAGTTGAAAATGACAATCCCCAGGGATCTGTGTTGGGACCCTTGCTTGTTCTGATTTACATAAATGATTTGGAGATGGGTGTGAAGGACAAAATCTCTAAATCTGCAGACGATACAATTTTGGGACAATAGTGAATTGTGAGAACACTGAGTGACTCCAGAGGGACATTGACAAGTTGGCCAAATGGGTGAACACCTGACAAATGAATTTCAATGCAGAGAAATGTCAGATACTACATTTTGATAGATGAAACATGACGAGACAATACGGAATCAACATTGGTACAATATTGAGAGGTGTACAGGAGCACAGGGACTTCAGATTTCACATGCATAATTCTATGACGATGGTTGGGGAAGCTGAAAGAAGGCTTATAGGACCCTAGAGTTTAAAAATAGAGGCAGAAGGCATAAAAGCAAGGAAATGATGCTACACCTCGACAAATCACTGGCCAGACCACTATTGGATTCAGTTGTGTTCAGTTCAAAGGAGATTTGTTAGAATAATGCCAGGAATGAAATAAGGATTAGAGAAATTGAGTTTATTCTCCTTGGTGTAAAGAATTTTAACAAGCGACCTGACTGAGATGTTTAAAATTATGAACAATTTTGACAGGGTTAAAAAAGGGTATTTTGTTTCCATTAGTTGGTTTGTCAGTACCTAAGCGTCCCAATTTCAAGATTGTCAGCAAGAGAGTTAGGAATGAAATGAGGAGAAACCTCTTTAGAACATAGAACTGTACAGCACAAGAAAGGTCCCATCAGCCGTCAATATTGTGCCGAATATGAAGTTAAATTAAACTAATCCCTTCTGCCTGCCCTTGGTCCATATCCCTCCATTCCTTGCATATTCATGAGCTTATCTAAAAGTCCCTTAAATGCCACTATCATATCTGCCTTCACCACTAGCCCCGGCAATGCACTCTAGACCCGTACCACTCTCTGTGTAAAAAAATTGTCCCTTACATCTGCCCTGAACTATTCCCCTCTCGCCTGAAATGCATGTCCCCTAGTATTAGACATTTCAACTCTGGGAAAAAGATTCTGACTATCAACAATATCTATGCATCTCATAATTTTATAGGTTTCTATCAAGTCTCCCCTGAGCCTCTGCCACTCTAGCCTCTCCTTATAGCTCATACCCTCTAATCCAGGAAGCATCCTGGTAAACCCCATCTGCACCCTCTCCAAATCCTCCACATCCTTCCTGTAATGAGGCACCAGAATTGAATGCAGTACCCTAGGTGTGGCCAAACCAAAGTCTAATAAAGCAACATGACATCATGACTCTTGAACTCAGTTCCCCGACCAATAAAGCAAGCATGCCATTCGTCTTCTTTATCATCCTACCTACTTGAGTAGCCACTTTCAGGGAGGTATGGACTTGAACCCAAAGATCCCTCCATACATCAATGCTGTTCAGGCTCCTGCCATTGATTGTATAATTTTCTTTAATATTTGATCTCCCAAAGTGCAGCACCTCATGCTTACCCAATTGCCATTCCTTCACCAATATCTGCAACTGATCAATATCCCACTCTATCCTTTGACAACCTTCTGCACTATCCACAGCTCTACCGATCTTTGGTTCATATGCAAACTTACTAACCCACACCTCTACATTTTCATCCATATATATCACAAACAGCTCTTTACCTAGACAGTTGTTATGATTTGGAATGCGCATCCTTGGAGAGTTTTGGAGGCAGATTCCAAATGAGGTTTCAAAAGAGAGCTACATATATGTTTGGAAGTGATGAATTTAGAGATCTTTGGAGACAGAACTGGAGAATGGGACTAGCTGGAATCTCTTTTGGGAGCAGGTACAGTTATGATGGGTCAAATGACCTCCTTCTATACCATACAAGTCTGTGATTCTGTCTCAAGTTCAGGAGTTTTTCTTGTGCTTGAAATCGCATTATAAGTTATCAGCCAGAGTGAAACAAAATATCACTTCTCCAGTCAGATACTTGATAGCACACAGTAGACAACTGAACCACTCTTGGGCTGTCTGAAGTGTCTTTTGTCATTTTGGCATTAAATCAAGGTGCCGTCTGTTCTCTCCAGTGAATGTAGAAGATTGCACTGTGTTATTTGAAGAAGTCCTCTGGCTGGCATTCATTCCACTATCACCTTATGGTCAGATCTTCTGGAATGTGCTGCCTGAGAGTGTGGTGGAGGAAGGTTAAATTGAGGTATTCATAATAAGTCTGGATTTTTAAATAGCAAGGAAGAATATGCAGGACAGTGGGGAGAAGGCGTTAGAATTGACAAAGGGCAGGTATAGACACAGTGGGCCAAATAGCCTCCATGTGTACTGTAGCCATTCTGTGGTTCTATCATGTACCTAATACCTCTTTGTTATACTTGTGTATTTTTTTTCTCTCAGGATGCAAACAACAATTGAAAGATAGTGTTTATGACGTACCTCCAGTTAGCCAGACGAGGTTACAAAAGATCACCATGCAGTGGTTTGATTCAAAATGCAATTAAGAGTCAACTGTGTTTGTGAAGGCCTATACAGGCCTCACTGGATAAGAATATAAGTTACCTTCATGATAGGTTGTTGGTGAATAACAATCCAACAATGGCTTGATTTTTTTTATCTTTCTTGCCTGCGACAAATTGATTTTTTTGAGATTTTCTAAAAACTGAATCAACGTTCTCAAACAATTGCGTTGGGATTCAAACTCATTTTTTTGCGCTCTCCAGAAACATGAGCAGAAGTGTCCATGCTGATGTGGAGTGCAGTACACTAGGGTAGGTGATGGCCTTGTGGTATTATTCACAGGACTGTTGATTCAAAGGCTGAGGTAATGTAGTGGGGAACCTGGGCTCAAGTTCCCCCACAGCACATGGTAGTATTTGAATTCATTGTCATAGAGATGCATAGCACGGAAACAGGCCCTTCAGTCCAACTCGTCCATGCTGACCATATCCTAGATTAATCTAGACTGAGTTATCAGCATTTGGCCTGTATCCTTCTGAAACCTTCCTATTCATATACCCATCTGGGGTACATCCTTCCCATTCATATAGCCGTCTTTTAAATGTTGGAATTGCACCAGCCTCCACCACTTCCTCTGGCACCTCATTCCATACATGCACCACCCTCTGTGTGAAAAGTTGCCCCTTCGGTCCCTTTTACATTTTTCCACTCTCTCTGCCTTCCAGTTTTGGACTTGCCCAGCCCGGGGTAAAGACCTTGCCTATTTACCCTATCCATGCCCCTCATGATTTTGTAAACCTCTGTAAGTTCGCCCCTCAGCCTTCGATGCTCCAGGAAAAGTACCCCCAGCCTACTCAGCCTCTCCTTTTAGCTCGAAACCTCCATCCCTGGCAACACCCTTGTAAATCTTTTCTGAACCCTTTCAAGTTTCACAACATCCTTCCTATAGCAGGGTGGCCAGAATTACACACAGTATTCCAAATATGGCCTAACCAATGTCTATACAGCCTAACCTGTACAGACACTTGACCTCCCAACTCCTATACTCAAGGCACTGTTCAATAAATGCAAGTATATCAAATGCCTTCTTCACTATCCTATCTCCCCGGGACTCCACTTTCAAGGAACTATGAACCTGCACTCCAAGGTCTCTTTGTTCAGCAACATTCCCCAGGACCTTACCATTAGGTGTATAAGTCCTGCCTTGACTAGCCTTTCAAAAATGCAGCACCTCACATTTATCTAAATTAAACCCCATCTGCCACTTCTCGGTCCATTGGCCCATCTGATCAAGTCCCGTTGTACCTTGAAGTAACATTCTTTGCTGTTCACTACACCTCCAATTTTAGTGTCATCTGCAAACTTATTAACCATACCTCCTATGTTCACATCCAAATCATTTATATAAATGACAAATTTCTTCTGTTCTTTTTCTGTTCTTCTTCAACCGTTCTGAGGAAGGGTCATTGGACCTGAAACGTTAACTCTAATTTTTTCTTCACAGATGCTGTCAGACCCTGCTTAGCTTTTCCAGCAACTTCTGTTTTTCTTCTTTTTCTTCTTCTTCTTTTCTTCTTCATTCTTTAAGAACACTTTCCCCATCAACTTCTTTGCAGAGCTTTACAGTTTAATATTTGACTCTCCACCATCTGTACTCAGAAACAAGATAATACCAGAATCAAAATAACATCTGAAACAAAACAGAGGCTTGTTACTTTATCTATTCCTCTTTCAGAATGGAAGCTGGTGGGTCGAAAGCAAAACACTGCAGATCCTGGAAATCTGAAATAAAAACAGAAGGTGCTGGAGAAATCAGCAATTCTAGCAGCATCTGGGGAGAAAGAAACAAAGTTAACACTTTGTGCCCAATATGAGTCTTCATCAAAAGAGGAAGAAATAGCAATATATTAATGTTCCGAGGACATGAGCTCAAACCTTACCACAGTAGATTGTGAAATTTGAATTCAATGAAAATTTGCAATTAAACACTAGCCTGACAACGACCATGTATCTATTCTCCATTGTCATAAAAAATCTCATTTCATTCAC
Source organism: Rhincodon typus (assembly GCF_021869965.1). Lineage (NCBI taxonomy): Eukaryota > Metazoa > Chordata > Chondrichthyes > Orectolobiformes > Rhincodontidae > Rhincodon > Rhincodon typus. Next base: position 10,361,964 of record NC_063342.1, read on the forward strand.
TAATGTCCTGCAGGGAAGGGTACCTGTTCTGACCTACATGTAGCTCCAGATCCAAAGCAATGAGGGATACATGAATCACAAAAAACTAGCATCTGTGTTCAGTGAATAATAAGGAAAGCAAATTGAAGTTGTCCTTTATTTCAAAAGGAATGAAGTATAAAGGAAACAGGTTTTGCAAAAACCATTTAAGGCACTAGTCAGCCCACACTTGGAATAATAAGGGCTCTTTATGTAAGGGAAGATAAACTCACATTGGAGACATTCCAGAAGAGATTCAATAGATGGACACCAGCTATTGGAGGGGCACATTGGTATATAGAAAGAAGCATGGGAGACCACCTCACTGAAACATATAAGATTCTTAAGGGACTTGACAGGCCAATGCAGAAAGGCTTTCTTTCCCTTGTGGTAAGTTTAGGACCAGAGGGCACAATTTCAGAATAAGGGGTCACACAGAGGTAAGGAGGAATTTTGTCTCTCCAAGAGCAGTGAATCTGATGACTTTTTTGTTACTGCAGACAGCTGTAGATGCTGGGACATTCAGTATTTTGAAGACTGAGGTAGACAGATTTTTAATCTTTAAGAGGATGAAGGGTTAAGAAGAAAAGGCAAGACAGTGGAATTGAGGATGACCAGGTCAGCCATTATCTAATTGAATGGGAGAGCAGCTTTATGGGCTGAATGGTCTCTTGTGTGTTGCAGTCTTATCGACTCTTAACTGACCTCTCAACTGACCTCGCAAACCATTCAGTTGTATTAAATGCTACAAAGCTGAAAGAAAGTCATTGTATGCACCAATTAGATATTAGATGATGAAACATGTCTATTTTAAGGCTTTATAAAAGATATCATCAGTTGCAGGCAGAGAAAGCTGAAGGTATTTTGGCCTATTTTTTTGTTGCAGCCCCTTGTGGATTTGAGCTTTTAATGCAAAAGCTTTGCCACCACAAACTATTGCTTCCTTTAACTCTGGGCACTCTCCCTTTCTCACCTTCAATGTACTCACACAGGCCTTTCCAACTTACCTTTGCCTAGTTTTCTATTGCCTAGTTATGTAACAGAGGTGTGTTTCCACTTGAGCAGTACCCATAGTCCATGACATGGGTGCACGCAGTCTTCCCTGGAAGATCACAGAGTCTGATGTGTTCCTGCAATGGAAAATTCCCAACTACAATGGAACGCGCATCAAAACTTGCTGAGAGAAAGTATTTGCCAAAGTGGAAGGGAGCAAATTAAAAATACAGAAAGAGCAAATCATTTATTAATCCATTTCATTGAACTAAGGCTTAACACGCACACACAGAAAAGAAAAGGTCTCCTCTTAAAGGATAATTGTGTATGAAAGCCAATTGCGAACTCATACATTTTAGCATTTAATTTTCTGATTAAGAGCTGCTAGAATTATCATTTCAATAATAAATTAAAAGTGAAAAGATATGTGCTCAATGTGAAATTGGAAGTTGCAATAGAGCAGCCTGGCGACCATTAAGGAGGCTTTTAAGAGCTCTTGAGAATTTGTAATCATATTTCCCAACAACAATGAAATCATAATGCCAGCTGATGCAGCTTGCGTTATAAAATCTTAACGCAGTAATTAAAGACTGGACTGCAACTATTTCAAAGTGGTTATCTTTCCTTTTGATTTTTATTTTAATGTGACCATGTTATTTCTGAATAAGTTTGCAGTTCAGCAGGTCCCCTTTATAAAAAGCTCAATTTGACCTTGCATTCAAACCTGAAATCAACCAACATTCTCTCAATAATTTGATGTAGATTTTGACTTGTTCAAAGTGTGCAGAATGTGTGCTAGCAATTTAGCAGTTCCAGGCAATAACTAATACAAGTTCCTCAAATCTGGAAATAAAATTATTGCTGTCATGAAAAACCAACTGGCTCATTAATGCCCCTTATTGAAGGATACATGCTTGTCTTATTGGATCTGACTGTATTGTGATTCCGGTCCATATTCAATGTGTCTGATTCTAAACTTAACTTTCACTTAAAAGTGGAAGAACAACCACTTAGTCAAGTCAATTAGACAGCTAAGGTTGAAGTTAATTCAAATCCCTGCCCCTAGAATTTTCACCAAAGGTTATGGTTTACTAAATTCCCAATGTAATTTCTAACATATAAATCAGGAACCCAGTGGCTGTAGATTGCCAACAGCTTTTCCTGCCCATCATGCATCTGCTCCTTCACAATAATTTCCCTGCTCTATCCGTGGGCACCATCCTCTTTAACCTTTCATCCACAAGAGATGTCATCAGTAGATCATCCATCTCATCAATTTCTAAAGTTATAGGTTAAAGTGGGGAAATTAATTGTTATATAAGGGCTCAAAGGAAATAGGCAGAGCTTGTAAAGATCACTGGGGCCTCAGGGACAGTGACACAAAAGGGAAGAAGAAGGGTGGAGGGAAATCCTTGCACTATGACAGAGTCTGCGAGTTGCTAACATCAACACATAGACTGGGAACCAGAGCAGTAGGTTTGTTTATTTATTTTCTTTATTCATTCATGGGATAAGGGCATCACTGGCTAGGCAGCATTTATTGCCCATCCCTAATTGCCCAGAGGGTGGTTAAGAATCAACCACGTTGCTGTGGAGTCTGGAGTCACAGTTTCCTTCCCTAAAGGATATTAGTGAACCAGTTGGGTTTTTCCTGACAATTGACAATGGATTCACAGCAATCGTTAGATTCTTAATTCCAGATATTTTTTCCTTGAATTCAAATTCCACCATGTGCTGTGATGGGATTCGAACCCAGGTCCCCAAAACATTATCTGGGTCTCTGGGTTAACAGTCCAGCAATAATACCACTAGACCATCACCTCCCCATGAGGTCAGCCTATGAAAGAAATGAGGAGGAGTTAGAGATTCAGGCCAGGAAGGCGAAGAGGAAGAACAGACAGGGAGAGGTTACTGAACACGGTGGGACCGGCAATCTGACGTGTTTGTTTTGACGCGAGGAGTGTGGCAGGTAAGGCGGGTGAACTTAGAGCTTGGATTGGTACAGATAAGTACAATGTTGCAACTATTACAGAGACTAGGTTGAGAGGGGGACAAGGACAACTTAACATTCCAAGATTTAAATGTTTCGGGTGAGATAGAGAGTGATCTAAAAGAGGTGGAGGAGTTGTGTTATTGATAAAGGAGAATATCACAGCTGTACTGAGGGAGGACACCTTGGAGGGATCATCCAGCGAGGCCTTATGGGTAGAGCTCAGCAATAAGAAGGATGCAATCACTTTTATAGAATTGTACAACAAGCCTCCCAACAGCGAGCAGCTGACAGAGGAACAGAGATGTGGATAGATTATGGAAAAGTGTGAAAATAGCAGAGTTGTTATGGGTGATTTTAACTTCCCCTGTGTTGATTGAGGATCGCAAAGTTCCAGGAGCCTGGATTGGGAGAATTTGGTTAGCACATCCAGCAGAGTTTCTTGGAACAACATGTAAATAGTCCATAAAAACTGAGAGAACTTCAGATACTGTGAATCAGGAACGAAAACAGAGGTTGCTGGAAAAGCTCAGGAGGTCTGGCAGCATCTGTGAAGAAAAATCAAAGTTAACGTTTCGGGTCCAGTGACATTTCCTCAGAGTCCAACAAGGAAGGGATCGTACTAGACCTGGCATTGGGAAATGAGCCAGGTAATTGAAGTTTCAGTGGGGGAGCATTTAGGGGACAGTAACCATAATTCTGCAAGCTTTAAGTTATCTATGGATAAGGTTAAGAGTAGTCCACGAGTGAAGTACTGAATTAGGGGAAGGATAACCACCACAATAGGAACTGGGGAATGTAGATTGGAGGCTGTTTGTGAATAAATCTGCATCTGTCATGTGGGAATCTTTTAAAAGCCAGTTGACTAGAATTCTGGACCAGCATATTCCTATGAAAATGAAGGATAAGGATAACAAGATTTGGGAACCTTGGATGTCAAGCGGAATTGTGAGCTTAGCCAAAAAGATAAAAGAAGACATGCATAAGGCTTAGGAAGCTGAAGACAGACAGAGCCCTGGAATAATGTAAAGAAAGCTGCAAAGAACTTAAATAAGGAGTTAGGAAGGCTAACATAAATATCTTTGGTGAAAAGTTTGAGGAAAATTGTATGGCATATCGTATGCATACAAGGAGCAAGAGGTTAGCTAGGGAAAGGGTAGACCCACTTAAGGACAAAGGAGGGCATTTATCCTTGGAGTCAGAAGAAGTGGGTGAGGTCCTTAACAAATACGTTGCATTGATATTCACAAAGGAGAAGGACATGGTGGATGGTGAGTCTTGGGGAGGAGCATGTCGATGTTCGAGGGCATTTTGATATAGAAGGGGTGAAGGTGCACGACATTTTGAAAAACATTAAGACAGGCAAGTTCCCAGAACTATTGGGATGATATCCCAGAATACTAAGGGAGGAAGTTGCTGGGGAGAAATGTATGAAATCTTTGCATCATCTTTAGTCACGGGAGATGTCTAAGAGGTGTGGAAATTAACCAATATTATTCTTTTGTTTGAGAAGGGCAACAGGAACAATCTGGGAAATTAAAGGCCAGTGAGCCTTACAGTTGTGGTAGGGAAATTATTGGAGAAGATTTTTAGGGACAGAAATTATGCACATTTAGAAAAAAAATGGACATAATAGCAATAGGTAGCATGGCTTTGTGTGGGGGAGGTTGTGTCTCACAAATTTGATTGAGTTTTTTGAGGAAGTGACAAAGATGATTGATGAGGGCAAGGCAGTGAATGTTGCCTACATGGGCTTTAGCAAGGCCTTTGTCAAGATCCCTCATGGTTGGCTGATACAAAAGGTGAACTCCCATGGAATCCACAGTGAGCTGGCAAAATGAATACAGATCTGGCTTGGTCCTAGAAGGCAGAGAGTAGTGGTGGAAGGGTGTTTTTCTGACTTAGTCTTTATTCTTTCTTTGTTCTATGAAGCTGGAAACTTGCCTTGTGAGATCACAAGTCTGTGATGTAATAACTAAAACGGCTGACCATGTGCAAACGTTTGGAATTGGAGGAATTGCTAGGGGCAGTTTGGAGTAAGCTGAGGTCACAGTCTCTTTGTGGAGGCTTTCTGGGTGCTGCTAGTGAAGCGTGGGAATTTCCTTACTGATGTCTCTACATGTCCACATGGACAGTCCTACTCTTCTCCTAAAAGAGCTTGGATTTCATCCTCATTCAGAGTGAGAAGCATAGTGTCCACCACTCCTTACTATTCCTTGACTCAACCTGGTTATGGTCCGTTTCATCCCCGCCATGTTAACAAAGCGAGCTATTGAATACAGTGGAAGTGGATGGAAAATGAGTTAGCGTCATGCATGTGCAGGACAGATGTTGAGATGTGCCCAGTGAGTGAGTACAAAGCACAGAGGGCAGGAAGGGTTCGTAGTTTGGCAGGTTGAAACGTGTCCAGAGGGCATACTGTATGTAATAGTGAAGGTTGCAGTCTGTGAGCCTTGCTGAGAGCTTTGAGCTGTGTCAGAGTTGGAGTGAGTGGTAGCCCACCGAGAGTGTGAGGTGGCAGACACAACATGATGGCACTTACCCTCAATGAAATCTGTGCCAGGCTGGCAGTCTCTGGTGATGTGGCTTCCTGGAATGGTCAGCTGGAAAAAGGAATGTCCTTTCTCCACCACCCTGTTCACCAACACCTCCAGGTACCTGTCTGGGAGTGGGGAACAAGCTGGTCTTGCTTCTGGGCCATATCTTTGGTGATAATGGTTTGGCACCACAGGGTGAGAGTGAATTCCTGGCTTATAGCATCTGAGGTAGCACACAGTGTAGTAGCAGAGGCATGTATCACAGAAGGTCCTAGCTGTAGTAAGTGGAGCAAGATCAACCAGGTGGATCTCATAGAGTATGAGTTCCCTGATTGGGACTGTTAGTCTGGTCCAAACAGGGAGTCCTGACTGACAGATAAAACAGGAGTGTCAGACAGCCTGTTCACTCTTAGAGCTGGCTCTGAGGGAGCTGGATCAGTGTCAAGGACTCTCCACGTGTAAATAAAGGATGACTTGGTGACAGCATACTGGCCTCTGTGAAGTTATTTCAGTGAACACTTCACTTCCACAAGAGAGGCACCAACAACATGGGTGCAAATTAATAAGGAGAAGAATGGAATATTGTGGGGCAATGTCACTCAGAACCACAGTGGGCTGTACACCATAACACATGTTCACTGCAAATGGGAAAATTCAGCCTTAATAACCTGAGGAATTTCCATAGTGGAGTCAGCAGAAACAAGAATGCTCCTCTGAGCACCCTAAAAGTCAAGCCGAGGTCTCTCCTGAACTGATTTCTTCACACCCAACTGTTGCCATCAATGAGGACTTCTAGACAGCTCCTATCTCATCATGATCGTGAAATCAAGCAGCTTGTCTCGAAAGGAAAAAGCAACAGCAAAAACAATTTTAACTCAGAAATGATGATATTGGTCTGGACTACAGTTCCATATGAAGGTATGTAAGACCAGCTCAAAGCAGTTCGATCATTTTTAGATTTTATTGCTTTTTCTTTGCATCATCGAGTCTTTTCCTCCTGGTTCTGGGCAGGAATCGGATCTTTTCTCTCTTTTCTCTCACTTCTCTCTTTTTACCTCTCTTTTTTGTCTCTCTCTTTTTCTCTTTCTCTCTTTTCTCTCTCTCTCTTTCCCTCCCTTTTTTTCTGTCTCTCTTTTCTCCTTTCTGTCTTTCTTTTCTTCTCTCTTTTTCTGTCTCTCTTTCTTGCAGTTTTTATTGCGTGTTGTTGGAGGAGATGTTTTATTACCTCTGTGTGTAAAGCCTGAAGACAAAGAAAACATAGTGTTGTTGACATATATAGCCAGGCAATGAATATTTCATAAGAGATAACAAGGTGTAGAGCTGGATGAACACAGCAAGCCAAGCAGCATCAGAGGAGCAGGGCCTCTGATGCTACTTGGCCTACTGTGTTCATCCAGCTCTACACCTTGTTATCTCAGATTCTCCAGCATCTGCAGTTCCTACTATCTCTGAATGAATGTTTTATACCTGTGTTTTATAAACTACCGAAGATCCAAATGTACCCAACATTAGATTTATTTGGTAAATGACAGGAACTAATGATAAACATAAACAAACAAAGATCATTGTTGGAAGTTTCAACTGAACCATAGTTCCTTTCCAAGGGAAAAGCAAGAAATATGTTGACAATGTGAGTGACAGATTTCCTTGCACATTTGCTGAAATGAAATACTAAACATGATTGTACAGAATTCATTTATTAATCCTACCACGTGCGATGTACAGAGATTGATGCACACTTTCTCCCATTAGAACAAAAGAAATAGGAACAGGATTAGGCCTCTCAATCCCTCAAACCTGCCCTCAATCCCTCAAACTATTCTTTTATTTACTCAGACTCCACCTTCCATTCATCCCCCACCCCCACCATCCATTTGTGGCTAATCTTTATTGCACTTAGATACTCTGCAATCTTACTCTTGACCATTCTCATTGATAGAGCATCCATTGCCCTCTGGATTAGAGAATTCCAAAAATTTTCCACCCCCGAATGGAAAAATTTCTCCTTATTTGGTTGTTCTCCAATCCTGAGAAGGTAACTGAGACCCAGACTCTCTTTTCGGAGGTAAAGAAAAGCCTCTGAAACCCTTTTAATAACTGTATACATATTAATGAGATTAAACCTAAGCTCCAGAAGTTTCTCTGCCCTTCATAGGAACAACTAAAATAGAAGCAGAAGTAACCCATTAGGCCCTTCAAACCTGCCCCATCATTCAAAAGGATCATGATTGATTTGTTTGTGTTCAGAATTCCACATTTCCAACTACCTCAGATACCCTTTGATTCCTTTGCCTGTACAAAAAAACTAACTACTTCTATCTACTTCTGCCATGGTATTCTTCAATGACCCCCACCTCAATCACATTCTGCGGCAGACAGTTCCAAACTGACACAACACAGAGAAAAAAAATCTCTGCATTGTGCCCTAAAAGGATGACTCCTGATTTTAATGCAATGCTCCCTAGCTCTATACAAGAGGGGATATCATTTCTATGTCCACCTTGTCAAGACCATTCAGGATCTTATAAACTTCAATCATCACCTCTCACAACCCCTCACTCTGATATACTCTATTGAAAACAAATCCAGCTTGTTCAATCTTTCCCCATGTGACAATGCACTCCTTCCAGGTATCAATCTATTTGTCTGCCTCTGAACTATTCTAACACATTCAGAGCCTTCCATACTAAGCAGGATAAAATTGCATATTGTATTCGAGATGTCGTCTCACCAATTCATTGCATAACTGAGGCAGCAATGTCTGCATGTCATTGGCTAAACAGTGCTGTGGGTCATCCTGAAGACTGGAAGGTGCCACAAAAATGCAAATCTTTCTTTCTTTATCTCATAAAGCAATTCAAAATGCATCAAAGCCTTTCAGGAACAATCATCATTTTCATTCCCTTTAGTGTCCAAAAATCTTCCAGTCTGAGTTTTGAACAGCAGATTTTAATCATCTCTCCTCAAGTATCCAGGGCCAATTTTACAACAGCTTGCAGAGCTAATAAACTGCACACAGAGACTGTAATCCTATGTTCCTCTTTATGCTATTTGTGTTTTGGCTTTTCTCATTGACCTTATGTCCACAAGCAGCATTCAAGAAATTAAAGACTGGGAATATGTAAAGAAAGCTCTTCACATCAAATCCTTTCAATAAATTAATTTCTGCATTATTGGGGCATGTGAGAAACTGAGGCTCTTAAATAGCTTCACTCCCACCAGCAGAATGCTAATAGAGTTTCATCATTACAACCGCTACTTGCACTCTTGTCTTTAGGAATCATAGTAACCAATCATCACTAGCAAAGGATGACAAAGGTAAGACACTCTCTCCACTGTTCCATTTGCAGAAGGTTTGGCTCATTTGTAAATGGCACATTGCCCGTACTGAACAGTAAATACCCCAAATCTGTGTTGAATTTGCAGACTTCAATCGAGATTGCAGTGCAGATGGTACACTTAGTCCCAATGAGTATTGCCAAGGCTAGAGTGGGGTGAAATGAAATAAATTAATCCTTAACCTTGTTCTGAATCCCTCCATACTCCATCCCCTTACTCTCTCTGTAGATGCCCCCAAACCTCCCCAGTCTTTGCGCTCCTATAATTCTGATCTCTTGCACATCCTCGATTTTGATCAGTCCATTTTTGATGACTTTGCTCTCAGCTGTTAGCTCTAATTTATGGAACTACCTCCCTAAATCTCTGGACTTCTCTCTCCTGTTTTAGGCCTCCTTAAAGCCTACCCTTCTGCCAAAAACTTTGTCCTCTGACATAATACCTCCCTTATGAGACTCGGTATCAAATATATACATAGAAAATATATATAAAATAATATCCACTAAGTTGATGTCATTCTTTTTTCCACTGATTGGGTCAAAGACAGGTATATGGAATTAGGCCACAGATCAGCAATGATCTCGTTAAATGATGGAACAGGCTTGAGGATGAATGACCTACTCTTGTTGCTATTTTGTTATGTTGCTATGATTAATGTTAAACATGATCTAGCCTCTAGAATATTGAGCGAACAGAAGATCAGAAATGACTGTGATACAGCAGAATAAGCAACCAACACTGAATAGGTTGATTGGAAATACAGTTGTTTGAACACGATCCTGATGAGTAGATGAACATTGTGGAATAACACCGCAGTAAGAGTCCTTTCATGCAGTGGACAAAAGAACTTCTACAGGAGTGAAAGACAAATGGAATAATACAATGCAGAAATTCACAATTCACTCGGACTTTAATTTGCGTTCATTTTCTGGGTGAACTTTCTCCATAGTATTGAGTAACAGATAACTTACACACAGATATCAGGAAGTTGCTTCACACAGGTAGCAGTCAATTTTGGAATGGATTCCCAAGAAAGCAAGTGAAGAAAATAATCAGGGTGTACCAAAGCGAAGTTGAGTGTAGGGCTGTTTTGGATTAATATATTGAGATTGAACAAATGACCTTCTCGGTCCACAAGTATCATGTCATAGAGTAAGAGAGTCATAGAGTCATACAGCATCGTCAGTCTAACTCATCCATGTTGATCAGATTTCACAAATTAAGCTAGTCCCGTTTGCCCGAATTTGGCCCATATCCATCTAAATCTTTCCTGTTCATATACCTGACCAAAAGTCTTTTAAATGTTGTAACTGTACCTGCATCTACCATTTCCTCTGGCAGTTCATTCCACATATGCACTACCCTCTGTGTGAAAAAGTTGCCCCTCAGGTCTTTTTCAAATCTTTCTCCGCTCAGCTTAAACCTATGCCCTCTTGTTTTGAATCTCCCCTACCTGAGGGAAAAGGCCTTTGCTACTCACTTTATCTATGCCCTTCATGATTTTATAAACCTCGATAAGATCACCCCTTAACCTCCTGCACTCCTGGGAAAAAGGTCCCAGCTGATGAAGCCTCTCCTTATAACTGAACCCTCCAGTCCCAGTAACATCCTTGTAAATCTTTTCCGTTCCCTTTCAAATTTAATAATAACCCTCCTATAGCAGGGTGATGAGAACTGTACACAGAACTCCAAAAGTGGCCTCACCAATGATTTGTACAGCCACAACATGACGTCCTATACTCAATGCTCTGGCTGATGAAGGCCAGCATGCTAAATGCCTCCTTCATCACCTGTGACATCACTTTAAAGGAACTATGTACCTGAACCCCTAGCTCTCTCTGTTTGATAACACTCCCCAAGGCTGTACCATTAACTGTGTTAGTCCTGCCCTGATTTGCCCTACCAATATGCACCACTTCGCATTCATCTAAATTAAACTCCAGCTGTCTATTGGCCCAACTGATCAATGTCCCGTTGTACACTGAGATAACCTTCTTTACTGTCCATTATACCATCAATTTTGGTGTCATGCACAACCATCCTTAGAATCCCTACAGTGTGGAAACAGGCCATTTGGTCCAAGAAGTCCACACCAACCCTCTGAAGAGCATCCCACCCAGAACCAATCCCTTACCCTATCCCTGAAACCCTGCATTCCCTGCTAATGCACATAACCTATACATCCCTGAACACTATAGTCAATTTAGCATGGCTAATCTGCCTGATTTGCACATCTTTGGACTGTGGGAGGAAACCAGAGCTCCTGGTAGAAAACTACGCAGACACAGGGAGAATGTGCCAACTCCACACACACACAGTCGTCTGAGGGTGGAATTTACCCCAGGTCCCTGGCACAGTGAGCAGCAGAGCTACCCAGTGAGCCACCATGCTGTCCAACTACGCTTCCTATATTCTCATTCAAATTGTTTATGTAAATGACAAACAACAGTGGACTCAGCACTGATCCCTGCAGAATACCACTGGTCAAATGCCTCCTGCAGAGTTCATGAGTCTCAGATATGTCCTTGAAAGTTATGTCAGTATCATTCTGTAATATGGCAGGATATTGGATGAAACTGTAGGGATCTTCTGGACTGTGATTTGAATGATTTTAATATGAAAAATTATCCAATTGCAGCAAATCTACTTGTGACAGATGTCATTTCAGTCTGAGATTTTCACTTGGTGACAGTGGTTATTACCACACATGGTCTAAATGTCTTGGTACCTGTAGTGATTGGAACCAGGTGGATCTTGTTGACTATGAGATCCTTGATTAAGGTTGTTAACCTGGGCCAGTCAGGAAAGCCTTGGTTAACCAGTATAACCAGGAAGTCTCTCCCCCTCACTTTTTCTTTCACATAGGCATTGTCCCTAGGTGCTCTGCTTGACACTGATTCTTTGGTCACGTGGGTGTTTTTTCTGGTGGTGGTATGTTAATGAAGTTATTTGCACACCTGGTTTTGTTTTACTGCATCTCACACCTGCGCATGCACAAAAAATAATATAACCAGAAGATTAGAATCTCCTCCGCCCATGGCCTGACTCCGAGCTGCCTGGGACATGGTCAGTATGCTCTGCACAAAGAAATAAAGGGTGACTTGGTGACGGGGTACCGGCCTCTCTGCAGTTATTTCGAGGGGGTACCAGATTGATGTATACAAAGTAATGAGGGGTACTCTCAGGATAGATAGGGAGAAACCTTTCCCCTTAGTTAAAGGGACAGTAACCAGAGGCACAGTTTTAGGGTAAGGAGCTGGAAGGTTACAAAGAATTTGAAAATAAAAGTAACCAGGAGGTTTAGAATCTCATCAGTTCAGGACACTGACTCTGACTCTGAACTGGCTGTAGACAGGCAATGTACTGTGCACAAGTAAATAAAGGGTAGCTTGGCAATGGGATACTGGTTTCTGAGCAGGTATTTCAGTGGCGATGGGAGAAAACAGGATGTGCCGGAAGAACATTCACTTGCAACAGTCATCTTGGAGTTGGGGCAAGCATTTCTGACATCATGCCTTTATTTGGGAAGCTTGACTCATTTGATCCTGCTGTCGAAAACTTGGACCAGTGTGTGGTAAGTGTGATATTTTTTCCAGGAAATGACATTGTGGCAGGTGAAAAGAAATGAGTAATCCTTCTGACTGCTTGCGGATCGGCAGCATTTTCAGTTATAAGGGGCTTCACATTCCCAGAGGCACCAGACACTGAAACCTTCCAAGAGTTAACAGAGTTGGTTAAGGAATATTATGACCCCGCACCTCCTCTAATTCTGAGATGCTATCGGTTTATTCGGCTGTTAGAGAACCCGGGGAATCAATATCGGGATTTTTGATGAGGTTGAGATGACTGGCAGAGGCATGTGATTTTGGGTTAACCCTGAATAAGATGCTGAGAGACCATTTGCTATGTGGGATGAATGATGTAACCATGCAAAAGCACTTACTAGCTGAGGCCCAACTGGACTTCATGAGGCACTACAACTGGTTTTGTCATTAAAAAATGTAGCAAGTGGAGCATGGGAGCAACAGAGCATCCCAATGGAAGAGGACACTCTCACCTGTCTGACTGAGCTTCACGCAGGGCATATCCTGAGCAGAGAGGCCCTAGGCCAGCTCACAGCAGAACCCCACAGCCAAGTGGCTAAAAAATTCTTCAGGATCTGGACCAGCAAGCCATTGTAGTTGCTGCTGGTATATGGGCTCAAGACAGTAAAGAAGTCCTACCAGGCCCCCTGACTTGATTAAAAAAAAAACTTGTAGACCAGTACCCAAGAGAGTTCACATCCTGGAAAGCCCACCTACATGTGGGTTGGAACAATTAAATTATTTAGCAAAATCCAAATCAGAAATGATTAAAATTAATGTTTGGTGAAATGGTCACCCTGTTCATATGGAAGTCGATACTAGTGCAGCTGTATCTGTGTTTGCAGAATCTGTCTTTAACAAGATTCGCTCAGGACTCCAACCCTTACATTTGCGCAAGGCCTCAGCCAGACTGAGAACCTACAGTGGGGAACAGTTGCAGATTAAGGGTATGACTTTGGTTCCAGTCTCCTTTGAGAAGCAGTTGGTGCAGTTACCACTGATGGTAGTAAAAGGCTCGGGCCCAAGACTTTGGGTGGAATTGGTTGCGAAAGATACCCCTAGATTGACTCAACATTTTTCGATTTAAAAAATTGCTGCTTCTGTGAAGACCTGGTGAAATACCCAGGAGTGTTACAGGAAGGTCTTGGAATTATCAAAGAGGGCAAAGCCACTTTATATGTTGACTAGGAATCAATTCTGAGATTTTTCAAGGCCCGCGAGGTGCTATTTGCCTCGTGGACAAAAGTAGAGGTGGAAATCAGGAGGCTGGAGAGCGAAGGAATTATCACTGCAGTGCAGTTTGCTGAATGGGCAGCACTGGACGTACTGATTGTGAAGCCTGGTGGCTCAGTTCACCTTTGTGGGGATTTTAAACAAATGGTAAACTGTTTCTTGCAGCTGGGTAAATACCCAATCCCTCGTATAGAGGACTTGTACACAAAGTTTGGGGGGGTGGTGGGGGGGCTGTCCTTTATGAACCTGGATGTGAGCCACGCCTCCTGCAACAGCATGAGGAGCCCCAGAAGTATGTTACAAATAATACTATAAGGATTTATACCAATATACAAGGCTGCCATTTGGGGTATCATCAGCCTGCACCCTTTTCCAATGGACCATGGAGAAAATTTTACAAGGGCTACCAGGTGGGCATATGCCTTAGAAGGGAAAAATGTGTGTTCCAGGTGACGCAAGTGACCTACTTGGGTTACAGAGCCAACAAGACGGGGTTACGCTCAATAGAAGATAAAGTGAGGGGGATCAAAGGAGCCCCGGCTCCCACATCTGTACCAGAGCTTAGGCCTTTCCTTTGGTTAGTGAATTATTATGGAAAATTCGTAGGTAACCTGGCCTCTTGCCATCTTGGCACGCTTACACCTGCTACTGAAAAAGGGTCAGTTTCCTTTTATTCATTCACAGGATGTGGGTGTTGCTGGCTAGGCAACATTTATTGCCCATCCCTAATTGCCCAGAGAGCAGTTAAGAGTCAACCACCTTGCTGTAGGTCTGGATTCACACGGAGGCCAGACCAGGAAAGAATGGCGGTTTCCTTCCCTAAAGGACATTAGTGAACCAGATGGGTTTTTCCCGACAATCGGCAATGGGTTCACGGTCATCATTAGATTCTTAATTCCAGCTATTTATTGAATTCAAATTCCAGCATTTGCAGGATTCAAACCTAGGTTCCCAGAACATTATCTGGGTCTCTGGGTTAACAGTCAAGTAATAGTATCACTAGGCCATCACCTCCCCTATTGGAAATGGTCACATAGCTGAGAAGTAGCCTTTAGGGAAATGAAAAAGCATCTATCATCATCTAAGGTGTTGGCCCACTACGATCCAAAGCGAGAGGTAGTGCTGACATACAATGCTTCCCTGTACAGTATCAGAGTGGTGTTGGCTCGCTGGTGGTCCAACGGAAAGGAATGCCTGATAGTTATGTTTCCTGGACTTTGGCTGATGCCAAATGCATGTGTGTCCAGATAGAAAAGGAAGGTTTGGCGGTCATTTTTGGTGTGAGGATGTTCCACCAGTACCTTTACAGACAGAAATTTGTCATAGTAACAGATCACAAACCCCTGCTAGGGCTACTGAAGGAAGACAAGGTGGTGCGGCCCATAGCTTCCAGCAGAATTGAGCGGTGGGCCCTTATTCTCAGCGTGTACAGTACAAGTTACAGCACCATCCAGGAAGCCAAGTGGCTAATGCGGATGCCTTGAGCTGCCTCCCATTGGCAGATACTCTATCTGCTCAGCCACCCCTGGAAGAGTGCATTCTGGTTCTGAACTTCCTGGACGCCCTTCATCGCTGACAATATCCTGACTGTGGACACAGAAAGATCCTGCCCTGGCCAAACTAAAACAACTGGTGGTCATGGGGGAAACAGAAGGGCCATCGCAACCAGAATTGAAATCTTTCTAAACCCGCAAGACCAGATCACAGTAGAGGACGGCATATTATTGTGGGAAGCAAGTGTGATTGTCCCGAGTAAAGGTCACTGCCAGCTACTGCCCGAACTCCGCCAGAGTCATCTAGGGGTTTCCAAGGTGAAGATGCTAGGAAGAAGCTATGTCTGGTGGCCAGGGTTGGATGCAGACATTGGTGGGGCAGTGCCCAGAGTGCCAACAAAGACAAAAGTGCCACTAGCTGCACACCCACCCACATCCATGGGAATGGCTAGGTAAACCCTGGACTTGGTTGCGTGTCAACTATACCTGTCCATTCCTGGCCTCAATGTTCCTGATCATTGTGGATGCCCCTTAAAGTGGATGGATGTGCATAACGTCCGTTCGGCAAACACAGGAATGATGATTGAGAAGCTGCAAGTATTGTTTGCGATAGAGTCCCAGAAGTACTAGTCAGACAATGGGCTTCATTTACTGGCAGGGAAATTGAATTTTTCTTAAAGTTAAATGGCTTTTGGCATGTAAGGACAGATCCATACCATCCATTGTCCAATGGTCTCATAAAAATAGTGGTCCAACCGTTGAAAGCAGGCTTAAAGAAGTAGCCTACAGCCTCACTTGATATCTAACTGTCCCGGCTCATGTTCAATTATAGGACCACTCTGCATGCAACAACAGGGATAGCTCCAGCAGAGTTGCTGATGGGGAGACGACTCCGCACCAAGTTAAACCTGATATTTTCAGACCTAGGGGGGAGGGTGAAACGGCAGCAGGAATGCCAATGCCGGCCACATGCCACCTCTAAGCAAGAGAGACAGTTTAATTCAGGGGGTAGAGTTTGGTGCTAGAGCAATGGGAATGGCCCTGCATGGGTAAAAGGGGAGATGGGCGCGAGGTCAGGTCCCAACACTTACAAAGTTCGAATAAGTGATACAGTCCTGAACAAACATGTAGATCACCTGAAAGCTGTTACCTCACAAACGGGGCAGGAGGAAACCTTACCTGCCCCCGCTCAGGACAGCCAGAAGGCCTGTCAGAAACCACAGGTTCTTCCCCCTCTGTGTAGTGTCGAGGAAACCTCAGAGTCTGAGATGGGTGCAGCCTTGATACTGTTGCCGCTGGAAGAAGAGGAGGAAACTCCCGAGACATTCTGGACACGAGTGACAGACTATGGTCTGGTACACTTCATCCGTGTCTGAGTCCCAGTCAGAGGAATTGGACCTGGGGCATAAACATTGCAAGAAAAGTTACAAGAGAAAGAGCAGTCCTACATCCCCAGATTTTGGAAGGGTTGGGGGGAAGAAATGTAGTGTTTGGAACCAGCTGGATCTTTTTGACTACAAGATCCTTGACTAGAGTTGTTAACCTGGGCCAATCAAAAAAGCCCTGGCTGACCCATGTAACCAGGAGGTGTCTCCTGGTGGGCCTGCTCCCGGGCCTGGCCAAGCTGGCCATTACTAGGACCAGGCAGTGGGCCGTGGAGGGGGTCGTTGTGGCCAACTGCCCGCCCCTTTCTCGTGGCTACGTCCGCGCCCGGGTGTCCCCGGAGAAAGAGAACGCGGTGTGCACCCGCGCTCTCGATGCCTTTCGGGAGGGATGGGCACCGTGGGGGTGTGGAGTGCTTTATTTCTCCCACAAACTCTATTTTGATTTGATCCCTACCCTCCCCTTCCCTTTTTCTTTCACATAGGCATTAACCTTACCGGGGCTCTGCTTGGTAGTGGTTCTTTGGTCACATGGGTGTTTTTCCTGGTGATGGACTATCACTAAAGTTATTTACACACTTGGTGTTTTTACTGTGTCTCACAGCTGCACACACAAAAAGGAAAATACAATCAGGGGAATTCAAAAAATACAAAGCAAAAAAAAAAGGTGATTAGAAAAAGAAATGAAACAATAACCAGGAGGTTTAGAATCTCCTCAGTTCAGGGGACTGACTCTGAGTTGGCTGGTCACTGACGGTGTACTGATGCACTAGTGAATGGAGGGCACTTTGGTTACTGGACCCAGCCTCTCTGCTGTTGTTTCAGTGTGGACTAGGCCTCCCTGTGTAGGACCACAGCACTGTGTGGAGGCATTTGTAGGCCGAAAATGTTCCGCGCATGCAGACCAATGGTGCCCCGTTTGAAGGACAGAAAAATAACCAGGAGACTTAGAATCTTCTCAGTTCAGGGGACTAACTCCAAGTTGGCTGGCCACAGCCTGTGTACTGCACGCAAGTAAATAAAGGGTGACTTGGTGATGGGATACCTGCTTCTGTGCAGTTATTTCAGTATCCATTAACTAACAGGGTAGATGAGAGGTTTTCCTTACTTATAAAGAGAGATTGAGCAGTTTAGGCCTTTATGTTCTGGAGTTTAGAAAAATGAGAGAAAATGTAATTGAGGTGTATAAAATGCTGAAGGGAATTGACAAAGTCAACACAGAGAGGATGTGATTCCTCATGTGAGGCAAACTAAAATGAACAGTCATTGTTTTAGGATAAGGGTTAGCAGATTTAAAATAGAGATGAGGAGAAATTTCTTCCCTCAAAGGGTCATAAATCTATGGAATTGACTACCTCAGAGTGCAGTGGATGAGGGAGCATTGAATAAAGTTAAGGAGCAAACAGATTCTCAATAAGTAACGGGTTACGGAGAGTGGACAGGAAAGTAGATTTCAGGTCAAGATAAGATCAGCAACAGCAGTATTAAAAGGCAGACTAGGCTCGAGGGGCTGAATTTCCTACTCACAGAGTCATAGAATCATACAGCACGGAAACAGACCCTTCAGTCCAATTAGTCTATACCAACCATAACCCCAAACTAAACTAGCCCCACCCCTACGCTTGGTCCATGCCCCTTTCGACATTTCTTATTCATGTACTTATGCAAATGTCTTTTAAATGTTGTAACTCTACTCACATCCACCACTTCCTCAGGAAGTTTATTCTACACACAATCTACCGTTGGTGTAAAAAAAAATTGCCCCTCATATCTTTTTTAAATCTTTCTCCTCTCACCTTGAAAATATGCTGCCAGTCTTGAAATTTCCCACCTCAGGAAAAGACACCTGCCATTCACCTCACCTATACCCCTCATTATTTTATAGACCTCTATAAGATCACCGCTCAACAGCCTATGGTCCAGTGAAAAAAAGGTCCTAGCCATCCAGCCTCTCCTTATTACTCAAACTCTCCATTCCCAGCAACATCCTGGCACATCTTTTCTGAACCCGCTCCAGCTTAGTAATATCCTTCCTATAACAGTGCAGCCAGAATTGCACACAGTACTCCAGAAGAGGCCTCACCAACATCCTGTACAACTCAATATAACATCCCAACTCTTATACTCAGATGTCTGAGCAATGAAGGCAAGCGTGCTAAATGCCTTCTTAACCATCCTATCTATATGTGACGCAAACTTCAAAGAATTATGTACTTGAGCCTGCAGAGCAGAACAGTGGCTCAGTGGTCAGCACTGCTGCCTCACAGTGGCAGGGACCCTGGTTCAATTCCAGCCTTAGGTGATTGCATGGAGTTTGCATGTTCTCCCTGTGTCTGCGTGGGTACCCTCTGGTTTCCTCTCACACTCCAAAGAGTGAGGTGGATTGGCCACAGTGGGGAACGCAGGGGTGGTAGTGTCAATGGGCCAGATGGCCTACTTCCACACTCTACTGATGGCCCTACTTCTGATTATATAAGTCCTGCCTTTGTTTGTTTTACCAAAATGCAAAACCTTGCATTTATCCAAATTATACTCCATCTGCCACTCTTCAGCCCATTGACCTATATGATCAAGATCTCTTTGTAATCTCCTGTTCCTCGTTCTTATGTTCTAACCCATTAGTGTAATGAAAGATCCCTTATGGACAGA
Organism: Rhincodon typus; assembly: GCF_021869965.1. Classification (NCBI taxonomy): domain Eukaryota; kingdom Metazoa; phylum Chordata; class Chondrichthyes; order Orectolobiformes; family Rhincodontidae; genus Rhincodon; species Rhincodon typus. Next base: position 10,381,179 of record NC_063342.1, read on the forward strand.
AATTGATCTTGTATCTTGTACTTTTATTTCTCCAATTTTACTGCCCCTTGCGGACCACTTGTCTACTTAGACATCCAACGTCAACTAATTAGTTCTGATTTAATGAAGCTAAAAGTCTGACTCTGATGTAAAGGAAAAGCCAAAACCTACAGACTGAGCATCACAAAGGAAGGATTAAGAGGAGCAAAAGAAAATCAAAGCAATCCTGCCGATGACATCAAAGCAAACAGTGATTATTTAAACATATCAAAACACAGTGTGAACATTGGAGAAACTTTATTCATCTATTTCCTGTTGGTCAAGCTGGAGATGTAACTTACAAATCTTTAGAAGTATCAACAATTGGGTTGATGGCCATTGGTTTGGGCTGTGGCTGTACTTCCAATCGAGAACCACGTGGCCTTGGGAAGAACACAGAAGCACTTCATGTCTCACAAAAAAAAATACAAAGGAAGCAATGAGCAGTAATTTTGTAATGTCCTTGTCTCCAACTCATGAACCTGACAGATATCAGCTGTAGTGCACTGAACAACATTTCTACCAACAGTTTAGACTCAAGTGCGTCAGTAAGGTGAGACCTGAGCTACTGTGCCTTGTTGGTGGCGTCACTTCAGAGAGAAATAGGCTCCAGGTGTGAGATGAACTGTTCTTCAGTCTGAGCCTCTACACCAGGATCTCAGTATGATATCTCTTGTGTCAATCCAACAAGGCAATCATGTAAAGAAAGAAAGACATGTACATAAACGTTCTTTCATGATATCGTATTATCTCTTCGAAACAAAATAGAGTTTTGTAAAGTCTAGTTAATTTTTTTTGCAAAAAAATGCAATATTTCATTTTGGACACAGAAAAGTTTCACAAGAAACACATGGTAGGGAGCAGGTAATCTTTTTTTTAAGGCATTCCCTCAGCACTATGCTGGAGTAATCAGCTAAGAATATGTGTCTTGGTTCCTACAATGGAACTTGAACGCAGTGGACGACAGAATCTTACAAGTGACATGGAGATGGGACCAAGAAGGGAATTGGAAAGGTTGAAAGAGCTCCGGATGCCATAAATCAGGAACAACAACAGAAGTTGCCAGAAAAGCTCAGCAGGTCTGGCAGCATCTATGAAGAAAAATCAGAGTTAACATTTCAGGTCCTGCGACCGTTCCTCAGATCCGTACTGAGGAAGAGTAACAGGAGCTGAAAGGTTGACTCTGATATTTTCCTTCACAGATGCTACCAGACCCACTGACCTTTTCCAGCAACTTCTGTTTTGTTTGTGAATTGGAAAGGTCAAGGTGGCTCATCCAATGCTTGTCCTTTTTGAGAGTTATCTTGCCAGAGATGGGCACAACACATCTGGCTGGTGGAATGGGTAGCAAAATAAGTAGGGAATTGAGATGGGAAGGGGCCTGATGGACAGAAAGTTTTGATAGGTACTCAGCTGTGTTTTTGCAGGTGAAGCTTGAGTATGGAGGCCAGTAGCTCTGAGAGTTCAGCCTCCCAGTATCAGGACCAGGGATAGGATTGGAGTGGACTGACCAGAAGGATAGAAAATCTGACAAACTTATGAGCTTCCACTTTGAATTTCTGTTGACAGAACAGAAAATCAGAAGTTCTATTCTACTACTAATGGTCTGGTGTCAAGGGGCTTTGCCCAAACAAATGGTTCCGTCTCCGTAAGTGACACGGGACCTTGTTTGTTTTATATTTTTCTTCGTATAGTATGGGTGTCACTGGGCAGGCCCAGTGAGAAGGTAGTGGTGGTGAGCTGCCTTTTTGAGCCTCTGTAGTCTACATGCTATAGGTAGAACCACAATGCCTTAATTTTGTCAGGTTTTCAAGATGAATACCCTGACTTTTGAAGCTCAGTCATCATTAAGGATTAGATTGCGGACTACTTGGAAGAGCATGGTGAAATTGGGCAGAGTCATCATGGCTTCATGAAGGGGATGTCATGCCTGATGAATCAGATGGAATTCTTTGAGGAGGTGATGAGCAAGTTAGACAAGGGAGAGTCAGAAGATGTGATCTATTTGGATTTCCAGAAGGCCTTTGACAAGGTGCCTCAAGGGAGATAGGACCATGGTGTTAGGGGCAAGGTGTTGGCATGGGTAGAGGATTGGTTGACTGGCAGAAGGCAAAGAGTAGAGATAAAGGATTCACTTCAGGATGACAGCTGATGACTAGTGTAGTTCCACAGGGGTCCACGTTGAGACCACAAATGTCACACTATACATTAATGAGATAGTAGGAACTGCAGATGCTGGAAAATCTGATGCTGCTTGGCCTGCTGTGTTCATTCAGCTCTACACCTTGTTATCTCTATACATTAATGATCTGGGTAAAGGAAATGTAGGTATTATTGCAAAGTTTGCAGATGACACAAAGAAAAGAGGAGGGACAGGTCGTGTTGAGGAACTGGGGAGGCTGCAAACCAAGTCTAGAATGCATAATGGGAAACAATTACCATGATCCACAAGAGTGTAATTGTGACAGATAAGGAGAGTGAGCAAAAAAAAAACTGGCATATGGAATACAATGCAGCAAAATATGAGGCTGTGCTCTTTGGTAGGAAGAATAGAAAAGCAGTCTATTTCTAAATGTGGAAAGTCTTTGGAAATCTGAAACACAATGGAATTTGGAAGTTCTCATTCAGGATTCTCTTAATATTAACAAGCAGGTTCAGTTGGCAGTTTTTGGAAGTAAAATGCAATGTCAGCATTCACTTCAAGAGGGCAAGAATACAAGAGCAGAAATTTTCTACTGAGGCTGTACAAGGCTCTAGTCAGTCTGCATTTGGAATATTGTGAGCTGTTTTGGGACTGGTATCTAAGGAGGTATATGCTGGCATTGGAGGGGGTCCAGAGGAGGTTTACAAGAATGATCGCAGGCAGGAAGGACTTGTCATATGAAGAACCAATGAGAACTCTGTGTCTGTACGCGATGGAGTTTAGAAGGATGAGGGGGGATTCTGATTGAAACTTACAGAATACTGAGAAGACAGAGTGGATATGGAGAAGATGTTTACATGAGTAGGAGAGACTGGGACCGAAGGGCACAGCCTCAGAGTGAAGGGATGGCCCTTTGGAGCTGAGATAAGGAGGAATTTCTTCTGCCAGAGGGAGGTCAATCTGTGGAACTTAATCTCCACAGCCCTCTGCAGCAATAAGTCATTGAGTGCATTTAAGACAGAGATAGATAGGTTCTTGATTAGCAAGGAGATCAAGTGTCACAGGGAGGGGGCAAGAGAATGGGGTTGGGAAACATATCAGCCATGATCGAATGGCAGAGCAGACCCATTGGGCTGAATAGAACATAGAACATAGAACATTACAGCGCAGTACAGGCCCTTCAGCCCTCGATGTTGCGCCGACCTGTAAAACCAATCTGAAGCCGATCTAACCGACATTATTCCATTATCATCCATATGTTTATCCAATGACCATTTAAATTCTCTTAAATTTGGTGAATCTACTACTGTTGCAGGCAGGGCATTCCACGTCCTTACTACTCTCTGAGTAAAGAACCTACCTCTGACATCTGTCCTATATCTATCACCCCTCAATTTAAAGCTATTTCCCCTCGTGCTAGCCATCACCATATGAGGAAAAAGGCTCCTACTGTCCACCCTATCTATTCCTCTGATCATCTTGTATGTCTCTATTAAGTCACCTCTTAATCTTCTTCTCTCTAACGAAAACAGCCTCAAGTCCCTCAGCCTTTCCTCATAAGACCTTCCCTCCATACCAGGCAACATCCTGGTAAATCTCCTCTGCACCCTTTCCAATGCTTCCACATCCTTCCTATAATGCGGCAACCAGAACTGTACGCAATACTCCAAGTGCGGCCACACCAGAGTTTTGTACAGCTGCAACATGACCTCATGGCTCCAAAACTCAATCCCTCTACCAATAAAACCTAACACACCGTACGCCTTCTTAAGAACCCTATCAACCTGGGTGGCAACTTTCAGTGATCTATGCACATGGACACCGAGATCTCTCTGTTCATCCACACTACCAAGAATCTTACCATTAGCCCAGTACTCTGTATTCCTGTTACTCCTTTCAAAGTGAATCACCTCACACTTTTCCGCATTAAACTCCATTTGCCACCTCTCAGACCAGCTCTGCAGCTTATCTATGTCCCTCTGTAACCTGCAACATCCTTCCACACTATCCACAACTCCACCAACTTTGGTGTCATCCGCAAATTTACTAACGCATCCTTCTACGCCCTCATCCAGGTCATTTATAAAAGTGACAGACAGCATTGGCTCCAAAACAGATCCTTGAGGTACACCACTAGTAACTGAACTCCAGGATGAACATTTCCCATCAACCACCACCCTCTGTCTTCTTACAGCTAGCCAATTTCTAATCCAAACCGCTAAATCACCCTCAATCCCATGCCTCCGTATTTTCTGCAATAGCCTACCGTGGGGAACCTTATCAAACGCTTTACTCAAATCCATAAACACCCCATCAACCGCTTTACCCTCATCCACCTGTTTGGTCACTTCTCAAAGAACTCAATAAGGTTTGTGAGGCATGACCTACCCTTCACAAAACCGTGTTGACTATCCCTAATCAAATTATTCCTTTCTAGATGATTATAAATCCTATCTCTTATAATCCTTTCCAACACTTTACCC
>NC_063342.1:10386222-10402259 GCF_021869965.1 Rhincodon typus
CACATTTCAATTGTGCCCAGTCCCTGCAGTTTCCTTCTCCATCCTATACACCCTAAATCTTGCCTAATCACCTCATAATTGCCTTTCCCCCAGCTATAACTCTTGCCCTGTGGTATATACCTATGCCTTTCCATTGCTAACCGAATTGTGGTCACTATCGCCAAAGTGCTCACCTACCTCCAAATCTAACACCTGGCCTGGTTCATTACCCAGTACCAAATTCAATGTGGCCTCGCCTCTTGTTGGCCTATCTACATACTGTGTCAGGAAACCCTCCTGCACACATTGGACAAAAACTGACCCATCTAAAGTACACGAACGATAGCGTTTCCAGTCAATATTTGGAAAGTTAAAGTCCCCCATAACAACTACCCTGTTACTTTCGCTCCTATCCAGAATCATCTTTGCAATCCTTTCCTCTACATCTCTGGAACTTTTCGGAGGCCTATAGAAAACTCCCAACAGGGTGACCTCTCCTTTCCTGTTTCTAACCTCAGCCCATACTACCTCAGCGGACGAGTCCTCATCAAACGTCCTTTCTGCCACCGTAATACTGTCCTTGACTAACAATGCCACAGCACCCCCTCTTTTACCACTTTCCCTGATCTTACTGAAACATCTAAACCCCGGAACCTGCAACAACCATTCCTGTCCCTGCTCTATCCATGTCTCCGAAATGGCCACAACATCGAAGTCCCAGGTACCAACCCATGCTGCAAGTTCACCCACCTTATTCCGGATGCTTCTGGCGTTGAAGTAGACACACTTCAAACCACCTTCCTGCCTGCCGGTACACTCCTGCGACCTTGAAACCTTATTATATAATGGCCTAATTCTGCTCTGAGATCTATTCGTCGAAATCTTATCGCAGTCAAACCATCCTTCAAAGCAAGAAATCTCCAGATCACAGTTTACAGGTCATTTCCTGCTCTCCACAATCTGCTAAAGGTGCTTCCTCCACCATTATAAACAAACTTCACTAGAATCCACTTTCTAAATGCCTCCACCTCACTACACTTATTTAAAGCCTTCTGAAACTCCTTGCTTAATTCCATTCCCAAGCTCTGAATTTTATTCATTCTCCTTCTTAGGAGTTTTATCCCTTCAGTCCATCTTGTTAAGCACTTTCCTAACCTCTGACCAAGAAGAGCAGGGCACAAGTGGAAATTGTTGTTGCCAATCAATTCAGTGACCTTGTATTCAGCTGTTTTGCCAAAAATCCACAAGTCTTCTATGAATAAACTTTTTATTATACCCTGATTGGGCTTTATAGATTTCTTTTTATTGTGTGGGCAAAGTTCAAAGATGCAGCAGTGTTATAATAATGAAACAGAACCCCATAGTGTTTATAAGCATTTATTTTTACTTCTCACTCCAAAATGTGATATTTTTAAGGGAAAGCCACAGGTGTAAACATTCACTCAGAAACACACATACACGCATGCAAATACGTGCACAGTCACACATACACACATGCATACACAAATATACTCACACACACATACACAAACTCACACACATACATACACACACATGCATGCACATGCATACGCTCACTCATACATACACACACTCTCACACACCTACACACCCACACAACCAGACAAACATACACACAAAAACAAAACCACCCACTCACACACACCCACCCTCACAGAAACACCTGCACATTCCTACACACACACAAACCCAAGCACCCACCAATACACATCCCCACATGCACACAAACCCACGCACACGCACACACACACACACATACCCACCAACAACATCCACACACACGTGCGCACACATGCACACACACACATACCCACCAACAGCATCCACATACACGCGCACACACACATGCACGCATACCCACCAACAACATCCACACACATGTGCGCGCGCGCACACACACCCGCCAACAACATCCACACACACACACACACACACACACGTACCCACACACAAACCAATGTACCCACCAACAACACCCACACACACACACACCCGCACATACACGCACACACCAATACACATCAGTACACACAAACCCATGCCCCCACAAACACACATCCCCACACACACACACACACACACACACACACACACACTCACACACAAGCCCACGCACCCACCAACACACATCCACACACACACACATACACACAGACACAAAAGCTCAGTAAAGCAATTGACTCTTGCATCCTATTAATCGCTGAGTCATGTGACTATGTGTATATTTCCTTCCCATTGATGAATGGTGTGGTGGAGCCTGTGTTCTGGGTTTTTCTTACTGTGGCCGAATGGGCATTGAGGAAGGAATTGGTCCCCTAACTGAAGAATTGCATTGCACGAAGACAAGCTGACAGCATATTGATCAAGACACAAATTTTTGCCAAAGTTCATGAAGCCAATTTAAAAACTCTGCTAAAGCTGTGAGAGTCCTGTAGGCCCTTTGTTCCTGTGACCAAAGAGAGACCTTCATCACTACATTGAAGGGGAAGAGAGAATTGGAGATAACACCCCAGACAGCTGCTTGGGTTCATTCAAGCATGGCTTTGAAGAAGGATTCCAGAGAAAATACATCTGAAGGCTTCCAACAGAGCAGTAATGTAATTGAAAAGCAGTTTAATAGGCTAAAGTCTTATTTCCTCATATGGCACCATATAAAAGAATTATAAAGATAAAAATTATAAGAAGAATTCGAAAAAAAAATTAATAATCAACAATTCACTGTTACAGCTGGAATTATAGACTCATAAGAGTCATACAGCACGGAAAGAGATGCTTAGGTCCAACTGACTGACCAAGTTTCCCAAAGTAAACTCGTCCCACTTGCCTGTGTTTGGCCCATATTACAGCAGACTGGTCACCTGCTCCAGAAGGCATGTCATGTTGTAAAAGATATGATGGAGAAATGTACTTGTGTGTAAGTCTTGTTCCTGTGTATGTTTTACTTTTGGGGCCATCCTGTTCGACCCAGCAGAGATTCATGAACACTCTGTGATCTGTTACTGTAAGTTTTAAAGTTATTGAGTGTTTGATGTGCGTGAAACGTCTCTGTAGAAAATTGAAGCAGAATTAGTACAAGAATAATTCATGTTAAATTCATGTTCCACTTGCTTGAAAGTAAATGTTCCATTTGATGTAAGTGGAATGCCTAAGAGGATCTCTCTCTGAGCTTGGGGTGTAACAAATTTCAATATTCAAGACAGTGGAAGAAGTGAGGTCTATCAATGAAGGTTTGAAGACTCCTTTTTCCTTCCCTGTGGCCGATAGAGAGTGTTGTTTGCTAACTGTTTGAAAAGCCTTTCTTTGAAGCAAAAGTGTTGTTCAATTGAAAGAGTGTTGCGGAGATTGCGTGTAAGTGTGGGGAAACATCTGTCTTCGTAAGGCTGTGATTAAACATGCCTGTCTCAGTTTAATGTTGTGGAAAGTCAAGTTGTAGGTTGATTGCACTTAGAAAGGTTATAGACTTCCTTTCATTTAGGCTAAATAGATTGCATTTCTTAACCTCGTTGCATTCAGAAAATTTGAAGAAAAGATAACAAGTCAGGAAAGGTATCATTTCATTGGAGACAGTTCGGAGAAGGTGAACTAAGATGTTCCCTGGTGAGGAGGGATTGTCTTATGAGCAAAGGTTAAACAGATTGGAACTCTATTCACTGGAGTTTAGAAGAAAAGAAACATATTGGATTCTAAGCGCCCTGACAAGGTAAATGATGACCAGATGTTTCCCCTGAGTCTAGGGCCAAAGGACATAGTCTCACAATAAAGGGGCACCAATTTAAGACTGAGATGAGAAGGAATTTCTTCTCTGAGGGTTGAGTGTCTTTGGAACTGCTTGCCACAGAGAGCTGTGGGGATTGATCCCTTGTACGTATTAAAGGCTGAGAGATTTTTGATGAGTCGGGGAATCAAGGGTTCGAGGGAAAATGCTGGAAAGTGGCCATGAGGAACTCTCAGTACAAGTGCTAATCTTTGCAGCAGTGCATATCTGTGAGAAAACTCTTTCATCTGGGTATGTTAGTCACTGCATTCAAAACTTCCTGAAGCTCAAAACTTCAGCATTGTGCTTGATTTCCCTTAAATATTTTCGTTTGTTTTCAGTGTCAGCCTGACCTCTCTTTAAAATGCTTGGTGGTGTAGCTTTTCTCAGAAATATTGCACTATTGCAGAACATGGTAATTGTCTCCCATTACACATTCTAGACTTGGTGTGCAATTGGTAAGGCGTACAACAAAACTCTTTGTACTCACAAATAAAGCCAATTTCAAGATTTATGTGACCTTTTTCTTGATGTGTGAACCTTAATAATCAGTGTACACAGGCCCTGCAATCTTGGGGACCAATATCAAGGAATCAAAAATGACAAATAATCGCAAATGAATAAGATTTAAGAAGACTCTTAAAAGGGGAGAGCTAGAGATGGAAACTTTTATGGAGGGAATTTGAGATCTTTGAGCTTTAGCTGCTGAAAGCATGTATATCAAAAGTGGAGTAATGACAATCTGGGATGAACAAGAAGAGAGAAGTTCATAGAATTGGAGACATGGTGAAATGTGAATCAAAACTCTGTATCCACAAGTAATACCAATTTTAAGATTTTTCATATTGTTTTCATGGGATGTCAGTGTCACTAACAAAGGGCAATCTTTGTTGGCCATCCCTAAGTGCTTGGCCATTTTAGAGCCAGTTAAGACTCAACTAGATTGCTGTTTGTCTGGAGTCACACGTAAGCCAGACCAGGCAATGATGGCATATTTTTTTCCATGGAGGGAATTAGTGAATCAGATAAGTTTTTACAACGGTCAGCAGTGGTTTCATAGTCACCATTACCGATCGATTCCAAGATTGTGTGATTGAATTCAAATTCCACCAGCTGCGGTGATGTGATTGAAATTCACATGCCCAGGGCATTAGGTGGGGCCTCTAGATTAACAGACCAGTGAAATTACCATCCAAGCCACCATTTCCCTCTACAGAGGTTAGTGTGGAGCAGCACAGTGGTTCAGTGGTTAGCACTGCTGCCTCATAGCACCAGGGACCCGGGTTTGATTCCAGACTTGGGCAACTGTCTCTGTGGAGTTTGTACGTTTTTCCCTGCGTCTGCGTGGGTTTCTTCTGGATGCTCCCACTGTCACAAACATGTGCAGGTTAGGGTGGATTGGCCATGCTAAATTGCTTCTAGTGTCAAGGGATGTGCAGCCTAGACAGGTTAACCATGGGAAATGCAGGGTTACGGGGATGGGGTGGGTCTGGTTGAGATGCTCTTTGGAGGGTTAGTGTGTACTTGATGGGCTGAATAGCCTGCTGCCACACTGTAGGGATTCTGTGATTCTATGGAGTTATAATTTCAGCCAAGCACTGGCCTGTTGGTACTGCAGCTGTGGTATAAATTTGAAGCACAGATGCATTTAGAGATAGAAGTACAGATAGCGATAGACTAATAGCTAAAGATAGTGATGCAGACAGTTATAGACATTTAGATAGAATCAGTTACAGATATGGTGGATGATAAATTTACAGTTGCAGTTTGAGTCAAATAATAGATTGGTTTAGAGCTAAGAACAGCGATCACTTAGTGGAGGGAATTATAGATACAGTTGGTGATCAAGGTTGACACAGATCGAGTTACAGGGAGAGATTACCTGTTTGTCCTTCAGTCCAGACAGCAAGGCATTCATGAAGCCAAATTTCCAGGAGTGAAAATGATATAATGTGCGAAAGCAATTCCCCTTATCCCAAATTGTGGGTTTGGGGATTGACTGTAAAGTTTGTAAGAGTGATGCCAACCCAAATGGACACTGAGATGATCAATTATAATGCCACAGTGGTGCTCCAAATGGTGGAACCATGTCTGGGATCACACCAACACTGCAAACACCAAACATCTGAACGTGACCTTGAACAGAGAGTTGAGCAACAAATGGTACAATGTTCAATGTATCCATAACTCCAGTTCCAATGAGCAATCATGATGGAATTTAGGAAGCACCAAACACGTTTCATCCTGATGTTCAATTGGCTACAGCTTTGATGGAATCGCCAAGGTCAAATTGGCGGAAGAATGGTGGCGATGGGGAATTCCCTCTCACAAGACTCTGTCCCTGAACACAGGGTTCATGGATTGTAGATGCACAGCTATAATTGGATATTCTGTCAGCCAATTAAATGAGCCCTCAGGGCCTAATTTCCCCTCGCTCAATTTACAGGGATATGGTACAGCAATGACGGAATTACAAGGCTAGTAACCCCAAGTTGTTAAGAAGGCTTGTAGGATGCTGGGATTTATAAATTAGAGGCACAAAGTATAAAACTAGGAAGTGAAGCTACACCTCTACAAATCATTGGACAGACTACATTTGGAGTATTGTGTTCAGTTCTGGACCCCTTATTTAAGGAAGGATGTTAAACCTGGGAGAAAGTTCAAAGTAGATTTGTCACAATGATACCAGGAGTGAAGGAAAGTGTAAAGAAATTGGACTTATTGTCCTTGAAGCAGAGAAGATTAATAGGTGACATTATTGGGTTGTTTTCAGAATTATGAACAATTTTGACAGGGTGAAGAAGGAGATTCTGTTTCCATTAATTGACATGATAGTAACTAGGGCTCATAATTTCAAAATTGCCATCAAGAGAGCTAGGAGTGAGATGAGAGCAAGCTTCTTTACTCTGAGAGTTGTTAGGATTTGGAATGCACTGCCTGGGAGAGTGGTGGAGGTGGAGGTTTCAAAAGAGAGATGGATATATTTTTGAATGGGATGAGTGTTGAGGGCTGCCAGATTAGGGCTGGAGAATGGGACCAGCTGGGTAGCTCTTTCTGGAACTGTTACAGACACAATGGGCCAAATGGCAGCCATCGCTACTGCCAATTTCCATGAGTCTTAGATTAATAATTCAAAATTCTAGATACCTTATAATCAATCCTTGCAAGGATGTTATTACACACCTCTGTAGCAGGTCAGTCTTGAACTTGGACCCCCTAGCTCAGAGTTAAGGGGCATTACAAATGCACTATATCCTGTGGAGAATTGAATTCATTTAATTAACTAATTTTTAAAAAATGATAATATATGTAGTGGTGACCTCAAAGTTTATTTGATGGTTATGAATAAACCCATTTAGTGCTTTGATGTTCTTTTGGGAGAAAATCAGTGCTTCATGCCTTCTCCAGTCTGCACATGACCTCAGACTTCCAGTTTACCATGATCAGCAATACTACGAAGAAAAAAACTACACCACCAAGCATTTTAAAATGAAGTGTTGCTGACACTGGAAAAATTGAAAATATTTAAGGGAGACACTAATGAAGAGTTGAGTTTCAGGAAGTTTTGAATGCAGTGACTAATGTGGCACAATGGAAGTGTTTCTTGCCAGATTTGCACTCTTGCCAAGAAGGTAGTATTGGCAATGAGAGGTCCGAAGTGAAGAGTGAAGTAACTCCACAGGCCAGTATCCTGTCACCAAGTCACCCTTTATTTATTTGTAGAAAGTCCTTGACACAGATCCAGCTCCCTCAGAGCCAGCACTCAGAGTGAACAGAACCTTTGGCACTCCTGTTTGTATCAGCCAGGATTCCCTAATTGGACCGGATTAACAGCCCCAATCAGGAAGCTCATATTCTACGAGGTCAGAAAATAGGAACAGGAGCAGGCATTCTGCTCCTTGAACCCGCTCTATCATGATCAAGGCCGATCAACCAACTCGGTATCATCCTTTTCCCACTTCCTCTCTTTGTCTTTTGATTCCTTTTAGCCCTAAGAACTCTATCTAACTCCTTGAGAGCATTCAATGTTTTGGCCTCAACCACTTTCTGTACCAGAGAATTCTACAGGCTCACCACTCTCTGCGTAAAGAAAATTTCAGTGTTGAGTTGAGTTGTTCCATAATCTGAAATCACAGTCATGGCGAGGGGTCAATTCATACTTCCCGGTAAGTCTCAAGACTGTCGAAGAGAGTCAGTGTAGAATACGTGTTCAAGTGTCAGTTGGATATCTACAGATGCAGGTAGATAGCTTTTGATTTGATTTGATTTATTATTGTCACATGTACCTAGGTGCAATGAAAAGTTTTGTTTTGTAGATCATGCCACACAAATTGCATATAGGTAACAGAACAGAGTGACCAATACAATGTTTCGGCTGCAGAGAAGGTGCACAAACAGTGAGATCAACATTAAATTTTAAATTTGAGCGGTCCATTCAAAAGTCTAATAACAGCAGGGAAGAAGCTGTTCTTGAATCTGTTGGTATGTGTGTTTACACTTTTGTATCTTCTGCCCGATAGAAGATGTTGGAAGAGAAAATGACTGAGGTGGGAGGGGTCTTTGATTACATTGGCTTCTTTTTCGTGCCAATGAGAAGTGTAGATGGAGTCAATAGATGGAAGGCTGGTTTGCATGATGAGCTGGGCTGTGTTCACAACTCTCTGTAGTTTCTTATGCTCCTGGGAAGAGCAGTTGCCATATCAAACCAAATGCACCGAGATAGAATGCTTTCTATAGTGTATCCATGAAAATAGGTAAAAGTTCTGTATATTATAATGAAAGATACATCTACAATATCTGAATTAAACATTTTCACACATGGCTATCAATGTGCTCATTCTTCTATCTGCCGCATTGCTCAATTCTGACACATGACTGATCTCGGTGATGTGTCTGAGTAATTTAGGCCCAAACCATGACACACACACACACTGTGTAGTTGGAGGAGTACATCACACTTTCCTTCTCCCTGATTTTCATCAATTTCACTTCAGTCAAATGGGTCACAGGGTTTGGAATTCCCTTCTTATGCCCCTCCTACCCACTCTCTTTGCCCTCAAAATATTTGAAGTCTACCTCATTGAATCAGCTTCCTCAATGTATAATACATGGTGTGTATTTATGATACATTAGGTGGTCTGGTGTCAAATTGTGTTGGTGACAATCCAGTGAAGTGGTGAGGGATGGTTCATTAGGTTCTATATCAATGTAATGTTCTTCTGACTGAAGTGAACCAGGTTAGCAAGATGCTGAAACATAAACAGTCATTTTTTTAATGAATTCTCTTTCATACTTTTCTCTGGAATTATCAAACATATCGATATTGATGTGTCAGCTCTTGTATGTATCGCTATGGCATCAGGCACACACGAGATAAATAACATCTCACTGAAATCTTATGAATCTGTTAAAGCAAGCGTGTCACTTTACCATGCAAAGGGCATTGCCATTCTACACAGATGGCATTAGTCTTCTTTTAAAAGGGCACAGCTCCTCAATTCTCTGAACATGTTTCCTAGAAACTGCCATTAAAATTCAACTTGTCCTGATGAAAAATGTCATTGACCTGAAGCATTAACTCTCTTCATTGCTCCACAGATGTTGTCAGAGCTGTTGACTACTTCCAGTTTCTTGCCAATATTAGATCATAGAATCCCTACAATGTGGAAACAGGCCCTTCAGCCCAACAAGTCCACACCAACCCTTGGAGCATCCCACCCAGACCCATCCCCCTATAACCCACCTAATCTACACATCCCTGAACACTATGGGTAATTTAGCATGGCCAATCCACCTAACCTGCACATCTTTGGACTGTGGGAGGAAACTGGAGCACCTGGAGGAAACCCACGCAGACACAGGGAGAATGTGCAAACTCCACACAGACAGTCACCCAGGGGTGGAATTGAACCTGGGTCCCTGGCACTGTGAGGCAGCAGTGTTAACCACTGAGCCACCGTGCCACCCCTAAATAGCTGACATGACCTTCCTTGGTGGTGCATGGTAACAAAGTGAGGATGCAAACATATAAGCATAGAAAATAGGAGCAGAATTAGGCCATTCGGCCTTTTGAGTCTGCTCTGCCTTTAAATATGATCATGGCTGATCATCCAAATCAGTGCCCTGTTCCTCCTTTCACTCCATTCTCTTTGATCTCTTTAGACCTAAGAAAAAGAGTCCACATTACAGCCAAGCAGGTATTGGATGCCTTAAAATGCATAAAGGTGTACAAATCTCCAGGTCCTGACCAAATGTATCCCAAGACATTGTGGGAAGCTAGCAAAGAAGTTGCGGAGCCCTCAGCAGAGATGTTTGTAGCATTGAAGAAAAGTCAGAATTAATGTCTCGGGTCCAGTGACCTTTTCTCAGAACTGATCTGAGGAAGGATCACCGGACCCGAAAAGTTAACTCTATTTTTTTTCCTTCACAGATGCTGCTAGATCTACTGAGCTTTTCCAGCAACTTCTGTTTTTGCTCCTGATTTACAGCATTTGCAGTTCTTTCAGCTTTTATATTTGTATCATTGACAGCCACAGGTGAGGTGCCAGAACACTGGAGGGTGGTTAATGTTGTGCCATTTAAGAAAGGCTGCAAGGAAAAACCAGAGAACTACAGACTGGTGAGCCTAACATCAGAGGTGGGTAATTTGTTGGAGGGGATTCTGTGAGATAGGATCTATATGCAAGAACTGACTAGGAATAGTCAGCATGGCTTTGTGCTTGGGAAATCGTGTCTCACAAACTTGATTGGGTTTTTTGAAGAGGTAGCCAAAAGGTTAGATGAGGGAAGAGCACTAGACATTGTTTCCATGGACGTTAGCAAGGATTTCAACAAGGTACCATATGGTAGACTGGTTATTAAAGTTAGATCCTAGGAGAGCCAACCAATTTGATGCAAAATTGGCTTGAGGGTAGGAGACACAGAATGGTGGTAGATGGTTGTTGTTCAGACTGGAGGCCAGTGACCAATGATGTACATTCAAGGCTCGGTACTGGGTCCACTGCTGTTCGTCATTTATATTAACAATTTGGATGAGAATACAGGAGGCAGCATTAGTAAATTTGCAAATGACACCAAATTTGGTGGTAAAGTGGACAATAAAGAAAGTTATCTCAGAGTACAATTGGGCCAATGAACTGAGGAATGGCAGATGGAGTTTAATTCTGATAAATACAGTTAATTCTGATAAGACAAACCAGGGCAGGACTTATACAATTAATGGTGGGGCCCTGGGAAGTGTTTTTGAACAGAGAGACCTCAAGGTACAGGTACATAGTTCCTTGAAAGTAGCGTTACAGGTAGACAGGATGGTGAAGATGCCATTTGGTACGTTTGCCCTCGTTGTGTAAGAATTGAGGCATTGGTGAGTCCACATTTCGAGTACTGCGTACAATTCTGGTAACCCTGCTGTAGGAAGGATTTTATTAAACTAGAAAGGATGCAGGAAAGGGTGTTGCCAAGACGGAGGTTTGAGTTACAAGGAGAGGCTCGATAGCATGGGACTTTTTCTCCTGGAGCATAGGAGGCTGAGGGGTGACATTATAAAATCAAGAGGAGTATAGAAAAGGTGAATTGCCAAGGTCTTTTCCCCAGAGTAGGGAAGTCCAAAGCTAGAAGGGATAGGTTTAAGGTGAAGGGGAAATATTTAAAAGGGGCCTGAGAGGCAAAATTTTCACTCATAAGGTGGTTCATATATGGAACAAGCTGCTAGAAGAAGTGGCAGAGGTGGGTACAATTACACATTTAAAAGACATTTGGACAGGTACATGGTTAGGAAAGGTTTAGAGGGACATGGGCAAAATGCAGGTTAAAAGGGACCAGTTCAGTTTAGGAAACCTGGTCAGCATGGACAAGTTGGGCCAAAAGGTCTGTTTCCATGCTGTATACCTCTATGACTCTATGACTAACTAGATCCAACTCCTTCTTGGAAAGCATCCATCTGTAATTCCAATATATGAGTAATATATTGCATTTACGCAATGCCCAGGTTTCTTCACAAGAATGTTGTGAGACAAATAATTGATACAGAACCGAAGGGAGAGAATCAAACATTTGGTCAAAGAGCTAAGTTTCTCTTTAGTTTCTTAAAAGAAGGGAGAAAAGTGTGAAGAGACTTGGGTGAGGGCCAATCTGGGGTTAAGCACCTCTGTCTTCCATTAGGATTGAAAGAGCACTCAGCTAAGTGAGCTATAAGTCAAGGATGGTTACCTGGAACCTTTGACAAGGCTTCCACATTCCACTTGCCATGTCTTCCTGTCATGGCTGATTTTGGAACATGGAAGAAACAAGGAGCACGCAGCCTCCATTCCAAATTACACCCTGCTCACTCCCCTCCTTCCAGGAGAAATACCACAGAAGGCTGTCATTAAGTATATTCAAGGCTGACATGGACAGGTTTTTAGACAGTAAGGGAATCAAGGGTTATGGGAAAAGACAGGAAAGTGGAGTTGAGGATTATCCAATAGAAACATAGAAGGCAGGAACAGGAGTAGGCCATGCAGCTCTTTGAGCTTTCTCTGTCTTTCGATACAGTTATAGCAGAACAATGAGCTCAATGCCCCAATCCTGCCTCCCCCATCCCCCCCACCCAAAATCCCTTGATCCCTATAGCCATAAGAGCTATATCTCCTTGAAACACAATGTTTTGGCCTCAACCACTTTCTGTGGTAATGAAGTTCTCAGTCCCACCACTCTCTGGGTGATGAAATTTCTCCTCATCTCAGTTCGAAACATTTTAGTGAAGAACAAAACCAGAAGTAATACCAACCATCCCAGCAAACTGAGGCAAATAAATAACAAGTGGGACAGAATACCAACGCTTCACTGGAGGCGCACTGACGATGTTACCTAGCAGGGTAATGAACCGTCTGCAATCAAACACGCCGGCTCGGCGAGCAAGTCTACAACCTCATCCACAACCTGAGCTAAAAACCTTCTCAAAAACCCTGTCTCAATATGCAGCCATTCAAGTAATAACCTGCCTTCCTATTTTTGCTACCAGAGTGGATAACCTCACATTTATCCATATTATACTGCATCTATCATGCATCTACTATGAATTTGGCCACTCAGTCAGCCTGTCCAAATCACACTGCAACATCTCCAGCCATGATCTCATTAAATCCGATGGGCTGAAAGGCCTACTTTTGCGCCTATGTATTTGGGCCTCAAATACACCTGCTTTCCATTCTCCTGAGTCAGTAAGATGTCAGCTTTGTCTCAGTGGGGCCTCATTCTCACCTATGAATCGAACAATTCACAGCACAAGACTCCAGTCTCTACATCACCTGTGCACAGTCTGCAGGGCATTAGTCAGGAGTGCATTACAATACCCTCCACTTGCCTGGATGAGAGCAGCTACACAGTCTCTGCAGCATCCAGACAAAGTAGCCTGCTGGACTGGTGTCCCACCCACCACCTTATGCAATCACTTTGTCCACCACTGAAGCCCAGTGGTAACACCGTACACCACTGAAAAGATACATTGCAACAACGTGCCAAGGTTCCTTTAGGCAGTATCTTCCAAACTCATGATCTCTGCCACTTAGAACGTCAAGGGGAGCAGATACACATGGATACCACAACCTGCAAGTTCCTCTCTAAGCCACATTATCTGACTGGGAAATATATTGCCAGCCCTTCACTGCCACTGGGTCAAAATACCAGAATTCCCTTTCCAACACTGCTGTGGGTGCCATGCACCTAAAGTCTGCAGCAGTTGGGCAGCTCACCAATGCTTTCTCAAGGACAATTATGGATATGTAAAAAATGCTGTAAGACCCAGTGATGCTCACATCTCATGAATGAAGAGAAAGACAGCCTCAATCAAAGATTACGGAGATGATGGCTTAGTGGTATTATCGCTGAACTGTTAATCCAGAGACTCAGATAAGGTTCTGGAGACCTGGATTCCAGATGGTGGAATTTGAATTCAATAAATATCTGGAATTAAGAGTCTAATGATGACTGTGAATCCATTGCCGATTGTCGGAAAAACCCATCTGGTTCACTAATGTCCTTTAGGGAAGGAAACTGACATCCTTACCTGGTCTGGTGTACATGTGACTCCAGACCCACAGCAATCTGGTTGACTCTGAACCGCCCCCTGGGCAATTAGAGATGGCAATAAATTCTGCCTAGCCAGCGATATCCTCATCCCGTGAACGAATAAAGAAACAAAAAGATTTAGACAGATAATCTGTTGTACATGGAGTAAAAAGGTTAATGCTTGATTCAGCATAGTCAGGACTATCCATTGTGATTGATGTCATAAAGGAGAAAAAATAAAATGGGATCATGTAGGAGATGAACCTGAGACAAAATCCTCTCTGCAGCCTTTGTTGTAATATAGAGCCAATTCTTATAACTGTAACTTGTTGTAGAGGTACGATAAACTAAATCTTGCTTTCTGAAGAAGGGTGTAGGCCTGAAACGTCAGCTTCCCTGCTCCTCTGATGCTGCTTGGCCTGCTGTGTTCATCCAGCTCTACACCTTGTCATCTCAGATTCTCCAGCATCTGCAGTTCCTACTATCTCTTGTTTACTCTACAAGTTTCTTCTGTTAGACCAGAAGTTGGCTGCTCTCACACTTAGTCAACCACCTAAGCCCTTAAAGACCCCACACACTGAGAAGATACAGATGGCAACACACATAACTTCATCTGCTGTGATGTTTCAGGACGTTACTGAAGGAATGTTGCATTGTCAGAGCCATGTTTCTCAGAAAAAATGTTGAACCATAGCAATGTCTACCTTCTCAGTAGGAGGGGACTTCTCCCTGATATCTTAATCAATATCTATCCCACCAACGACATACTTAAAACATGTGATCTGGTCAGTTTCATATTGCTAATTTCTGGTAGCTTCCTGTGTGCAAATTTGTTTGTTTCAGCATTATTTCGGTGACAACTTATTGGCTGTAGAGTATTCTGGACAAAGCTTTGGATGCTTTTCTTTTTTTCTCCTTTGTTCTTTTGAAAATTTGAAATTATTTTGAAAAGAATAGATAAATGATTTATTGACATATGGTGAAGGCAGAAAACTAATGTCACGATGCAGCTTGACTCAGTTGGTGGTAATGTCAGCTGTGAGTCAGAAGGTGTAGAGCTGGATGAACACAGCAGGCCAAGCAGCATCAGAGGAGCAGGAAGGCTGACGTTTTGGGCCTAGACCCTTCTTCATAGCCTGAAACGTCAGCCTTCCTGCTCCTCTGACGCTGCTTGGCCTGCTGTGTTCATCCAGCTCTACACCTTATTATCTCAGATTCTCCAGCATCTGCAGTTCCTACTATCGCTGTGAGTCAGAAGAGTTCAATTTCCTTTCAATGTTTTGCTGGGCAGTGTTGAGGGAGTATAGCATTGTCTGAACAACATTGATAAGACATTAAAAGGAATGACTCTAAACTCATTCAAGTGACTGTGAAAATCCCATGATAACTATCTGCAGGGAGGTATTCTGATCCCTCCCTCAGCCAAAACTAATTGAAACTCAATAAAACAATATTGTCTTACAGCTGTGATTGGAATCTTGCCCTGCACAGTACGAAATAACTAGTATGTTCACAATTATGGTAGCAGTAACTACATTTCAGTCTATTTACAGGAAGAGTTTGCAGGTCAAACAAAGAATTAGATTTAGATTTTAGGTGTGGATTTTAGATTTTATTGTCACGTGTACTCAAGTACAGAAGTACAGGAGTACAGTGAAAAGTGTATAGCGTCATCACACATGACACCATCTTCCGTACCTATGTTGACAAAAAGCTTTGGTTCAAAGTAGTAAGAGAGATGAGAGTTAAAACATTAAGTTGCATAAATTGGGTTTGTATTTGATAGTGTATAGAAGACTGAGGATTGTATGATCAGTGTGTTTAAAATGCTAAAAAAAGGATTTTCCACATAGATACAGAGAAACAGTTAGTCCAGTGACGGAATCAAAAACAAACGGACAGAAATTATTGACTGGAAACGCTATAGTTCGAGCACTTCAGATGGGTCAGTTTTTGTCCAATGTGTGCAGGAGGGTTTCCTGACACAGTATGTAGACAGGTCAACAAGAGGCGAGGCCACATTGGATTTGGTACTGGGTAATGAACCAGCCCAGGTGTTAGGTTTAGAGGTAGGTGAGCACTTTGGCGATAGTGACCACAATTCGGTTACGTTTACTTTAGCGATGGAAAGGGATCAGTATATACCGCAGGGCAAGAGTTATAGCTGGGGGAAAGGCAATTATGAGGCGATGAGGCAAGATTTAGGATGCATAGGATGGAGAAGGAAACTGCAGGG
>NC_063342.1:10402659-10503723 GCF_021869965.1 Rhincodon typus
GGGTAAAGTGTTGGAAAGGATTATAAGAGATAGGATTTATAATCATCGAGAAAGGAATAATTTGATTAGGGATAGTCAACACGGTTTTGTGAAGGGTAGGTCGTGCCTCACAAACCTTATTGAGTTCTTCGAGAAGGTGACCAAACAGGTGGATGAGGGTAAAGCGGTTGATGTGGTGTATTTGGATTTCAGTAAAGCGTTTGATAACTTCCCCATGGTAGGCTATTGCAGAAAATACGGAGGCGTGGGATTGAGGGTGATTTAGCGGTTTGGATCAGAAATTGGCTTGCTGTAAGAAGACAGAGGGTGGTGGTTGATGGGAAATTTTCATCCTGGAGTTCAGTTACTAGTGGTGTACCTCAAGGATCTGTTTTGGGGCCACTGCTGTTTGTCACTTTTATAAATGACCTGGATGATGGCGTAGAAGGATGGGTTAGTAAATTTGCAGATGACACCAAAGTTGGTGGAGTTGTGGATAGTGCGGAAGGATGTTGCAGGTTACAGAGGGACATAGATAAGCTGCAGAGCTGGTCTGAGAGGTGGCAAATGGAGTTTAATGCGGAAAAGTGTGAGGTGAATCACTTTGGAAGGAGTAACAGGAATACAGAGTACTGGGCTAATGGTAAGATTCTTGGTAGTGTGGATGAGCAGAAAGATCTCGGTGTCCATGTGCATAGATCACTGAAAGTTGCCACCCAGGTTGATAGCGTTGTTAAGAAGGCATACAGTATGTTAAGTTTTATTGGTAGAGGGATTGAGTTTTGGAGCCATGAGGTCATGTTGCAGCTGTACAAAACTCTGGTGCGGCCGCACTTGGAGTATTGCGTACAGTTCTGGTCACCGCATTATAGGAAGGATGTGGAAGCATTGGAAAGGGTGCAGAGGAGATTTACCAGGATGATGCCTGGTATGGAGGGAAGGTCTTATGAGGAAAGGCTGAGGGTCTTGAGGCTGTTTTCGTTGGAGAGAAAAAGGTTAAGAGGTGACTTGTTAGAGACATACAAGATGATCAGAGGATTAGATAGGGTAGACAGTGGGAGCCTTTTTCCTCAGATGGTGATGGCTAGCACGAGGGGACATAGCTTTAAATTGAGGGGTGATAGATATAGGACAGATGTCAGAGGTAGGTTCTTTACTCAGAGAGTAGTAAGGGCGTGGAATGCCCTGCCTGCAAAAATGGTAGACTCGCCCATTTTAAGGGCATTTAAATGGTCATTGGATAAACATATGGATGATAATGGAATAGTTTAGGTTAGATGGGCTTCAGATTGGTTTCACAGGTCGGCGCAACATCGAGGGCCGAAGGGCCTGTACTGCGCTGTAATGTTCTATGTTCTATGTTCTATGAAATTTACTTGTATAAACTTGATACTCATATCTCTTTTTTCATTCACTCATGGGATGGGAGCATCACTGCCTGGGCCAACATCTATTGCCCATCTGTAGTTGTCCTTGAGAAGGTGGTGGTGAGCTGCCTTCTTGAACCACTGCAGTCCATGTGCCGTAGGTAGACCCACAATGCCCTTAGGAAGGGATTTCTAGGGTTAGGGTTAGGGTTAGGATTAGGGTTAGGGTTATTGATTTGATCCAGAGACAGTGAAGAAGCAGAGACATATCTCCAAGTCAGAATGGTGAGTGGCTTAGAGAGGAACTTGCAGGTTCTGGTGTCCCGATGTACCTGGTGCCCTTGTCTTTCTAAATGTTACTTGTCACGAGTTTGGAATGTTGCTACCTAAGTTGCATTGGTGAGTTTCTGCAGTGCATTTTGTAGATGGTACACACCGCTGACACTGAGCATCAGTGGGAAGGGAATGGATGCTTGTAGATGTGGTGCCAATCAAGTGGGCTGCTTTGTCATTGATGGTGTCAACCTTCTTGAGTGTTGGATGAGAAAGCTACTTGTTTTAGATGCTAACACTTCAAATATCATTGGTAGATAGATTGATTTGGTAATCAGGTGACGGCATTTGTCAGCCAAAGGGCATTTAGGGTTATGGAGGAAAGATTGGGGAATAGAATTGAAGTAGAGATGTGTCATGATGTGCCTTAATAAGAGAAGTAGATTTGGGAGGCTGACTACCCTATTCCAGTTCCTCCTGTTCTGATTGGATATGGAATAATCTGAGATGTTCACAGATTAAACATTGCTTGAGGGAACCAATATCATGACTCGAGATGGCAGACTAGATTTCTGCAGTCTCCACAGATTTTTAAAATTGGAAGCCACTGCCTGATCCTGGAGTTGCTCGCACTATTTTTGGTGTTGCCAGTTTTTACCAGCGGAAGATAAAGGAGCAGGCTGCTGCAGGTCACAAACCTGTAAACTGTCATCCTGATGTGGGCATTTCCATTGCAATGATAGGCTGTCCTAACTAACACACAATTCTCATAGAGTCAAGACAGGTTTCCAAGAAGTCATGGCTCACAACCCCTCAGACATGTTAGAAACTCTTGATGAGGGAAGTCTTTGAAAGCTAAATTCAAAGCACCTTTCCCTTGCCCTATTGACAAATAAGGATCTCCACCTACCCACCAATGCCTCCTCATGCTAACTTATGCCTGTCCACACACACCCATGCTCCATCATATCCTCTGTACCAATTTATGCCCTTCTTCGCACTTTACAAGAAGGCACAGTGAGACTTGTCTGAGACTCTCGACATCCATTAGTTGGTTGAACAGCTACAAACAAAGTAAAACATTGATTGACAACTTTTTTTTACAATCTATTCCATCAATTGAATGATGTTTACATACACAGAATGAAGAGGCAGTCAAGTGCTTATATTTTCTGCTATTGAAACTTTAAAGGTCTGAACGATTGACACTTGTACAAGCCTGAAATAAAAAGATTTGTTTTGAAGAAAGTAGAAAGTTGTGATTGAATGAATGACTCATTTTGTTTAAAGCTTTTCCATAATTGCTCTAATTACTACAGGATTAATTGGCTCTATACATAATGTAAACTGGGTAAATGAATATGGAAGTGCAAAAGATTGGGATGAATGGAGGAACCATGGGGCTGGGGGGGAAATGGCATGGATGCATGAGGGTATGTGAGAGGGTGAGGGCTGGAAGACTGGACTTTTTGTTTTACTGTCCTTATTGCAACTGGACAAAATTGTAGAGCATCACAGCACACCTTTTAACCTACATGCCTCAGCATATGGAATACTTTCTGCAGGGGTGGGGGGGCAGTGCGTTTAACTCCTGCTATCATCATCCTCTCCACTCACAACTCCTGGAAAAAAGATCCGTCCCCATTGCAGGTTCTTCCACCAGAGTTGGACATGCCGAGCTGGGAAATTCCTGACTTCACTGCCCACCTCTGAAAATCCAATCCAGCGTCCTTAGGGACTTTGTGTTTTATTCATTTGGATGCATATCATCTTCATCTTCTGAGCTCCCAACACATCCCTCTTCAGCCATTCCAGGCCAAGAGCATCAATGTTAAGAAAGACCTTCCTAATGAGATTACCAGCAGAGAGCCAACTTTGGGGTAACCTCTGGGTGCAAAGCTGGCAAAAAAATGTCTCGAGATGACTTGGACATAACTCCAAGGGGTCAGTAATAGCAGTACATGGACTGGTTCTGCCTTTTCCAGCACAGGCTGGATTGAAAATCAAGCTTTATAGAGGTGAAAGGTGGTCACAGTTGTTTATGTAATTGTACGAACGAGACATTCAGGGGCTAATTGAATACATGCACAGCTTTCCTCCATCTGCATGCCATTGCATGTGAAGCAATAGTGAATAACTTTATGGCATAGAGTCTGGCATGCAGCATCGATCCGAGTGGCTGAGAGCTTGATGAGTTTTCGACAGCTGAGGATTGAAGAAGATCCATTGGGGAACGATTGGTGTCGAATTTAATACTAATAGTTTTTAAGGAGCGCAGTTGTTTTCAAGGAAGAACAATGGAAATCGATATTAAACGTTGATGCCGGAGAAACAGACCTATGTTCATTGAGATTTCAAGTGACTGATCTTGCCCTTTTCCCGTGAAAAAAAGATATTTTCTTGAAATAATAATCAGTAGACTTTTAGTCTTGGTAGTGGGGGAGGGGTGGAAGAAATTATTTCAATGTAATTTATTCATAGGCAAAATGTTTTTTTTTTTGTCTTTCATTCTGACTTCTCTGAAGAACTCCCCAAATAAATCAGCAGAACAGAGATGTAGCAAGGGGATCATCCTAAACCATTTCTTGTTTTACTTGTCCTCTCCATTCCTCCCACTGTGATTGTTGATTAGCACTGACTGTTCAACAATGCGTCTACATGACAATTCTCATCCTTGTCTTTAAATCCCTCCATGGTATTATCCTCTTTCCTACCTCTACCATCGCCATCAGTCCTATGATCATCCCAAGGTTCTGCACAAATATTTCTGTTGTATATTACCTAATTCATCGTCTTCAATGGCAAAGCACATGGACTGCAGCAGTTCAAGAAGACTGATCACTACCACCTTTTCAAGGACAAATAGGGACGACCAATAATTGCTGTTCCAGCCAGCAACACCCATATTTTATGAGTGAATAATAAAAAAAAGCTTCCTTCAAAATCTCATGACTATAAAGAGTTAAAAATGAGTTTGCATGGGGTGCAAGTGGAGCACTGTTTCTCCATCCAATCAGTTCCTTACAATGGACCACACACAATTTTCAATCCCCATAATTCATGCATTCTACTGATGGAGGCAAATTAAGCAGTGGACTAACAAAGCTCTAGGGAAGTGCACATAAACTTCAAAATATCCATGCAATATGTTAGGGGATAGAATTTCACTGTAGTCAGAGCTTCACATGGATGAGACAGTGGGCACAATTCATTGTACAAAACTGTTTACCAAATGTTTCTAAACCATCAGTTTCAGGGAAGTAAGAAGATTGTACAGGTTGGAAAAAAAAAATACAAATGCAGCGGGAATTTGCTCCGCTAAGGTTGGGATTAAGTTTGGAGTAAATGAGATGACCTCCCACCCTGCTTTACAGTCACAATCGGCAGGTCCATGTTTGTAAAATGCCAGGTCAACTGCCCGCATTTCAGTCTTCCCTCCTCTGCAATTATTGGGGCACAGCTGATGTGGACTGGACACATTGGCAGAAGAAGCAATTGGAAGTCATTTCAGAGCAAGTGTGACAAACAAAGCGCGGGAAGTCTAGAGAATCATTAAAATTATACCATAAAGCAGAACCTGGCCTGTTAGCTATTGGGAAAGAAGGGCAGCTTTCCACACAAGTTCACACACAAACCTGTTAATAAGTGGTAAGGTTGGTCGAATTATGACATACACTATGAACTAAAAGCAAAGCAACAACTACAATTAGCAGCTTTAGTGCTATCATTAGAATGCAGATTGGCAGATTGGCATACTAAGAGTGCTGGAAAAATCTCTATATATTGATAAGGCTTTATTTATAGAGATACACTTTGCATATTATTGGTTTCAAACCAAAGCCTTCCTTCAGTCTACATCAATGTATGAGTGCAAAGATATTTTCTAATCAACTTTTACAGAGATGTTTTTAGATGCATTAGGAGCAGGTGGAACTTGAGCCCAGGCCTGGTTCAGAGGTAGGGACACTATCATTCCAGCACAAGAGCCATTAATTTTCTTTTGTTTTAGACCTATTTTTCTAATCAATCCGTTCAGAGAAGTCATTACACACCTCTGAAGCAGGTGGGACTTGAAGTTGGGCCTGTCAGTTCAAGGGTAGGGACCTTACCAATGTATTGGAAGGGCCCCACAAGAGGCCTAAAATGAGTTTCCAATTAATACAATTAAAACTCAATTAATACTTATGAGCCAGACAGTGCTCTTGCTATACAACGGTGGTGAGATTAGAAAGGTGACCAAAGGATGCATCAAGGAGGCTAAGTCCTAAGTAGATTTTGAAGAAGGAAAGATGTGGAGAATATTCCAAGGAAGAATCAAAGTAAAGATCTGGGGAGGAAGGAAGAGAATGAGGAAGGAAAGGAGGAACAAAGGAAGGGACGGAGGAAGGACAGAAAGTATACTCCCCACTTGCCTGGATGAGTGCTGCCCCAACAACATTCAAGAAGCTCGACACCATCCAGGAGAAAGCAGCCGCTTGATTGGCACCACATCCACAAGCATCCACTCCCTCCACCACCGACGCTCAGTAGCAGCAGTGTGTACTATCTACAAGATGCACTGTAGAAATTCACCAAAGATTCTCAGACAGCACCTTCCAAACCCATGACCACTTCCATCGAGAAGGACAAGAGCAGCAGATACATGGGAACACCATCACCTTTAAGTTCCCCTCCAAGCAACTCACCATCCTGACTTGGAGATATATCGCCATTTCTTCACGGTCACTGGGTCAAAATCCTGGAATTCCCTCCCTAATGGCATTGTGGGTCAACCCACAGCAGGAGGACTGCAGCAGTTCAAATAGGCAGCTCACCACCGCCTTCTCAAGGGCACCTAGGGATGGGCAAGGAATGCTGGCACAGCCAGCGATGCCCACAATCCCACAAAAATGAACAGAAAAGAAATGAATGAATGGTGGAAAGAAGGAAGGGTGCTTGGGAGAAAATGAATAAATCAGTTCATTAAACACGTTCTACAAACTTGGGTAGTCCCAAAGTGCTTTGTGAAGCCAATAAAATAATGTTGAGCTCTTGGTTTTTGATGTGATGGGAGATTGGACTCAATGTTTAATTTGGAAAAGTGCAGTGTTATCCATCTGGGCAGAGTAAATGGTTATTGTCCACCCAACTTTCAGAAAGAAAAGAATTAAAGGTGGCAAAAGAAAGAAACCAAGACATTCTCAAGCACACGTCTCGAAAGGTGCATGAACAATGCCTTAAAATGGCAACTAGAGCAAATAGGGTATTGGAGTACATTGAGAGGAAAATTGCTACAAGATAAATTATTTTGTCCTTGTACAATACTTTGGTCAGGCACCGCTTGGAAGAGCATCTTAGTGATTTAGATTGACAAAATCGTTTGAGGTTCTACACCTTTTAGGGTGATCTAATTTAGCTTTTCAACAAAATTAAGGGAACATATTATGTTCCAATCAATTTGTTTCAATTCAGTAGTTTACGAAGGAATCAGGTGTAAATCTTAAACTGTTGAAGGCCAAGCCTGGGTTAGACATTGGGAGATGGCTCTTTTTCCAAAGAACAGTAAACCTCTGGAATAAGCTGAAATTTTGTCAGAGGAGAAGTTTTTTTATTAAATTGTTGTAAACTAGAGCTGGACTTATTTCTGGCCTCAATGGGCATTTTCTCTGTTAACAGGATTGGTACTGTATAGGATTAGAGCCCGAGAAATCCACTAAACTCACTTCAAACAATTAATTGATGTTTTTCCACTTTTAGACAAAATAATCATGTAGGAAAAGAAGTGGGCTATTCAGCCCATTGAGTCTTCTTTGCCAATCAATGAGATCATGGCTGATCTAATAATCCCCAAATCAACTTTCCTGCCCTTTCCCCCAACACTTGATTTCCTTATTGATTAAAACCTTGCTTATCTCAGCCCTGAATGTACTTAAGAGCCCAGTCTCAACAGCCAGCTACAGTCTTGAATTTCACAAACTCACCGCCTTCTGATAAAATAAATTCCTCCTCATCTGTGTCACAAATGGGTGACCTCTTATTTTGAGATTAAACCCTCTGGCCCAAGACTGTCCCAAAAGGGGAAATGACCTTTCCGCATCTACCCTGTTAAGTCCCGTAAGAATCTTGTATGCTTCAATAAAGTCTCCTTTCATTCTTCTCAACCTCAATGCATGCAGGCCCAATCTACTCAACCTATCCTCGTAAAACAGTCCTTCCATTCCCAGCATCAGCCTAGTGAGCATTTTTCTGGGCTGACTCTAATACCAGGGTGTTTTTCCTTAGACAGGGGCCTAAACCTGTTCACACAATTCCAGCTGTGATCCAGCTAGTACCTTCTGTAGTTTCAGCAAAATCTCCCCGTTCTTATAGTCTATTCCATTTGAACTTGAGCACAGAAAAGGCCATTCGGTCCATCGAGTCTGCACCGAAATAATTATCACTAAAAGTCCGCTAATCCCAATTTCCTGCCCTTGTCTCATATCTTTGAATATGTTGATATTTGAAGCAATTATCCAATTTTTTTTAATAGTTGCAAAGTTTTCCTATTACCTGCTGAATTGTGTTACTAGCCTTTTTGTGATTTATATGTGAGAAATCCTAAATTCTGTTCTGTGCCTTTCTGCAGTTGAGGCCAAACATTGTATGATTTCAAGAAGAAGCTAGATGTAACTCTTGAGGCTAAAGAGATCAAAGGTTATGGGAGAAAGACAGGAGCAGAATATTGGTCTGGATGATCAGCCATGATCATAATGAATGGTGGAGCAGGCTCAAAGGGCTGAATGGCCTACTCCTATCTTCTATGTTTCTATACTTCTCCATCCTTTGAGCCAAGCATTTAAATTTACTTTATTCATCTTAAATTAGTTTGGCTTTGGTTCATGTACTAATTGTATGATTGTTACCTTGGACGTTCTGCTTTTTTATTTAGCTTCTAAGTGTTCAAAATCTTGCATAAGAACCTCATTTCTAGTCCTATCAACTTCATGGGGACCAAATTGAAAACAACTGGATCCTTCCCTTCTTACTCCAAGTTCTTTTGCTATACTGAAGAGATGTCCTAAACCCTGGCACCATGCAGGGATCATTGACTGGGGAGGCGATGGCCTGTTAATCCAGAGACCCAGACAACATTCTAGGAACTCAGTTCGAATCCTGCCATGACAGATGGTGGAATTTGAATTCAATAAGTATCTGGAATTAAGAATCTAATGATGACCATTGTCGATTGTCAGGAAAAGCCCATCTGGCTCACTAATGCCCTTTAGGGAAGGAAAGGGCCATCCTTACCTGGTCTGGCCTACATGTGACTCCAGACCCATAGCAATATGGTTGATTCTTAACTGCCTTCTGGGCAATTAGGGATGGGCAATAAATGTTGTCTAGCCATTGATGCCCTCATCCTGTGAATGATTAAAGAAGCCTCTGGGACACCTGCTCATGGGGTAAATATGAGTGTTCCATACCACAACAGCATTCCTCTTTTCCTTTCTCTGTATCATGGTGCCATAGTCAATTCATTCTTTCTCCCTGCAGTCCCCACTCTCGTTCACACAGCTTGTAAGCACCTTGTATCTGTGAGACAATTGCGGGACAAAGTCTCCTTCAATTGCATCCCCCAGGCCTTCTTAACAGCCTCAACTGCAGTCTCACTCTCCAGTACCTGATCACACAGCAATATTGAATCACCTCATCTAAAGGATGTGACGACCCCTCTGTGCAGCAAAATATCCCCTTCCCCAATATGGCACAATGTCTGCAGCTCAGATTCCAGCCGTTCAACTCCAATGTGAAGTTCCTTCAAATGCAAACACTTGCATTGATGCCCATCAGCTCTGCATGTTGCAATAGTCAAATTCTTCTGAGTTATTTCCGATGACTTTGGCCTTCTCTGGAGTTCATATCATTTGAAATGGAAAGTGTATATATCATTAAAGGTGAGTCATTCACCAATCTTCATAACTAAAACCTTAACTGGCTGATTTAACCAATAGGTCTGTACCTGTCAGTGTTCATACAGTCATATGTTCACAATGTATATTTACTAATGGGGCACCAAAGTCGTTCGGTGGTTAGTCTTGTTTCCCCTCAGCACCAGGGAGCCAAGTTCAATTCCAGCCTTGAGTGACTGTCTGTGTGGAGTTTGCACATGCTTCCTGTGTCTGTCTGGGCTTCCTCTGGGTGCTCCTGTTTCCTCCCACAAGTCCAAAGGTGTGCAGGCTAGGGTGGGATGGGATATTCTTTGGAGGGTCAATGTAGGACAAGATAGGCTGAATGACCTCTTTCCACACTGTAGGGATTCTATGTCGGAAATATAGTGCGCGATTTGCATACGGCAAGATCCCACGCGTAGCAACACAATATTGGCCAGGTGGTTGGTCTAGCAAACTAAAATAAAGAACTGTAGATGCTGAAGACCTGAAATGAAAACAGAAATTCCTGGAGAAACTCAACAGTTCTAGCAACATCTGTGGAGAGAAAACAAAGTGAACACTTTGCATCTAGTAATTCTTTGACAGTCCCAGTTCCAGAGATGTTTATTGATGACTAAATATTAGATCATGTAGTCAATAATAAGATAGGATGAAGTAAGGCCATGAAGGTATTTGTTGACAGACAAGAGAGGTCGGGAGCCAGTTTAGAATAGTGAGCGCTGTGATAACTAGCAATAGGACATAATTCAGGACAGGCATGGTTGAAGATATTTATGACACAACAGTTAAAATTTAAGAAAAAGAACTAGCTTTGGTGTGGCCCTTATCTCTGCTGAGATGAAACAGTACATTGAGAATGCAGCGATAGGTGTCTGTCAACATTTTATTTGTTGGGATGCATTGCTCTGCTAAGCTATTAAATCCGTGGAACTACACCAGCCAGGTTAATTATATACTTTGACCTATGGCATTACTGTTTCATCCTTTCATTTCGCATTTTTTGTTGGCAGCCAATTACTCTCCAAAACTCTTTTTTATTCTTTCTTTCTCCCGTCTTGGGATTTTAATATTTCTGACAATTTCTTCATCATAATTTGTGTGTAATACAACGATTAACAAAACAACAGGTGACAAAGCGTGTCAGTGGGGTGGCATATGGAATGATTGAGATCCTGGGTGGGCTATGGGCTAGAACCTATTTGCCAGATTGAGATAGCTTCTATGTGGAATAATGGATACTCTGACAAGCCTGCAATCTAATCAAGCAAATGGTATTTGCTGTGTTATGCAGGGGCTGAAATGAATCATAAAATGTGTGAACGAAGTTTGAATGGAATATGAATCAGTGGCAGTCTAAGAATCCATAGCTAGCTATATCTTAATGTGAGTCACATTAAGTTGATGAAGGCATTTTAATTTCAACTTACATTTCCCCGCAGTTATTAAAATGGGACTCTATTGCTGAAGTATCCCAACAAAGAAAAGGAAAGTGGAGCCTTTCAAGTTATGAAGGAATTATTTTTGATTTTCTTTATAGATCTTGGAATGTCAGCATCACTGGTGTTGTATAAGGGAATAGAATCAAAAGGATTAATGTTGGAAAATGCTCCTCACAATCTGAGGATGTCATACCATTATGGGTGAAGAATCTCGATCAAGATTCCAGGTCTGCCATCAATATTTCCTGATAGTTATTATGTCTAACCAGCCAATGTAACAAAAAATAATTGCAAATTGATCAGTTTGGTGAGGTCGGGGGTGAGTCCCCTTCTCTGTCTCTTATTAAGATTACAAATCCCATAAAGGATCTGATCCAGGGTTTTCTGCAATAATTGGTAAGATGTTTCTTTCCCATCATCCTGTTTTATTAGATGGTGGTCAGAAGATCCCTCTTAGGAGATTCAATATTATTCTGTCATCTCCTGACGAAGGATAATTTCCAAACAAACCTGAGAGAAAAGTTATTTGTCCAACTTAGACAATTATTTCAATGTCTCTGTTTATTGTTTTCAAAAATGTTATCTGACCATACAGTCAGACAATAGAGACCAGATGTTCACAGTATAAAGCAAGGAACTGAGGGTGCTGGGGATTGGAAACACAAACAGAAGTTGCTGGCAAAACTCAGCAGGCCTGTCAGCGCCTGAGGGGAGAAAGCAGATTTACTGTTTCGAGCCCAGTGACTCTTCATCAGACACACAACAGTAATTCTGATTTCCCTCCACAGCTACTGCCAGGCCTGCTGAGTTTTGCCAGCAATTTCTGTTTTTATTTCAGAATTTTACATTTCAGAAACCTCGAAAAATCACTGGCAGGCCACAGATGTGGATGTCCCCTTCTTTTCCAAGCCCATTTTTTGTCAGGGGAGGGGTTGAGGATTAGTGTGAGGAGTTGTATGAATTAAGCAGGAAGGTAATTTGAACTCAGGCAGGACCAATCGAACATAGCACTGAGAATAAATTAGCCACGATATGTTTGTTCCAGGGATCTTCTGGAAGTCACAAATTGTTAAAGTAGAAGTAAATGCTCCAGAAGAATAGAGAAAGGTCTGTTTAGGTGTCATGATCTACAGTTTTTCTTTGAAACCCCTGCTCTTTCAACATGAAGAAGATGGCTTAAACTCTCAGGAAGAGATTATAAAAATCCTCTTCAGGACAGCTTTGATTGAAAAAGCATCAGGTGCAGGTTCAAAAGAAAAATATGTACCTGTCAGTGCAGTTTCAATAGACTACTGCTATTTCCCAAGGGCCATTATTTTGTCGTTATGAATGTCCAGCTTAGTTTCAAGAGATTTATTGATGGTTGTGAGTTTACAGCTTGATTGATATTTTAAAGACAACGTGAAAGCATGATCAACTTTGTGAGGACGAAATAGAAATGTGTTTTGAAAGAGATTAACTAGTTGAACAAGACAATAATACAGACAATATTAAAGATTACTAACTTTGTGAGGAAGAAATGGAAACCTGTTTTGTAAAGGGATTAACCAGTTCAAGAAATTTAAATAGTTTGAATGGGTTTTGTGAATGGGAGCGGGAGGGTGGGGGTTTCACCATTAACTGAGTTTGAGTGAGAGAGCTACATTAGATTTTTAGGAGTTTATTTTTATCATCTCTGTATAGGGCATTCTGCCCATTGTGGATATAGAGTGAGTGGCTATGGAGGTGACAAAGAAGGGACATAAAAGTTATAGATGTGTCAAAGCATGATTTAGCATTGAAAATGCATGGGGTATTGGGGTCTTGGAAATGACTTTGAAGTAATGAGCTGGTATGGATGCCTTGTAGTGGGGGATTAAAGAGCAGGTGGGAGTAAGTTTGCATGGGGCTATGAAGGAACAAGTGCAGGGCTACAGTGAGGAAGAGTGAGGTTTGAAGACTGGAATGGCTTAACATCTTATAATAACAATTGGGTTGAATTCCCAGACAACTGAGGTAGGCTTTGTGACTAAGCAAACTTAGTACATGCCCATGGTTGACTGTGATCTGCTTATAGTATTAATGAACATGAATCCATACTGCCCTTGTCTTCTTGGACCATAAATATGGCCTAACAGGGACCTTTACCAATCTAGGAGATTTGACAAGTTAAGATACCTGCCTGGGTAGTAAAAATCCAGCCCAAACACTCAGTTTCACTTTCTGATTGGAGGGGCAAGGCATGATGCTATGCTGACAAAAATGTTGAACGACCAGTAGCTGTAGAGGTTGGCAATCGAAGGGAATTGATCTTGTGACTTCAAAGATGTGTTCCATCAATGGTGACATCTATTAATGGATTATTGTTGATCTCTTTTTGTAATGCTTTACACCCTTTGTTTTAATGGATCTTTTGGCAGAATCAAAATACTCAGGCAATTATTCCTGCCCAAATAACAGACTGAAAACCATGATCTGAAGTTGTTACAGCTTTGTTTTATTTTAAAGTGACACATATAGACAGTAGAAGTGAGGATTAGTATGACCCAAAACCTCAGAGATAGAATCTGTAAAAATGGGAATGATACAAAGTTTAACTCAACTTTCTCCTCCTTGCATCATCGAAATTGACAAGTTTTTGATATTGAATGAATTGCTTGCACCAAGGAAGCCAAATTGGAAATCAACAGAAAGGTATTGATGCCAACTGATAGAGAAAATCATTCAAAGGTGAAAAATGTTTTTTTTTTCTACTATTCCCAACTCAAGACTAAAGGCAAATTGATTTGTATGTGAATGGTGAATAGCTAACACCATTAAGTTGGGAAGTCCCAACGGCTTCAAAAAATGGGAATAGGAAGCTGTATTCTTCAATCTCACTATTGGAAAGCAATCTTCGACTTCTCTTTTTCAAATATAGTCACACAAATACCAACCCTAATCATAAAAATGGGTAGATAACATAATTTCAGGTTGTTGTCAAAGTTATAATGGAATCAACCACTTAGAAGTGTGCAACCGCTGTCACTGGGGATGTATGCATCTTTCAGACTTCTCCCTACATATTTTCAGGCAATTGACTAAATGCCCAGCATTTGTTGTATGTAGTATTGTCACCCACTTCACTGCAGATAGATGGATAATATTTATGAATGAAACAAATCCCCTGAAACCTAGGGGAGTAATACAACTGAAACTTCCTCAATAACCTTTCATATAAGAGTTAACCTGCACTCACGTTGCACCTCTCACTTCTTAAGGACAATCCAAATTATATCCTTTCTGAAATGCATTAAAAACTGTTATCTCTCCATAGCCTTATCCCCTCCTTGCTTCTGCAGTCATGATCAGTCACCGAAATGTCCACGGTCAATTCATTTCTCCAATGCTACCAACGCTGCTCCCCCACTCTAGGCCACCAACCTATCCAGTTTTTATTGCTCAGTGGGTGAGCATATCTACAGGTTTCCAGAGTGTGAGCTCTGGAACTCCCTTCCAGAAACTCCCTTTGCTTTTGGAAGGTGCTTTTGCAAATTTCTCTCATTGGCCAAGGCTTTGCCCTGATCTCTCCTTACATTGGAAAACTTTCCCAATGTAAGATGTCCCCACTAGAGAAGGGGCAAAACCCGTTCTCCTCTTGAGAAATAAAGCAGGGCAAGTGGCTGAGGTGTTGGTGGGAGAGCACTTTGGGACCAATGATCATAATTCTATTAGGTTTAAAATAGTTATGCAAAAGGATGGGCCACGTCCACAAGATAAAATTTCCAACAGGCACAAGGCCAATTTTCATGGTATTAGACAGGAACTTTCAAAAGTTGATTGTGTAAGGCTGTTCACAGGTAAAGGGACATCTGGCAAGTAGGAGGTTTTTAAAAGTGAGAGAACGAGAGTTCAGGACCATGTTCCTGTTAGTGTGAAGGACAAGGCTGGCAGAAATAAGGAACACTGGATGACTGGAGATATTGAGGCACTGGTAAAAATAAAAAGGAAGTGTATGCCAGGTATAGACAGCTTGGATCAAGTGAATCCCTTGAGGAGTATAAGGGGCATAAGAGTATACTTAAGAGGGAAATAAGGAAGGCGAAAAGGGGACATGACATAGCTTTGACAGATAAAGTTAAGAACAATCCAAAGAGATTCTAAAAGTATATTCAGCGAAAAAGAGTAACTAGCAAGAGAAAAGGAAACCTTAAAGATCATGAGGTCATTTATGTGTGAAGCCACAGAAGATAGGTGAGATCCTAAACAAATATTCAGAGTCATAGAGTCATAGAGTCATACAGCACGGATACAGACCCTTTGGTCCAACTTGTCCATGCCGACCAGATATCCTAAATTAATCCAGTCCCATTTGCCAGCATTTGGCCCATATTCCTCTAAACCCTTCCTATTCATATACCTATCCAGATGCTTTTAAATGTTGTCATTGTATCAGCCTCCAACACTTCCTCTGGCTGTTCATTCTATACATGCACCATCTTCTGCATGGAAAAGTTGCCCTTTAGGTCTGTTTTATATCCTATGCCCTCTAGTTTTGGACTCCCCTACCCTGGGGAAAGACCTTGACTATTTACCCTATCTTTGCCCCTCATGATTTTATAAACCTCTATAAGGTGACCCCTCAGCCTTCGACACTCCAGGGAAAATAGCCCCAGTCTATTCAGTGTCTCCCTTTAGCTCAACCACTCCAATCCCGGCAATGTCCTTGTGAATCTTTTCTGCAACTTTTCAAGTTTCACAACATCTTTCCTATAGCAGGGAGATGAGAATTGATGGACAGGCAGTTGGAAGAAAGACATTCCTGGTCCTTTTGCCTCTTCCTCAGTCTTTCACAAGGTCTTAATCTCATGAGGTAAACTTTTTGTGAGAATGTTCCTAACTGGCTGCCATAACTGGAACAGAGCTTCTGAAGCAGCGGAACGTGTCATAGAAATTTCTTTCTCACGCACAATTTTTTAACTTAAAATATTCTTGACTTCAGTTTCTGGATTCGAGACCTTCCCTTCAATCCCCGTTGTGTCCTGCATATCGCTCCTTAGTCATTCATCTTGTTTCTATAGAAGAAGTGTCAGAGTAAGCAGCATGATTGGAATGGGTGAGATTTTGCTGGAGCGATACAGAGGCAGAGTGTGTAACTGGGAGTTTGGGTTGGTCGGGGAATTTGAGGTGGTGGGAAAGAGGTGATTTCTGTCAGGTCTACTCTGACAAATAAAGTCTCCAGTGTGAGGGGACAGGAGAAAAGGAAATAGGGCTTGAATCAAGTGGTATATTTGTACTGCGACCTACTTGGCATAAATACCACTCCTTTTCCTAACTACTATCAGTTCTGGTGAAGAGCCATTGGACTCAAAATGTTCGCACTGCTTCTTCCCACAGATGCTGCCAAACCTGCAACAACTTCTGTCTTTTTCCAGATCTCCAGCAGATGTATTTCTTCATTTTATTTTAATGGAATGTTAGCCTTTGTGACATGAAGATTTGAACATACGAGTAGTGAAGTCTTGCTTTGATGTATTGAGAACCATAGTATTGAAGTACTGCATGCAGTATTGACTTCCTTACCTTGGAGAGATACGATTGCCAAAGAGAGAATGCAATGAAGATTTGTTGGTGTTGTTCCCAAGATGACAGTTCCATGAAGAGAGATTGGGCAAATGGAGCCTGTATTCTCTCGACATTAATGTCCAGAGATGACCAAGTTAGGTGAATTAGCCACAGGAAATGCAGAGTTACAGAGATAGGGTAGAGGGATGGATCTTGATGGGATGGTCTTCAGATGGACAGTTTGGACTCAATGGGCCAAATGGCCTGCTTCCATACTGTAGGGATTCTATGAACCTGTGAATTGAAATCAACAAAATACATAAAGATTTAGACAGGCTAGATGCCAGTACAATATTTCCTCTGGTTGGGGAATTTAGAACTAGGGGACACGATTTAAAAGTAAGAAGCAGGGGGCTCCCATTTAGGTCTAAGATGGGGAGACCTTTTTTTTTCACTCAAGGGCTATGAATAGTTAGAATCCTCTACCACAAATGAAACTCAGTCTTTGGTTATGTTGAACAAAGTGATTAATCATTTTTTGAGGACCAGTGACATACGGTTTTCATAGAATCCCTGTAGTGTGGAAACAGGCCCTTTGGCCCAACAAGTCCACACTGACCCTCAGAGCATCCCACCCAGATCCATTCCCCTATAACCTACCTAAGTTACACATCCCTGAACACTACAGGCAATTTAGCATGGCCAATCCACCTAGCCTGCACATCTTTGGACTGTGGGAGGAAACCGAAACGAACCCACGCAGACACGGGGAGAATGTGCAAACTCCACACAGACAGTCACCCGAGGGTGGGATCAAACGCATGTTCCTGGCTCTGTGAGGCAGCAGTGCTAACCACTGAGCCACCGTATGTAGATAGGGTGTATAAAACAAGCATTGAAGTGTTCAATCAACCACGTCTGATGGTCCAAATGGCCTTTTCCTGTTTCTATGTTCTCAAAATAGAGTGGAGCATCTCATTGTGTATTCTGTTCATTAGACTTTTGGTTACATGCTTCTGCTTGTAGGTTTTCACAATATAAATGCTTGGACGTGCAATTTGATAACATAAAGATTATTACAATAGATTGAAGAGGGTATCCTCTTGACCAGTGAGGCTAAAGAATTGAGAATGACATGAAAGAATGACAGAGAGGAAAGCAGAAGTGATAACAGAAAGGAAGATCACAATACCAGAGTTAGAAACAAAAGAATCAAAAAGGCAAAGTTAAAAAACAATGAAAATTTGACATCTTTTAAAATTTCCACAACTATTCTCTGCCTACACAACTGAGGGTGAACATTAGCAATAATTTATTTTCTGTACCAGGGAGGTTAATTGGCATTTCATTAACAAGCACTACCACATTTAAAACGTACTTAACCTCTTAATTAGCAAACTTAACTTACTGGGACAGGTTTAATGGGAAATTAATATATCAATTCACACATTCTCAAAAATATTTCGGAGACCATGGCAGCTAAAACAGTTCTGGGGATTCACAAATCATGGCTTTTCTCTTAATACTTTGAACTTTGTGTCTGATTTGCTAATTAATAATGGACAAATTGCTAAGACATCATTATTTTTTCCATCAAGATCCAACACTATCTTAATTGGCTCAGGAATCATCAAAAATAAACAATATTGTGTCCAACATGGAAAATCCTACTTGGGGAAAAATATCAGACTCATGGAGGGATGCAGAAAATGTTTAGTTAAGTGACATCAGGAATGAAAGGCTTTAGTCGCGAGGTGAAATGAAAGGAACTGGGGCATCAGTCACTGGAGCAGAAAAGGCCAAGACGGTTTCTGGTTGAGGTTATGAATATATTTGGTGAGTAAGTTGATAAACTATGACCAGGGTAATCGGATGATGTGGTTTTCCACCCTGCAACTCAAACCGTTGGCAACAAACATTTGGCTGATCGTAGCAGTCCCACAGTCACTGAACGAACCATAAGATGTTGGTTGGCTGGTTGGAGATGGGACTTCCACCTCAGAGAGAGAGAGAGAGCAGCTGGACAATCTGAAATCCTCCTCCTTATGGGCCCCAACTAGCTACGCTGCCTTAGACCCGTGTAAACATTACAGGCAGGTCAGGGATGAGGGGTAAAGCAGCAGAAAGCCTACACAGGGATTTTTACAGACCTTATAACACCTGCAAATCCACTTGCAGGGCAAAGAAAAGTTCAGCCCATAGTCAGTTAATACGTAACAGATTGGCATCAAATTAATAAAGCAAAGAATTGTGGATGCTGGAAATCTGAAACATAAACAGAAACTACCGCAGGATCTCAGTAAGTCTGGCATCTGTGGATGTTGAAAACAGAGCTAACGTTTCAAGCCAATGACTTCTCTTCAGAACACCAACGTAAGATCGTCCCCAGCTGAAATAATTGAGACATCAGCTCTCTTTTCAAAACTAGCTTAAAACTAAAAATGTATAAGAAACAGTGCTGCAATACACAATACCTTTTAAAGAAGAAGATTTACAAAACAAGAATAAAAATATATGAGAAAGGCAAAGAGATTGGAATGAAGTTGATGTCAACGGAGACCTGATTGTCTAGATGCTCTCCTTTTGACCTGACAAACTGTATAATTTTATCATTTGTTACTGTGAATATGGGATCCATTAAAGGTAAGCTAAAACAAAGAATTGCAGTTGCTGGACGTCTGAAACAACAAAAACAGAAATTGCTGGAGAAAGTCAGCAGATCTGGTAGCTGAATTCTGATGAAGGATCACGAGACTCGAACCGTTAACTCTGCCTTCCATCATCACAGATGCTGCCAGACCTGCTGGTTGTCTCCAGCGATCTCTGTTTTTTGTTCTACTAACAATTATTCTGTGGTCAAATGCTAAGAATAAATTATGTTCACACAAGACAAGTGACCGAAGACGGGGAAACAGCGCATTGAGATACACATGGCACAGAATAATCTCAGGAGAGATTAAAATATATGTAAATTCAGGACAGCCAAAGTGCAAAGAAGAGCCAAGATACTCATTTTTCTGCAGTGTCTAATGAAACATCTGCGTCTTAAAGAACTTCTTTTGAAA
This sequence comes from Rhincodon typus, assembly GCF_021869965.1. NCBI lineage: Eukaryota > Metazoa > Chordata > Chondrichthyes > Orectolobiformes > Rhincodontidae > Rhincodon > Rhincodon typus. Next base: position 10,422,216 of record NC_063342.1, read on the forward strand.
TGTGCACAGGTACGAATGTCAGAATCATCAACTTGAAAATTAAGACCTTGTTAATGTGACATCAAATGGTGAGAAAAATATTTTAATCTATTTTGATGGGATTTATTCAAGCATGTTAATGATGTGGAAAGCTTTTAAGTACACATGAACTTGAGAAAAATGTATTGCACTTAACTAAAATATTAGGATTCTCTGAGGAAATGGCAGATCTACTTGGAGATTTCATTTGTTTACTATTTAAAAACATACGTGAAGGAACAAGATCACAATGTAGGTTATCACCAAAGATGCGCACAGGTTGCTCAGTTAATCCAAACCATGGTTTGTTAAAACCTATCACAGTGCAAAGGAAGGGGACACTGAGAGAACTAAGGAATACCATTGAATACTCCATGTAGAATATGAACAGCACGGATAGATCTGATAACAGGAAATTGATCAATAAGTATTGAATTCATCAGAATGGAGACGATACACGGAATGTTTCATTGGAAACTCATAATGGAACCACATTTGATAAAATAGATGTTGTACATTAAGTCATGAGTTAACAATTTATAATTGTAATCCAAAAGGTAAGTGAAACAAGTTTAAATGAATCACATTCCAAGAGGGAGTGATGACACAGTGTGGAGCTGGAAGAACACAGCAGGCCAGGCAGCATTAGAGGAGCAGGAAAGCTGACGTTTCCGGTCAGGACCCTTCTTCAGAAAAAATGTAAGAGGGCAACTGGACCACAATCCCCATCTTCACCATCCTTGACTTGAGCTGCTGCACAAGATGTAAGTGTCAGTTCTGTTTGACCATGATGAAATATTATCAATGTTTCCAGAACCCAGCAGGTAAATTGCGCTGAGATAGTAGGAACTGCCGATGCTGGAGTCTGAGACAACAAGGTGTAGAGCTGGATGAACACAGCAGGCCAAGCAGCATCAGAGGAGCAGGAAAGTTGACGTTACGGGTCTGGACCCTTCTTCAGAAACGGGGGAGGGGCAGGGGGCTCTGAAATAAATAGAGAGGGGGAGGGCAGTGATTGAAGGTGGATAGTGAAGCAGATAGGTGGGAGAGCAGATGGACAGGTCAAGGAGGTAGGGATGAAGCCAGTAAAAGTGAGTGTAGGTAGGGAGTTGGGATGAGGTTGGTCAGTGAGGAGGGTCCTGACCTGAAATGTCAGCTTTCCTGCTCCTCTGATGTTGCCTGGCCTGCTGTGTTCCTCCAGCTCCACACTGTGTTAGGTAAATTGCGCTGCTCTTTTGACATTTTGATTTAAGATATTTAGTTCAACAAATGCTAGAGTTTGCTGCATTGGTTTTCAATTAGAGTATTTCTCATGCAGCTGATTCATGGAATCAGCATGCCCCAATTCCCATACTTGGCCAATAATGGGGAGATGGCTATATATATTTAGGGAGCAGGATCTTTAATAAAAGACGATTGAATCCTCAATACTGGATCACTCCTATCTTGTGCTTATGTTATCTGTGCTAACATAAGTATCAACTTCTGAGATCAACATGAAGGTCTTTCTTGACCTCACCCCTCGCCTGAGGTGTGGTGACACCTAGATTAAACCTCTCTCTCTCGAAGACAGCAGATATATGGTCCTCTGTGACTGGGGCAACTTTGCCTTTTAGCTTTTAACTTTATCGGATATAAATATCCGGCTGAAGGTAAAAGTCCATCACTGTATCCATGGCAGATTGTGATGACAGAACTGGTCTGGGTTTAGAGCAGAAATGATTGCCAGTTGTCACAGCGTATCACATGAAGTCTTGGCTTGAAATGTCCATGGTTTAATAGGAACCTTTGACTGGACCTTGTGCAGGTCCTTCATTTTTGGAAGTGCACAGGTAAATCAGACCAAATTTCTTTTAAGGGTTTTAGGTAGATCTTAAAAATGCTTAAACAAGACCTCAAGAGATCAAACATTTCATAGGCAACTGCTGGAAATTAGATCATAGAATTCTCCAGCACAGGAGGAGACAATTCGACTCAATATATGCTGGATTTTTGCAAGCACTGCCCAATTAGTCCTGGTCCCCCACTCGCTCTCTCCATAGTGCTGCAAATATATCTCTTTCATTTTTTTTTCACTTTGAAAATGACTACAAAACTCATTTCTGCAACCCTCTCAGGCATTGCTTTCCAGATCAGAATACCTTGCCATGTAAAAGAATTTCTCCTCGTCTTCCTTGGTTCGTTTTGCCAATTATTTCACGTCTGTTCCCTTTGGTTACTGATTTTCTGTCCAGTTGAAAAAGTTTCTCCTTATTTACTGGATCAAAATCCCTTCTGATTTTTTACCACCTTTAGTAAGTCTCTTCTGAGTCATGTCTTCACTAAGATGAAGAGTCATAGCTCCCTTTGATCTCTGTCTCCTAGTGATGTCACTGAATTTATTTGACGTGAAACATTGAATGCATATGAAGGCAATCTTGACAAGTGTATGCCTGGAAAAGTTGTAGGAGTTGCTTTTGCTTTTTACCCAATGCGTTTCCTCATCTTACTCTTTCTTTTGAGGTGCCTACAACTGCTCTGGCTATATGTGAGGCACAGTAGGAATTGTAAATGCTCAAGAAAGCGGGTCGGTGGATGAGCTGGAGCAAGCCATTTGACAGACATTAACTCTAGCTTTATTTCAGCTCCAGTATCAGGAACTCAATCCAAAGTCTTGGCTTCCCTTCCTGAATCTTAGAAATTTATCAAAGAGACGGATTACTTTTCTGGGCTTGTGTGTTAGAGTTTGGCATTTACATTGACATGTGCATTGATTCAGCTGTGAGATATGAATGGATGTGTGTAAGTTAGACAGTAATCATTTATACAACCAAATTACAGGCTGGCAACTTCTACCCCTGTTCCATGCTTAATTAACACAACGACATCCATCTATTTGAAGCAGTATATTGGGTACACCTTTTGTAATCATTGAATGGATATTCAGAATGTGAGTCGCCCCGAATCTAAAATTATGAGGTCCCTTACAAAGAAAATGCAACAACTCTCTAGGCACATATATTCTGAGCAGTTCCTGCACACTGATCTGAACGTTCAATATGCACAGTAAATCTAAACGCCTCCTACACACATTGTATTTAAATGCTTGACAAATGCATTATTCCTAAATTCTCCTTACAGGCAATGACTGTACCTTCATTTTTACTGATCTGCTCATAATGGGAATGTCAGCCGAGAGTCAGGTCATTGAGGCAGCAGAATTTGCTGTGGTCACGTCAAATTAGGAAGAGCTTTCGAGTTTCCTGATCAACCACAGAGTGTGAGACGTAGCCGTCTACTCTTCTTTTGAAGAGTGTGATAGGATCTGTTACGTCTAACCTGGGAGACAAACAGGATATCGGTATAATGTCTCACCTGAAAGTTGTCACCTCCAACAATGCAGCAGCCCCTCAGTACTGAAGTGACAGCCAAGATCTTAGTGCTCAAGTCCAAAGAGATTTGGAATTGAACACACAACCTCAATATATGAGTGCTGCCAATGGAGCCAGTAACGGAAATTTGTCATTGTAGTGATTGTAACAAGGTACTGAGATACAGTGTAGTTGAGTAAATGCTGTTTGCTTTTACTTCTTGCATTTGTTTTCACCTTCATCTTGCAGAAGGACCAGCGCTGGGTGTTGATGATGGTTTTCTGGATACAAGAGGATATTGCTGGCACTTCCATGTTTACCAGTCTTCAAACCACAGCTTCCATAGGATGGATGACATTTGAGGACATACAGCAGACATGTCCAAGTCCATTGATTCCTGAAAAGGCAAATGGCAGAGTGAAAGATGCAAATTTGTGGCAAATTTGAGACCTGAGGATACTCAAAGATGGCTGAAATAACTCCACAGAGGCTGGTTAGCCGGCAGCAAGTCCATAGTACTGCCTCACCCAGAGTCAGCTATCAGAGTGTCAGTACCTATGATACTCCTGTTTAAATCTGTCAGGCAGGGTTCCCTGATTTGACCAGATTAACAGCTCCAATTAGGGAACTCATATTCTGTGAAGTCCAGCTCAATAAATCAAATCAAAACAAATCAAAAATGAGCCTCGGTGCACTTAATGCCCACCTTAAGCACCAGAACAAGATGACAATATCTTCAATTAACACATTGTCCCAATAATAGTATTTTTAACGGTTGCTCCATTATGCAGTCACTGCTCAGTTGGTACCACATTGTATCATAATATTGTGGCTTCAAGCTTTGGTCCAGAAGGTTGAACAGAAATATCCTGATTGAGATGCCAGCTTCATATTGAGGGAGCGCTACAGTGTCAAATGTTCACAATAGTTCTATTATCTTTACAACCCGAACTTCCACCAACACTGCCCCCACTCTGCCAAAAATGTTTTATTGTTAGCCCAAAACCACAACTAGGAGGAATTTCAGATCATTAAAAGAATTTAGTCAACTTTACTAGGGGAGGTGATGGTCTGGTGGTATTATCACAGGCCTGTTTATCCAGAAACCCACATAATGTTCTGGCGACCTCGGTTCTAATGCCACCACGGCAGATGGTGGGAATTGAGTTCAATTCTTTTTTAAAAGTCTGGATTAAGGTCTGATGATGACCATGAATCCATTGTCGACTGTTGTAAAAACCCATCTGGTTCACTGATGTTCTTTAGGAAAGGAAACTGCTATCCTTACCTGGTATGGCCTACATGTGACTCACAGCAAGGTGGTTGACTCTCAACTGCCCTCTGGGCAATAAATGTTGGTCTAGCCAGTTCTGTAAACATCCTTTGAATGGATGAAAAAAAAATTGGGTCTCCAGAACATTGCCTTGTCTCTGGATTAGCAGTTCAGTGATAATACACTAGGCTATTGCGTCCCATAAAGAAATCATGTGATTTTCATTAGCAAGCTTATGGAGAGGTAATTGCTAAGGTGTTAGGTTGCAAGGAATAAAGATGGACGTTCAAAAGCAGGTTTGCTCAGACAGAAATTGGTAAATCGAAGAGAAGCGGTCTGTAACAGCTACGGTGTTGTCATCAGCAGTCCACAGAATCAGGGCTTGAGAAACAATCCCTAGTTATTTGGAAGAAAAATCTTGCAGCCAAAAGCTGTCGAGGTGTCAGAAAGGAAAGAAATCCTTTAGGGCTGTTTAAAACACGTTTAAGAAATCCATGTTCAGTCGAAATGGAGCTAGAATAGCAAGTTTGTTAAGGGACTTAGGAAGAGATGTTAGCTGAAGGTAACAGCATCAATGTACAGAATGCATAGAATTTTGCTGATAAGGCATCAGATCACAACTGTGACAAATAAACAGGAAGCATGGAGAAAGGATAACCCTTCACTGAAGTTCGGGTATCTGCAAGATTGCTGTTGAGTTTAAAAGGATTTAACCTTTCTTTCCAATGTATGTAAAGCACCATCTCAAATAGTTCTTACATTATGTAGCTTATGTTTTTTATTAGTGTGTAATCATCTTTTGTGTTATTTTGTTAAAGTGCATTGACAGCCTTCTGTGAACATGTTCATTGATTGACCAATAGGGTAAACAAAAAAATGAAAGAGATTTAGGGCCTATCAAGCCAGTCTCATTCTAGGACAAAAACAAAGTTGCTGGAAAAGCTCAGCAGGTCTGGCAGCATCTGTGAAGGAAAAAACAGAGTTAATGTTTTGGGTCCAGTAACCCTTCCTAAGAACTCACAGTCTCATTCTGGGATTTGAATTGTCCAGCATTTATCAGCAGCTGGAATTATGACAACATATTGACTATTCAGGACATTATATTTGTCTCTTACAAAAGCACTGTTATTACACCTTCCCAAGAATTAATACAATCTTACAACCAACAGACAATCTCAAACCTCTGGATGGTTGAATCCTAGAATCACAAAATACTTAGAGAATAGAATGAGGCCATTTAATTTGTCATGCATGTGTTGGCTCTCTGCAAGAGTAACTCAACTAGTCCTACTCTCCTGAGTTTAACCTGCAGGCCAACAAATCTTTTCATTTTGTCTAATTATCTCAGCTTCCTTTGAAAATGATGTGGAGGTGCCAATGATGGGCCGGGGTGGACAAATTCGGAAGTTACATGACACCAGGTTATTGTCCAGCAGGTTTATTTAAAATCACAAACTTTCGGAGCACTGTCCCTTAATCAGGTGACTTCACCCGATGAAGGAGCAGCACTCTGAAGCTTGTGATTTCACATAAACTTGTTGGACAATAACGTGGTGTCATATGACTTCTGGCTTCCTTTGAAAAGCCATGACTGGATCTGCCTCCATCATAACGGTGGCAGTGCATTCCAGATCCTACCAGATCCACTGCACTGGAAAAATACCTTTCTCCTTGATGCCATTACTTCTTTTTCCAATTATCTTACAGCGGTGTTCTCTGATTCTTGATCCTTCTACCAAAAATGAACGCTTTCTCCCTATCTACTTGGCACAGATCCATCACGATTTTGGACATGTCTAACAAATCACTTCTCAACTTTCTCTTCTCTGAAGAAAGCAGTCACAACTTCTCCAATCTTTCCATATAACAAACACATGAACACGGAAATTAGGAACAAGAGAAAACCATTCAGCCCTTCAAGGCTGCCCCACCATTCAATGAGATCATTGCTGATCTGACTATAACCTCAAATCCCCATTCCCATGAACCAAATAACTTACCACAAGCTTGTTTTCCAAGAATCTATCTACCTGTGTCTTAAAACATATTCAAGGATACTGCTGCCACTACCTTTTCAGGAAGAGTGTTCCAAGACTCATGACCGTCTGAGAGAAATTTTGTTTTCCCTAATCTTTGTTTTAGTATCATCGACTCTAGAATCATATGCAGCCCCTTCTGCCCAGCTAGTATGCGCTGATCATGTTCCGGAACTAAAATAGTACCATTTGTCCCATATGTCTCCAAACCCTTCCTATTCATAAACTTTTCCAAATGTATTTTCAATGTTGTAACTACCCATATCCATTCCTTCATCTGGCAGTTCGTTTCACACACGAACCACTCTTTGTTTAAAAATGTTGCCTCTCAAGCCCCTTTTAAATCTTTTTTTTTCACATCTTAATATGATTTTAAACGGGCAACATCTTATTTTTGAACAATGACCCCAGTTCTACATTCTCCCATAAAAGTAAACATTGTCTCCACATACACCCTGTCAATATCCCTTATGTTTTAATTTCATGAAACTTTTTTTCTTTCATCAATTTATGTTGGCTTTCCTCAATTAACCTGTATTTGCCCAAGTACGTAATTCTGTTGCAAATCATTCTTTCTAATAGGTTCCCCAAAACTGAGGTTAAGCTGATTGTAGTTGCAGGGTTTATCTTAAAACCCTTTATTCATCAATGGTATAATGCAAGGGCCAAATACATTTTTAACAATGAAATTGTGAATGGTTCATGTGCAACATCTGATGACACCATGGCTTTAAGAGGTGTATTTTGTCCTTTTTTTAATGAATAAAGGTTGAGACAGAGATCCCAAACAGTCTGCTCCAAAACCAAAGTAAATGGCTTCTGAGGCCTTTGGGTTTTTTTTTTAAAGTTAGAACAATAGAAGAACCTGAATGGGTGGAGTCAGGCTCCCACAGACCCAGGATTTTTAGCTTTAGATTTCAGCTGGGACCTTGAAGCTCGATGTGGAAGATTTTATTCTTCACCCTGTTACAGCTAAAAGCTAGGCTTCTCTTCTTGCTGCTAGAATTGCATGTGAGACAATCTATTTTATTGAATTTGCCTTTGCCAAGGGTGTGTTTATGGGATGTTATTTTTAAACAATTAATTAGTAATAGTTGATTTATCTATTATTTTGTTGAACATTTTGATAGAGTTACAGTTAAGGCAATTATTTTAGTTTTGTTTTGTCTGTATTTTAACTATAGTGTATGAATAAAGTGTCTTTTGCTTAAAATTCAGTAGTTTGACGAATTGAATTGTATCTAGAATGCAACACTTTGCACTTTTGTTTAAAATAAGAAAAGTTGGGGTCTAGACTGTTTTCTTAATATATTTTGAGGAGATTTGGTCTGGTCCGTAACAAGCAGCATAGGTGAAGTAAGAACAAAGTAACAGGAGAATGCAGCACATTTTTCAGAAAAGTTAATTAGAAATAGTCCAAACTGTTACAAGGCTTGTTATATGAATTATGCCTGAGGGTCAACTTAGAAGGACATCTCCAATCTCAACAGGATTGATCAATGTCCAATAAATGGATAAAGCCAGACCACCATGAAGAAGATACCAATCAGGATTATAGAAGAGAGAGCAGATTCAGGCACCTTAGCCCCTGAATCTCTTGCACCATTCAATTCAATCATGGTAGATCTGTATTTTAACTTCAATTGCTGCTTTGATTTCATCATCATTATTAGCTTTGTCTCACAAAAATATCTATCAATCTCAGCTTTGAAATTTTCAATGGACCTCGATGTAATAAATTCATTTGCTATCTAAATGTAACACAATTTTATTTACCTCTCATTTACTTAATAGCTAAGCTAATACATACAATGTACAATACATAACAAAATAATAATCTAGAATAATCTAAAACCTTTGTCTAGACAGCTAATGTCCAGAGTGTTTGTGGCTCCTGGTGTTGCGATAAAATTCAGGTACTTGGTTCATTTGTATGCTGAGTTTCTTAAATGGATATCTTCCTTACAGTAATAACACTATATTTGTAGTGCTATTCTGACAGTGTGAACTGCAAGCTTTGCAATTCTTGATCAGCTCCGATTGTGGTCAAAGTGGGACCAATACAAGCTGAACAGATTGCATCCGAGCAGGACTGGGAGCAACACCTTTGGGGATTGAGGAATACTTGCTAGGGCTATCAGTGAGGGTTTAAACTAGAATGGAGGATTTGAGTTAGAACAGAAGGCTGGATAGGTTGGGATTATATTCACTGGTGCATAGGAGGTTGAGGGATGACCTTATAGGGCTCTATAAAATCATGAGGGGTATAAAAAGGTGAATAGCGGGTGTCTTTTCCCTAGGATGGGAGATTTCAAGACCAGGTGGCATATTTTTAAAATGAGAGGAGAAAAATTTAAAGAAGACATGAGGGGCAATTTTTTTTTCATAGAGTGGTTTGTGTGTGGAATGAACTTCCAGAAATGGGTTCCGTTACAATGTTTAAAAGATAAGTACTTGTATAAGAAATGTTTGGAGTGATAAGGGCCAAGTACGGGCGGGTGGGATTAGTTTAGTTTGGGATTATGGTCGACATGGACCAGTTGGACTGAAGGGTCTGTTTCCATGTTCTATGACTCTATGACTCTAGAATAACAGGGGGATAGGTATCTGAACAGGCAGACAAAGGAAGAAGAAATGAGGATTGAAACAAAAGACAGAAAGGCAAGAGCTAAAAGTAGAAGGCAAAAAAATAAGGGTGAGAAGCTGTTATTATGTAATTGTGACAACAGAAATATGATTCCAGGCTGACCAGGGATGGGAACTGAACATCGAGGGGCTATTCATTATTTGGAAGGACTGGCAAAATAGGAAAGAAGGTGGTACAGTACTGTTATAATAGATAAAATCAACGCAAATGAGAGGAAGGATATTGGCTTGGAAAACCATGATATGAAATCTGTTTGCGTGGAGATGGGAAACATTAAATAACATAAAACATTGTTGGGGATTGTCTATAGGCTATCTACAGGCCCACAAACAGTAGTGGGATGTACGGGAAGGTATCAAAGATGCATGTCATAAAGGTAGAACTGTAATCATGGGTAACTTTAATTTACATATAGATTTGACAAACCAGATGAGCAATGGTATTGTGGAATAGGATTTCCTGGAGTTTGTACGTGGTAGTATTTTTAGACAGTACATTGAGGATTCAACCAGAAAACAGGCTCTCAACCATGTTTACAAAAGCAATTAGATTCACAGAGGAGACATGTACTATTGCCAGAAAAAGCAGCAAGCCTGAAGATTGGGAGCATTTTAGAATAAAACAAAGTTGAAAAAAAGTTTGATCATGGGGGAGAAATGGAGTATTTTGAGTAAAATTGCAGGGTACATGGAAACAAACCATAAAAGCTTCATTAAATATGTGAAAAGAAAACAATAAATAAATACATATGTAGGTCCATTACAGTCAGAAATTGGGGACATTAAAATAGGAAACAGATAAATGGCAAAAAATTGAACACATACTATCTGTTTCCACAAAAGAAACTTGCCAGAAATATTTAGGAATCAAAGGTCTAGCAAGAGAGCAGAATATAGGGAAAACTATATTAGTAAGGAAATTGGGTTGGGGAAATTAATGGGGGTAAAAGGCTGAAGAGGTTGTAGAGGCTGAAGGAAGCTGTGAAGACCAAGTCATTTAAGACAGAGATAGATTGGGTCTTGATTATTAAGGGGATCAATGATTGTGAGAGAAGGCAGGAGAATGAGGTTGAGAAACATATGCACACTTGCGATGCCAAGAAATTCAGGACAATGGGCGAAGTGCTGGAAAATGAGACTGGAATAGCTAGGTGGTTGTTTGTGACTGACACAGACATGATGTGCTGAATGTTGTAGATCTCGTTGATTTTACGAGTAGAAATGCATGAACATTGCTCACCGTACCTGACCATCAAGTGTCTGTTAAAATGGGTGTGACACAATCTCATTTCGAGGCAGTGAGCCCCTTGTACAAGAAATATGATCAGATTGAGATTCTATGAGGGCAACTAGGCCAACAGGTTTTCTATATGCTACCTTAAAAAACGATCTACAGTCAAATCTTCACGGTGACAGGATCACAGGAAGAGAAGCGGAGCATTCAGCCAATCAAGCTTGCCCCACCATTCTAGACCATGGCAGATCCTCACTTAAATGTCACTTTCCTGTACTATCTCCATCTCCCTTAATGACATTGGTCTCCAGAAGCCTATAGATTTCTGTCTTGAGCCTACTCAATGATTGATCTTCAACATGCTTCTGGAATAGAAAATTCTGGAAATTCACTACACATTCTGTTCCATTTTACTTTGCCAAGCACTCTGTTTTTATTGTAATGCAAATTTATGAAAACCTCCAGTTAGACCCTAACTCACAGCTTAAATGCTAATCACATTCATACAGAAATCATTGCCAGTGTTCTATAATGAGCAAAAGACAGACACTGAGTTATTCTCTGTTGATTCTTCCTCACTTCAGCATGTAAATTTATACAAAGAACTGTACACTAAAGATGAAAAGTTAATGTGTTTGTTATTGCCGTATTGATATAGAAAAAACAGACATGCATTTGTTAAACCAACAACAGCACAGCTCCAAGACATTAGGCCCCCATTGCATCACTTTTGGCTCTCCACTCCCTTAAAATATGACAAGTGACATATGTGGCTCTGTTGGTAGTTCTTCTATACTGAGGCAGACAGTTCAAAGTACTACTCTGGAGATTTGAATACAAAGACCTGGATATCTGTAGCATTCCTTCTCCTCCCAGTTCCATTAAATTATCAGACAATCCAATGCCCCTCGATTGTATCGGAATTAGACCCCTTCAGAAAGTAGACATAGTTCACAATCTCTCAGAAGAGGTGTGAATCACAGGGTTCCTAGTCCCAAGAGAGGAATCAATATAATTATAATTATCTCATTGACGACTTTTTATATACTAAAAAATAGTTAGAATGATTACAGTACGGAACTAGGCCATTATTATTTCAATTTCAATAGTTACATGCACTATTTTAAATTTTATATTACAGTGTTTATATTACAGTGATCGGAATCTCTAGTGCAATAAGATGAATTGATTTGAATGCCCAGAATTCTTTTAAATTGAATAAGATCCAGAGACACAAAAAAAGCCCACCTCTTTCAAATTAATGTTAAACTTAAATGTTAAAATTAGTTTAAACTAATGTGACAGGGGAATGGGAACCAAATGAGGAGGTTAGTGGACAGTAAGGAGGTAGTAACTAAAGCCTGTAAGGAACTAGATAATGAAGTCAGTGTGACTAAGGGGAAGAGGAGGCAGAGAGCAGATGATGAACACAAAGGGACAGGTGGTCTGAGGTGCATTTGTTTTAATGCGAGAAGTGTAGTAGGTAAGGCAGATGAACTTCGGGCTTGGATTAGTACCTGGGAGTACGATGTTATTGCTATTACTGAGACTTGGTTGAGGGAAGGGCAAGATTGGCGACTAAATATCCCAGGATATAGATGCTTCAGGCAGGATAGAGAGGGAGGTAAAGGGGTGGAGGAGTTGCATTACTGGTCAAAGAGAATATCACAGCTGTGCTAAAGGAGGGCACTATGGAGGACTCGAGCAGTGAGGCAATATGGGCAGAGCTCAGAAATAGGAAGGGTGCGGTAACAATGTTGGGGCTGTACTACAGGCCTCCCAACAACGAGCATGAGATAGAGGCACAAATATGTAGACAGATTATGGAAAGATATAGGAGCAACAGGGTGGTGGTGATGGGAGATTTTAATTTTCCCAACATTGACTGGGATTCACTTAGTGTTAGGGGTTTAGATAGAGCAGAATTTGTAAGGAGTATCCAGGAGCGTTTTCTAGAGAGTACGTAAATAGTCCAACGCGGGAAGGGGCCATACTGGACTTGGTGTTGGGGAATGAGCCCGGCCAGGTGGTTGAAGTTTCAGTCGGGGATTACTTTGGGAATAGTGATCACAATTCCGTAAGTTTTAGAATACTGATGGACAAAGACAAGAGTGGTCCTAAAGGAAGAGCGCTGAATTGGGGGAAGGCCAACTATAACAAAATTCGACAGGAGCTGGAGAATGTGGATTGGGAGCAGCTGTTTGAGGGTAAATCCACATTTGATATGTGGGAGGCTTTTAAAGAGAGGTTGATTAGAGTGTAGGACAGACATGTCCCTGTGAAAATGAGGGATAGAAAGGGCAAGATTAGGGAACCATGGATGACAGGTGAAATTGTGAGACTAGCAAAGAGGAAAAAGGAAGCATACATAAGGTCTAGGCGACTGAAAACAGACCAAGCTTTGGAAGAATATCGGGAAAGTAGGACCAATCTGAAATGAGGAACTAAGAGAGCTAAAAGGGGTCATGAAATATCTTTAGCAAACAGGGTTAAGGAAGATCCCAAAGCCTTTTATTCATACATAAGGAACAAGAGGGTAACTAGAGAAAGGGTTGTCCCACTCAAGGACAAAGGAAGGAAGTTATGCGAGGAGTCAGAGAAAATGAGTGAGTTTCTTAATGAGCACTTTGTGTCGGTATTCACTGAGGAGAGGGACATGATGGATGTTGAGGTTAGGGATAATTGTTTGATTACTCTAGGTCAAGGCATAAGGAGGGGGGAAGTGTTGGGTATTCTAAAAGGCATTAGGGTGGACAAGTCCCCAGGTCCGGATGGGATCTATCCCAGGTTACTGAGGGAAGAGAAAGAGGAAATAGCTGGGGCCTTAACAGATATCTTTGCAGCATCCTTGAGCACGGGTGAGGTCCTGGAGGACTGGAGAATTGCTAATGTTGTCCCCTTGTTTAAGAAGGGTAGCAAGGATAATCCAGGTAATTATAGACCGGTGAGCCTGACGTCAGTGGTGGGGAAGCTGCTGGAGAAGATACTGAGGGATAGGATCTATTTACATTTAGAAGCAAATGGGCTTATTAGTGATAGGCAGCATGGTTTTGTGCAGGGAAGGTCATGTCTTACCAACTTGATAGAATTCTTTGAGGAAGTGACAACATTGATAGATGAGGGAAGGGTTGTGGGTGTCATATACATGGACTTCAGTAAGGCATTTGATAAGGTTCCCCATGGTAGGCTGATGGAGAAAGTGAAGTCGTATGGGGTCCAGGGTGTACTAGCTAGATGGATAGAGAACTGGCTGGGCAACAGGAGACAGAGAGTTGTAGTGGAAGGGGGTTTCTCAACTTGGGGAACTGTGACCAGTGGTGTTCCACAGGAATCCGTGTTGGGACCACTGTTGTTTGTGATATACATAAATGATCTGGAGGAAGGTATAGATGGTCTGATTAGCAAGTTTGCAGATGACACTAAGATTGGTGGAGTAGCAGATAGTGAAGGGGATTGTCGGAGAGTGCAGCAGAATATAGATATATTGGAGAGTTGGGCTGAGAAATGGCAGATGGAGTTCAATCCAGGCAAATGCGAGGTGATGCATTTTGGAAGATCAAATTCAAGGGCGAACTATACAGTAAATGGAAAAGCCCTGGGGAAAATTGATGCACAGAGAGATCTGGGTGTTCAGGTCCATTGTACCCTGAAGGTGGCAACGCAGGTCGATAGAGTGGTCAAGAAGGCATACGGCATGCTTTCATTCATCGGACGGGGTATTGAGTACAAGAGTTGGCAGGTCATGTTACAGTTGTATAGGACTTTGGTTCGACCACATGTGGAATACTGTGTACAGTTCTGGTCACCAAAAGGATGTGGATGCTTTGGAGAGGGTGCAGAGGAGGTTCACCAAGATGTTGCCTGGTATGGACGGCGCTAGCTATGAAGAGAGGTTGAGTAGATCAAGATTATTTACATTAGAAAGACGGAGGTTGAGGGGGGACCTGATTGAGGTCTACAAAATCATGAGGGGTATAGACAGGGTGGATAGCAAGAAACTTTTTCCCAGAGTGGGGGACTCAATTACTAGGGGTCACAATTTCAAGGTGAGAGGTGAAAAGTTTAAGGGAGATATGCGTGGAAAGTTCTTTACGCAGAGGGTGGTGGGTGCCTGGAACGCATTGCCAGCGGAGGTGGTAGAGGCGGGCACGATAGTGTCATTTAAGATGTATCTAGACAGATGCATGAATGAGCAGGGAGCAGAGGGATACAGATCCTTGGAAAATAGGCGACAGGTTTAGATAGAGGATCTGGATCGGCGCAGGCTTGGAGGGCCAAATGGCCTGTTCCTGTGCTGTAATTTTCTTTGTTCTTTCTTTTTTGTTCTTTGTTTTTCCTGGAATGCTTTTGTTGACAGGATATCTAGTGCAGTTCAGAAAATAAAAAATAATAAAACCAGTTGTACTTTCAATAGATTGATTATTTTGTACTTTAGATTATAGCTGACCCATTGTGAAAACTCAGTTGAGTTTTAAAAGGTCCAGAACCATTTAAATTGTTAAGGGCTGTGTTCGCATTTGGATTGAGAATGTAGAGATAGTATTAAAGGATTATCTGCCTTTGAAATGTTAATAGAATAAAAGTTTATTTGCTTCCGCAACAGTTTCAGGGAATTTAGAATTAATTCTGAATGGGTTTGAATGGGCTAGGATGTCTTGTTGCAGCAATACATGATGTTGGTAAGGCCAGATTTGGAGTACTGCATGTAATTCTGCTAACCCTACTATAGAAAGGATATAATTAAACTATAAAGAGTGCAGAAAGGACTTACTAGGATGTTACCTGGACGGGGAGGCTTGAGTTATAAGGAGAGGCTGAGTAGACCAGGACGTTTTTTTCTCTGGAGTGTGGGAAACTGAGGAGGTGACCTTATAGAGATCTATAAAATCATGAGAGGCATAAATAAGATCGATAGCCAAAGCTTTTCTCCATGGTAAGGGAATTTAAAACTAGAGGACATAGGTTTAAGGTGAGAGGTGGAAGATACAAAAGGATCAGAGGGGCATTTTTTTCACACAGAGTGGGCTGCCAGAGGTAGTGGTGGAGGCGAGTACAATTTTGTCATTTAAAAAAAAATTTGGGCAGGTACATGGATGGGATAGGTGTGGAGGGATGGATGGGATAGGTGTGGAGGGATGGATGGGATAGGTATGGAGGGATCTGGATCAAACTCAGGCAAATGGGACTAGATTAATTATGAAAAGTGGGTGGCATGGACAAGTTGAGCCAAAGGGTCTGTTTCTATGCTGTAAATCTCTATGACTCTGTGAATGAGATTTGTTTTCATTATCAAGTGTTTTTGGGAAGAAAAAGGCTTTGTTAGATTGCTTAAATTTCTTTAATCACCACATGGCTCCTGTGGTTCATAAGAATACATACTGTCTGAGTGACTGTGGATATGGAAATAGCATGAACAGTATGGGGGTATTGAGGTGGCATATGGGGTGAGAGTGTAGAATGTAGTTAAGGGCCTGACATTCATTATAACAGCTGGGTGGAAGACCTAGTAAATGAAGTCGGCCAGTTTGACCTTCTGCCTGTTACTTCAGAAAATCTGGCCCAGTATCTAATCATGTTTTAGGGAAAGGAGCAGGAGATTCAAAGGAGCTTTGGAGATAAAAAAAAAACCTTTTCATTCAGTGGGTTGTGGGAATCTAGAATTCATTGCCTGGGAAGGTAGGGGAGGCTGGAAACCTTACAAGCTTTAAAAAATATTTGGATCAGTACCGCAAATATCATAACATTCAAGGATATTGGGCAAATGCAGGAAATTCGGATTTGGGCACTTTATAGTGGTAGTGATGTCGGTGCAGACTCAATGGGCCGAAGGGCCATTTCTGTACTGTATGAATCCATGAATCTATCCAGAAAGAGGAGGGAGACAGACTGAACTCCTTTTGTTCTCCTTACCCTCTGTTTATAAGCAGCGTGGTTTTAGTTTTCTTTAAGGTCAACCCACTGTAGTTCAGTCATTAAAGTGACTTGAGTGGACTCTCTTTCAAGCTTAAAGCAGGAGTATGATTTATTCTCGCAGTGAAACCCAGGAGTTGTGCGTCAATTCACACACATTTCCCATGCACATTAGAGAAAGTTGCAGAAACAGATTGAAGGAAAATGAATTATCATCAATTGAATTGAATATTATGCTTCAAATTGTTAGAGTTCAGAGTTGGCAAGTTTCTGTGAAGTTGAAGACACAGCAGCAATTTCTTCGAATATTTTCAGGCAGTGGAAGGTAGGAATTTTTTTAGGTGAACTCTAATACCCTCTGAAGGCAGGTTTTGTGGTCTACCTTTTGACAGATCCAATTGGACCTCGAGCTTTTTGGTGCTTTACATGGCCAGTGTTAAGAAACAGACAGATTCTGAAATTCAGAACATGTGGTTAAAAGTCCTCAGAATACCAAAGGTAATTCAGCTGCCTGATGCTAGTCATCAGCAAATGACTAGCAAACTGATCAGCCACATCTCTATACAGTCTACCGATGAATTTAGACAATTTGTGTGCCCTGTTGACTGTGACAAACATCTTAAAGAGTCAAGGAAAGTTTTTGTAGAAAACAAAGCAGGATAGCAATTCCTAATATCCTTCATGTCCTGTGGACATTACAGTAGACTGATTCTCAAGTGCATTATGGAGAGTGATCTCCATTGTGAAAAGTGCAATCCTTTGGAAAAGATTTAAAACTGAGGTCCTGTTTACTCTCTCAGGTAGGTATATTATATTTAATTGCACTGTTTGGAACTAGTGCAGGCTAATTCTCCCCATTCTCCTGCCCACTACTTTTCAGTTAATCAACAGGATAAAACTAAGATAAAATAGAACAAAGAACTGCAGATGCTGGAAATTTGAAATAAAAATTGTTGGAGGAGCTCAGCAGGTCTGGCAGCATCTATGGAGAGAAAGCAGAGTTAGCATTGTGACCCTTCTTCAGAATTTCAGATCAGGCTCATACCTTTACACCAAACATTGTTCAAATGGAGTTCATCTCTCCTGTATTCTTTCTCCAAGCTCTTGAGTTGTTTAGTTCTTACTCTTTCAGTAGAATAGCAATTAATCTGTACTAGAAGAAGCAATTTTGGTCATCAGATTTTATTTTTCTTTCAGGCAGTTTCATAAGATCTTTAACAGATCTTGAGCAGATGAATGACATTATGGTTTACGACCATATTCAACAACATGTTGAGAGTTTAACATTTCCTCGGCATTTCAAGGAATTGTCGAAAAGTTCCCTCCAGTTCTGAAATGGGGCTTGAATCCACCACCTTTGGAGTCAGGAATGTTCCCAAGTAAATGAAACTCTTCAAGTAACAAGGTGTACAGCTGGATGAACACAGCAGGCCAAGCAGCATCAGAGGAGCAGGAAGGCTGATGTTTCGGGCTTAGAAGGTCTAGGCCCGAAACGTCAGCCTTCCTGCTCCTCTGATGCTCCTTGGCTTGCTGTATTCATCCAGCTCTACACCTTGTTATCTCAGATTCTCCAGCATCTGCAGTTCCTACTATCTCTTCAAGAAACAGTTTGAATTCAATCTCTTCTTCCTTTGCTGGTTGAGATCAGGGAGTTTAGAAAAGGAAATTGCCCATTTGGATTGCCTCATGACCAGTATATTGATGTTCTGTGGCATTTATGGAGATATGTTGCTCGTTCTTTGAAGTAACTCATTGCTGCTGAATCAACCAATGCTACTGCTTGGAGCTACTCCTGCTGTTGTCACGGTATATCATGTTCATCTGTCTTACACCAACCTCGCCATTGAATCGCATCTGTAAATTCTTCCTAATGTTCAACCATATATCAGTCAACCCTGCTTCCTGATGCCCTCTACTTGAAATCGAGGAGAAATCTTGACTGATAGAAATCTAGCTCTAACCAAATGTTTGAAATATTGAAAAAAAATGTTTCTTTTCAGCACGCCATTTTTTAGAATTATTTTTGCTCTCACAATTTCATTTACTTTTATCTCCGCATGGAATTATAAGCATCCATTTTTCAAAGGTCTTCTTTCCGTTTTCTTCTACAGATCTTTATTCATTGTCCAGGATTCTACACTTTAAGGCAAGTTAATAGAGTGTAGCATCTAATGAGGTTTTTCCCTTAGTATAAGCTTGAATTTTCTTGATGTTAACAAATCCCTCAACTTCACAAAATGACCTTTCGCCATCTCCACTCACCTTTCACACCATACCTCTAACATCTTTAAAGAGTCCATCAACTAACGAGTTAAAGTCAATATTTTATCATTATTGACTGTTTCTCTCTGCAAAAATTTAGTAAAGTTGTGTAATCTTCTTTTTCATTCTTCCCTGGGATGTGGACATTGCTAGTAAAGTCACTGTCTGTTGTCTGTCCCTAACTACCCTTGAATTTAATGGGTTTGTTAAGCCTTTTCAGAGAGAAGTGAAGGTGTGAGTCTGATGTTCCATAAGAGCTAGATCAGGTAAAGATGGCAGATTTCCCTAAAGAACATTAGTGAACCAAAGGTTTTTTTTTGTTGTTTTTTTAACAATAATTATCATTGCCACAAGACTAGATTACATCTTTCTGATTGAATTTTTAATTCCATCAGCTGCTCTGGTGGGATTTGAAGACATGACCCTGAGCATTTGCTTCTGGATCATGAGTTCAGTGACATTTCAACTATCCTTGCAGTTTCTCCATCATGATCCAGCTCCGTCTGCATTTTCAGAAGTTCTCATTTATGTAAACACTGCATCACCATCTTTGGAATGTTTGACACTGTTTACTCATTACCTCTTTGTAAAAATCCTCAAAATCTGTTCTTTCAGTCATGTCTTTGTGCCTGAGAAGCCATCTCCTCCTATCCCCTCAATTCTTATATTCCCAGATGAGTTCTATTTTATCCTTATCCTTGCTGTTTACCTTCTACTCTTACTTCTCTATGTCAAAATCATTACCTGGACATGGGGACCATCATGGAAAAATTTACTCCTTTGTTATTAAAACAGAAGAAGTTCCCTTTCAGTTTCATAATAATTGAATCAAAAAATGTCAGCGGGGGAAACAGAAGAGAAATCTTCTTTCTCATTGATTATTATGATCTGGAACACACTTCCTGAAAAGCTGATGGATGCGGTTTCAATAACAACTTCCTAAAAAAGATACACTAGATAACAAGAAGGGAAAAAAAATCGCTTGCAAGGCTCTGGGGAAACAGCAGGGGATGGCAGACAAAAACGTGATAGGCTGAATGGCCTCCTTTTCCATTTTATGATTCCATGTGCCACACAGCAGATGCTCTGCTGGATTTTTAATCTCGTGTTCCTTTCTTGATGATTGTCGGATTTTCAATTTTACAGTTGTTAGCCAGTGAAACAGGCAGGTGATAGCTCAAACCCTCCATGTAACAAGGTTGATGATCAGCACCAGGCACTTTCTAAGCAACATGAAGGAAAACAGGGAAACATCTCGACAGCATGACTTACAGATCTGAGCTTCTGATCATGGCTCATTAGCGAATTCTGTTTCAATTTGTCTTGTCTGGAAGAGGAGACAGGAACACATCGGTACTCAAAGCCATGCCTGTACTGCAAGCATAAATGCTGCAGAAGCAACACTCACAGGTTTGGACACTAATTCCTGAATGACTGATGATTGGAAGTTAGGTATCGTTTTGCTTACTCCGCAGCCAGTGTCGGTGACACTCCACTGGCTCAATCTGAGGATTAATGGACCTGAATTGCCTATAGTCAATGCACAAAGAGAACCCTCAGTTTGTTAGGTCTGACTTTGCCTTCTCAATATTCGCAAGTCTCGAAGAACCTCGACATAACAAAATAAGAAGTAAAGGCAGGAGCAAACCAACTGGCCCTTGAACCTCCTGAACCATTTATAAAGATCAGGGCTAATCCTCCACTTCAACTTCACTTTCCTACCATGGAAAACTGCTGCAGTTAAAAGTATGAATATAGGGAACAGTTTTGCTTGCAATTTCTATTTCCTGGTATTATCTCTAAACTGAGGTTAGTATAGCCAGGACAATAAACTTTATTTGTAAGGACAATATAACTTAATGCAAAGAGTACTGTGCTACTTGACATCTTACTTAGCTGTTAGTGAAGGCCACCCTGTGATTACAGTTCCGAGGAATGGTCACTGGACTCGAAAAGTTAACTCATCTTTCTTTTCACAGATGGTTGCCAAACCTGCCAAGTTCTTCCAGCAATTTCTTCTCTAGTTTCAGATCTTCAATAGAATCATAGAATAGAATTCCTACAGTGTGGAAACAGGCCCTTTGGCCCAACGAGTCCACACTGACACTCAGAACATCCAACTCAGACCCATTCCCCTATTACCCACCCAATAGTCACAATAAAAACTGAAAGGAGTTCTGAGGAAGGGTCACCCGACACAAAACGTTAACTCTGATTTTTTCTTCACCAGATGCTGCCAGACCTGCTGAGCTTTTCCAGCAACTTCTGCTTTTGTCCCTCCAATAGTCACAGTTCATTGTTTTATTTTACAGAAGTTACAGATTGTAGTTTATGTGGTTTTGCTTCGAGTTAGGATTATGTGACTGTGAACGTGAAGTTTTGTGTCATTTTTGTTTAAGATAAATGCTTTGCTAAGAACATTACTAAATAGAAATATTGCCATTCATAATTGATATCATGTTGTGGCTGGTGAACCAGGGTCAGACAAGGGAGTGGATCATTTCAATCACAAAACAAAAACAGAAAAAAGGGGTCATGAAATGGAATGTAGACCAGAACAAGCTAAAATCCTTAAAGTTAACAGCGTTAGACAGAGATTGGCTAAACTTCTTATCAGGATTCTTTTGCTCTAGATGGTGTCGCTAGGTGTGAAGATGGACCAACCACGGACTGTTGCTATCAGAGATTTTAGCCAGTAAGAAATCATGTACAGGGTAGTGTGGGAAGAAGAGAGTGATTTCAGCATGGTGCTTACTGAACACAGAGCTGTTGCTGCTCTGGTTGTAGTTCAAGGTGGAGGAAGGAGATAAATTGATCAGCTTCCAAAGAAGAGAACACCAGAAGGTGGACTAACCACCTGACTCTACCCACTTTCAATAAGTTTGGATATAATACCAACAAATAGCAATTGTGAAGGCAGCATGGTGGCTTAGTGGTTAACACTGCTGCCTCACAGTGCCAGGTACCTGGGTTTGATTCCACTCTTGGGTGACTGTACATTTCAAAGAAGAGAACAGCAGAAAGTGCCCTGACCTCTGACTGTCAGTCTGTATTTTGAGGAAAGCAAACAATCAAGGCACAGGGTGAGGTTTGAATCTCATAGCTGAAATATTACTGGATTGTGTACATAAAGTATTTGGCAGTTAATAAAGGTTTAATTGCCTGGGAAAATTCCGAGTTCTGTGTCATTGATACCTAGCATAAACATTCGAATCAGATGAGGTGTATATACACAGTAGAAATAACCTACACAATCCAATTCTCATAACTCTTGTTTTCCCAAATGTCCATAGATCTATTAATCTTTGTCAATACAGTGTGGAGCTGGAGGAACAAAACAGGCCAGGCAGCATCAGAGGAGCAGGAAAGTCAATGTTTTAGGTTTACAACCTTCATTAGGACTGGACTTTCTCATCTGGACTTTGTCTTGAAGATTTAACAACTGAACTTCCACAGAGATAGTAGGAACTGCCAATGCTGGAGTCTGAGATAACAAGGTGTGGAGTTGGATGAACACTGCAGGCCAGGCAGCATCAGAGGAGCAGGAAGGCTGACGTTTCAGGCCTAGACCCTTCTTCAGAAATGGGGGAGGGGAAGGGGACTCAGAAATAAATAGAAAGAGGAGGGGGGTGGTGATAGAAGGTGGATAGTGGAGCAGATAGGTGGGAGAGAAGACAGACAGGTCAAGGAGACAGGGATGAAGATGGTAGAGGTGAGTGTAGGTAGGAAGTGGGGGTGTGGGTTGGTCAGTGAGGTGGGAGGAGCGGATAGGTGGGAGAGAAGATAGACAAGTCAAGGAGGCGGGAACGAGTGGGGGGTGCTAGTCTTGGGATGAGGTCAGGGGTGGGGAGATTTTGAAGCTTGTAAAGTCCACATTGAGACCATTGGGTTGTAGGGTTCCAAGGCGCAATATGAGGTGCTGTTTCTCCAGTTTTCGGGTGGCATCGTTGTGACACTGGAGGAGGACCAGGATGGACATGTCATCGAGGGAGTGGGAGGAGAGTTGAAGTGGTTCGCGACTGGGAGGTGTTGTCGTTTGTCACGAACCGAGCACAGGTGTTCCTCAAAGCGGTCTCCGATCCACCGCTTGGTTTCCCCGATGTAGAGGAGGCCACATCAGGAACAGCGGATACAATAGACCACATCAGCGGATGTGCAGGTGAACATCTGTTTCGTGTGGAAGGTTTTTTTGGGGCCTGGGATGGGGGTGAGGGGAGAGGTGTAGGGGCAGGTGTAGCACCTCCTGCGGTTGCAGGGTACGGTTCCTCCTAGAATTCCAAAGATTCACAATCCTCTGACTGAGGAACTCTCTCCTGTCCTCAATTCTAAATGGCCAACTTGCCCTGAAGCCATGAGGCTGAGTTTTCAAACTCGTGGTCAGGGAAAACTGTCTTTCAGCATTTACCCTGACACATTCTTTAAGAGTGTTTCACGGCTTTAAAACATTTTGCATAACAAGTTGCTACAAGGTGGTGGGTGGAAAATGTATGATATTCCCTGGAGGGTATCTGCAACCTGTGTGAAAAAGGCAAGCAATTGGGTGTTTCCCTCAACAACAAGGCCCCAATTTACATTCCCAGGTCAGCTGTACGGAGGTGCAAGAAATCCTGACCTTTAAAAATGCTTGCGCTTCCCACTTTAAGTCCTGGGTGCAAACTGGAACGGGAGATGGAATGGGCGAGTCGGAAAAAACTGAAGAGGCTGCCAGTTCCTGAGGAGGGTTTGGAGGAAAGCCTGAATTGGGGCATTATTGTAATGCCCACAAATTAAAATAAAAGAATAAAACATTCCTCCAGCCCTCACTCCTACTCATTCCTCAGCAATGCCAGGCCAAGCCACCTAAAGACCTCTACCCGAAGTCCTCTGTGCCCCTCGCGTGAGCCCTCATTCTGTCTGTACCATCTTAGTCCCTACTTACACTCTCCATCCTTTCTTCATTCACTATGACAACTTAATCAGTGTCCACAAGGCCATACAAACATATGAATTGGAGGAGAAGTACTTCACACAGTCCCTTGAGCCTCTCTGCCACTCAATAAAGCCAAGATTGATCTGAATACTCCATATTACTGCCTACACTGATAACCTTTCAACCCTTGCTTCTCAAGAATCTATCGATCTCTGCCTTAAAACTGTTCAGGGACTCTGCTTCCTCTACCTTTTGAGGATGAGAATTCCAAAGATTCACAACTCTCTATGAGAAAATATTTCTCATCATCTCTGTTTTAAATGAGCAACCCCTTATTTTTAAGCAACAAACATTAAATATGACTAAAAATGCCTTTCTACACTGCAGAATACACCCCATTGAGAAAAGCAGTCTTGTTCATTAAAACATAGTCTGACAGAAACACAGGAACAGGAGTAGGCCATTTAGCCCATTAAGCTTGCTCTGTCATTCAATATGAGCATGGCTGATTGAACACTTCAATGCTTTTCATAAAGACATCCCCATATCACTTACACTATTGATAATCAAAAGTTTACCAACCCCTGTTTTCACCATACTCAAAGACTAACATTCTACACCCCTCTGGGGGAGAGAATTCCAAAGATTTTTGACTCTCAGTTATAAATGGCATTCCCCATATTTTTAAATGCTTCCAGGCTTCCCAACCAGGGGAAGCATTGACCCTGTCTATCTCAGCATGCTTGCCTTCATTGGAAGGCATGATGTCGGAGGTGCTGGTATTGAAATGGGTTGGACAAGGTCAAAAATCACACGACACCAGGCTATAGTCCGACAGGTTTATTTGAAAACAATAGCTTTCGAAGCATTGCTCCTTCATCAGGTGTAGTGAGTGAGGCATCAAGACACAGAATTTATAAGTAAAACCTCAAAAGATCATACAACTGCTGCGAAGGTATCGAATAAACCTAAAATGGTTTGCTGACTCCCTCCTGTTAAAATTTTTAATCAGGTAGAAAGTTGCAGGTTTCAATCGATTAAAAAGAAAATCCCAGAATTTCTTTCAAGTCACTGCCCTAAGATAACTAAAGGTTTTATTAGTGTATACAAGAGGTGACATCTCAGGTTAGACAATGCATTTTAGGTGTGAGGCCTTATTTAAAATCTGTCTGTATTTTAACCTGAGGTCAGACTGGTTTTATTTCCAAAGCAGGAATTTATAAAATGCCCCTTTGACTGACTGTGTCTACAAATTGTGTGCTTTTTAAACAAAATATAAAGTATCTGCAAATACAAATTTGCAAATGCAAATTCAACCTATAGATTTATGTATCATGGCAACATCTGCAAGACATGTCAGATCTTTGATATGGACATTACCATCACACGTGGGAACACCACTCCCCACATGCACAGCACATACTCATGTGACTCGGCAATTTTATCTGTCTCACACACTGCAGGCAAGGAAGCCCTGAGGCATGGTACATTGGTGAAACCATGCAGACGCTTTGACAATGGATGAATGGACACCACACAGCAAGCACCAGACAGAAATGTTCCGTCCCAGTTGGGGAGCAGTTCAAATTCGACGACATTCGGCCTAGTTTCTTTGGGTAAGCATCCTCCAAGGTGGACTTTGGGATACACAACAACGCAGAGTTGCCAAGCAGAGGTTGATAGCAAAGTTCTGTACATGTGAGGATGGCCTCAACTGGGATCTTAGGCTCATGTTGCAGTATATGAAATAGACAATGCTGGCCGAGTCACATGAGTATCTGCCGTGCATGTGCAGAGTGGTGATCCCGCGTGTATAAGTCATTGGGAGTAGATAAATCTCAAAGGGCTCACTATTTTATTCCCCGTCCCCACAAAAGATCTCTAATTGATTTCTATGGTGCATCTGTAAAACGTTATGAGGGTCCTTATGCTGAATTTCCTGAGTCACCTGAGGAAGAAGAGGTGTTGTTGTGCCGTCTTGACTGTCGCATCTATGTGGTAGTTCCAGGGCAGTTTGTCGGTTGTCGTCACTCTTAGGAATTTGACACTTTTGACCCTCTGCACCTCAACTCCGTTGATGTAGATGGGGGTTTTTCCTCTTCCTTTCTTCCTGAAGTCAATGATCAGTTCATTATGGTTGAGCTTTGTAGTGAAGATCAGGGCTGAGGTCAGAATGTGCAGGCACTGATGTGGTTCCTTGTCAAAGCCTCCTGCCCAGCCACAAACTGAGAACATTAGCTCCTTGAGAGCTCCAAGCTCTTTATGTAGCCCTGATCTGAGTCATGATGAAGGTATAATACAAATATATTTCTACAGGTAAAACAAATTAGCCCTGCCTCTCTGTCTCCAATGACTTCCAGGCAAGGTGCATCCTGGGATGGAATTTCTTTCAATCATCGTTTTCTTTGTCACCCAGATTAATCAATTTTTCGCTGTTCAAAAAAATTCAGTCATAAAGTTTGCCTATTTTTGTCAGGATTTCTATTTTTCACAGAATGATTTGATACCATAAACCAGTGTCACCCATCCAATTCCTTTATTCATTCACGCTGGCTAGGCAGCACTTATTGCCCATCCCTAATTGCCCAGAGGGCAGTTAAGGGTCAACCACATTGCTGTGGGTCTGGAGTCACATGTAGGCCAGACCAGGTAAGGATGACAGTTTCCTTCCCTAAAGGACATTAGTGAACCAGATGGGTTTTTCCAACAATCAGCAATGGATTCATAGTCATCATTAGATTCTTAAGTCCAGATATTTATTGAATTCAAATTCCATCATCTGCCGTGGCAGGATTCGATCCCGAGTCCCCAGAACATTATCTGGGTCTCTGGATTAACAGTCCAGTGCTAATATGACTAAGTCAACATCTTCCCACCTTGCTATTATGAGAATCGTCAAAATGTCTTTGTGCTTTTTCCAACTAACCTTTGCAGCAAAATAGGGTGACCATAACAGTTGTGGAGAGAGGGAAAATGTCAGAACCAGGAAACATACTGGATTTAATACTAAAATCAGGTATCAAAAATGAAACAAAGAGAGGGGAAATAAATGTTGAAATGAGAAAGGAAGACATCAGAATGTTAAAATAATTCAAATATTGTAATTTTTAATTACGTACAGCAATAATTAAAATCTGAATAAGACTCTGCTCACGTTAAGGTTATTTTTCAGTGCCAGGGAACTTTTCCTGGTAAAAGAAGACCTGACATTTGCTGACAAGTTCAATTCAAACTCATGAGGTGAATACAGCAATTTCATGCTGGTTAATGTATTTCAATTGTGGAATCAGGCACTGTGATGCTGATTTCGGAAGGTGTATAGAGACCAACGCACCTGAGACAGCAGTAGCCTGACTTCACTATTGAACGATGCATGTGTGGATCCTGAAAATTGCTGTCTGATCTCCACATTAATAATGGAGCGCACTGTTCACGTTCAGTAATCTTGTTTTTACCTTTTGTTTTTGCCTGAGACCTCAACATCACTGCCATGATTAACCAATGTCTGGCTGTTCAACCAATGCCTTCTTTATTGTGGGTATGGAATATATTGTACTACAATGGAATATATTGTGGTGATTGTAACAAGGTCAGTCATGTTTCTCCAAGGTAAGCATATGCCTTAGAAGGGAAAAATATACGTTCCAAGCACCCTAAGTGATCGATTTGGGCTATAGAGTCGACAAGAACAGGCTACACCATTGGAAGATAAAGCGAAGGCCCCAACTCCCATGTCCGTACTGGAGCTTAGGTCTTTCCTTGGGTAGGTGAATTATTATGGAAAGTTCATACGTAACCTGGCCTCCATCCTGGCACCCTTACATCTGCTATTGAGAAAGGGTCAGCCTTGGAAATGGTCTCATAGCCAAGACATAGCCTTTAGGGAAGTGAAGAAGCAGCTTATATCTTTGTCTGAGGTGTTAGCACACTATGATTCCAAACAAGATCTGATGAAAACATGTGATGCCTTCCCATACGGTATTGGGGTGGTTTTGACTCACCAGTGGCCCAATAGAGCGGAACACTCAGTAGCGTACACTTCCTGGACTTTGGCTGATGCAGAGCACAAATACACCCAGATAGAGAAGGAAGCTTTAGCAGCCATCTTTGGTGTGAGGAAGTTTCACCAACACCTTTACGGACATCAATTTGTAATGTAACAGACCACAAGCCCCTGCTAGGGCCACTCAAAGAGGAAAGGTCGCGCTGCCAATCACTTCAGGTTGAATTCAGCGGTGGGATCTTATTCTAAGTGCTTACAATTTCAAGTTGGAACACCATCCGGGAGGCCAAGTAGCAAATGCGGATGCCTTGATCCACCTCTCACTGGCAGATACTCCACCAGTGAAGCCGCCACTAGAAGAGGCCATTCTGGTTTTAAACTTTCTGGACACTGTCCGGTCACCGTTGACAATGTCAGACTGTGGACAGAACATGATCCGATCCTGGAAAAACTTAACAGCTGGTTGTTGATGGGGAAAGCAAAAGAGCTACATCAACCAGGATTGAAACCTTTCTGGATCCGGCGAGAACAGATCACCGTAGAGGATGGCATTTTATAATGGGGAGCAAGAAGCCTGACCAAAAGTCACCACCAGGGACATCCAGGGGTTTCCAAGATAAAGATGTTGGCAAGAAGTTATGTCTGGTGGCCATTATTGGATGCTAATAAGCCACATTGGTGGGGCAGTGCGCACTGTGCCAACAAGGACAAAAACTACTGCCAGTAGCTCCCCCGATTCCCTGGGAATGTTCAGGTAAATCCTGAACTCAGCTACAAGTCAACTTTGCCAGCCATTTCATGGGCCCAACATTCTCAGTCGTTGTGAACGTCTACTCAAAGTGGATGGATGTGTGTAGAGTTCATTTGTCAAACACAGTGGGCGACAATAGGAAAACTGCATACATCTTTTGCAATACACAGACCCCTGTAAGCGTTGGTCACATAAAGCAGGCCATCATTTTCCAGCAGGGAATTCAGGTATTTCCTGAAGTGAAATGACATTTGGCATATAAGAACAGCTCCATACCGTCCATCATCCAATGATCTGGCGAAAAGAACAGTCCAAACGTTGAAGAAAGACTTAAAGAAACAGCCTATAGCTTCATTCGACACCAAACTGTCCCAGTTCCTATTTGATTATCGGACCACCCCTCACGCAACAACAGGGACAGCTCCTGCTAATGGGGAGAAGGCGCCATAGTGGTTAAATCTGATCGTCTCAGACCTGGGAGGGATGGTGAAACGGCATCAGGAATGCCAATACCAGACACAAGACTCCGCTAAGCGAGTGAGACAGTTTATATCAAGGACAAGGTTTGGTGAAGAAATCGCAGAAATGGCCCTGCATGAATAAGAGTCATGGTCAACTCAAGGGCAGGTCTCCTGATGTACGAAGTGTAGGTAGGTGAGGCAGTCCTAAAGAAGCACATGGACCGCATGAAAGATGCAAACTCACAAATGGTGCGGGAGCACAACATGCCCAGATCCTCGACTGCCTTTCTGACTGTTTTGGAGCCCATGGGTTCTCACCGTCCATTTAGCGTTGAAGAAACCTGGGAGGGTGAGATGGACACAGCGGATGTCACAGCCTCGATGCCTTCACTGCCTGAATAAGAGGGTGAATTTCTTACAAGATGAACTGGCCGCAAGAGGCAGGCTACGGCCTGGTACGTGCTGCCCCTATCCAAGGCTGAGTCGGAGGATCAGGACCCAGAACGAAAACACTCCAGGAGACGTAACAAAAAAACAACAGACCTATGTCCCTGGACCTAGGGATGAGGGATGAGGTAACTGTAACAAGGTCAGCCAGCTGGACCTTATAGAATATGTGTTCCCTGATTGGGGCTGTTAACCTGGTCCAATCAGGAAGAGATAACAAGGTGTAGAGTTGGATGAACACAGCAGGCCAAGCAGCATCAGAGGAGAAAGAAAGCTGATGTTTCGGCCTGACCGATATAAACAGGAGTGTCAGAGGTTCTGCGCACTCCAACAGCCATCTTTGAGTAAGCCAAACCAGTGTCAAATACTATGCACAAGTAAATCAAGGGCAACTTGGTAACGGTATACTGTCCTCTGTGAGTTATTTCATATATAATGCCTTGATCTAGTAAAACATTACAAGGTACTACATGGCTGTTGTACCAAATTAAGAGTTTTCACCAAGCAAATAATGTGGTGTTAAAATAGATGGCATAAAACCCAGGCCAAGTGCTTGATTGAAAGCAATATTCTGAAGGAAGAAAGGGAGAAAAAGTGGAAGAGGCACTACGGAGGGAATTCCAGATTTTAAGGTTGGCAAAATTTAATGATGGGAGTGCCACAAGAATCTGAGTAGGAACCTCAACTATTTACAGATGTCTATGACTTGGGTGAAGGGAAGGAATGTCTTGTTGTTAAATTTGCTGTTGACATAATTTACGGAGAAGTGGGTAATGTGCGATGTAGATATAAGGAGTCTGCAAAGGGATAAAGCTTAAAGTAACTGTGGAAAAATGGCAGATGGAACATTATCAGTGAAAAAAAGTGACTGTATGTATTTAGGCAGAAGAGTTTTTTTAAAAGTAGCATATGATTTAAATGGAAAGAGCAGGCAGTACTTTTTGGTACGGAGGGATCTGGTTTCCTGGTACGTAAATCACCAACATTTTAGTATGCAAGTACAACAAGTAATTAGGAAGATAAATGGGTTCTTTTTATTGCAAGGGGAATTGAATGTAAAATTAAGGATGTTTTGCTACAATTGCACAGGGCCTTGATTAAATCATACCTAGAATACAGTATTGATCTCCTTAATCAAGAAAGGATAAACTAACATTTGTGGTCCACTTGCGACACAGTGGTAGTGTCCCTATCCTTTAGCTAGGAGGCCCAGTTTAAGTATCGCCTGCTGCAGAGAGTTTTAACAACATCTCTGAACCGGTCAATTCAAAAATATCTTTAGTCACACTCAAAGTGGTGCAGAGAAGGTTCACTTGACTGATTCATGGATTTAAGGGGTTGCCTTCGACAGGAAAGTTTAGACAAGTTGGGCCAACATCAATTGGAGTTTAGGAGTGCTGAAATGAATAAGATCCTTTTAGGAACTTGACAGTGTGCAAACTTGAAAGGGTTTATCCCGTTGTAGGAGAGACTAAGACGTGGGACACAACTTAAAAATAAAGGGTCCTATATTATGGATATGAGAACATTTTTATGCATCAGTGGAGTTTTTTTTCCCCAGAGATCAGTAGGGGCAGGAACATTGAACATTTTTATCCAAGGTAGAGGTAGATGGATTCTTGACTAACAAGGGAATCAAAGAGTTTCAGAGGTAGGTGGGAAATGAGTTATTCCACAATCGGGTCAGGGATGCTCCTAATAAATAGTGGAGCAGCTTTGTGGAATCAATTGGTTTATGTCTGTTCGTAGTGGCTGAAGCACGAATACCAACAGAGTAGCAATCAAGATCAGCAATATGCAAAAGCTCTTCTGGGCTCTTGTCGTGCCGTGGCAGTGTCCCTCCCTCTAAGCCAGGAGGCCTGGCTTCAATGAGGTGTGTAACAACACCCCTGAACAGGTTGATTAGGAAATTCTCTGCATAGGAGCTGAGAATTAGAGCAGCACAGTGTACCATCGGAATTTTCTCACTTCCAAATTTTTAAAAGCAGTGAATTTTATTAAGCAATAGATATTACAAATAACTGCAGAAATATAACACTCACCACTTCACAAAATAGACAATCATAAATAGTTAACCTTCCTTCGACCAGATATATGAGGATCAATATTTGCTTCCATGGCTTTTTAATCATCCGTTTCATATCACTCCTATGAACTTGTTTATTCTCTTTATCTAAATTCTAGTTCCACAATCACTCTTTAAAAATTTCTGCTTCAAGCTCATTGATTTAAAAAAATATAAATTTTAAAAAGACAAAGAAACATTCCTGGAAGCAGAAAATGAGAGTTGGTCTGTTAAACACAAAAATATTTCCAAAAGATTACATTGGATATAACATTTGTAATTAAACTGAGTGCTTTGACGTCTCCATCCTCAAAGTGCCTGAAATACACAGGTGTCAGTCAGCTCAATGCTTCACTACATCAAACCAGAACAGTCAAATAATGAATAGTTCCAGACAGGGCTCAGATTCCAAAATGCTATTTTGAGCTAGTCATGTTGGTCAGCAGATTGTTTTTATTATTGCAATTGTATTGATACGAGAAATGACAACTTGCCCCTTCCTATCATCCTCACCTCCTCATTCCAGTGAGACCGTGTGTTCTTCCCAGTCTGGCAGTTAAGACACACCATTGTTCTGCCATTCTCACATTCCATCACTTAATCTGAACTATCAACATCCTTTCTCCCCAAGCACTCCTCCTCCCCTCCCTGCTACTATTGCATAAACGCTGCCCCTTCCACACTTCACATCAGCTCTGGTGAAGAGTCATCTAGACTCAATATGTTAGCTTGCTTTCTCTATCTCTCTCTCTTTCTCTCCACAGATGCTGCCTGACCAGTTGTGATCTCTGGCATTTTTTGTTTTCAGTCGAGAAAGTTCCAACACAAACAAAGTTGCTGGAAAAGCTCAGCAGGTCTGGCAGCATCTGTGAAGGAAAAAACTGTCAGTTCTGAGGAAGAGTCACCGGACCCGAAACGTTAACTGTTTTTTCCTTCGCAGATGCTGCCAGACCTGGTGAGCTTTTCCAGCAACTTCTGTTTTTGTTCCTGATTTACAGCATCTGCAGTTCTTTCGCTTTTTATTAAGAAAGTTCCAACGTTGCTACCCGCCTATTAAAAACCATCACATGGTCAATCGGTATAAATTTAGTCTTCTATAAATCATCTGAGGCACCACTTCTAAGGCTCAGATTATTAGTATGAGAGAAAAGGAGATTCAGAGTTTGCAGCATTGTGGAAATGACAGCACCAAAGGAGGATTTTCAGGCTCATCAGCTCTGTGCAGGTTTTCTCTCTATATCCTTGCAATCTCCTCTAATCTGTTCTCTCCCTGCTGTTTCCCCACACCCTTGAATAAAGAGAATTACGCACTTGCAGAGTTTATTGTCATTGCCTCAGTTGCCATATCCACTTATGGTAATGAATTCCATAGAATAATGACCTTTTGCTTGCAAAGAAAAAATGCTTCTGTCTTCCGTCTTTACCCAATTGGCATTAACCTTAATTTCATGTATTCTCGCCACTGATTAATGGTCGAGGCAAAATGATCCTTTAATAATGCCCCTTACAAAATCACTGCATTTCAAATGGAGGAGGTAATTCCTGGTCAGTGAAGGAAGCTTTTCGATTCTGCAGATCTGTATTTCTTCATACATACCAAGCTAATCGGAGCCGGCTTTTTCGTCCTGTTGCTAGGCACTTGTTACATGTGAATAAAACCTTGCAAAAGTCAATAACAATCAGACGATACTTATATCAGACCTGAGCCTAATGGATTTAATTGTACGTAAGTATATTGTCAGGACCCTGGTGAACACATCCATAACCTGATAAATATTCTATCTGCAGAAAAGCAATGAGCTACAATTTACTTAAGGGAGGGTGCTTCTTGGCTGCAAATTGAATTGAATCAGGTTTGGTATAGAATGTACTAGGACAGTATGTTAGACTGTCAGATTAATGCTAATATAATGAGGCATTCTGTGGTTAGAGAAGACAGGAATAAGCAATCAAAATTGTAAGCTGACGTGAATACTTCCAAGTATTCTGTCTCATTCACTGGATGGCTTGCAGTTGCTCGACAGGCATTATGCTTCTGCGGCCTTTGGTGTTGTGGTCACATAACGTGAATATCGAAACCTGAAATCCCCTCCAGTGAAACTCTCTGATCGCTTAGCGGCATGTGGAACTTGAAGAGAAAAACAAAACACCGCGATTAATTTTGTCTTTGTTAATTGCGCTATGAATTGATTTAACGAGGTCGTGAACAAAGCCTGCAGTAGTGGCTGTAGCCACAGAAGCAGTGGTGTGTTAGTGGCCTGGGTTTATTGGAGGTTTTCAAATCTCCTGGTGCACCACACGTTCTGCATCAATTTAAGTCACTTTGGCTTTGAATTGGTGTGTAATTGGTTTGAATTCTCTCATCTCCTTAGTCAACCACTGTAACCTGGAAAAGTAAGCTTTAGCAAGCTCCTGGGCTGGCCATTTCTTTCTCCTTGATCTTTGCTAATCGCACAAGGGACATAATTTTAAGCTGAATGGTGGGAGATTTACAGAAGTTTTGTTTCTCATACAGAGTGGGTGGGAATCTGGAAAACATTGCCTGGGAGGGGAATTGAGGTGGGAAACCTCTCAACCTTTAAAAAGGCACTTGGATAAGAACTTGATGTGTCATAACATTAAGGGGTATGGGCCATGTACTGGAAAGTGGGGCTAGAGTAGTTTTAGAGTATTTTTGGTAGTACAGCCTCAAAGGTCTGAAGGGCCACTGCTGCACTGTAAGAAGCTATGATTCTACAACACCCACTTTTACAAAAATATGGGAAGTTCTGGAGAAACTTGGAAGAATTGGCAGCAGCTGTGGAGAGAGAAGCACTTTGAGTCTGTTGACTCTTCATCACAACAAAAGCAGCTGAGAAATGGCAGTAATTATGCTGACAACAGGATGGAGTGTATGGGGGTGTCCAGGATGAAGACTTGGGTCAAATAGATGCAGAAAGTGCCCAGGCAGAGAGGGAAAAAAAGAGAAGTAGACAAAGGGATTTCCTACATTACAAGCTGGGTGCATCACCGTGATAGAGATGGCGACATTGAGAGGAAATGTTATAACAGGAGACCAAGCTCAATGATTCATAGATTCACAGTCATACAGTGCAGAAAAGGCATTTCTGCCTATTGAGTCTGCATTGATATAACTACTACTAAAGGCAAATTAATCTCAATTTCCTGCACTTGTCCCATATCCTTGAATGTTTTGATATTTGAAGTGCTCAGCCAAATATCTTTTGAATACTACCTTCCCCTAAAACTATGCCCTCTCATGACTGACCCCTCAAGCAAGGGGAACAGTTGCTCTCCATTCACCGTGTCCATACCCCTCATAATCATACACACCTCAATCATGTCCCCCCACCTCAGTCTAATCTGCTCTGAAGAAAACAGTCCAAGCCTATCTAGTCTCTCCTTAAAGCTCAATTTCTCCATCCCAGGCAACATCCTGGGGTGAACCTCCTCAGTACCCTTCCAGTGCCATCACGTCTTTCCTGTAGTAAGGTGACCAGAACTGCACACAGTACTCCAGGTGCAGCCTGACCAATGCTCTGTACAACTCCAACATTACCTTCTTGCTCTTATACTCTATGCCATGGCTGATGAAAGCAAGTGTCCCATAAGCCTTCTTAACTATCCTATTCATGTGCTCTGCTGACTTCAGGGATCTGTGAATAATTACTACAAGATCTCTCTATTCCTCTCAGCTACCCAGCATCCTGCCATCATTAAATACTGCCTCATCTTATTTTTTCTTCCAAAAGTGCATCACCTCACACTTATCAGGGTTAAATACCATCTGCCACTGGTCTGCTCATCTGACCAACCCGTCGATATCTTTCTGTAACCTACAACTTTCTTCTTCGTTATTAACCACTCTACCACTCTTAGTGTTGTCTGCAAATTTGCTTAACATTGCCTCCATGTTTTAATCTGTATCATTTACATATATATATAAAACAAACAATAAGGGTCCCGATCCTTATGGTACACTGCTGCATATCGGCCTCCAGTCACTCAAACCACTACCCTTTGTGTCCTATTATTAAGCCAGTTCCCGATTCATCTCACCAAGTTTCCCTCAATTCCAAGTTCTTTAACCTTCTCAATCAATATCCCATGTTTCAAAAGCTTTGCTAAAATCCATATAAACTGAATCAACTGAACTTCCGTCATCCACACGCTTGATCAATTTTCCAAAAATTCGAACAAATTTATTCAGCATGACCTCCCTCTGACAAAGCCATGCTGACTATCACTAGTTAACCTATGCCTTTCCAAGTGGGTATTAAATTGCTCCTTCAGAATTTTCCCCAATAATTTCCCTAGGACTGATATGAGACTCACCGATTTTTAATGCCCTGGTTTATCTTTACCACCCCTCTTAAAAGGTGGAACCACATTAGCCATCCTCCAGTCCTCTGGCACCTCCCCATGGCCAGACACAAATTAAATGAAAAATTTGTGTCAGGGCCCCTGCAATTTCCTGCCATGCCTCCCACAGCAGCCTGGGATGCAATAAATCTGGGCCGGGGATTTGTCTGTTTTGAAGCCTGACAGAGCATTCATTACCTCCCCAATTCCGATGTCAAATTCTGCAATTTCCTCACTGTCCCTTTTCCCGAATTCTGTACTTATGTTCTCCTTTTCCAGAGTGAAAATTGAAGTGAAGTATTCATTCAAAACCCTTCCAATATCCTATGGCTTCGCACGCAGATTGCCCTGTTGGTCCCTAATGGGCCTTCTCTTTCCCTGGTTACCTTCTTTCCTTTAACGTTCTTATGAAATACCTTAGGATGCTCCTTAATTCTGTTCTCAAGTCCTTTATCATGCCCCCTTTTAGCCCTTCTTATGCTTTCTTAAGTTCCTTCCTGCACTTCTTGTATTCCTCCAGGGCCACAGCAGAATTGCTCCCTTTGGACTTGCTAAAAGCCCTTCTCTTCTTCCTTATCCAGTCCTAAATCATCGTAGGCATTCAGGATTCTCTGGACTTATTGCTCCTACATTTCCATCTCAAGGGTACATGTTGAACCGGTGCTCTCCCCAGTTCCTTTTTGAATGCTCCCTCCCCACCATTCCTCCACTGTAGACTTACCCGCAAGGAGCTGTTTCCAGTCTGCTGTGGCAAAATCCTGCTTTATTTTAATAAAATCTGCCTTCCACCAATCCAAAGCTGTCTTTTGCAGGCTGTCTTTATCCTTGTACAGAACAAATATGAACTATATCGCGTCATGGTCACTATTGCCTAAATACTCCCCCAGTGCCACATTGAACACTTAACTGGCCTTTGTCCCCAGAACCAGATCCAGCACTGCACTGTCCCTGTTGGGCCTTCTATATATCGATACAAAAAACTGCCCTAGATACATTTCCAGAAATTCACCCCCTCTAAGCCCTTAACACTATGTTGGGAAAGTTGAAATTCTCTAGTATAATTACCCAATTATTACTCTTACACACATCTATGAACTGTCTACATATTTGTTTCTCCATTTCCCGTGGACTCTTTGGGGGCCTATAATACATTCCCAGTACAGTAGCTGCCCCCTTAACATTCCTAAGTTCTACTCACAAAGACTCGTTTGAGGATCCTTCCAAGATATCATCTCTCCTTATTGCAGTAATTGACTCCTTAATTATTAGAGCTACACCACCACCCTTTTTACATCCTCCTCTGCCTTGCCTCAACACCCCAGAATGTTGAGTTGCCAGTCCGGCCCTTCCCTCAACCATGGTCTATTTTGACAACAATATCATACTTCCACATTTCAATCCACACCATTAACCCATCAGTCTTACCTATTACATTCCAAGCATTAAAGACCATCCAGCCTTGCCTTACTTCCTTGACACTCAATATAACTGAACTCACTGTGACTTACTTCCTTTGCTGTAGCATGATGTGTATCTGTTTCTTCAATATTCTGTGCCCCCTCCCCCTGCCAGATTAGCTTAAACTCCTCCCAACAGCACTAGCAAACGTACCTGCAAGGATATTGGTCCCAATATGGTTTAGGTGCAGACAGTCCCATGTGTACATGTCCCATGTTCTCCAAAAATGGTCTCAGTGATCCAGGAATTTAAAATCCTTCCTCTTGCAACAACTCTTGAGCCAGGCATTCATCTGTCCTATTTTCCGATTTCTAAACTCACTAGCATGTGGCACCAGGAGTAATCCAGAGAATTCAACCATTGAGGTCCTGCTTTTTAATGTACTGCCTATCTCCCTGATTTCTTGATGCAAGACCTCATTCCTCGCTTTGCCCATATGGTTGGTACCAACTTGTACCATGACCTCAACTCATCACCCTCCCTTTCAGGATGCCCTGCAGCCATTCCATGACATTCATGACCCTGGCACCATCCTGAAGTCACATTTTAGGTCACAAAACGCCTGTTGCTCCCCTGACTAAAGAATTCCCTATCACTATTGCTCTTCCTTCTTCTTCCTCCCCTCCTCCACTGTACAGTCAATGAGGTAGATTTTATTGAAGTCTGGAAGGCAAAGAGCGTGTGTTGGAGGTTTAGGAAAGGAATTTTAGAATATCTGGCTAAGATAGCTGAACATATGGCCGTCCATGGTGGAATGCTGAAAATTGGAGATGTACAAGAGCCAAGAGGCTGTGGGGTTGGAGGAAGTCACCAATGTAAGGCAAGTCAAGGCCATGAAGGTGTTTAAAAACAAAGATTTGAATTTTGTAATGGAAACATCAGCAGATCAGGTGCCAATGTCTGTCAATTAATACACAAGTGATGGGTGAACGGGGCTTTTTTTTCATTCATTTATGGGATAAGCATGTCTCTGGCTAGGCTAGCAGTTAAGTCATCACATTGCTGTGGGTCTGGAGTCACATGTAGGTCAGACCAGGTAAGGATGGTGGTTTCTCCTTCCTTAAAGAACATTAGTGAACAAAGTGTGTTATTACAGCAATTGGCAATAGATTTGTGGTCATCATTAAGCCCTTAATTCCAGATTCTTATTGAATTCAAATTCCACCACCGGCCATGTTGAGACTTGAACCCAGGTCCCCAGAACATTACCTAGGTCTCTAGATTAATAACCCAGCAATAATACCACTAGTCCAGTGCCTTTCCATGATGGCTTGATGAAGTCAGAATACAAGAAACAAATGAGCACAGCTTTACAGAGGGTTCAACATGACAGAAAAACTTAGAGAAGCAAAGTATAGAGAGAACATAAAACATGCTAAAGCTGTCAACAGCAGTTGTGCTGAGGCAGAGGCAAACAGAAATGGTATTCCGCAGCCCTGGTAACAGAACTAATATAGAACTAGAAGCACACCCACGATCAAATAATGCCTCAGTCATGGCAGAAGATTTCAAATGTGTTCTCAACATGAAGATGCCTTGAAATATTGTCAAAATCTGCAATGAAGTACCTCATTCAGTGTAGCTACAGCTTAATTTATGAACTCAAGTCCTGGAAAGTTTGAACCCACAACCTTTAGATTGAATGATAAACAGATACCGTCAGCACTGATCTCTTATTTCAGTACATAATCCCCAAATGCATCATGAAAATAAATTAACTCAAATGTTCTATTCAAGATCAAACATGCTGACGTTCTGATGAATCAGGTACAATGTTTATGCAAATGCATCTCATTCAATCATACTGCACAGAAATGGAACAGAAGTGGTATTCATCTGAAAGTCACTTAATGCCAAGTATTATGAAGACATGCAACATTTGCCTAAGCAGCAAACTTCATGTTGTGTCTGCATTGGGTCTTAATTACATTGCCAGAGAGAGAAAGGCAATGCAGAGTGGCTGTTTTGGTTGTGCCGAGGTTAAGGAACCAATCTGCCCCATTGGTGACCAGTTTAGGGTGGGTGGGAAGAGGACATCTCCTTTGTGGATTTTTAAAAGATTCATTCATGGGATGTGGGTATTATTGGCTGGTTCATGTTACATTAGCCATCCGTAACTGCTTTTGAGAAAGTGGCATGGAGCAGCCTTCTTGAACCACTGCTGATGTCTGTGTTGGGAACCTTTTGACTGGTTTATGTACTAAAAACACTTTACCCAAGCGCTGTTGTCAGTGAGGCAGCCAAAGTGACACAGAATTTGGTTGTGTTTCCACTTGATTGTATTAATAAAATAGTCCCGATTAAAAACATCTTGTTCTCACAATATTTACTTGCTATTCTTCTGAGAAAGGATATTATCCACAATGTTTGAGCTAGGCCATTGGAATCTCCTTCCTCTCTGACATAGGGCTGGCTATCTCCCATGAACGTGGATCTCACAGGTCAGGATAGATCTTCTCCTGGTCTTCTTGGGTTACTGCACAGTCTTTTACCACGAACCTTGCTGCTGGTCTTTGCTGAGTTAGTGGCTTCAAAGCGTGTGCTTTTATATTCCCTTGCTCTGGATCTTACACAATGTTCTGTGGTCTTTGGCCAATGGGATCTTGAGCAGGGTTCAAAGCATCCAATGGGATCGCACCAGTACCCTTCACTGCTGGCATGATGGGAAGGTGTAAACGGCACAGTTTCAGGCACTGGTTGGAAATCAAGGTACCAGAAGGTCTCATCCATATTTCTTCAACAGACTGATTGTAACTGGTGCCCCTTGAAAATTTGTGACCTCTTTGATCTTGGTTTCCACTGCTCTCTGTAGCCAGTAGCTGCTGGCTGCTGTTTAATTTAGTTTGGCCAATTTTCTGTCAGGCCTGTTTTCTCTAGCTGTGGGTCAATGTAGAATGTCAATTTTGGGCCTGTAATCACTTGACCACAATGCAGCGTTGGGGCATCTGCAATGCCATTATGGATGGTGTGCCAGGATTTTGACCCAGCAACATTGAAGGAACAATGATATATTTCCAAAACTGGATGGCAAGTTGTTTGGAGGGGAACTTGAGAAGATGGTTTTGAGCTGACTTCTTGAACTGCCACTGTCCACTTTTGGTGGAGGTAAACACACACTGCCAAGACAGAGAGAGATTTTGACTCAACAACACTGAAGGAACAGCAATATATTTCCGAGTTTGAATGATGTGAAACACTGCCTGTGGCTGTTTGATTTCACAATTCTCTGTGAGATTTCCACTGATTTCCTGCTGTAGACACTTGGGAGATCAGGTGAAGCATGGAACACATCTATTGCTCATTTTCAAATTGTAAGTTGTGACCTAATGGTATAAGAATACATCCAGTCACTACTATATACCTAAATCTTTAAGGATAAGAAAAGAAAAAGCAAATAATTATTATCTGTAATAGAAGCAAATACTGAAAAATGCTTCACCGAGATTAATCAAAAGAGGCTGTGAGCCAATCTAAGGCTTTAATGACTTATAATGTAGCTTCCATTGTTCCTGAACCAAGGCTGGCTAGCTCAGATGGTTAGAGTGAGGTGCTAAATAGCAGTAAGGTTGTGGCATCAGTCCTGTTTCTGGTGTTTACTTCAGACTTTAATAGTTAGTAGGAATTTTGTGGTACAGTGATAGTGCCCCTACCCCTGACCTAGGAGGCTCAGCTTTAAATTCCAGATGCATGAAATGACATTGCTAATCAAGTTACTGATCAAGTATCTTCACAGAGTTTATTGTGCAATATTAAAGTGCATTGGATTGGGGGAAATGTATTGAGATGGAAAGAAAACTGATTGGGGCAGAGAGGAAACAAAGTTAGGAATTAATGGTTCATTTTCCAAATGGCAGGCAGTAACTAGGGAGTAACACAATATATATTAATGATTTGGATGAGGGAACAAAATGTAACAACTCAGGTTTGCAGATGATACTAAGCTGGGTGGGAGGGTGAACTGTGAGGAGGATGCAGAGATCCTTCTGCATAATCTGGACAGGTTGGGTGGGTGGGCAAATCAATGGCAGATGCAATATAATTTGGATAAGTGTGAGGTTATTCACTTTGGAAGCAAAAAGAAGAAGGCAGATTACTACCTCAATGTCTGTAAATTGGGAGAGGGGAGTGTGTAGCACGACCTGGGTAATCTTGTACACCAGTCACTGAAGGTAAGCATGCAGGTGCAGCAGGCGGTAAAGAAGGTAAATGGTATGTTGGCCTTCATTGTGAGAGGTTTCGAGTACAGGAGCAGGGATGTGTTGTTGCAGTTATACAGGGCCTTGGTGAGACCACACCTGGAATAGTGTGTGTAGTTTTGGTCTCCTTTTCTGAGGAAGGATACTCTTGCTCTCGAGG
Source organism: Rhincodon typus (assembly GCF_021869965.1). Taxonomy (NCBI): domain Eukaryota; kingdom Metazoa; phylum Chordata; class Chondrichthyes; order Orectolobiformes; family Rhincodontidae; genus Rhincodon; species Rhincodon typus. Next base: position 10,463,757 of record NC_063342.1, read on the forward strand.
GAGTGCAGCAAAGGTTTACCAGGCTGATTCTGGGGATGGCAGGACTGACGTTGAGGAGAGATTGACGAGGTTGGGATTATTTTCACTGGGGTTCAGATGAATGAGGGGGAATCTCATAGAGAGACTTATAAAATTCTAACAGGACTGGACAGGGTAGATGCAGGGAGGATGTTCCTGATGGTGGGTGTGCCTAGAACTAGGGGCCACAGTATGAGGATTCAGGGTAAATGATTTAGGATGGAGATGAGGAGACATTTCTTTACCTAAAGAGTGGTGAGCTTGTGGAATTCATTACCACAGGAAGTAGTTGATGCCAAAATATTGTATTCAAGAGGCTAGACACAGCACTTGGGGCGAATGGAATCAAAGGTTATTGGGAGAAAGCAGGATTAGGCTATTGAGTTGGATGATCAGCCATGATCATGAAGAATGGCAGAGCAGGCTTGATGGGCCGAATAGCCTCCTTCTGCTCCTATCTTCTATGTTTCTATGTTTTGATGTTTGCCAAATGAAGAAAAGACTTTGCAGGGAAGAACAGTAGCCAATAAATGCACTGCAAGATCCCACAAACAATGGACAAACCTCATCAGATAATCTATGCAGTTGTTGAATTGTGTGATTGGAAATACTCTCTGTGCTGAGTACTACTTCTTAAGTCTGGGTGTGATGACTGAGAAAGTGAAAGCAAGCAGACATTTCAAAAACATTGCAAATAAAGCTCTTGCTGAGACAAAGAAACCTGGCACATTATCTCTGCTTCAGAGATAGTAGGAACTGCAGATGCTGGAGAATCTGAGATAACAAGGTGTAGAGCTGGATGAACACAGATAACAAGGTGTAGAGCTGGATGAACACAGCAGGCCAAGCAGCATCAGAGGAGCAGGAAGGCTGACGTTTCTTCTCCAGCATCTGCAGTTCCTACTACCTCAGTCAAATATCAACTTGGGTTTTGTGCTTGAGTCTGCAGAGTGGGACTTGAACTCAATACTTTCTAACTCAGAGAGAAATACAGCTCACTGAACCAGGCCTTAATGAAAAATTCTTGAACGCTTGCTTACACATGAAAATATGACCTTTAGGGCATTTGTTACAGGAGTCTGGTTTGAGATGTATAGCATTTTAGAAACAGAAAGGGCCAAATGGCTTACTCCTAAATATTTTCTAGTTCTACAAAAGTGCATTGCTGTGTAGATAATTAAGTTTAAAGTGATGTTGGTAAAACTTCTATACAAGCAGCTGAACGAGCAGAAAACATTCCAAATGACAGCTGCAGTAACAATCGCCCAGAGAAAAAAATACCAACAATCTCCTGTGCAATCTTCCAAATGATTCATTAGGCAATAAAGAATCATTTTGAAAGCATAGTGAAAAACAAAAACACATTAAGAAGAACATGCTTGTTGCAGACTGCCGCACGAGTAGCATTGATTTCTGGAGTTGTCTCCAGGCTCATAAATCAGACAGAGTTCCCACTCCTTAGCACTTTCAACCAGATGGAATATTTGTGTGCTTGTGTGAACATGTATACTGAATGGGTGTGCCTTTATATGGGCATATGTACATGTTCCACATGCATATGTACATTCTCTGTACATATGGGTGCATACTGTCTGCACATGTATGTGTTTTGTGCACGTGCTCATGTCCTGTATGTACATGTGCATGTATATATTGTACGTGTTCATGCTCTGTATGCGTGTGTACATTTTGTACACATGCCTGTTCTGTGTGCATGTGCATGCTCTGTACATACGTGTGCATGTTCAAAATGCATGCATGCTGTGTCTATGTCAGCACTTGGTCTTGAAACTAAATCAGAATTAAATCTAACTCCAAAGTCAAAGTTTAAGTACCACACTGTGAGAGCTGCTGTCTCTTCTTTAAATTCATGAATGTAGTCAGAGTCATACAGCATAGGAACAGACCCTTCGGCCCAACACCGACCATGTTCCCAAACTAAACTAGTCCCACCTGCCTACACTTTGGCCCTTAGGGTGGCATGGTGGCTCAGTGGTTAGCACTGCTACCTCACAGTGCTAGGGACCTGGGTTTGATTCCACCCTCATGTGACTGTCTGTGTGGAGTTTGCACATTCTCCCTGTGTCTATGTGGGTTTTTGCCAAGTGCTGTGCTTTCCTCCCACAGTTGAAAGCTGTACAGGTTAGGTGAAATGGCCATGCTAAATTGTCCATAGTGCTCACGGATGTGTAGGTTAGGTGTGTTAGCCATGGGAAATGCAGGGTTACAGGAGTTGGTTCTGGGTGGGTTGCTCTTCAGAGGGTTGGTGTGTTCTCGTTGGGCTGAATGGCCTGTTTCCACTCTGTAAGGATTCGATGACATCCCTCCAAATCTTTCCTATTCATGTACTTATCCAAATGTCTCTTAAACATTGCAACTGTACCAGCATCCAACACTTCTCTGGAAGTTCATTCCAACACAAACCATTCTCTGTGTAAAAAGTTGCCCATCATGGCCTGTTTAAATCTTTCTCTTCTCACCTTAAAAATATGCTACCTAATTTTGAACTCCCCCTCCTGAGTGAAAAGACACTTGTCATTCGCCTCATCGATGCCTCTCATGATTTTATTAACCTCAGAAAGGTCACCCCTGCTATGCTCCAGTGGAAAAAGTTCCAGTCTTTTCAGTCTGTTTTTATAACTCAAACTCACCATTCCCAGCAACATCCTGGTAAATCTTTTCCGAACCATCTCCATTTAATAATATCCTTCCTAGAACAGGGTGACCAGAATTGCACACAGTACGCCAAAAGAGGCCTCGCCAACATCCTGTACAACCTCAACATGATGGCCCAACTACTATACTCAAACATCTAAGCGATGAAGGCAAGTCTGTACAACACCTTCTTAACCACCCTGTCTAACTGTGACGTAAATTTCAAAGAATTATGTGCCTGAGCGTCTAGTTATCTCTCTTTTATAGCCCAGGGCCCTACCATTAATTATATAATTCTCCTTGTTTATATTACCAAAATGCAGTACCTCACATTTATCTGAATTAAACTCCATCTGTCACTCCTCAGCCCATTGACCTAATTGATTAAGATCTCTTTGTAATCTTAGATAATCTTCTTCACCGTCCACTATATCAGCAATTTTGGTGTCATGGGATGCAGGAATTACAGGATAGCCTAGTAAATGACCAGAAAGCAGTTAAGAACATAGAACAGTACAGCACAGTACAGGCCCTTCGGCCCACGATGTTGTGCTGACCTATTATCCTAATAAGATCAAATGACCCTGCATACCCTACATTTTACTATCCTCCATGTTCCTATCCAAGAGTTGTTTAAAAGTCTCTAAAGTATCTGACTCCACTACCACTGCCATCAGCGCATTCCACACGCCCACCACTCTCTGTGTAAAGAACCTACCTCTGATATCTCCCCTATACCTTCCTCCAATCACCTTAAAATTATGCCCCCTCGTAATAGTCATTTCCGCCCTGGGAAAAAGTCTCTGGATATCCACTCTATTGTGCCTCTCATCATCTTCTACACCTCTATCAAGTCACCTCTCATTCTTCTTCGCTCTAATGAAAAAAGGCCTAGCTCCCTCATAAGACCTGTCCTCCAGTCCAGACAGCATCCTGGTAAATCTCCTCTGCACCCTTTCTAAATCTTCCACATCCTTCCTATAATGAGGTGACCAGAACTGAACACAATATTCCAAGTGTGGTCTAACCAGAGTTTTATAGAGCTGCAGCATAACCTCACGGCTCTTAAACTCAATTTCCCTCCAATGAAAGCCAACACACCATATGCCTTCTTAACAACCCTATCAACTTGGGTAGCAACTTTGAGGGATCTATGGACGTGGACCCCAAGATCCCTCTGTGACTCCACACTGCCAAGACTCCTGCCATTAACCCTGTATTCTGCATTCAAATTCAACCTTCTAAAATGAATCACTTCACACTTTTCTGGGTTGAATTCCATCTACCTATTCTTTGCCCAGCTCTGCATCCTGTCAATGTCTGGTTGTAACCTACACCAGCCCTCTACACTATCCACAACTCCACCAACCTTCGTGTCATCGGCAAACTTACTAACCCACCCTTCCACTTCCTCATCCAAGTCATTTATAAAGATCACAAAGAGCAGAGATCCCAGAACAGATCCCTGCGGAGCACCACTGGTCACCGAGCTCCAGGCTGAATACTTTCCATCTACTACCACCTCTGTTTTCTATTTGACAGCCAGTTTTGTATCACTCCAAATTTCCCTGAATCCCATGCCTCCTTACTTTTGAATGAGCCTACCATGGAGAAGCTTATCAAATGCCTTGCATATCATTCCACCCTTGCAGTTAAGAGTGGGCTGGAGTTACATTGAGACCAGACCAGGAAAGGACAGCAATTTCCTTTCCTAAAGGACGTTAATGAACTTGATGGGAACTTCCCCCACCCCCACAAACAATCAGCAATATGTTCATGATCATCATTAGGCTCTTAATTCCAGATTTTTATTGAATTCAAACTTCACTATCTCACTAGAGATAGCAAGAACTGCAGATGCTGGGGTCAGAGAAAATACAGTGTGGAGCTGGAGGAACACAGCAGGCCAGGCAGCATCAGAGGAGCAGGAAAGCTGACGTTTCGGATCGGGATCCTTCTTCAGAAATGGGGGAGAGGGAAGGAAGCTCTGAAATAAATAGCTAGAGGAGGGGTGGGGCTGGGGAAGGTAGGTGGGATGGTGATAGGTGAGTGCAGGTAGGCAGCGGTGGGGATTGGTCAGTGGGATGGGTGGGGCAGATAGGTGGGAGAGAAGATATACAGGTTGCGTCAGGTCAAGGAGGCGGGGATGAGAGAGAGGGTTGGACATGGAATGAGGCCATGAGGGGAGATTTTAAAACTGGTGAATTCCATGTTTAGGCTATCAGGCTGTAGGCTCCCAAGGCGGAATATGAGGTGTTGTTCCTCCAGTTTGCGTGTGGTGTCATTGTGACACTGGAGGAGGCCCCGGACGGACATGTCACTCTGGGAATGGGAGGGGGAGTTAAAATGGTTGGTGATCAAAAGGTGTTGTCGTTTATCACAAACAGAGCGCAGATGCTCTACAAAATGGTCTCCGAGTCTACGTTTGGTCTCACCGATGTAAAGGAGGCCACATCTGGAGCAATGGATACAGTAGATCAAGTTGATGGATGTGCAGATGAAACCCTAGTATGAAAGATTTGTTTTGGGCCTTGAATGGAAGTGAGGGGGGAGGTGTAGGGGCAGATGTAGCACTTCATGCGGTTGCAGGGAAAGGTGCAGGGGGTGGTGGGGCTAATGAGGAGTGTGGAGCGGACAAGGGAGTCGCAGAGACAGCAGTCCCTTTGAAAGGCAGATAGGGGTGAGGGAGGAAATAACACTTTGGTTGTGGGGTCAGATTGCAGGTGGCGAAAGTGGCGGAGAATGATAAGTTGGAAGCGGAGGTTGGTGAGGTGATATGTGAGGACAAGGGGATTCTGTCTTTATTTTTGTTGGGAGGAGGGGATGTGAGGGCAGAAGTTCAGGAAATGCAAAAGATGCGGTTGAAGGCATTTACACTACCTGACATGGTGGGATTCAAACCGAGGTCCCCAGAACATTATCTGGGTCTCAGGATTAACAGTCCAGCAATAATATCACTAGGCCATTGCCTCTCCTACAGTGTAATAATATTGTCCATATAGATTTACAGAGTGCTACCTGGCCCTCTGGAACCATAAGATGTTCAAGAGTTTGAAACAGTTATTAAGGAGTGCATCAAGCAGAACCCACTATGGTGATTCTATATCATCATAGAATCCCTACAGTGTGGAAGCAGGCCATTCAACCTATTGAGTCCACACAGTTTCTCTGAAGAGCATCCACCTAGACCTTATCTCCTGTAACCCTTCATTTCCCACAACCAATCCACCTAACCTGCACATCTTTGGATTGTGGGAGAAAAACGGAGCATGCAGAGGAAACCTATGCAGTCACAGGGAAAATGTGCAAACTCCACACAGACTGTCGCCTGAGGGCAGGATCAAACCCAGGTCTCTGGCACTGTGAGGCAGCAGTGGTAACCACTGAGCCACTATGTCACTCTATATGGACTTGTGAGCTCAGGTGTTCGAAGGGGCAAGATCTAACATTCTGGTCTTCCTCTTATTCGCTGTGACAATGTCCATCACATCACTGCAACCTGTACTTAGTTGCTAACATGCAATAAACTACCTTATGCTTACAATAAGGGCCTATTCTTGTTAGAATTAAAAGTGCATTTTCCTCACTATATCAAACCAGCCCCTGTGGATCCCTAATCCAAAAGAGGAAGGTGGCAGCAAATCGATGCCAGGTGGGCAATGCCAGCCTCAAACACTATGATCTACGATGAGGACAGTTCACACAACACTGTACATCTGCTTCTAAAGGCTGTGCTGCAATCATTTTTAGTTCAATGTGTGGATTCACATCTCCCCAGGAATGAATCATTACCCATGTTAGCTGTGGCACGATCTGCATTCCTGGTCTGCCAATTAGTCAGTTAATGGCAAAGGGGTTATATGCTTATATGGATGAGGAGACTTTAAACAGATTCAAACGAATTTCAGTTCAGTTGTTACCCACTGATTAATCACAGTGCAACATATTGTCTGATTTCACCCATCTGCTATACTTTATGCCCTTCACTCTTAATAACAGGGACAATGATTCTATATTATTGTGCTGTCTGAACTCAATGTACTGTATTAACTTCACATGCTACTGAGAAACAGCAACATAATGTAATTTCCCTATCCTTCCACAACAGTTGCAAATGAGCAATAAAGTGTGTGTTTAATACCTTATTTATATTGCATTATTATTTTCGCTGGCTCAAATGAGGTGCCTCTGACTTTATTGTTCTGCCTATAGTTTCTTCTCCCTATTGCACAGAGCTCGATCCAATCCAGCAACATGCATTAAACCAGTTAGGGTAGGTCAGTTACAGGTAACAGTTTTACTTCTGAGTCTGAGGAGTTGTTGAGATGCAGTGGCAGTGTTCCTACCTCTGAGCCAATCAGAGCTGGGTTTATGTCCCACCTGCTCCAGCAGTCTGTAATAATATCCCTGCACAGGTTGATTATCTGCCTCTGAGTTAGAAATGCAGCCCAGAGCTCTCAATAGGCAGGTACTTGTAACAGCAATGTCGGCTGGAGTGATAGGACCATGCTGAGCCCCTGATGTATTTAACTAAATTGGGGGTTTCTAAAAAGTTTAATATCATAAATTTTAATTTTACTACGGACAATTGCCTAGTGTCTAAAATTCTTTGAAAATCCTCTGCATTAGAGTCAGAGATTTAGGGTTCAGACTCATTTACCTGAATAGTTAACCCAGGAAAAAGCAGAGGAACTAAAACCTGCTCTAAACCCTGGGATCATTTCCCCCCACCCCAACTTAACTCATTAATATTCCCTACAGCACCACCACCTATCCAGATGCATCGCAACTTGGCATGGCAACTGCTCTGCCCAAGTCTGCTAGAAATTACGGAGAGTTGTGAATCCAGCCCAGTCCATCACAAAACCAGTCTTCCTTCCAGCTATACTTCCCACTACCTTGGGAAAGCAGCCAGCACCATCAAAGATCACTCCCACCCCAGTTATACTCTCTTCCATCCTCTTCCTGCAGGCAGAAGATACAAAAGTTTGAACCAAAAAATTTAAGGGCAGATCCTTCTCTGCAGTTATCAAACTTATGAACGTACCCCTAATATATTAAATTTGATCCTTCTCGGCACCTTCTCTGCAACTATAACACTACATTTTGCATTCTGGTTATTTCCTTGATGTATTTATATAAGGTATGCTTTATTTGGTTAGCGCACAAAATAATACTTTTCACTGTATCTCGGTACATGTGACAATGATAAATCAAATCAAATCAAAACGCTGAACCTCTCTGTCTAATTCCCCTACCCAACACCGTCCCCGACTCCAACGACCCTGATGACCACCCAACCTGACTGCACGACCCAAACACCACCCTGAGCTGACTTTTCCACCCTCCGCTGCTTTGATCTGCCTCCCTGTGAAAACCAATGGACCCTGACTCAAAAAACGCCATGTTTTGACTCCCCACCCCCATGACCCAAACCTTTGACAGCCCACGGCCCTACATTGCGCCCCTCCCAACTCCCTGGCCTGACTTCACCATCTGAATTCCCACTCCCTTCACTCACCCTTCACGTGTCTGTCATTCAACCTCTGCCCCACCCTGCCAGTACCACATAGCCTCCCTGACCCACCTGCCATAATACCGCACCACACACCTGTCAGCCTGGTACCTTACCAAACTTCCCACCTGCAAACTTCTCCCCTACACACTGCCACCTTATTGTATCATTTATAACTAGATCAGCCAGGTGGACCTCATAGAATATAAGTTCCCTGATTGGGGCTGTTAATCTGGTCCAATCAGGGAACCCTGGCTGACAGATATAAACAGAAGTGTCAGAGGTTCTGCTCACTCTAAGATCTAGCTCTATGCTAGCTGAGTCAGTGTCATGTACTCTGCATGTGTAAATTAAGGGTGACTTGGTGATGGGATACCGGCCTTCATTGAGTTATTTCGCTTACCTTGTTGCCTACCTACACAAATGTTAACCAACCCCCTTGCCAAACTACTTCCCTCACCCACTCACCATCACCAAGTAGCATTCAGTAAAATATGAACATATGAATTAGAATCTGGTGTGCTGTCAATCCCAAAAATCATGGCTTTTAATTCCTGCCTCTCCCTGACAGCTTTCCTTGTCAAGAATCAATCTACCCCTGCTTGAAAAATATTTAAAACCTCTGGCTCCACCAATTAACATTGAATGTTGGATAAGAAAAACTTAGTATGTTTAGAATGATTAATTAACAATGTAATTAAACTAAAAATAATATTTTCAATAACACTGGCTTTCCATCCCTAATTGCACTTGAGCTGAGTGTCTCATTTGGCTGATTCAGAGGGAAGTTAACAAATTAGCCACATTGCTGTGGTCTGGAGTCACATGTCAGCCAAACCAGGTAAGGATGACAGTTTCCTTCCCTCAAGCTTGTTAGTGAACCAGGTGCTGTTTTTTTTTTAATAACAGACAACAGTAGTTTCATAACATCATTACCAATGCAAATACCACCAACTGCCATGGTGGGATGTGAACCCAGGCCCCCAACCTGTGTTTCTGGTTTAGCAGCCCAATAGCTTTATCTCTCTGTCACCTGAAAGAGCTTTGTGTTCAGCCAGAAGCATTTGGAATTCGTATTAGCTCTTAAACACGGATTATATATCATCTCTTCCTAGTAGATGCACATTGCTGGTACATTTGCAACCTCAAGAGAAAAAAATACAAAATGTAATTTTCAATACACTGCAAACAGGTAACCAAGTGAGACAGGTCACTTGTCCACTATGCCCTCTGAGATGACAGGAACTAGCCAGCTGGGCAGACGTAGGATCCTGGCAGTGGGAGCCAGTGACTCAGGGTGGCTTTGAGGTCACCAAACTACAGCAGTTCCTTTCACCCTCCTCCCCCAATTAGGCCATAAGATATTTAAGCAGAATTTGGTCTCTCAAGCCTGTTCCACCATTCAGTTATAGCTGACATGTTTCTCAACCCCTTTTCTCCTGCCTTCTCCCCATAATCTTTGATCCCCTTACTACTCAAGAACCTATCTATCTCTGCCTTAAATACTCTCAATGACTTGGCCTCCACAGTCCTCTGTGGCAATAAGTTCCACAGATTCACCACCCACTGGCTGAAGAAATTCCCACTCATCTCAGTTCTGGAGGGCTGTGCCCTCATGTCATAGTCTATCCTACTAGTGGAAACATCTTCTCCACATCCATTCTATCCAGGTCTCTCAGTATTCTCTAAGTTTTAATGAGATCCACCCTCACTCTTCTAAACTCCACCAAGTACAAACCCAAAGCCCTCATCTGCTCCCCATATGACAAGCTCTTCACCCCCCGGGTCATTTTTGTAAACCTCATCTGGGTCCCTTCCAAGGTCAGCACATCCTTCCTTCGATACAGAGCCCAAAACTGCTCACAATATTGGGATCTTATATAAACCTATATGATTCCAACAGGACCAGACATGGTAAACACAGGAAGGACGTTCCTGATGACTGGAGAATCCAGAACCAGGCATCTAGGTCTGAGAATATGCTGTGGGCCTTTTTGGACTGAGGTGAGGAGAAATTTCTTAACTCAGAAAATGATGAGCCTACGGCATTCTCTGCTACAGAAAGTGGTTGAGGCCAAAATATTGCATGTTTTCAAGAAGGAATTGGATATGGTTCTTAGGTCTGAAGGGATCAAAGGGTAAGGGGGGAAAGCAGGAACAAGAGACTGTGTTAATTTATCAGCCATGATCACATTGAATGGGAGTAGATTCAAAGGGATGAATGGCCTATTTTCTTTGTTTCTATGCTTCAATGGTAAAAAATGATGCTAACATATTCAACAGTTACTTCATTGACTGAATTTACATTCACCAGCTCCATAGTAAGATTTAAACTCAAATTTCAACAGTTCAGTCCTCAAGAGATTCTTCCAGTGATGTAACCTAGCATTATGCTATGCAGAACCCTATCTTATTCTTAGTATCGGTCAATATTTATTTATATCTGTAAGTTTTGTATAAGGTTGAGTGTGCAATTTGGGGGTGTTCTGTTAACGAGGTGAGTATCTGACTTGGGATGAAATAGGTATCCATATTGAAGGGCAGCCAGAATAATATAGAGAGAGAGGTAGCAAGAACTGCAGTTGCTGGAGGCTTCACAATGGGTTTATAAATCACTGAGATAGCAAGAACTGCCGATGCACAAAGGCCTTTTCAGAAGCAGGATCCCAACCCGAAACGTTGGCTTTCCTGTTCCGCTGATGCTGCCTGGCCTGCTGTGCTCCTCCAGCTCCACACTTTGTTATCTTATACTAAAGAGAGGGTTTTGTTAATCATGTCAGAATTGTTGCAATGTTTGCAATGTTAATATAGTCATTTTTTTCTCACTGAAGTTTTGTTTTACAATAAAACCTGAAGCAAGTATACAACACAAGAAAGTCCTTTTAAAACTGGCATTTCTATCCACATCCTTGCACCTTGCTAGTGTGGGAAGGGGGACGGTAGATTCTCTTTACATCTGGGGATTTCAACACAGAGAACAGTGTCATTTTGTAAATAAGATATAACCAGGCATCAGTGTACCATGCATAAAACAACAAAGCTGCAATGATCAGAGCCATACCACATGGTCATTCACAGGAACGTTGGATCTAGAATATGCCAAAAAGTATCTTGACACTGTTCCACCATTCAATTAGACTATCACTGATCTGCATCTTAAGTCCATCCACCCACCTCCATTCTGCAACCTTGACCTAGTCAAATACAAATTTCACTAATCCTCAACAGCATCTTAGAGAAGAGAGTGGTGAGCCTGTGGAATTCTCTGCTATAGAAAGAGATCGGGGCCAAACACAGAATTTTTTCAGGAAGGGGTTAGCTATAATTCTAAGGGCTAAAGGGAGCACAGCGCATGGGCAGAAAGCAGGAACAAGGTACTGAGTTGAATGATCAGCCATGATCACATTGAATGGTGAGACAGACTCGAAGAGCTTAATGCCCTGCTCTTGTTCCTATCTTCTGTGTTTCTATGTAAGTGAATTTAAGATCTCCATTGTTCGGTGTGAAAAGTCACTTCCTCACTTCATCTATGAAAAGCAAAATTTAAGACCATGTTTCCTTGGATTTCCTCCACCAGAGGAAACAATTTCTCTGTGCTCTACTTGTCCTGTCCTAAATATCCTGGAACTCACTCCCCAGTAGCACTGTAGGTGTACCTACATAAATAAACTGTGACAGTTCAAAGAGGCATTTTATCATTAACTTCTCAAGCACAATTAGGGAGGGGAACCACATTTTGAACACCGTGCCCCCAGATGAGTTTTCTTTAAAAGATCAACTCTTAATCATTTCAATTTTTTAATTAACCTGTTATAATATACCCCTGGAGTTAGTGGGAACTGAACCAGGGTCTCCTAACCCAGAGGTAGGAACACTATCACTGTACCACGAGAGCCCTATTTTGAATTGCCTGCAGCTAAGGGGATAGAAGCCAACTCTGCTCAACCTGTCCAGCTAGTTTAACCTTTTTAGCTCGCCAGTCTGAGTTTTGAAATAAAGCTAAAGCTTCACTCTCATTTAAGACAATATTTGCTTGATGCCACTTGGGCAGGCAAACAGCATGAATGCCATGTTTTCCCTGTAGTAATACCCCAACCATTAAACAGCAACATTTTCATTTCCTAGCTTCATTAGACTTTTCCTTTCCTTGCATTCTGCATTAGTACTGACTCCATTTTTCTTCAGTGACCTGCCCAGCCAGAGCAAGGGTCAGACTCTGTGCTCTTGGCACCAATATAATCCCAACCAGTTGCCCAGACAACTAAGGCAACAATCCCTCAAGCATCCTGCATTGCTATGATAACATGCATTAATCCATGCATGTTTTATTCCGGAGCTATGGATAATGATGCTGGAAGGTTCAATTTTCTTTCAACTGTATGACTGACCAGGAATCACTCTACTCTTACTGACGCCATTGGCATATGTTGGAAGGATTTACAGTTGTAAAAGACACTTCTTAGACCTCAGCTTGAGTATTGTGTAGCGATCTCAGTACCACATTATAAGATATATGGACGCAATGGAGAAAGTACAGAAGTGGTTTCCAAGAATAGTTCTAGGGGTGAGGAGTGATGAAAGAAGTTGGGGATCTTTGCCTTGAAGGGAACAAAGCCAAGAGAAAATCTGATAGAATTTTTCAAAATCATGAGTGAGCTGAGCAGAGTAGATAGAGAGAAATTGTTCCCACACCCTTAAAGGAAGAAGAAGAAGAGGGCATAGAATTAAAGTGATGTGTAAAAGAAGCAAGAGAGAAGAGAGGCAAAACTTTTTTCACACAGTGAGCTGTTACAAGGTCTGAAATTCATTGCCTGGAAACGTGGTGGAGACAGGTTCAATTAATACCCTCTTCAATTAAAGAGGGTATTGGATGATTATTTGGATAAAAGTAATGTACAGGAGTATGGAGATAAAGCAAGAGATTAGCACCAGGTTGTGTTGCTTATTTAATGGGTAGGTATAAGCACAATGGGCTGAATGAGCTCCTTCAACACCGTAACACTTTTTGCGATTTGCTGAACTCAATATTTGATCCATTTGGCTGAGTAATGAACGCACTTTCCTTGGCTGTTTCACCCTGGAGACATGGACCCTACCACAGGAGCCACTAAATCACACATTTATGACCCCTCATCCTGGCTGATAAGTTTGGCTCTGGCCCTGCAACAGTACAACCTTTATTTCATATTCATTCACAGGAAGTGGACTTTGCTGGCTCTGTAGCATTTATTTACCTCACCTTATTGGGCCTTTTCCATCTCGCCCTCATCAAACTCTATCTGTATATCCTTCTATTCCCGTCTATTTCAAGGACCAATCCAACTTCCTCTGAAATCAAACTCTGCCTGACAGTATTATTGCCAAAATAGTAATATAGAAACTCAGCTAATATTCTGGGACTTGGGTTCAAATCCCGTCACTGCAAATAGTGCAATTTGAATTCAATAAATAATCTGGAATTAATGGGTTTAATGATGATCATGAAGTGATTGTTGATTTGAGGAAAAGCCCTATCTGTATTCACCAATGTCTTTAAGGGAAGGAAATCCATTACCCTTACCAAGCCTGGCCTTTCTGTGTTTCAGACCCAGAGCAATGGCCTTAACTGTTAACTACCCTCTGGGCAATTAGGCATCGGTAATAAAAGCTGGCCCAGCCAGCAATGCCCACATCCCGTGAGTGAATAAAACAAAAACTATTCCTTGTAGCTGTGAGTTCCACATTGTAATTATGCTGTGTTTCCCCTGAATTCTTTGTTTGACATATTCATGACCAAGTTCATTTTGAACTGACTGAAGGAAAAGCATTTTCTTTCCACTTGGCTTATGTAAAGATCTCTGTCAAAGAACAAAAGAACAAAGAACAAAGAAAATTACAGCACAGGAACAGGTCCTTCAGCCCTCCAAGCCTGCGCCGATCCAGATCCTCTATCTAAACCTGTCGCCTATTTTCCAAGGATCTGTATCCCTCTGCTCCCTGCTCATTCATGTATCTGTCTAGATACATCTTAAATGACGCTATCGTGCCCACCTCTACCACCTCTGCTGGGAACGCGTTCCAGGCACCCACCACCCTCTGCGTAAAGAACTTTCCATGCATATCTCCCTTAAGCTTTTCCCCTCTCACCTTGAAATCGTGACCCCTAGTAATTGAATCCCCCACTCTGGGAAAAAGCTTCTTGCTCTCCACCCTGTCTATACCCCTCATGATTTTGTAGACCTCAATCAGGTCCCCCCTCAACCTCAGGCTTTCTAATGTAAATAATCCTAATCTACTCAACCTCTCTTCATAGCTAGCGCCGTCCATACCAGGCAACATCCTGGTGAACCTCCTCTGCACCCTCTCCAAAGCATCCACATCCTTTTGGTAACGTAGTGACCAGAACTGTACGCAGTATTCCAAATGTGGTCGAACCAAAGTCCTATACAACTGTAACATGACCTGCCAACTCTTGTACTCAATACCCCGTCCGATGAATGAAAGCATGCCGTATGCCTTCTTGACCACTCTATCGACCTGCGTTGCTACCTTCAGGGTACAATGGACCTGAACACCCAGATCTCTCTGTGCATCAATTTTCCCTAGGGCTTTTCCATTTCTAAGCTACAGCATGGGAGGAAGGGTATAAGAACATAAGAACTAGAAACAGCAATTCAGCTCCTTCAGACTTCTCCATCATTAAATACGATCGCGGCTGATATTATCTCATCCTCAACTCCACTTTTCTGCGAGATCTCCATAACCCTTTAGCCTCTTACCAATTAGGAACATGTCTATTAAATAAAAACTGAAAGAAAGGTGGATGCTGTAAATCAGGAACAAGAACAGAAGTTGCTGGAAAAGCTCAGCAGGTCTGGCAGCATCTGTGAAGGAAAAAATCAGAGTTAACTTATCAGGTCTGGTGACCCTTCCTCAGAACTGTTCTTCACAGATCATGCCAGACCTGCTCAGCTTTTCCAGCAACTTCTGCTTTTGTTCCAGGAATATGTCTATTACCTCTTTAAATTTATTCAATGTCCCAGTGTCCACCACACCAGAGAAACATCTCCCCACCCTCTGGAAATTACTCATCCCATTGACAGTGTCTGAAAAAGGATGGGGAGTTTCCCCAGTGTTCAAGCCCAGATTCCTTGATCAAGAATAAAAAGTCGTTCACTATTTCATTGTTGTTCGCATGTTTGTATAACAGTGGTTGCCCCGTGTACAATGTCATTCATGAGATGTGAAGTGCTTTCAGAAGCGTATGGAAGGATCTGCAGTGATTGTAACAAGACCAGCCAGACGGACCACAATGATTGGGACTGTTAATCTGTTCCAATCAGGGAGCCCTGGCTGACAGGTATCAACAGGAGTGCCAGAGGTTCTGTTCACTCTGAGAGCTGGCCCCAAGGAAGCTGGACCAGTGTCATGGTCTCTTCGGGCTAGACATGGGAAATTAGGGGAATGGGTCTGGGTGAGATGCTCATTGGAGGGGCAGTCTGGACTTGCTGTTTCCACACTATAGGGATTCTATGATTATAAATATAAATAAAAGGGGTGACTTCATGATTGGATACTAGCCTCTGTGGTGTTATTTCTGTAGCGATGAGAGAAAAGTGTGCTTTTGATGAAATTTGCTGGCAAGAGTTCTCGTTTAGTTAGCATAAACATTTCTGGCATCATGCCGTTATTTGAGAAGCTTAACTTGTTTGATCCTGCCGTCAAAGGCAAGACCCAGTATGTGGAAAAAATGTGTTAGTTTTTTTCCGGTCAAATGATAATGGGGCAGATAAAAGCAACAAGTAATTCTCCTGACAGTTTGTGGACCCATAGCTTTTTTGGTTATTGGGAGCCCAACCTTCTCTAAGGCACCAGATAATAAAAATTTTCAAGAGTTGATGGATTTAGTTAAGGAATATTATGATCCTAAGCCTCCCCTAATTCTGAGATGCTGTGGGTTTTACTTGGCAATTTGAAAAGCTATACTGGGGAACATTCACAGATTAAGGGTACAACTTCAGTTCGGGTCTCTTATGAGAAGCATCTGGTTCAGTTATCTCTGATAGTGCTAAAAGGTTCAGGCCCAAGCCTGATGGGGTGAAATTTGTTGAGAAAGATTCACCTAGATTGGCTTGACATTTTTTTGATTAGCAAATGGCTGCCTGAGCGAAGTCCTTATGAAATACCTGAACATTTTTCATGAAGTTTTTCATCAAAGGAGCCAAGACCACACTGCATGTTGATCAGGAAGCAATTCCATGATTCTGCAAGGTCCACTCAGTGCCATTTGCATTACAGACAAAATCAGGAGTCTGGAAAGCGAAGGAATCATCAAACCATTGCAGTTTGCAGAATGGGCAACACCGGCCATACCAATAGTGAAGCCTGAAGGCACAGTTCACCTTTGTGGAAATTTTAAACAAATGGTAAACTGCTTTTTATAGCTGGATAAATACCCAATCCCTTGCATAGAGGATTTATATGCAAAGCTAGCAGGGGGGCTGTCCTTTACAAAACTTGGCATGAGCCATGTGGACTGCAGTTGCAGTTAGATGAGGATTCCCAGAAGTCTGCTCCAATTAATACCCATAAGTGTTTGTACCAATATAAAAGACTGCCATGTGGGGGATCGTTAGCCTGTGCAATTTTTCAACAGACGATGGAGAACATTTTACAAGATCTACCCAATTCACCATTTATCCAGATGACATGCTAACAACAGGTAAGACCAATAAGGAGCACTTAGAGAGCTTGGACATAGTCCTTAGACATTTCTCTCAAATGGGTGTAAATCTTAGACAGGAAAAAATGTGTGTTGCAGGCACCTCA
Source organism: Rhincodon typus (assembly GCF_021869965.1). Taxonomy (NCBI): domain Eukaryota; kingdom Metazoa; phylum Chordata; class Chondrichthyes; order Orectolobiformes; family Rhincodontidae; genus Rhincodon; species Rhincodon typus. Next base: position 10,480,753 of record NC_063342.1, read on the forward strand.
AGTGACCTACTTGGGCTACAGAGTTAATAAGACTGACTTACACCAATTGGACAATAAAGTAAGAATGGTTTAGTTGCCCAGGTTCCCACGTCTGTACTGGAGCTTCGGACCTTCCTTGGACTGGTGAATACATAACCTGACCTCCATTCTGGCACCATTGCATCAAGCCTTAAAAAAAGAGTCTGCCTTGGGAATGGTTGCATAGCCATACAGGGAAGTGAAGAAACAACTATCATCTTCAAATATGTTGGCACGTTATGATCCTAAGTAAGGTCTGGTATTGACATGCAATGCGCCCCCTACAGCACCTGCGTAGCATTAACCCATAGATGGCCCAATGGAGAGGAGCACCCAATAGCATATGCATCCAGGACTTTGACTAATATAGTGCGGAAAAAACGCCCAGATAGAGAATGAAGGTTTCGCGGTTACATTTGAAGTCATGAAGTTCCACCAAAACCTTTACTGATGTAAATTTGTAATAATAATAGACCACAAAGCTCTGCCAGGTCTACTTAAAAAAGACAAGGCAGTGCCACCCATGTCTTCAGGTTGAATTCAGCTGTGGGCTGTAATACAACTAAGTATGTATAACTGCAAATTGGAACACTGTCTGTAAGGTCAAGTACCAAATGCAGATGCATTGAATTCCATCTCCCTGGCAGATACACTAACCAGAGGAACCACCACTGGAAGAGTCCATAACGGGGTTTAAATTTTCTGGGCATACTTCCAGTCATAGCTGACAATATCAGATTTTGGACACAGAAAGTTCCAATCCTGGCAAAACTGAAACAGTTGGTGGTGATGGGGAAACCAAAGGACCATCGCAACCAGAATTAGAACCTTTCTGGGCCTGGAGAGACTACATCAAAATAGAGGAAGCCATATAGTTATAGGGAGCAAGAGTGATTGTCCCGAGTAAATGTTGCTGCCAGATACTCGTTGAACTCCACCAGAGCCACCCAATGGCTTCAAAACTGAAGGTGTGGGCGAGATATTATGTCTGGTGGCCAGGATTGGATGCAGACATAGCCACATTGGTGAGGCAGTGCCCAGAGTGCCAACAAGGTCAAAAATTATCTTCAGAAGCTCCCCCACATTCATGGGAATGGCCGGTAAACTCTGGGCTCAGTTACATGTCGAGTATGCAGGTCCTTTCATGGGCTAAATGTTCTTAGTCATTGTGGGATCGTGCTCTGAGTGGTTGGATGTACATAGAGTTCATTCGTCAAATATGGGGAGGACGATAGAAAAGTTGCAAACATCTTTTGCAGTGCATAGACTCCTGGAAGTTTGGTCACAGACAACGGGCCATCATTTACCAGCAGAGAATTTGAGTATTTCCTAAAGTTGAATGGTACATTTGCCATGTGTAGAAAACTCCATACTATTCTTCATCCAATGGTCTGGCAGAAACAGTGGTCCAAACTTTGAAGGCAGGCTTAAAGAAACAACCTATAGCTTCACTAGATACCAAATTCATAGAACCATACAATGTGTAAACAAGTCCACACTGACGCTCTGAAGAGCATCCCACTCAGACCCATCCCCTACCCTTTCCCTGTAACCCTGTACTTCCCATGGCTAATCCACCTAACGTACATATCTCCCTGGACACTATGGGCAATTTAGCCTGGCCAATCCACCTATCATTCACATCTTTGGACTGTGGGATGAAACCAAAGCACCTGGAGGAAACCCACACAGACACAGGGAGAACGTGCAAACTCCACACAGACAGTTACCTGAGGGTGGAATTGAACCCATGTCCCTGGCACTGTGAGGCAGCAGTGCTAATCACTGAGCCACTGTGCCACCCATTGGTTTTGGTTCCTATTTGATTATAGGACCACTTCTCATGCAACTACAGGAATAGTTCCTGTAGAGTTGCTAATTGCAAGAAGACTGCACACTGGGTTAAATCTGATCTCCCCAAACTAGCGAGGAGGGTGAAATGACATCAGGAACGTCAATGCCAGACACAAGACCCCGCTAAGCGAGCGAGAAATTTTACTTCAGGGGCAAGTTTGGTGTAGGAGCCACGAGAATGGCCCTGCGTGGCTAAGAGGCATGGCTGACGTGATGTTTAAAGTTTGAGTAGGATTGATGGTCCTGAACAAATATGTGGACCATATGAAAGCTACAAACTCACAAACAGTGTGGGAGCGAAATGTGCCCAGCTCCCCGACAGCCTTTCTGACTGTTCTGGAACCCATGTGTTCTCCCTCTCCAGCCAGCATTGAAGATGCCTTGAAATATGAGATGGACACAGCGGAAGTTGCCACCTCAATGCCTTTGCTGCCTGAAGAAGAGAATTAATTTCTCCTGAGATGCTCTGGGCGCAAAAGGCAAGTGACTGTGCATTACACATGGTCTGTATCAGAGACAGAGTTGGAGGGAAATGAACCCGCTGATTGGGGCTGTTAATCTGGCCCAATCAAGGAGTCCTGACTGACAGATAAGAACAGGAGTGTCAGACGTCCTGTTCACTCTGACAGCTGGCTCTGAGGGACCCGGATCAGTATCCAGAGCACTTTGTGTGTAAATAAAGGGTGACTTGGTGACAGGATACCAGCCTCATTGGAGTTATTTCATCCTCTATTATCGAAATCTGATACAGCATGAATTATATACTGTAGGGCAATGGCTATTGTCAGCATTTTTTTAAACAAACTTGGTAGTCCTGAACTAAATGTGTTGTTACCAATTCACAAACTTGATAGCCCTGAACTAAATGTGTTGTTACCACTTCACAAACTTGATAGCCCTGAACTAAATGTGTTGTTACCACTTCACAAACTTGGTAGCCCTGAACTAAATGTATTGTTACCACTTCACAAATCTGTTATAATTCAACAATATGACATGACGCAGTTATCAGATTTGACTTTGCCCAGTGGATTTACTTCCCTAAAGGACATTTGCAAAGCAGTTGGATTTTTGTAACTGGCTGCTGTGTAAGAAGTAGTTTGATCTGTGAACTTGTTTGTACTTTCACCATGTTCACTGTTCTGCCTACTTTGTCTTTAGAGCATTTCAATTTTTTCTGACTATAAAGTTATAATCCTTCATAACAGCAAGCAATTAACGAAACAGCTATTCTGGTTTTCAATATCTGTTACCAATTATATAACATTACATATTTTTTGTCTTACTGGTTATGAGTCTTATGGTTTGGAGCTATATTTACTCTTGAACTTGCTATGTGACTCTTCTTAATAAATTTATATTTCCAAACTTTTCTTATCTCCCATTTTTTTTGTCCCTCTTATATTTATAACAATTTATCTCTTGGTGTCTCAATTGTCAATAAAATCACTGGCTGCCAACATCACTAATTCCAACAGACTATCTCTAATCCTCATAGTAGTAAAGTGTGAACACTTAAGCTCCTCTTTCAACATGCTCTTATCCCTAATTCAACCTTACTGTTTTCTCCTTTCTTCACTAGACGCAGATTTTGATCAGTTGTAATGTTTGTTTTTTTTATGGTTACCAATCTATTGACTTTTCCCTGTAAATCTTCTTTAAATTAATTCTATTTTCTGATGTTGAGCTTAGTACCAAAGCTTAACTCCTCAGTCAACTTGCATGCAAACTGTTCTTCCTATATTGAATCCTTCCACTTGAGAAAATTCATCATTTTGCTCCAAATTCCTTCTGGCACAGTAGGAGACAACACACATGTTCACATAAAGATAGCAAGAATAGTAGATGCTGGGTCAGAGACAACACGGTGTGGAACTGGAGGAACACAGCAGGCCAGGCAGCATCAGAGGAGCAGAAAAGTTGACGTTTCGGGTCGGGACCCTTCTTCAGAAAATTATTATTGTCAGAATATTATTAAAGAAAGCCTTTCTGAAGAAGGGTCCTAACCCGCAGCTCCTCTGATGCTGCCTGACCTGCTGTGTTCCTCCAGCTCCACACATATGTTCACACGCTCTCTTGTGGATATACATTGACCCACACATACTCTCACATGTACACACACAACTACTCATAAATATCTGAACACACTCACATTTACATTCATACTCTCTTAAGCATACATTGATGAACTCACCTGCATAGCAACTACTCAGATACATTGATTGATTGATTTATTGTCATTTGGATCTAAGTACAGTGAAATGCTTTGTTTATGAGCAGTATGGGCATATCATAGTAAGCAAGGATGTACAGATCAAAAAAACTTAAACAGAGTCATACAGGGTATATTGCACAGGGTGTGCACTAGGCAAGATCAACGTTAGCAAGATCAGCATCACAACTTAAATACACACATTCAACCATACACTAAACCACACAACAGCACATTCAAATACACACATTCACGGACACATGCTGCAGAATAATGGGTAGGTCCTTTTATGACAAGGAGTAGTATATAGCATCAGTGATACCTGCTGACGTGAAGAATTCTCTTCAACCTAGGACTGAATAAGTAGGTTGCAAAGAATGTCATCCCCTAGGGAATTATACGTATCGTGGAACCAGTTAACAAGAGTTACTGGTCACCAACATGAGAGCAAACTCGCTCTTTCTATAACTTCCGATTGATTTTCCTCCAATGGTGACAATGTTTCATGATCCTTATTTCAGTCAGATTTCTCAGTCAACCTGAGTGGTGGCAGGAACATTCAAAGCAGTCATCACAAGTCAAATGTCTGTGGAAATCTTGATGTCAAAGCAATCAGCCTCTGTCAGTCCAAGATAGATTTTTCAGAATAAAAACCGAAAGAACTGCGGATGCTGTAAATCAGGAACAAAAAGAGAAGTTGCTGGAAAAGCTCAGCAGGTCTGGCAGCATCTCTGAAGAAAAAAATAGAGTTAATGTCTCTGGTCCGGTGACCCTTCCTTCGTGTGTGTTGATAGATTTTTCAGCCTCTTTACCAGGGGTCAAGGTTCACAGTGGGAGAACATCAAGAAGCCTCTTTAATCCAGACTGCAAAAGGTGACTAGTGAAGGGTCAGTTGAAAATATACTTATAGGCTACGAACACAGACAAATTAACTCACATGCTTACTTAACTGCAGAACACGCTCACATCTTTAGCATTGGATAACCCCCAACACTTCACTCAGTCTTTGGACAAGAAGCTTGCCCAGACAGAGCCCTCAGTGGATAGATTGGCACCAATAGTTTACCTAATGCTGTCTCACCTCAGGGTTTGCTCTCATACCTAATAAAGATCAAGTTAGCATGCACCCATGCGCCATCAGTAATGTCACTCATGCTCAACCTGGGATAGAGGAAGACAGAGCAAAGTACAAAGATTTAGTTAAAGCTCATGATGCCTATTTCTGCCTAAAGCATAACACAGTTATAGACTGTGCTATGTTTAATCAGCACAGCTAGGAGGCAGGACGGAGTATGAATTGTTTTGTAAATGAGCTCTTGCACTTAGCAGACCACTGTCACTGTGTGGCAAATCCAGTCCCAATTGGCATCCAGGATGAAGCTTTGTCAGATTCTTTAGCCTAAAGAAGACTTCATGTTATCCACAGCTGTTCATATAGACCAGTAAGTTGAGATTTGTAAACAGACTAAGCCCCTTTCCTGGAGAGATAGAGATTCTCCCTGACAGCCGATAGGTGAATTTGTTCAGTTTATGAAATGACAGCTAGTAATGCCATTTCGGAATCAAAAGCAATGGGCAGAGGGAACAGCAGCCACTGACACCCCTTTGTCTATTGTCCCTGCAATGGGAAAACTGCCCAGTCATTATTGCATAGGACCAGACTTATAGCAAAAGAGGCAATTTCCAAACTATGTGCAAGAGCGCTCAAACAGTTCCAGCAAGGGATGAAATAGCAAAAAAGAGATTGCAACATCTTATTCCTATCCAAGAAATAGATGCTAATGGAAACATGAGTGTGTTTTTCCAATGAAAAGTTATAAATCCTTAAGTTGACTTCTGGTATTTGAATGTTTCTGATTATGGTGAAATGACTCTTTCAGTTTAGACGCTGGGGCTATCGTTCATTCTTTCTGATATTTAACTGTGACTCAGTCCTCACTATCTTCAATCTTCTAATGTCCAACCACAAGGTATTGGAGGTATTTCAATGAAAGTTACGAGGCAACTCACTTAACTGTATTGGGTGTGAGTTAGATGCAAGATAATCATCTTCCAACATTCTATTGACTAACATGCAGCAGCGTTTTGAGGATGTCATTAGAAGAATAGATACAGTTGAATAACTGGATGTGGTGTATTTGGATTTCGAGCAGGCTTTTGATAAGGGATCATATATAGGGCTAGTGGGCAAACTTAAGGCACACCAGATTGCTGGTAATTTATTGGAAAGGACTGAGGATTGGTCGATAGACTGGAAGTAGAAATGAAATAAATGTTTTTTATTTCTGGTGGCAGGAGGTGGCTAATGGCATGCCACAGGAACCTGTACTTGGGAGCCAGCTATTCTCAATACATATTAATGGCTTGAATGAGGAAAGCAAAGACAATATCTCCAAGGTTGCTCATGACTCAAAACTAGGTGGGTTTATGAGTCACGAAGAGGATGCAAGGAGATTTCAGGCTGATCTAGAGAAATTGAGTGTGTGGACTAACACATGGCAGATGTAACATTATGTAGATAAATATGAAGTTATACACTCGGTGTGAAGAAAAAAAGCAGTGTATATTTAATGGCAATATATTGGGTAATGTGGATGTATAAAGGAATTTGGGTGTCATTGTTCACCAGTCAATGAAAAATAACTTTCTGCAGTCTGAAAAACATTCACACTAGCCTTGCTATGTTAACTCTGTTTTGCTCTCAACGGATGCCGCCAGACCTGCTGAATTTCTCCAGAATTTTCTGTGCTTGTTTCAGAAGTAAGGACATCTTACTGAAATTATGTAGGGCCTTGGTAAGACCACATCTGGACTATTCTGGGCAGTTTTGGTCTTCTTACGTGAGAGAGGATTTACTTGCCATAAAAGGTGTTAGGGCTGCCCATGGCTAAGAGCAACACAAAATGGCTGAAGGGTTGCCCATGGCTAAAAGCAGCAGAACATGGCTGACAGTAGTTTAGAAAGCTTAGGCTAGCATTTTGCTTGGTGTAGTCTTTATAAGTTAAAACAATGGTTGCTCTGTAGACCCAAGCTAACAGAATTCAGATAGCATAGACAAGCCCTAATAATTATGCAAACGTGCAGCTGTATTTGCTTACAGAAATTAGAAACATTAGATAAGAATATTTTGCATAAGAATTCTACATTTAATTAATTTGAAGTCTGGAATCTGCTACAATAGTAGATTTTAGCTAAGATTCTCCAAACAATCATAAGTATGGATTCTTAGTTAGTTAAAAATGTACACATATATAGAAAAAGCTACCTACAGCGTGTCAATTTTTATTCATTCATAGTAAGCGACAGTTGCTGACGAGGCGGTATTTATTGCCCATCTCTAATTGCCCAGAGGAAGTTAAAAGTCAACCAGTTTGCTGTGGGTCTGGAGTCACATGTGGGCCAGGCCAGCTGAGGATGGCAGTTTCCCTCCCTGAAGGACATTAGTGAAACAGATGGGCTTTTTTCCTGACATTCATCAATGGATTCATGGTCATCATTAGATGCTTAATTCCAGATTCAAATTCCACCATTTGCCATGGTGGATTTGACCTGAGTCTGCAGAATATCACTGGGCCTCTGGATGAATAACTAATGATAATACAATTAGGCTGCCACCTCTCATTAGAAGGATATAAATTACTTTTGCCAGATAGAGAGATCTTCCAGTGTTGAGCGAGCATGTTCCCATTCTAATATTAGATGTAAATGTATTAATGTGTGTGTGTGTGTGTGTGTGTGTGTGTGTGTATGTGTTTGTGTTTGGTGTGTGTGTGTGTGTGTGTGTCTGTCTAACTTTATGTTGGAACTGATATTAAAAATTTTATAAAAATTAGTAGAAATTAATATCCTTTTGCGTTTCCTGTAATAAGGTTAGTAAGAAATATAAACTGCATAACAGAATTTTAAAAAGTCTTTAAGTGATTAGCAAGCATCTAATTTATTGGCTATTGATGTTGTGCAGCTGGCAAATATCCGGGAAGGAATGTATTTAAACACAGCGTCCATTGTGAAAAGCCCAAAGAGAAGAATACGAATAGCTATAGACACAGTGAGAACATGGGAAAGCTTAGGGTTGTCCCTGTCCTGTCTGTCAGCAATCATACAGTCACATGATCAATTTGATTGGAAGCGTCTGTAATTAACTAATAACATCATTGGCCTGTAATTGCTAAAGGCAGGCTGAAAGCAAATGTATAAAGATGAATGCCTTTCCTTTGTCAGTTGAACAGCTTTCTGGATTTTTAGAGGGCTTCTTTCCTGCTGGGGTAATTTCAATAAACCCTTTGATGCTGAAAGTAGACCCCGGGCATCGGGTGATTCATTTGGTCATTACCCCCTAACAAAGGGGGGTAATGGAGGATCACTAGGGATGGCAGGGCTGTCCTATGAGGAAAAATAGATTTGACTGGGTCTGCATTATAGAATTACACTAGCATGAAATTACAGAAGAGGCCCTTTGGCCCATCAATTCTGCACCAACAAAAACGACTCCAAATCTACTCTAGTCCAGCACTTTTGAGCAAGTGGCCCATAGCCGTGAATGTTATGACATTTCAAGTACTTTTTAAAAGTTGTGAGGTGTCTTGCCTCAACAACCCTCCCAGGCAGTGCATTCCCGATCCTAGTACATTCACCCTCTGGATGAAAAGGCGTTTCCTCAAATCCCAATTAAATGCCCTGCCTTTCACCTTAAAATTGTGCCCAATTATTATTGACCCTGTATTCACTAGAGTTTCAAAGGGCAAGAGGAAAGTTGATTGAAATGTGTGAAATTCGAACAGGGCTGGGCAGATTCGATGCAGAGAGGATATTTCTCTGACTGGATAATCTAGATCCAGGTGTCAGAGTCTCAAGATACAGAATAGGCCATTTCGGACTGAGATGGCAAGATTGTTCTTCACTCAGAGGGTGGCCCACCTGTGGAAATTGCAACCATGAAAGCTGTACGATGGCTTGCTGGCTCAAATCCTGAAGAAATTGTTAACTGTTTGGTTGAGGCTTGGCTTTGTTTTGGAGTTTTGCTGTGAGCTGACCTAAAGTCCCTCTAATCAGGATATATCCTGAGTGAGACTATGTAATTGCCTTCACTCAGGTAGTTTTTTTCCCCAAACTCAGTCAGAATGATGAGAGTGTCCACTTCCATTGGAATACCTTACAACTTCACTTGCCGCATTTTCCGATGAGAAAGTCAATTGTATTGCTGGTTTGAAGTCCAGTTCGGCTTCAGTTAGTAGGCGCTTTTGTGTGGCTACATCATTAATCCCACACACCAAACAGTCTCTCAGCATCTCATTAAGGGTTAAAACAAAGTCACCTGCTCCTGCTAGTCATCCTAACCCAGTCAAAAATTCTAATATGCATTCGTCTGGTTCTTGAATTGCCGAGTAAAACCGATAGCGTCTCAGAATTAGAGGAGGCTTAGTGTCAGAACATTCCTTGACTAAATCTGTCAACTCTTGAAAGGCTTTAGTGTCTGGTGCCTCAGGGAAAGTTAGGTTCCTAATAACCGAAAAAGCTGTGGGTCCACAAGCTGTCAGGAGAATTACTCGTTGCTTTTCATCTGCCCCTAAGTCATTTTCCCAGAAAAATAGTGCATTCTTTCCACATTCTGGATCCAGTCTTTGACAACAGGGTCAAATGAGTCAAGCTTCCCAAATAATGATGAAAGTAATGCTTAACCAACTCAGTAGATGACTATTGCGAGCGGGTTTCTATGCTTTACTGTTGTCGCTACTGAAATAACTCTACAGAGGCCGGTATCCTGTCACCAATTCACCCTTTATTTATATGTGGGAAGTCCTTAACACTGATCCAGCTCCCTCAGAGCCAGATCTCAGAGTGAACACGATGCCTGATACTCCTGTTTATGTCTAACAGCCAGGGCACCCTGATTGGACCAGATTAACAGCCCCAATCTGGGATCTGCAATCGTGACTGTCCCCCTTCTCCCTTCTCTGAAGCTGAAGGTGAATCTTCAACTCCCTGCCCTAGAAGAGGCTGAGAGTCAAAAAGAAACCTAATGAGATGATAGGCCATAAGAGTGGGTTGAGAGAAATGTTAGGTAAATGTTAGGGGAAATGTTAATGTTTCAATGACAATTGTTCAAAGAGATAGAACTGAAAGATTTGCAGGAGGTGTAAGAAAATGGGTACATCTCTGTATACGCCATCAGCAATGTCTGCTCAAATGGAGAAAACTGTTAGAGCTCCAAAAAAGGCTGCAGGGTTTCAAGAATGCTCTCTCCTACTTCCTTACGTATTTTGTGCAAGTAGATAATATGAGACTGTGGATCACCAGAATGAAGACAGGTTTGCCCCTCTCTGCAACTTCAGTATGATTGCACTGCATACCCAACCACTCATGTGCACCTAAATGCACACACTCACTCACACTCACTTACCCAAAGCTTCACCTTATCTCACACACAAACACAGACAGATATTTCGACGTACATGTACAGACAGCTATCCACATGCACTTGAACACACATTTATTCATAGACACACTCTCCCAACTCAACCATTTCTAAGTACTTCAACATACACATTTGCTGACATGCTCAACCATTTCAAAACACATTTAAACACACCCAGTCACTCAACCACACAAACACACACTCGCAAACACATAAAAACACACACACATACATATTTGCACACATTCATATCTACTCAACCACAGAGTTAATTATATTGATGCGCACTGACACACAGACACTCAGATCTATCTCACTTTCAAACACACTCACTCACACAAAGCACAATACACAATATGAAGCAACTTTACCGAGAGCAGCAAAATCAATAGAATTATCTTGCATCAGTGGATACTGCTTGAACCATATGAAGACCAGTGCTCTTTAACTCTCAGCCCTTTCACCTGAAACCCTATTTATCTGAAGAAATAGATTTTCCATTGAACAACAGCTAATGTTTTCAAGTGGGAGTAGAAAAATCCTGAAGGAAATTTCCAGCTGCCCTTATTCGTTACTCAATCCCAAGTCCTTCCTTGAAAGAACCAGATGATCTTAATTCTGGATCTTGGTTAAAAAAGTTAAACAGGCAGAGAGAAAGGGTTAGTATTGAGCACCACTTTAAGGTAAAACTTAAGAGAAAAGATTCAAATTGGTGAAGATATAACTGAAGAACAAATTTGGGGTGGTCCAAAAGACCAAATGTGATGAACATCTTGGGTACATTTCTGCATATAGATATCAAGGTGCAAAAATCTCAGATGTTAACCATGCATCATCAATGGCTGTCTTCTCATTTCTGAAGCAGAATTATGGACTTAGGCCCTTATTCAAGCCAAATTTCCACTACCAAGGTAAATATCTGTAGTTGGGAAAATTCGCAGCCTTGTGGACTCACTTGAGCAAAACGTGCCCCAATACACACATTTTTTCCTTGAGGAGAAGCAGACTAGTGGAAAGTAGGGGAGTGGAGCAGAGGTGAAATTCGCTGGACCAGGTCAATCTCATGTGCCAAGTGCAGGTGAAGAAAATTGACTTCCAATTAGCTATAGATCACATTCAAACATACACGATGATGAAGAATACTCCATTCATAAAATCCATCCCAAGCCTGTAAAACTCCCCAAATCGTTCATCTTTTATCAAAACAAACACACTCTGACAACTAATCCTTTACTAGCCTCTTTAAGCTGTGAATCAAACGGTGGCCTTAAAACCTCCTGTTGAAATATTGGTAGCATATGAAACGCAACCAAGCATTCCTAATGGCATAACATATGGAAATGTCAACAAAGAACTCTATTGAGCCTACACAACCACATGTTTTTATCTTCTCTTTAACCTACACCAGATGACTTGACAATCATGCATTCCGCCAAAAGGGTTTTTGTTTTAATTTTAGTGACAGCTTCAGCCTTTTAAAACATGCTTGGGATGGGAAGGGGAACAACATTTAAAAATCCTATGTTAATAACAGTTATACAGAGATTATCCACTGTACATCTACTTCATCAATTCATGACTCCCATACAATAGATGAAATTCCCTGAAACAGCCAAAATATGTTCTGTGTATACTCAGTGCTCATTCAAATAGCCCTGCTAGGTTTGGGTCTACCTGCTATGGGAACCACCACCCATCCCATTCCAGCATTCACAAACTTGTGATCTATTGGAAGTAGGGTCAGGATTTTTGCATTTGATTCCCACCCAGCATTTTTAGAGTCAGTGGTGTTTCCCTCGCAAATGCAGCAGATCAAGACTGAGGGAGTCTCGCGCCATTAGAGTTGCCACCTTTCGCATGTGGCATTAAACCATAATCCAGGCAATGTTTTGAAGGTGAGTTGGGAGCTCTTTTTTGGTGTCCTAGACTAATATGCACCCCTTAACAAACATTGGAGCAACACATTATCTATTCATTACCAATTTATCATTTGCCAATTGGCTGCCACATTCCCCACAATAGAATCCTGTTAGCAATTCAAAAGAACTTTCTTGGCCAGAAAGCACTGTCAGATAACTTGAAATCATACAGGTGCTATATGAATGCAAATCTTTATTTTTCACAAACGTGTAAGAGACAGGTTGATGTTGCAATACACAAGGTAGAAATCAGTGGATTTGCAAAGATGGATGTAACAGCTATTTAATCTTGAGATCCAATCCTACGACTCATTACTTGCTGCAGTTAACTATGAACACATCATGTTTTGGTCTGGAGTAATTCCGTTTGTATTATGAAGCATTGTAACCCTGGCGACTGGGACAGCTTTTGCAATTGCTTGCCTTCCCTGGAAAGGTGCTTGTGCAAGACCCATTAATGAGACTTCACTTATTTTTATGATATTCTGTGAAGTGGGTCTAACATTCGCTTATCTGTAAGTAATAACCATTCATTTCCATAAGAGTTCACTAAAAGATTGATTGCTCAAATCCAGTGTGCTTGTAATCCATTGCATTCCGCTGTTGGCACCACACTGAGAAAATTATCCCTGCATAACTCAGCTCTTCTTTGACTGTTCTTTATGAATTTAAAGTGTGAAAAATTGCCTTACAACTCATCAGCTTCCACTCAAGACAACCAACTGGAAAGGAAGAAAAATGCAAGGCTATCCTTGGAGCTGTTTTGCATTCTCCGTTGCCCCTATTTTCCCTTTGTGGTTAGAGGCTGGAGTGTGGTGAAAGACGTGAATATCAGTCAGTAATAACTGATAAATAAGATGCCAGCTTAAGACTTAGATGGGAGACCTTTTATTTCAAATGCTACTCATGCATGAGCCCCATACGAACTCCACAGGCACCAACCACCATATTGGTGGACAGCAAAAATATAGGTGTGCAGGGCCCGTGAATCATTCAGTGGGGCCCTTTTCCAAGTATCGGTTTGATCTGTTCCTGCTGGAATATTGTAAAGATGTACTGGAACCCAAGGCTGTATGCAGCAATAACAGGCAGGCCTTAAAGGGACAGATCTTTAAAGGGAGCAGTCTTTCCATATCTACATTCAAACTTTGCAAGCTGCAGCTAGTGACTGTTCCCTTCCCAAAATTGACCAACAGGGAGTTCCAAACCACAACATATAGGAAGGCAATACACATTGACCAAATCCTCATTTTCCACAGCAATCACCCCAATGTCCACAAACAAAGCTGCGTAATAACACTATTCAAAGGGCCACAACTCATTGCAACACACCAGAACGATGCAGTAAGGAGGACCTATACAAGGCCTTTACTAACAATGGATATCTCAACAGCTTCATCCGCAGGTGCCTACTAGATAGACAACACCAAGAGGACACAGTATGCCCCAATACACTGGCCACACTACCCTATATCAAGAATGTATCAGAACCAACAACGAGACTCCTATGAACACTAGGAATCATGGTAGCACACAAACACACAGCCACACTACAATAAACACTCACAAGGACCAAAGACTCCATACCCCATGATGTGCAGGACCAATATAGTTTTCAAAATACCTTGCAATTACTGCAACAAACATTACATCGATCAGACCAGAAGGAAACTAGCCATCAGTATACACAAACACCAGCTAGCATCAAAACGACACAACGCACTTTCTTCAACTCAGTGCACTCGAACAATGAAGGCCATCAATTTAACTGGGACAACATGACCATCCTAGCTCAAGCTAAACACAGAAATTCCTATAGGCCTGGTTTTCAACCCGTAATGCAATCAACAAATTTGACCCCATATACAAAGCCTTACAGAACAGAACTGAAAATGACACAACTCAGCTTAACAGACCGGATCTTAGAAATACCAAATGGAGTAGAACAACATCGTTTCACTGGAGGCCTGACTGATGATGTTACCGAGCATAGTGATGAACCATCTGTACGATAACCAGACATCTTGGCGAGCAAGTCAACAGCCTCATCCACAACCCGAGCTACAAATCTTTACAAGAAACCTTAAACACCGACGGGCACAACACAATCAAAATAGCCTGACAATGGGAAACCTTTGCCAACGGACTGAGCGCCACCTGAGAATAATGTCACTTTCTCCACAAATGCCTCAGGAATCAGGTTCTGCCCCACAGCATTAAATACAAACATCTACTTAAAAACCCACTGGCGCACCAAACAGGTGAACAAAATGGATGGAGAATGCTATGGGTAATGATCAACAATGCCCATAACTGGCTCTACAAGTATGAAATTTCACACCAAAAATCGTTATGCCAAAACGCCACCGACCAGCAATGGACTACAACTGTAGAACAGGCCATCACCATCAAACAACACAGGACCCAAACAAAGAAGGAACGCAAGCTACAGGAGAAACTGACCAAACTGATCCACCACAAAAACAAGGACAACAACAAACCAGGGTCATGGATAACGAACCTATCCGGCAGACCACTTACAGAAACCGAGAGAGCTGTACTAATATGCGGACGAAACCATAACCACAGAGGCGCCAGCAGAGCACACTTCATAGCCGCTTTGGAAGCTACACTAAAAGGAAATGGACTCACGGATGAAACACAGCAAGCCATCCGACAAACTATAATCCCTACACTGAACCAGACGAATGAATGGGACACCCTCAACACATCAGAGAGAAAAGCACTCGAAGGACTCAGGAGAGACAGAAACGTCGTCATCCTACCAGTGGACAAAGGGTGCATGACCGTGATTATGAACAAACCGAACTACATTGAGAAAGCACAGGCACTGCTTGCAGATACAGACACTGATCAACAGGTGGAGATAGACCCAACACCGCAGCAAGCAAACAGGATCACCCAAATGCTGAGGAGACTAAAAAATGCAGGACAAATAACCAAGACACACTATATGAAAATGAAACCAGAAGGCTCGAATATCCCTGCTTCTATGGACTACCCAAAGTGCACAAACCAGACATCCCACTCAGACCCATTATCTTCCTACCAGGCACACCCACACACAAACTGGCCAAGGACCTACAACAGAGACTGAAACACCTGGTTGACAGATCACCCCACTCCATTCACTCAACTCAGGAATTCCTTAACAACCCCAAGAATGTTAAAATCAACGATGACAAGATTATGGTATCCTTTGATCTCCCAGCACTATTCACATCCATTGACATACCACTAAACAAAGAAACACTTGCCACATTACTGGATGCAACAGAAACACTGACTCCAAACAGCTCCATCAGCAAGAATGACAAACTCAGACTACTGGACCTATGCTTCACCATACACTTTATCTTTAACAGCCAAATATACAAACAAATCAATGGCACACCTATGGGGACACCCATCTCAGGACTTATTGCAGAGGCAGTCAGAAGAGCACCTATGCAAGGTCTTTGTTAACAACGGATATCCTAATGGCTTCATCTGCAGGTGCCTACTACAGAGACAACGCCAAGAGGACACAGAATGCCTTAATACACTGGCCACACCACCTTATATCAAGAGCATATCAGAATTGACAAGACTCCTGCAACTACTAGAAATCATGGTGGCACACAAACCCACAGCCTCACTATGATAAACACTCACAAGGACCAAAGATCCCATACCCATGACATGCAGGACCAATGCAGTTTACAAAATACCTTGCGATGACTGCAACAAACATTACATCAGCCAGATCAGAAGGAAACTAGCCATTGGGATACATGAACACCAGCTAGCAGCAAAACAACATGACGAACTTTCCCTCACCTCAGTGCACTTGGACAATGAAGGCCATCAATTTAACTGGGACAACATGACCATCCTAGCTCAAGCCAACCACAGACATGCATGAGAATTCCTAGAAGCCTGGTTTTCAACCTGTAATGCAATCAACAAACATATCGAATTAGACCCCATATACAAACTCATACAGAACAGAACCAGAAATGACACAACCCAACTTAACAGACTGGATCATGTAATTACAAGCAGAGTAGAATAACATCGCTTCATTGGAGGCCTGACTGATGATGTTACCGAGCATGGTGACAAAACGTCTGTATGATAACCAGCCAGCTGAGTGAGCAAGCCAACAACATCATCCACAACTCGAGCTACGAATCTTTGCAAGAAGCTTAAAAATATCCTAAATTTAACTAGTGCCATTTGCTAGCATTTGGCCCATATCCCTGTAAACCCTTTCCATTCATTTACCCATCCGGATACCTTTTAAATGCTGTAATTGTACCAACCTCCACCACTTCCTTGGAACTAATTGCCACAGAAGGCTCTGGAGGCTATGTCATTGAGTGTAGTTAAGGC
The DNA here is from genome assembly GCF_021869965.1 of Rhincodon typus. Classification (NCBI taxonomy): domain Eukaryota; kingdom Metazoa; phylum Chordata; class Chondrichthyes; order Orectolobiformes; family Rhincodontidae; genus Rhincodon; species Rhincodon typus. The sequence continues at coordinate 10,497,566 of NC_063342.1, forward strand.
AGGGATGGATGGGTTTGATTATTAAAAGGATCAAAAGTCATGGGGAAAAGGCAGGAGAATGGGGTTGAGAAACATATTATCATGATCGACTGGTGGAACAGATTTGATGAGAATTAGAAAGCCTTTAAAAGCCAGCTGGGCACAACATTCAAAAAGCATAAGGGAGAAGAAGATGAAATATGAGGTAAGCTGGCTAGTAACAAAAAAGAAGATTGCAAGAGTTTTTTTTTCAGATATATAAAAGATAAGACCTGGCAAATTTGTTAGAATTCTTTGAGGACGTTGCAAGCAGGCGAGACAAAGGAGACCCAGTGGACGTGATCAATTTAGATTTCCATAAGACTTTTGACGAGGTGCTGCACAGGAGTCTGCTAAATAAGGTAAGAGCCTATGTTGGTAACTCCAAGGTACTGGCTTGGAGAGAGGATTGGCTGCCTGGTAGAAGGCAGAAAATAGGGATAAAGGGGTCTTTTTCAGGATGGCAACGAGGGACCAGTGGAGTTCCACAGGGTCAGTGTTAGGACTACAATTATTCATAATAAATTCACAAGCTAAATGAACAAACGGAGGGCATTGTTGCTATGTTTGCAAGTAAAAAGGAATTGGAAAGTCCAGGAGAGTGGGCAAGGCAGTGGCAGATGAAATACAAGTGGGAAAATATGAGGCCATGTATTTTGGTAGGAAGAATAGAGGTGTGGACTATTTTCTAAATGGGGAAAGGCTTCAGAAATCTGAAGTGCAAAGGGACTTGGGAGTCCTAGTTCAGGATTCTCTTAAGGTTAACATGCTGGTTCTTGAGGTTGGTTGGCTCGCCGAGTTGTTTTGTTGTTCCGCAGATGTTTCGTTACCCTGTTGGGTAACATCATCAGTGCAGCCTCCGATGAAGCGTCGGTGTGTTTTCCCGCCTGGTTTTTAAACTCTGGAGTCCATTGAGCTGGATTGCCTCACTTCTGGTTTTCCTTCATAGTGGAGTGTATATGGGGCCGAGTTGTATGTGTTTATTAATGGCTTTCTTCATGGACTGCCAGGCTTCTAGGAATTCCCGTGTCTGTCTCTGCTTAGCTTGTCCCAGGATTCTGGTGTTGTCCCAGTCGAATTGGTCGTTCTCCTTATCCATGTGGATTGAGATGAGTGATTATTGGTCGTGTCTTTTTGTAGCCAGTTGGTGTTCGTGTACCCTTGTTTTTAGTTTCCTTCCTGTTTGTCCGATGTGTTTCTCACAGTCTCTGCAGGGGATCTTATAGATGACATTGGTCCTGTCCATGGCGGGGAGCGGGTCTTTAGTTCGGGTGAGCAGTTGTCGTAGGGTTGATGTGTTCAGCTGGAAGTTGGAGGAAAAATGTAATGTTAGCATTATTTTCAATAGAGCAGGAATAGAAGAACAGAGATGTATTGCTGAGGCTGTATAAGGCTGTGGTCAGACCGCATTTGGAATATTGTGAGCAGTTTCGGGCCCCATATCCAAGGAAGGGTGTGTTGGCGTTGGAGATGGTCCAGAGGATGTTCAAAAGAATGATCCAGGAGATGAATGACTTGTCAGATGAGGAGCAATTGAGGACTCTGGGTCAGTACTCAATGGAGCTTAGGAGAATCAGAAAATAACTGAGAGGCCTGGACAAAGTCGACTTAGAGAAGACGTTTCCACTAGTAGGGAAGACTAGGATCCAAGGGCACAGCCTCAGAGTGCAGGGATGACCCTTCAGAACTGAGATGAAGTGGAATTTCTTAAGAGGGTGGTGAATCTATGGAACTTATTGCTACAGAGGGCTTTGAAGGCCAAGTCATTGAGTGTATTTAAGACAGATATGGGTAGATTCTTGATAAGTGAGGGGATCAAAGGCTACAGAGGAAAGGTAGGAGAATGGGGTTGAGAAACATATCAGCTTTGATCAAATGGCAGAGCAGACTCGTTGGCCTGAATAGCTTAATTCTGCTCTTATATCTTTGAGTACAAGGTGAAATACATTTACAAAATGCTTTCTTTTTCAGCAAAAATCCAATATCAAAATAGAAAAACATAGTAAATAATAATTAAGAAATCCATGTAAATCGAAACTGAAGCAGCATGAGAATTTGATTTTTTTCAGATGCAATTTCTTCGATTGTATTGCAGACAGAGGGGAGGTATGAGATGGCCTTAGGAACGTTGTTAAACCTGAAACTGTGAGTTTGTTTACTTTAAAATAGACCTCTTTAGAGAACTGGATATTTTGATCCTCAAGAACCTTTTGTCGTGAGAAAATCTAAACAATGCAAAATTTCCGCTTATTCGTAACAGATGCAGAGACAAGATATTTTCTTGAAAAGGCAATGTTTGAACACACAGGAACAAATAGACAAATGTTGTTGGAGAGAAGAAGGGGTTACGTTCTAAGTAGAATTTCCCCTTAAGGCTGAGATAAAGTCAATCTTTCCTATAAATTAATTGTAATGGATTATGAGTAAAATCTTCATTACATATGTTTGTTTGAATATTTAATTGATTTTTAAGATGAAATTTAAATGCATTTAATGTTTAAGTAGAGTTGCTATGCTATAGTGATCTTTAATTGCTAAATACTCTACAATATAATACTTATCACTCCAATATGATGTCAAATTGATTCTGATAATAAATAATCATAAGTAAATATTAAAAGATTGTAGTATTATGCTCACACACAGATAACAATGTCTTAGAATTCTTAAATTAGGATTTGATTTGCTGGCATTGGTTAACTTAGACAAGCTGTTTCTGCTATAATATGCCTGTCAATATATTCTATCCTGAGATAAGTTTCCTAGGCTGCAAACTCCTATGGGGAATACATTTAATTCCAGGACCCATCTGTAGCTAGTAAAGCTGACAAAGTTCCTTTATTGATGTGAATTTCCTCTTAGTTGAGGCTTTAGTCTAACAATGTGTTTGACTGGATAATTTTACCTTTTAGAAGGATAAAGATTGTCAAACCATTGATACTTCCATTTATATAGCAAGAGACAGAGGCACAAAAATACAGGCTAATATTCCAGTGTGGCACTGTTAGAGTGGTTCACTAATGGAAGTCATGCCCTTCAGATGAGATGTTACATAGAAACATAGAAAATAGGTGCAGGAGTAGGCCATTTGGCCTGCAAGACTGCATTACCATTCAACATGATCATGCAATTTCAGTATCCCACTCCCGCTTTCTCTCCATACCCCTTGATTCCTTTAGCTGCAAGGGCTATGTCCAGCCCTCCCTTGAATTTATCAAATGAACTGGCCCCAACAGCTTTCTGTGGGAGAGAATTCCACAGGTTCACAACACTCTGAGTGGAGAAATTCTTTCTCATCTCAATCCTGAATGGCTTACCCCTTATTCTTAGACTGTGACCATAGTGCTGGACGTCCCCAACATCAGGAACATTCTTCCCATATCAAGCCCCATCAGAATTTTACATGTTTCTGTGAGGTCCCCCCTCATTCTTCTAAATTCCAGTGAGTAAGAACCCAGTCGATCCAGTCTTTCTTCATATGTCAATCATGCCATCCTGGGAATCAGTCTGGTGAGCCTTTGCTGGACTCCCTCAATAGCAAGAATGTTTTTCCTCAGGCTAGGAAACCAAAACTGCACACAATACTCAAGGTGTGGCCTCACCTTACACTGAAAACCTGTTTGCCCTCTCTGGTGGATATAAGAGATCCTGCTTCAAAGGAGACCTAGGGGGCTGGGATTCCCCTCCTGACTCGACCATAATGTATCTGTTAACCAACATTACAAAATTAGATTGACTGGCCATGATCACACAGCTATTCGTGGGATCTTGCAGTGCACAAAATGGCTGCCCTGTTCCTTTCATGCATTGGTACTTGAAAAGTAGTAAAGTGACTTGGGATGTCCTGAGAGCTTGAAATGCGAAATGTAATTCTTTTCCATTCACATGAACAGTGGTCGGACATTTGACACTGAGGCGCATAAGGAGATGTTAAGATCAGTGCCAAAGGTTGAAGGGAAGTGGGAGATTTTCAGGAATATCTGAAATTTAGAGGCTGATGCAGAAAGGCTCGTTGGGGAGGGAGTTCCAAAGCTCAGGACGAAGCTAACTGGAGGCATAGCCACATGAATGAGCCGGATCCCAGATTTGGAGGAGTGTAGGCATTTCCAAGAGTTGTAAGGCTGGAGGAAGGATACAATGATAGGAAGCTGTGAGATTATGAAGGTGTTTGAAAATAAAGAAGAAAACTTTAAAACTGAGATTTTGCTGGACTTGGGGCAGGAGGGCACTGCAGATTTACAAGCATACAGGCAAAAAGCGAACGGGTCGTGTTCTGAGTTCACAGAGTCATTGGATGAGCTCTGAGGAATGTTCAATGTTGGAAGATCTCCATTGGATAATTGAATGTAATAAAATAGCAAAGCAGTGGATGAGTTTTTGTAGTAGAGGAGCTGCTCCAAAGGAGAACTGATCAATGACAAATAAAGACTAGGGACTATTTAGTCCATCTTTTACTCAAGTCCTATTCTTTCCCCATTATAGAATATAGAACATAGAACAGCACAGTACAGGCCCTTCAGCCCACGATGTTGTGCTGACCTATTATCCTACTAAGATCAAACTACCCTACATACCCGACATTTTACTATCCTCCATGTGCCTATCCAAGAGTCACTTAAAAGTCTCTAATGTATCTGACTCCACTACCAGCTGGCAGTGCATTCCACACGCCCACCACTCTCTGTGTAAAGAACCTACCTCTGACATCTCCCCTACACCTTCCTCTAATCACCTTAAAATTATGCCCCCTCGTAATAGTCATTTTTGCCCTGGGAAAAAGTTTTTGACTATCCACTGTGTCTATGCCTCTCATCATCTTGTACACCTCTATCAAGTCACCTCTCATCCTTCTTCGCTCCAATGAAAAAAGCCCTAGCTCCCTCAACCTTTCCTCATAAGACCTGCCTTCCAGTCCATGCAACATCCTGGTAAATCTCCTCTGCCCCCTCTCTAAAGTTTCCACATCCTTCCTATAATGAGGTGACCAGAACTGGACACAACATTCCAAGTGTGGTCTAACCAGAGTTTTATAAAGCTGCAGCATAACCTCGCAGCTCTTAAACTCAATTTCCCTGCCAATGAAAGCCATTATAGATTTGAGCCATTTCTTGAGATGCACCAGGAGGCATACCAGTACACCATTTTGTGTGAAGATATACTTTCTGACACCAGACTTGAGTCTCTGAAAGCCAGAAACAAGACATGTCTTGAAATATTTGAAGCACATTGTGTTGCTGGCCTCTCAGTGTTAAAACAATGAGATATGTGACAATTTATAACACATTACTGCTGCGTACACTTTTCTGTGTAGTCAAGAAGTGAGTTAAACATCTGTTAATTATACCTGAATTATAGTTAAGCAATAACCTGTGCTGATCCCCAGTGCATTACAGTAATAAATCGTTCCCATGCTGATTAAGTACTAAGACTACAGGCTAAAGCATTTAATCAAAATCTGAGAGCTGTTTTTGCCAACTATATGGACACTGAGGAACAGCTGGTAGGTTACAGCTATTATTTGATTTAATTTTTATAAAAATAAATTGAGTAATAATGAACATTGGAGGCAATATATTAATAAAACATGTATATTAAAAAAGAACGTAGGTGAATAAAGTACTGAGACAAATAATGCTTGGCTTTGAACAGTTTCATGAGGAAACTGTTTTGTTTCCTGGTCAGAAAATTCAACAGATTTCCATATCTTTTCAGCAGGTTATTGATGTATCTGAATTAACTGGGGGCAAGAGGACTGGCTTGAAAAGGTAAAAGCGTTATTAGAATGCTTAAATCTGGTCAAGATTATTAAACACATGTATGTGTTCACATTCCCAATGTTAATCAGCCAGGGGTCTCTCCCATAGTATAAGCATGGCTAATAGGAAGCATGGATAATTGAGTAATGTTCCTTTATAGTTTGAAGACCCTAGGGACAATTTTTCAAGCCATGTCTTTCACTCTGGTTCATTTTCAGTATCTTTTGTGTCACTTGCTCTGCCAGGGTCTCCCTTTGAGAATTCTCCTGCGTCACTCAGTGTTGGCAGGGGTGAATTTGAAGGAAGGCGGGCACTATGTGTCTGGAGACAACAAGGTGCAGGGCTGGATGAACACAGCAGGCCAAGCAGCATCATAGGAGCAGA
>NC_063342.1:10504123-10541598 GCF_021869965.1 Rhincodon typus
GGCCTGCTGTGTTCATCCAGCCCTGCACCTTGTTGTCTCGGATTCTCCAGCATCTGCAGTTCCTACTATCTCTGATTCAACTATGTGTCTGCAGTTACATTTAGGCCAGACTGGATAAGAAAGGCATATTTCTTTCCCTAAAGGACATCAGTGAACCAGATGAGCTTTCACAACAATTGGTTATAGTTGCATGGTCATCATTATTTGGGCTAGCTTTCAATTCTGGATTAGTTAATCACAGTGTGATGGGATTTGGACCCATGCCAGTACCACTATTACCACTGCCCCAACTCTTCCAAACCTATCCACCATCATCCCTTAGCCAGAAGTAGCCTATCACCAATTAACTTTATGAAACTGTGTCTTACAACTGGCTACACTCCACCTGGAGTCAATGCATAATAGACAGTTTTGTTGTCACAGAATATTGGGGATGAGTACAGGAAAAAGTGGGCAAGGGATTTGGAAGCACGGGTAGTGTTAGATAAGGAGTTAGTCACGCTGGACATGTTGTGCACTTTGAGTCAAAGGAGAAATCAGCCGAATATGTTTTATTTTTAGTATAAGTAAGGGCCCCTTCAGCACGGATTTGGAATGGACTAAATATATATTTGAATGTGGTGAATTGAGAGGAATACGGAGATAAGGCTGGAGAATAGAACTAGCTGAGTAGTTCTTTCAGGAGCTAGTACAGACAGAACAGGTCTAATGGTCTCCTTCTGCACTGTAAAAGTCTATGATTCCTGCCCAAGTGACATGCTTTATTAGCAGAAGTTCTGGCCTTTCATTTTCCTTTTCCCAATTTGGAGAGTTGCATTGAGACAACTGTTTGATATTCAACAGTTCGCCTGGCAAAAATGAATGAACTCAATATAGTCTAGTGAAAGTTACGTTGCGTATTTTGTCCTCTTAAGCATTTAAACACAGAAGTACCGGCAGAGGGAGTCTACTAGGAAAAGCCCCTTGTTTAACATTGCATGCAATTGCAAGTCTAAATGTATCTGGATGAATTTTATAACTATTTCTGGCCCAAGAACCGAACAGCCAAGGCTTTGAAATCACCCAGGTTCCTGCCACTTTAGGAACAACACCAGTTCCTCTATTTGAAGAGGATTTTTGGGAAGACTGTGGTGAGTTCTGAGTCCAAAAAGGTATCAACCCATCTGGACTGGGGGCTTTATTATGACTTCTCATCTGTTTACTTCTCTTAATTGGATAAAGAAGCAGAGGTCGCAGGTAAAAAGAAAACTGCAATATATCATGAATTTGTCACCCACATACATCCAGCTGCCTTAAGAGTAGTCAGAGGAGAAATGTATAGCAAGGCTACAATTCCCCTCGGGATGCAATGATACACTCTACAAGGTGACCTCCCCCTCAAGGCACAGTAAAGTCTGTTGCTGTGACGTTTGCTGAGCTACTTTTGGTTGTGCCTCAGGCTCATTCCAGGCTGCCACTAGGGACCTCAACAACATCAGTTAACCTAGAATATCATTGGCAACTGACACAATGTTCACAGAAACAAAACAACAACATCACTTGCCCAATGGGTGAATGGGAAGGAAAGGAGAAGGACCTGCATTTTTTTTCCCCATATTGCAGGATTTTCCAAAGACTCTGGGTATCATAAGCCCTTGTTACAAAGTTAAAACTTTTGTTAACTGCAAGGACTCCCATGTGAGCAAGCTTGCGCGCCAATACTTCCATAAAACAACTCTACAACAACTGATATAATGTCCAAGAGCACTGTCAGATACTACTACAACATGCATTTATATAGCACTGTTAGGGAGGCAGTGCCATACCATTAATGTCACTGTATTAGTAATCCAGGATCCCAGGCTAATGCTCTGGGGATTTGAATTTGAAACCCACCATGGCACATGGTGAAATTTGCACTCCGAATTTTGACATGCTGTATGGAATTGTGAAAGCTGTGGTCTACAAGCCTTACTGAAAGGTATGTGTAGAGAGAGAGAGAGAGAGACAGAGACGAAGCCCCATGAGTGAGAGATAACAGATAGAAAACAGTAAAATAATAGAAACCCTTTAACAATGCAGAAGTTCATTTGCCTTGTTTTGGCATTTCTGGACATTTTGTTTAACCTTGAACATTATACTGGCCCTCTGGATAATCAATTTACAATTACAAAAATCCATACTCCTCAGCTGTATCTTCTTGGCTTTGCCTTCAGCATAGCGAATGTATTTGCTCCTTTTTACACCTACCATTGATACCCATTTTACATCTCTATCACTCTCTTACCACCATTAGTACTTCCATTTTCTTTAGTTCTGGGCTTCCTCACCATCAGTTCCACTAATTCCTTCTCCGCCTTTGTAAACAGCATAAAATGGACAATTTTCCAGCTCTTTTTAGTCCCGCAGAAGAGTCATTCGATCTGAAACATTAACTCTGTTTCTCTCTCCAAAAAATCACTGCCAGACCTGCAAGCTTTAAAGATACTCTGGAACCCATTTCTTGATTCCATGGTTAAGGAAAACTCTAATATTGTGCTTGTTGATACACAGGGTGACCCCTGAAACCACCTGAAAAATAATTGTTGCAATCCTTCAGGAAGGGAGATGGTAGTGTAGTGGTAATGTCACTAGACTAGTAATGCAGAACCCCAAATAAATGCCCTGGGGAATGGGTTCAGATCCTGCCATGATTGATGGCAAGATTTAAATTCAATAAAATCTGGAATAATAGTGGCCATTGTCACTGTCACTTATGATTAAAATCCCATCTGGTTCACTCATGTGCTTTAGGGAAGGAAATCTGCTGTCCTTACCCAGCCTGGACCACATGTGACTCCAGACCCACAGCAATGTGGTTCACTCTGAACTGGTCTAAGGAGCCAATCAGTCAAGGGCATCTAGATATGGACAACAAATGTTGACATTGCCAGTGAAACTCACAAATAAAAACAAGCTAACACTATAAGTGAAGGATGTTCTTGTTTGTCCTTTTCCTTCTGAACAGCCTTTTATCTAAAGAGGTTGTGAGTCTCAAAACCAAACTATTGAGCAATCCTTTGAAGTATTCAGGTAATCGAAGATGAATTACTTGTACAATAACCAGTTGCAGCATTGAAAAGTGATTGAGTGATCACTTACACATAGCCAAAAGATACTTTCTATACTTAAACACTAGTTGTCTTTTTATTTTGGACTAAGAGTGATAGTTTATCAAAATGAAATTGCAGTAAAGAGCTTTCTGGGACTGTTTTCCCCATGTCTTTCTATGAATTTACCCTTTTACTGACCTGTTTGGGCTTGCCACACTGAGGCAGATCAGACTTTATAAATAAATAGTTGTGTATTTGGCTGCTACCAAGCAAACTTGCACATCAGTGCAGCATCCAGGCACAAAACTGAAGAAGGGTCTAGGCCCAAAACGTCAGCCTTCCTGCTCCTCTGATGCTGCTTGGCTTGCTGTGTTCATCCAGCTCTACACCTTGTTATCACAGAACAAATCTTCCTCTGCATTGTGTGAACTGTGTAGTTTTAATTCAGAAGACCCAAAGATCTATTCCTGCAGAAATACTTCATCTGCATTCTCCACACTTCCCATCCTTGAAAGTTCTTCTAGTTCTTGAAATAAGAATGTGTCATTAATAAGATCATTTGTATGATCGTTTCGTTGCTTGCTATTTTGGCATGGGGTGTGAAACAAAAATGATTAAAGATTTCTGTTCAATTTGCAGTTGATGCAATTTGAGATAAACATGCATATTACACTTAACCATTAATATTCACACAGTTCTATTTCAAGAAGCAAATGCGATTGCAACTTCCTTGTGAAATAATGCTGAGTTATAGGTGGATTTGCAGTGAAGAAAATACTGTCCACACCGCAACTGTCTCCATTGGAACAGAAGTAGACCATTCAGCTGCTGAAGCTTGTTCTGTCATTCAATATGATCATGGTGCATTTATGGCCAAACTTCATATACATGCCTTTGGCCCTTACTCTTTGCTGAACAAAGTAGTTAACTACCTCAAATGTAAAACTAACAACTGATCTAGCATCAACTGCCAGTTGTGGAAGAGAGCTCCAAACTTCCACCACCCTTTGTGTGCAGAAAGGCTTCCTAACAACTCTCCTGAACGGTCTGATCCTAATTTTTAGACTATGCCCCCAGTTCTACAATCTCCAAACAATGGAAGTAATTTATCTTTACCTACCTTGTCTTTTCCTGTTAATATCTTGAAGGCTTTGATCAGGTCACCTCTAACCTTTTAAATTCTAGAGAAAGTAGGTTGAATTTGAATAATCTTTTCTCATAACTTAACACCTATAATTCTTGTAAATCTATATTGTGCTCCATCCAGTGTTACAGCCACACTGAGAGAGCAGTGCTACTCTAATTATGACCTTGTGAGTGTCCCTAACATGAACCATCCCATGATGTTCAACCAGCCCTTCAGCTGCCAAGGTTTGAACTCTGAAATTCCCCTTTGCAAACCTGTTCCCTTTTTTACCTTTCCTCCCAGAGGTGGCTCTCAAAATTTCTCTTCAGCTAAGATTTGAATTGTCTGCCCTAAAATCCCATTATTCGTCTCAGTGTCAAGTATTTGCACAGTCACTTTGAAGGTTTCGCTGTGTAACGATTGCTACAAGTAGTTGTTGTGCTATAAAACCTGGGATGTGGGCCCTAAAGGAAGAAAAGACGAGAGAAAGTGAGGCTCTATTTGTGAAAAACAAGAAGAAGAAAAGGATATTTGACCAAACCTTTGAAATTTATCACAGAGTTAAGGGCTAATACTCAAATGTGTAAATAGCCGAACGATATCAGTGATGAATGTAAGAGGACATTTGACAGTACAGTCTAGAAAAGAAGGTTCTGTGCATAGCTTTGAGCTAAACTTACTTGTGTAAATAGTTAGCAGCATGTGAAGCGCAAAGTTAACCTTTCCAACAGTCGAGACTCTGCAGTCCAGCTAGTTCCCTGTCCACAACAACCTCTTCCAAGACCCATCATCATAATAACAGAATTAGGAGGTGTTTTCAATAAAGGATGAAGCAACTTGTGCTGGCCAATGAATCAATATCTAGAAACCAAACATTTAATATTATAATTGAAATAAATAAATAAAGATATATTTTTATGCAGAGAGTTGTTGAAGCTATCCGGCTCCACATATTTCCAAAGAAATTTGTTGCCTTTCAATTCATAGAATTAATACAGCATGGGACCAGGCCGTTCGGCCCATCAGGTCCATGCCGACCCTCCAAGAAACTTCCCATCCAGACCCAAACCCCCACCTTATTCCTGTAACCCTAAATTTCTCATGGCTAATCCACCTAACCTGCATGCTATGGGCAATTTGGCAAGGCCAACCCACCTAGACTACATACCTTTGAACTGTGGGAGGAAAGCAGAGCACCCACGGAACATGCACCCTGGAGAACATGCAAAGTCCACACAGTCACCCGCAGCTGGAATCGAACCCAAGTCCCTGGTGTTGTGAGGTAGCAGTGCTGCCCTGACACCTTCAGCATTGTTAATTTTAATTACCTCAATATTAGTGGTCAAGCCAACAACTACCTAAGTCCAATGTTCAGAAATTCCCTCCTTTTAACTCTTTGCTTTTCCACCACTTTTTCTTGTCCTTTAAGAATACACCTCCTCCTTTTACAAAGTTCTTGGTCACCGGTTCTGCTATGTACTTATATGGCTTCATACTTGGTAATGCTTGCAGGACCCCTTTTAGTGCTGCAAAGGGGCAAAAAAAAGCAAGTTGTTATCCTATGATAATATTACAGAATGACCCATCAGAGGCTGCGGTGGGAAGGAAACCTTTCTCAAGTAATCAGTTCAGGTGCGTAAAGTGCAAAGGAGCCCTAATTCTCAACACCACAATGAGGGAAGCAACGCAGGAATGGGAATACTGCCATAATGAAAAAGCATCACAGTGCAACAACTTCCTGAATTTCCCTGCTGTAACATTGATGTTTGAATATTGTTGTTTGTGGGGAGGCGATGGCTTAGTGGTATTATCACTGGACTGTTAATTCAGGAAACCCAGATAATGTTCTGGGGACCCAGGTTCAAATCCCTCCAGGGCAGATGGTGGATTTGAATCCAATAAAATATCTGGAATTAAGAGTCTAATGTTGATCGTTGGGGGGAAAATCCCATCTGGTTCACTAATGTCCTTTAGGGGAGGAAACTGCAATCCTTACCTGGTGAACATATGACTCCAGACCCACAGCTATGTGGTTGACTCTTAATTGCCCTCTGGGCAATAAATGCTGCCTAGCCAGCAATGCTCTCATCCTGTGAATGAATAATTTTTTAAAAAATGAATAAGTGGATTAATGGAATATTGAATTAAACACTGTGAAGGGTTATGAGTCCTTTTGTTGTTCCAGCCTCCCAGTGCTGTGTACCATCCAGAGGGATGGTGAGAGAGCCAGAGGTGGATAATTATCATTCACATCTAGACATTAAATGCTCCAACACCTCTGCACTACACGTTTGATGGATGCCTTGGCATTTTTCCACCATCAGACAAGAGGCAAGGCATCATTTCCTGGAAATCAAAAAGAGAAAATGCCCGAAATAAGTAGCAAAGCTATCAACATCTAAACAGCCCAAGCAAAGGCTAACAACAAAAATGATCTGCATTTGGATGGCATTTTTAACTACAGTAAACTGTTGTCCCAAAGCCCAGCTTCATCACAATATCAGGCACAGAATTAGAAATGCTCTGTGCAGGGTGATATCAGAACAGATACCAAATGGTTTATCAGGTAGATTTTAAGGAATTGAAAAGTGGGAGTGTAAGTTCCATTGCTTGCTGTTTGAAAGCTTTATGCCGAATGAAACATTGCCATCATAAGGTTTATGCAGTTGGATGGAACTCAATAGATTAAATCACATAAATAAGAGTGCTTTTCTTTAAAAAATCACACCCCAGATATTTTGATAATACTGTAGTCATTGCAGTAATTTAAATGGAGATGTGTGTGGCGATAATGCAGAAGTTGTGACATACTTCACTATGTGAAAAGTTCCCTAAAAATGTAAATTTCCAATGAACAATTTGCAACTTCTGGAACTCTCCAAAAACATCCCTAACTCCAGTTGCTGGAACAGTTGTCTGGGAAATGTAAGAGGAATTAAAATCTGTTCTAACCCCGGTATAGCTATAAAATTGACTCCCTCAAGTCACTACTGACCCCCTGAAAGCCCCTGTATCTGTCTTCCATGAAACATACCCGAAAGAAACCACGTCAGACTCTTCCACAACACCGCTCCCGACTAGATTACTCCTGATGGTCCCTGATCCAAACTTCACACCCTAAGCACAACCAGAGTGACACTGCCCCTCAACTTTCCCCTGACCAAAGCCAACACCTTCCCAATCCAACCTATGCCCTCACCCATCAGCTATCTTATCTCCAAACACTCTACCCACTACCACATAACACTCTGCTATTCTGTCACCCTCCCTACATGCCACCCAACCAATCTATCACTCTACCAACTCCCGCTCTACCCAAATACCTGTCTACTATGCAGCATTGACCAAGATGCCACCCCAATCCCTTTCTCACTTATTTACCTTCACACCCCTTTCCACATTTTCCTCACTCACCCAGATGCATTCATTAAGAACTAAGTAACATTCATTGTTAAATAAAAAAAACTAATTACACGTAGAATATATTAAAAAGAAATTTATATTATATCTACAAATGATCAAATAATAAGAATAACAATTTTAAAAAGCTAAGAATTAATAAAACAGCTAAGCTATATCAGCAAAATGCTACACAGGTTACTTATCTTAGACATTAACTCCCTATCTTATCAGCCTTTAGGGGTTCTTCACAATGATATCAGGCTATGTAAAGGGTGGCTGCATTCCTTCTGCACTGTGTCAAGATCTACCAATCTCACTGTGTTAGACGCTCCAGTGACTGCACAGTATCAGAAGCTCAAATTACATAGACTGGCGAGTACAAAAACAGAAATTGCTGCGAAAGTTCAGCTGGTCTGACAACATCTATGGAGAGAAATCAGAGTTAACGTTTCGAGTCGAGTGACTCAACCCGAAACATTAACTCTGATTTCTCTCCACAAATGCTGCCAGACCTGCTGAACATTTTTTTTAGCAATTTCTGTTTTTGTTTCTGAGTTACATCATCTGCAGTTTTTTTTTGGTTTTTAGACTAGCAAGTAGGTAGTTTCTGCCATAATTGGAATTGGACGGAATTGTTCCAACGCCAATGGGAGGACCAAGCTAATGTCTGCACTAATCATTTAGAACTTTATTACATTTCATCTCAGCATGGACCCTAAGGTCTGCCCATGATTGGCAAGGAGTGAACTGGCGTGGTAGATATAAGGGCAAAACTTTCCCTTCCTAAACTCTTTCTCCTTCCCTCCTTAACAGCATTGTGGGTCTACCTACAGCACATGGACTGCAGCGGTTCAAAAAGGCAGGTCACCACCACTTTCTCAAAGGCAACCAGCAATGGGCAATAAATGCTAACTCAGCCTGTGGTGTGTGAATGTTATGGATTTGCATTTGGCTGGCGAACAGCATACAAAGACACATGGGTGCGAAAGTCATAGAATGGTATGGACAGTGTCAGAGGTTAAGAGGGACTGCAGATTGGCACATGCGGCATGAAAGGTCATGGGTGTCAGTGCAGGAGCATAACTGTGAGTATGAGGCGTGTTAGAGATGGATGGATGAATAGGTTGAGGTTGTAGACTTGCTCGCCGAGCCAGCATGTTTGATTGCGGATGTCTTGTCACCTTCCTAGGTAACATCATCAGTGCACCTCCAATGAAGTGTTGGTGTTCTGTCCCTCTTGTTTTTCATATGCCTCGATCTGCTGGGGTAGTTGGCATCATTTCTGGTTCCGTTTTCCGTGGATTGTATATCGGGTCCAGTTCAATGTGCTTGTTGATGGAGTTCCAGTTGGAATGCCAAGCCTCAAGGATTTCCCTGGCATGTCTGTGTTTGGCTCGTGCTAGTATGGATGTGTTGTCCCAGTGGAATTCGTGTCCTGCTTCGTCCGTGTGTATTGAGGCCAGTGAAGATTGGTCGTGTCTCTTGGTGGCTAGTTGGTGTTAGTGTATCCTTATTATTAGTTTTCTTCCAGTTTGGCCTATGTGATGTTTCTCACAGTCTTTGCATGGTATTTTGTACATGATGTTGGTTTTATTGGTTGTGGGTATGGAATCATCAGTTCAAACATTCATCAGAAGCTGTCACAGGGTGGTTGTTGGTTTGTGGATCACCCTGATACCTAGGGATCTGAGTAGTCTTGTGGTCATCTCTGATATGATTCTGATGTACAGTACGCTGACTAGTGTATCTGACCATCTTGTGTCTTCTTGTTGTGGTCAGTCGCGGAGGCAGTAGCGGATTGTGCTTTTTGGGTATCCATTCCTTTTAAAATCTCTATGTAAGTGCTCCTGTTCTACTCTGCGCAATTCCAGGTTAAATGGATTAGCATAGAAGGTATATGGTGATAGGAGTTACCATGGATTTGATGTGTGTCACATCTGCGGTGGGAGACGTGAAGATAGGAGGTTGTTGTTTGCTTTATACTTTTATTCTGTTGATGCAGTACCAATACTCAGTGAAGGCCCCCAGACCCTCTGCTCTTGTCTCGGGTCCACAGTTCCTACTCCCATGGATCCCCACCACCTCAGAACAATAATCCCAATTCCAGGCCACTTGGTCCTGGAATGTATCAGTGGAACAAGGACATGTCCTGAAATGGAGCCAAAGTCTACGCCCAACACTTAAAAGTTTTCACATCTTTGAAAAAATATTCAGTTTCTCAATTCTAACAACCAAATTGATTAACCTCTCACTTGCACAATCCATCTGCCGCATGGTGGTCACTCACTTTAACCAGTTGCTACCTCTGTCACTATTAGAATTGTCAGGTGTTTGTTTTTGCCTGGTGCAGACTCAAGCAGCAAAAGGTCCTTTCTCTGTGCTATAGACCTCAATGACTATGACTATACACAAGTTTGCTGTGTACTCCTCACTGCTAACATTCCAATGGAGCCTTGTATTGTCAGGAAAAATATGCATTGCTCCTCATCTTTCTTCTTTGTCTCCTTATCCATGTGGAGCCTGAATTTCCATCTACTGGAGACATACACTCTGTGTTTAATGATTTGTGACTGTAGCTTATTTAATAGAGAAATGACAGAACTCATTTCATACTGTATTTAAACAATCTCAGAAACGGTTTCATCACTTGTAAGTGGGCTGAATGAAAGTTTTCTTCTTGGAAATTGAGAGCTCGTGAAAATGTGGCATTTTATCAGACAAAAAGTAGCAAATAAAATTGACTCTTAGTGATTCACACACATTTCACACTTAAATGTTATTCCTCGAATGAATGTTTGATAAATACTTTTAACAGGTGAATTCAATTGTTTATTTTTATGTAACCATGCTCTTGCCCAGTGGAATTAGTTTGAAATACTGGAAGGATATGTAGGATTAATACACTAACTGGCTACAATATGAACACTGGGCCTATCTTCATGCCAATCAGGAAGGGTGTTTTGCCCAGTACCATAAGAACTTTAATGGTCTTCAATTTGGTGTTACACAATGAGTGCAATAAAGGGTCTCTTTAGATGGGGGGATTGCTATCTGAGGCACGAATAAGTAAATTAGACTGATTTTCCTTACACTTTAGAAAATTGAGTGATTTGCAGTCCTGGCCAATATCCAGTCATAAATGATGGTGGACAAATAATCAACTCTCTGGAGCAGGAAGCTACACAAATATCCCCAACCTCAATGATAGAATCCCTACAGTGTGGAAACAGGCTCTTCGGCCAATCAAGTCCAACCCTCAGAGCATCCCACACAGACACATCCCCCTATAACCCACCTAATCTACACATCCCTGGACACTACGGGGCAATTTAGTATGGCCGATCTACCTAGCCTGCACATCTTTGGACTGTGGGAGGAAACCAGAGCACACCCACGCAGACACCAGGAGAACGTGCAAACTCCACACAGTCACCCAAGGGTGGAATCAAACCCAAGTCTCTGGTGATGTGAGGCAGCAATGCTAACCACTGGGCCACCGTGCTGCGCCATGGGGACCCCAGCGTATCAGTGCAAAAAGACAAGTCACTATAACACTTGAGTCATAAGGGCTGAGTATACGATCCATTTCGGCCTCCTCTAGTGGGACCCATCATCACGGATACCAGTCCTTAGTCAATACAATTCACTCCATATAATATCAAAAGAATGGTTGGAGGCACCGGATAGTGCAAAAGGCTATGGGTCCTGACAACATTCTGGCAATGGTACCAAAGACTTGTGTTCTAGGATTTGCTGCTTCAAACTATTCCAGTACAACTACAACAATGGCATCTACCCAACAATGTGGAAAAGCACTTGTGGAAATGCAGCATTGCTTAGCAATAACCTGCTGACTGATACCTGGCTTATGTTCTGCTGTAGCCACCCAATTTTTGATACCAATACAGCCTGGCTTCAGACATAGATAAAGCAGCTGAATTCCAAAGGTGAGGTGAGAGTGACAGCCCTTGACATCAAGGCTATATTTGACCAAGTGAGGAATAACTGGAATCAAAGGGAATCAGGAGGCAAACAGTCCACTGGTTGGAGTCATACATGGCACATAGGCAGATGGTTGTGATTGTTGGAGGTCAGTCATCTCAGCTCCGGGATATCTCTGCAGGAGTTCCTCAGGGTAATGTCCTAGGCCCAACCATCTTCGGTTGCTTCATCAATGACCTTCTTCCATCATAAGGTCAGAAGTGGGAATGTTCGCCAATAATTGCATAATGTTCAGCACATTTCACAACTCGTCAGGTACTGAAACAGTCCATATTGAAATGCAACAAGTTGTAAACAATACCCAGGTTTGGGCTGTTAGTAGCAAGTAATGTTTGCATCACACAAATGACAAGCAATACCAATCTTTAACAAATCCAGAATCTAGCCATCTATCCTTGTTATTCAATTGTATCAAAATTCTTGGGGTTAGCACTGACCAGAAATTCAGCTGAACTTTCCACATGAACACAGTCGCTACAAGAGTTGGTCAGAGGCTAGGAACACTGCAGTGAGTAACTCACTTCCTGACTCCCCAGTGCCTGTCCACCATCTACAAGGCACAAGTCAGGAGTGTGATGGAATACTCCCCACTTGCCTGCATGAGTGAACTCCAACAACATTCAAGAACCTTGATACCATCCAGCCCACTTGATTAGCACCACATCCACTAACATCCTCTCCTTTCACCAGAGGTGCGCATTAGCAGCAGTGTGTACTATATACAAAATGCACTGCAGAAATTTGCCAAAGCTACCTATACAGCATCTTCTAAACCTGCAACCACTTCCAACTCAAAGAACAAGGGCAGCAGATACATGGGAATACCACCACCAGCAAGTTCCCCTCCAAGTCACTCACCATCTTGACTTGGAAATATACCACAAATCCTTTATTGTCACTAGGTCAAAATTCTGGAATTCCCTCCCTGACAGCATTGTGGGTCTAACCAGAGCATGTGGATTGCAGCTCACCGCCACCTTCTCAAGGACAAATAGGAATAAGCAATACATGTTGTTCCAACCAGTGATGCCCACATCTCCTCAGTGATTTTCTTTTAAAAGGACACTATTGCTTCTTAACAACATTATTAACTACAGATCTTGCCTCATCAGAATGCAGCTTTCTCCCGTACCATCTGCCGCAAGTAAACCGGATGCCAAGAATTCTTGACATGAAAATCAGAGCAGGCACCTAGCAACCTCAACTTACTGTATGCTTCAAAGTACGTCCATATTGGACATCGATCTCTCAGGGCACACTCCATGGGCAACAATGTAGTCAAATGACCATGGGCCCAAAATTGGTCATTCTAAATTCAGGCCTGACAGAAAATTGGCCAAACTAAATTAAACAGCAGGCAGCAGCTATCGATGACAGGAGAACAGTGGAAACCAAGACCAAAGAGGTCACAAAGGTTTGGGGGAGCCAGTTACCACTAGCCTGAGAGTTGTGTATTGGAGAAATATTGATCAGGCTTTCTGGCACCTTGACTACCTGAATATATACCTCCCCTGCATGGTGACCCAAGATGACCCAGGAAAAGATCCAACCTGACCTGGGAGTCCCAACTTCATGGGAGAGAGCCATCCCTACATCAGAGAAGAAGGAGATTTCAACAGCCCAGCTCAAATACATGGGATCATTGCAGATAATATCCTTTCTCAGACAGAGAGAGCTCAGTACAGAGTAAATATTGTAGGAATTTGGGAAATACGCACATGTTGTTTTAGTAAGGAATTTTTAAAATTAAAATCAAGTTGAACAGCAAATCGAATTCTGTGCCCCTTTGTCAGCCTCAGTGATAATCGCACTTGGGTACGGAGATTTTCATACATAAACTGGGGAACGTGCCCAAAGTATGGACCACACCAGTCACATGCCTGTGGGTATTGACACCCAATGTATGCCAACAATTAAGCATCCTCATGGTACATCTCTGATTCACTTAGAGAATGTTGCTATGCTTGGGGCACAACAGTAACTATTAACGTAATGCTGATACTGTCTACTCATGGACATGGACTAGCGTCATCTCCAGCATCTTCACTTTCTCTGAGTATTTACTCACTCTGAGCCTACCTGGATGCTCACAGCAACCATGTCTTATCTTGCCTTTTTGCACCTTGCCCTCAGTCAAAGATATCAGCCTCACAGTACTGCTGCATTTCTGTGCCACTTTGCACAGACATAGAGCCAGGAAGCTTGCTATAGTTGTCAGCAGGTCCTCAGTCAAGGCAAGGGAGCTGGCCTATAGTCAGGGAGTGCCAGCACAGCAAATCAAGGGCAGCCTCCAGTACTAATCCAGGGGCTTGCATGTGGTCATCCAAACACTTGAGTCAGTCAGAGTCAGGATGCTGTCTGCATAAAGGCTGAGGATCCAAATGTTAGGCAGCACGCCATCTGTCTTGACTCTTTCTGTCCAGTTGTAGAGTCTTTGCTGCCTGGAATGAGAGAGAAGCAGGGATTATTGGAGCTGAAAAAGTTGAAAAAGATCTGAGACAATTTGTGCTGGTGAGGAGGAGTCCCGAGTGAGTGATTAGGCAATGCAGAGGGCATGTGGGGATTAGTGGGGCCAGGGCTTAAGTGGCTGACTGCGAGTGAGGGAAGATGTTACAGGTAACAGTGGCAATGGGACAGCATGAGCTTTGATGGGAGGTGGGTGCAATAGCAGAGATAGCTAAATATCAGAGGGAAGATGGTGATGCTTATTCTGGTGGAGTGGACAAGGTCTTTAAGCTTCCTCTTTCAGTGCTGGCATTCGTCCACATGGCTGGGACTGCACTGACCTGGGCATTACCCTCAGGCTAGCCTGGCATGGTCTGTTGTCATGATCGCCAGTGCCAAGGCAACACCACCTCTGTACCCACCTCCAACTCCGTATCTACAAAGCAGAATGCCAATTTTCCCTTTTCTGCCACTTCTGGGACTAATATCAGGAACTGTGCAGGCCAATTCCAGGTTAACAGTGTTTGTTTGTGTGCACAATGGCTTTTAAAGATGGCACCAGAGCAAGGAATCACCCTGTTTGATCATACGGTGATTACTTTAAATTATCAGGACTTCCTTAAAAATAAACTCCCAGCAATTTGTCCATGACTGATGTTAGGTGGAATTGCCTGCAGTTGTATATTCTTTCTCCCTCCTTTCTTAAATATAAGTGTTACGTTTACAAATTTCAAATCTGCTGGGACTTTTCGAGAAATTAGGGCCCAACGCTACTTTATTTATCCTTCCTTCATAGAATGGGCAGCTCCTGATAGCTGGTATGATGATTGTCTCCAGGCTTTCTTGGTTTCCTGTTTGATGGTTCATCTCTCTCACAAGGCCAGCATTACTTGCGGTCAAGCTTTGTCTAATTATTATCCCTCTGTCAGAATAAATTTCTCTTTGTTTTGCTACACAACTGGTTTTAACAGATTGCCAGCTAACTACAGCTCATAAACAAGACCAGCGTGAGTCATTATTCTCCTGACTCGCTTCAGTCTGTTCATAAGATATGTCAGATTAACACAGACACAGTGGCGGAGCAGTGAATAGTAACCTAGAGGTTTGGATTAGTGCTCCGGGGACGAAGATTCAATTCCCTCCATAACATCTGGTGGAAATAAATGTAATGAATAGAATCTGGAATTGAAATCCAGTCTCAGTGACAGCAAATATTGCTGTAGATTCCATTGATTCACGCATGTCCTTTAGGGAAAGAAATCTGCTATCTTTACCTGACCAGGGCTACATCTGACTTCAGACCAACAGCAAGGTAATTGGCTCTTGTCTGCTCTCAAATGAAAGTCAAGATGGTTGTAAAATGCTGGTCTTGCCAGTGATATCCCATTGACGGATGAAAAATGAACAGAACTGTCATCATTCATGAGTTACAGAACCTAATCTTTTCATGCATTACGTTTTGTCTTAGCCCTTAGCTTTTCTCTGAAGCTTTCCTTTTCTGTCTCTGGCTTTAAACTAAGTAAAGTCTGCCTGATAAGTGCAACCTGATTGGGAGAGGAAAAGGGACTTCAGAATTATGGGACCAAGAAAGGATGTGCAGGAGTGAGAAAGATTATTTATTTGGACCTTTATCTCCATCAGCTCCCCCAATTTTCGTTAGTGTAAAACAAATGGAGGGTGCTTTAAGTGCCAAGTCTGTCTTTTGTCAATAGAATGTCGTACACTGATGATACCTCTAAGTTTTCACTTTAATATTACAGGGTATTATGAAAAGTTCATAGAATCCCTACAGTGTGGAAACAGGCCCTTTGGCCCAACAAGTCCACACCAACCCTCAGAGCATCCCACACAGACCCATCCCCCTAATCTACACATCCTTGAACACTACAGGCAATTTAGAATGGCCAATCCACCTAGCCTGCACATCTTTGGACTGTGGGAGGAAACCAGAGCACCCAGAGGAAACCCATACAGACACAGGGAGAATGTGCAAACTCCACACTCCAGATAGTTGCCTGAGGTTGGAATTGAACCTGTGTCCCTGGTGCTGTGAGGCACAAGTGCTAACCACTAAGCCACCATGCACTGGAGAATGTTCAAAACTGAGAGGATACAACTAGTATGGAAGACTCCTTTCCTTTATTCATTCACAGGATGTGGCTGTTGCTGGCTAGGCAGCATTTATTGCCTATCCCCAATTGCCCTGAGGGCAGTTAAGAGTCAACCACATTGCTGTGAGTCTGGAATCACACACTAAGAGTCTTTACTTCGGTTCAGGAAAGAATGAGAAGTGACTTGAGATCGATCTTTACATTTATCGAGGGGTTTAAGAGGGTAGCAGTAGATTCGCTTCCATTTGTGGGTTAAGATTAAAATTGAAGGTCACAACTATAAGATAGCGATTAATAAATCCTAAAAGAAATTCAGAAGAACCTCCTTTACTCAGAGAGTAAAGGTGAAAATTTGAACCATGTTACCACAAGTAATAGTTGTAGTGAACAATATACAAATGGTAACTGGATAATTATATAAGAGCAAATTACAAAAGCCTATAATAATAGACGGAGGTGATGCAAAGTGGGAGGACACTTAAGTGGAGTATAAATGCCTGCATCTGTGTGTTGAACTGAATGGTCCCTTATTATGCTGGAAATTTTTACCTAAAATGTAATATGAGAAAAAAGAGGTCTTGTGGTATATTGGGTAGCATCTCTACTTGTAAATCATAAGCAACAGGTTCAAATCTCACCTCAGGACTTGATAGCTGTAAGAGGTGTCTTGTAACATGGTTAAACAGATTGGTTATCAATATGTAACTCCTTCAGAAATGCCTATCGCAGGTTGTAAGCGCAGAAATGTAGAGTCAGCCGGAACTTGGATAGTAGCTATGGCGGTTCAGCTTTCCCTTGTTAAAAAGTTCCATCTGCAGGTTCTTGCCATGAGCAGATGTCACCTTCTTTCTAACGGACCAGGTCATAACTGCATGCACACACAGAGAATAACACCAATTCAACATGGAAAAGACAGGGATATTGGACCTTGCAGTCTGAGATACTGCTCTTTTATCTCTGAGACTGCGACATCCCAGACTGATGGAATCACTGAGCTCTTACTTTAACTGTGACAGGACTGCTTTGATGTACTCATCAAAATGCAAGCCATTAATTGACTATCATACTTGGAAAATGCTGATTCTTGTTTGGATTGCCCAGATTAGAAAACAAACTGGATGCATCTGATAACAATTATCTGTGTTAAGTTATTTTTTCCAAGAAGCACATTCCAACATTAAATAAACAGACCTTGTTCACAACATGACTGCCAATCTGATAAAAGGAAATGGTTTTACTTTATTGTCATAAAAGTCTATCTTTCTGTAAAGAATGTTCCATACTTACTGAAAGCTATGTCCTGGTTGTTTTATGATTGCATTACCTTTCGTATTGATTTTATATTATAATGCATAGATCACAGAAATTTCCATTACATTCAGAAATGCATAACTTTCACAAGTTATTCTACTCCTTTGGCACACATTATTTTCTCTCATGCCCAGTGCTGCTGTATTTTCAATTTCCTTCATTCTTCTTGTTACCTGCACTATTTCCCTTTTGACTTATTGTTAATTTTTCACATTGTCAGTTGAGACACACTGTCTCCACTCTGGAATTGGAGTCAGGAGTCTGTGGGTTCAAGGTGAAATCTCCAACAGTGCGGCACATCCTTGCTAGTGCGTGGGTCTGTCATCCTCATGTCTCATTGTACTCACTGAGTTATGAAAGTGCTACTTGAAAAAGGTGATGGAAGCAGTAAATTTCACAAGCAAATTGGATCTGCACCAAAGTGGGAAAGCTGGCAGAGCCATGGGAATGGGCTGAACAAATTCCCTTCTATACTGTGAGATGCTGAGATCCTTTTTGTCTCTTCTATTCAGCTCCTTTTGTTAATCTTCTGTCAGGTATATCCTTTTGTAAATTTACTTAAATCTATTACCCCCATTGATGGGCACCTGCCAATCCTATTCTCTTTGATCCTGACATTTTTATTCGGTGCTTTAAGGTTTATATGTGACTGTGGTGAATTTGTAATCCCCTATTGATTTTCAAAGACAGTGATCTTTGAAATACTTTATCTGTCTTTGTTGTAATTAGAAAACTAGGACAAAGGAAACATTCAATGCTACAGTCCCCCAATTTGATGGTCTAAGTTCTAATTCAGAAGCCCCAACCATATATCATAGAACATAGAACACAGAACAGTATAGCACAGTACAGGCCCTTCGGCCGACGATGTTGTGCCGAACTATTATCTTACACTGAGATCAAACGATCCTGCATACCCGACATTTTACTATCATCCATGTGCTATCCAAGAGTTGCTTAAATGTCCCTAATGTATCTGACTAATGGGTTAGATAGCAATGGATTCTACTTTTCAGTATACCAATGATCTTGTCAACGGTCAATTTTTGGTGTTTGTCTATTGCAGTCTCTATGGTTCACTGTTTAAACCGGAAACTGGATCAAAGGAGGCCTTTTCAAGTTTCTGGTCACAGAGTCATACAGTCATACAGCAAAGAAACAGACCCTTCAGCCCAACCGGTCCATGTCAACAATGATCATTTTAATAGCCCCTGCTCTTGGAAATTCAGTATTCCCGGCCATATGAGGAGAGATTGACTAGGTTGGGAATGTTTTCACTGGAGTTCAGACAAATGAGAGGGGGGGTCTCATAGAGACTTATAAAATTCTAACTGGACTGGGCAGGGTAGATGCAGGGAGGATGTTCCCAATGCTGGGTGTGTCTAGGGTCACAGTATGAGGATTCAGGGTAGACCAATTAGGATGGAGATGAGGAGACATTTCTTCACCCAAAGAATGGTGAGCCTTTGGAATTCATTACCACAGGAAGTAGTTGATGCCAAAGCGTTGAATGTATTCAAGAGGCAACTAGATATAGCACTTGGGATGAATGGGATCAGAGGCTATGGGGAGAAAGCAGGATTAGGCTATTGAGTTGGATGATCAGCCATGATCGTGAAGATGGCACAGCAGGCTCAAAGGGCTGAATAGCCTCCTCCTGTTCCTACCTTCTATGTTTCTATGTAAGAAATAGTGAGACTTTTATTCATGAAGATTAAGAGCCACACATATAAACTTAGAGATCTCTTGGCAATATAGAAATATTCATCCTGCCAATCTGGATCATCGCTGATCACCTGATCAATACCATTTTCCTATACGATCTCCATTTTTTCAAAGGTTATCAGTCTCCAGAAACCTATCAATTTTTGTCTTGAACTTGCCTAATGATGTAATTTGCATGGCCCTTTGAGGTAGAAAATTCCAAAGGTTCACCAACCGCTGAATGTAAACAAAATCCTCACGTCAGTCTTAAATCTCATTTTCCTGAGATTATATTCCTTAGTTGTAGAGTCACCAGCCAGGGGAAGCATCTCATGTATAACCACCCAGTCATTCCATTGTAAAAATTTTATATGTTTACATTATATTGCTTCTCATTTATTGAAAATCCTGGGAATATTGATTTCTCTAATGGCTCCTTATCCAATGAAATTTCCAAAACCTCCTTAAATTATTCACCTATGTTCACTCTCTGATTGCTTCTCCTCGTGTTCCTATGCTCTATTTTCCCAGTGGCTGCAGCAAGGCTAGTGGAAGATTGTTGTCTTTCAATAGGATTGACCTTATTTTTATACACTCACTTGTGGTGTTTGGGTGTCACTTGCTGGGCCAGCATTTACAGTCTATTCCTAGTTGCCTTTGGTGCTGAGCTGCTTCTTGAACCGTTGCAGGTAGCTTAGTGTAGGTCATTCAGTATGCAACATTGGATTATAGTCCAATAGGTTTATTTGAAATCATAAGTTTCCAGAGCGTAGTCGCTTTATCAAGATTCTGATTTCAAATAAACCTGTTGGACTGTAACCTGGTGTCGTGTGATTCTGACTTTGTTCACTCCAGTCCAACAATGCCACCTCCATATCACAACATTGGGTGCATCATTTTGAAACAGGTAGCAGCATTGTTTGTATATTTCATGTCCATTGGATTCTTAGTCTTCTTAGATGTCAAAATGATGCAGTCCAAAGTTGGGCACTCAATGACTAGAGCTATACGAATGAGCCCTTGAAAGCTACCTGCAGTCTGTCATATTGAAAGTAAGATCCATGCTACAGCATTTGGATTAGAATCACAAGGTAACAAACTGATATGCAAATCACTGATGTGCTGAAATCTACAAAACCCCCCATTTCATTCCAAAGCTTCTGCTGTTTCAATCCTTCTTATTTTCTCCCTCTCTCTTCTACCCTCTCTTTCCTCTCTCTCCAATTCGCCATTTTCTGAATCCCTCTTTTACATTATCTGTCACGCCATTCCACTCCTCTCCTCTCTTACAGAAGGACTGGGAGCAGAAGTAAGCAATTCAGACCTTCCAGCCTGCTCCATTATTGACTACGACCATGGTTGATCTCGAATTTTCTTTTTAATTTGAATTTGAATTTTTTTTAAATTTGAATTTGAATTAGCTTTATTGTCACATGCACTTGAATGAGAGCAGTGAAAAGTTTGCAATGTCACGCTTATGGTGTTATTTTAGGTACGGGCTACCTCGGTACAGAATACTTAAGTATTTGTTAAAAGATTAAAAGAATAATAAATAAATGTCTAGCATAAGAATAAAAAGAAATAAAAAGTACTTGATTTAGAGTCTTTATCTCACCTCGGCCTCAACTCCATTTTCCTGCCCCATTCTCCACAACCTTTCAAACCACTACTAGTTAAAAATTTATCTCCTCCTTAAATTTACTCAATATCCCAGCATCCATCCCACTCTGGGGAAGTGAATTCCACAGATTCATGACCATTTGAGAGAAGTAATTCCTCCTCATCTCTATTTTAAATCTGCTACCCCTTATCCTAAAACTATGACCTCTCATTCGAGATTGTCTCACATAAGGAAATATCCTTTCTACATCTCTTCTACTCTCCTCTCCCCTACTCACATCTCCTCTACTCTCAGGGGGTAATTGGCTGGAAGATGGAGTTAGGATACAGACCAGACATGATGTCATTGAATGGTGGAATGTACTTGAGCAGCTGAATGGCTTATTTCTCTTCTTGCTTCTGAATTTTCTTTGGTCCTTTGCTTTTTCCTGTTCCAATGAGATTGTCCAGCCAGTGATGGGAAGGGCAATAAACAACATGGCAGCCTTGATAAAGAAGTTGTACCACAACAGGATAATGAAAATTCATTGAACCAGCTAGTCTTTTTCCTAGTCTGCATTTTCATCGATATGTAATGAGGCAGCTTACTTCAGCACTGGCAGGATTAAGTTCGTCTCTACATAAATCTAATTCATTGGATGCTGTACATACAAACGAACAATTACACTTGAACAGGCTGTGGTATCAGACACAACGCTCTGTAAAAGACTGTAATATCTATGCCAGTATTACAGGCAAAGGCTAAGACCTGAGTTATGTAATGATGAATCTTGATGGGATAAGATTTTCAGGTGGCAAGTCTTAGAGGATCACAGATAGATATTGGTAGCACTTGTTTTAGGGAGAAAAATACTGATCAGTTGTGTATATATGTTCCAGTTCATTAAGCTGCTATTTATTCCTGTTTGCAGAGGTCATTGAAGTGCATTGTGCTTAGTACCGTATGCCCTGCTTCATTATTTGCTTGATATAACTTTTACCAATATATTCCTATTATTATTTAATGGGATCATTTAAAACTATAATTTTTTGTTTGACTTGTTTACAGAATGTGGGCTTCATGTGCTAGGCCAGCATTTATTGCCCATCTATAATTGGCCAGAGTTAAGAAGCAACCATGTTGGTGGGGTCTGGAGTCACACGTAGGCCAGACCAGGTGAAGACAGCAGATTTCCTTCCCTAAAGGGCATTAATGAAGCAGATGGGCTTTCCCCAACAATCTGCAATTGTTTCACAGTCATCACTTAACCTTTTATTTCTATATTTTTATTGAATTCAAATTCTACAACCTGCTGTGGTGGGATTCAAACAGGGTCTGCAGGGCACTATGTGGCTTGCTGGGTTAGTCGAATGAAAAAACCACAAGGCCAATGCCTTCACCTACATCTCATCTTTAATGATACTTCATGCTGTTAGTTTAAAGTAAATAGCCTTTAAATTCAACCTTGCATTCAAGTGAATACTGCATTCTCTTCATTAATGTCTTCTGTTTTTCATTCCTCCCTTTTGAAATGGATTTATTTCCCTTTGCTGAGTTTGAGAGAGTCTCTCCACCAATTCTGCCCTTCCTTCTGCACCAAGAGGGAGGAAGGATGTACAGTTGCAAATCCAAGGCATACAAGGCTATGGGCCAACCAGTGGCCAAACAGCATGGAAACAGAACCTTCAGTCTATCCAGTCCATGCCGACCACAATCCCAAAGTAAACTGCTCCCACCTTCCTGCAGAGATCCTGCCCACTGTTCAACTGCTTCCAATCTCTCTACACCAGGAGCTGCCAGGGCTCTGCAAGTATTCCATGATTCCTGATGCCAACTGTCAGCTCCTTCCATTCTGGAGGACAGCAATTCTATACATCCAATGCAAATCTTATTTGAATATTCCTATTGGAAGACTCGCAGGGCAGTATACCACAGCACAGCAGAACTCCCGAAGTGAGTGTTTTGCAGCATACGGTCTAACTCCAGCTATAAGGTATGAGGAAAGAATGCCCTCTCCCAAAATAATGGTTGACAAACTTTCAGTTCGAAGCGGAAACACATTCCTTGGTTGTTAATTCTGCTGTCTTTTTGAGCTCAGGTGGTGATCTCAAATTTAGTTGACCATTGGGCCCAGTTTAAGTTGCCAGCCTTTCACTGGTGACCCCAAATCGGTCTTGCCAACTGTTTGGTAGGTGAATCGGGGGAGTGTGGTAGGGGAGGCAATAGCCAAGTGGTATTATCACTGGACTGATAATCCAGAGACCTGAGTAATGTTCTGGGGACCAGGGTTCAAATCCTGCCACAGCAGATGGTGGAATTTGAGATCAATAAATATCTGGAATTAAGAGTCTAATGATGACAATGAATCCATTGTTGATTATCAGGGAAAAACCCATCTTGTTCATTAATGTCCTTTAGGGAAAGAAACTGCCATCCTTACCTGGTCTGGCCTACATGTGACTTCAGACCCACAGCAATGGGGCTGATTCTTAACTGCCCTCTGGGCAATTAGGGTTGGGCAATAAATGCTGCCTGGCCAGCAACACCATATCCTGTGAATGAATTGAAAAAAGCACTGGAGTGAGATCCTTAGTTTAAGGTAAGTGTGTTTCATTTTGCTTGGCCTATTTCCCAGAATTAACTGAACTGTTTGAAACAGACAAATGCTGGAGACGACAGCAGGTCAGGCAGCATCCAGGGAGAGAGAGCAAGCTAATGTTTGCTTGAAATGTTAGCTTGCTTTCTCTTCATGGATGCTGCCTGACCTATTGTGATCTTCAGCAATTGTTGCTTTCAGTACAAATTCCAGCATCTGCAGTAATTTGCTCCAAACTGAACTTTTTCTGGTGATTCCCTGTGTACAGGTGATGCTATCTCCCCTCCCTGAGTCCTATCCCTGGAGGAATGTCAATAAAACTGGCCATCTTCCCTACTCCATGTAGGTCCCTTGGTATGTTAATCTGTCCATCACAAAATGTGTAGGATCATCCTTATCAGTCTGAGGTGGGTCCATTGACATTGAGGGAGAAATTGTAATTCCCTACCATTGACCTGGCATTAACCAGGCAGAGAGCAGCTCGTAAAAAGGAATGGGTCAACTATCCATTCTGAAAAGACTTTCATGTTACTGTTTTGTGACAACAGGAGAGGCACATGCTCAAAAAAGCCCATACAGCAGGCCAGCAGGTAGTGGGACAATAGGATGTAACTGTGGTCTGATAGTTAAAATGGGCCAGTCCTAAAACTCATGACGAATGGAGGTAAGGTGGGTGAGCAAAGGGAAGGGTGGAAATTTGCGCCATACTGTCCCACCGCCCCCAAACCTCGTTCCCCACCAACCTGCCTTTGGCCAAACTGACATTTCACAAATTAGTTCCTCTAATGTTAACACACAACTTCAATAATGGACTATTAAGCAGTTGAGGTCAGCCTTGTCTCACCAGCTTTATGGAAGGTTTTAAACTGGAGTGAACTCAGTTTTAAAGCACAATGCCTAAACGCAACAATTTTCCTGTGGATCAGAGTATAGTGTGTACAGGTTCCACTCCAGAAATGGGAGCACGTAATCTAATGATGTCCATATCAGTACTGAAAGAGTGCAAGTGTATAGAGATTCAACTGAAGTTCTGTCCACATCTTTTGTGCAGTTGAATTTATTCATGCAGCACTATTTTGAAAAACAGGAGTGCTCCAGCTGGCTAATATTTGTCCCTCAACAAGAATGGTTAAAATCAGATTGTATTATTCTTTACCTCAATTGTGTATGTACATTTGCATCCTACTCTGCGGCCATCTTGAAAGAGAGAGAATGCAGTTATAGAATGCAGCATTACACACGTCTGCTTCTTACCTACTACCTCCATTTTCCAGCTTTAGTCTCCCTTTATAAGTGCTTTTGGGACATAATTAAATAATATTCTTCATCTCTGTATCTTAAAACATCATTAACACACCATTGAAAAGTGATCAGGTTGGCATTTCAGAAACAGCTTGATCAACATTTTTACTGAAACTGACATTTGTTTTGAATGAGGTTTCCAATGTATTTCCAGCAAGGTCCCAGAGTCAGTAATCTGATACTAATGCAGGAACCAAAAGGTTTTCTTATTTAATCCTTTATGTCCCTGACATGGCTATGTGGAGGATGAGGGAGGCAGAAAATGATCAGTTATGATATTGTGAGTGGACCTGATATTTCTTCTCTCTTAGGTCTCTGTTGGTGAGTCAATCCTTACATCTCTTTGCTGTACTTACCTAGGGCTTGACACTGACACATTCTTACACAACTTTGGTTTGGAGAAATTCTTAAGACAGTTTTAAATTTAAATTTGATGGTTTGAAAAGTGGGCAGCGAGAAATTACTTTAAACCATAATATTGCCACTCAAGTAACAAATCTAAAGCAAAAGCAAGTTAATAATACTTCTACAAACTCCTGGAACATTGCTTCAGGGTGTAGTTCTGTAATTTCTGCTTCCCTGCTGCTGTTCCACAAAGTGTGTGTGTTGTCACAAGGCTTGATATTAAAAGCACTGGCAGGTAGGTGTGACATTAAAAATTAACAGGCACCCTGCTGATGTTGGTGGAAATGTTCTCTTCAATCGCGTTAGCAAGGGAATGTTCAGTAGTGTTGTATTGTACAGCCCAGTGGATACCCAGGGACGATGAAACAGCACCAGCTGATGTTTGCTTGGCCTCAATGCCACAGCGAGATTGTGCAGGCAGACAAAGAGAAGCGTTGACTGTACTGATTAATTGTTAACACTGAATTAAATGGGAGCTTGGGAGAATGTGGGTGCTGAGACATGAAACCTTGCAATCAAAGCTCTGATAAATTAGACAGATTTGGCTAAAATGGTGATTAACCAGGTGTAATGTTTGCAACATCTGACATGGTTGACTAAAACATGCAATAGTAGTGACAAAATAAACATTCAGTAATGATGGTCCAACAAGCTAATGATAAACTGGCCCGTAACTGATTTTAAATTGGTTCTCAAATCACTCTGTACACATACAACGATTTACTTCCATGCTAGGTGTCTAATATATTCCAAGTCTCACTTATCACACATGCACACACTTGTAACTTGCAGTCAGCATTTCAATTTATTGATAGGTGTAAGATTGCAGATTTCTAAACTTCTGTGAGCCCAGATCAACTTTTGCAAGTTGTCACATGTACAAGATGGACTGTTACCACAGCCTTACTACCTCCTTTAATTGTGAAGCTCATTTAAATTGCCCCATCCTTCTCCCCGAGTTTATCGTGTAGCATCAGTGTACTTCACTAAAACAATAAAAACTGAACAAAACTTGAGTTTTGTACACGATCATTCTGTCCTCTTACTTTTTAAGTTTAATTGCAAATATTAAAGAGAATGTAAACAGAAATATCCCCTTAATTGGACAATACTAGTATTTTATCATCAAGTATGTCCTTATGCCACTTAATCGAACCCAATCACATGTTGTGGTCATTTTGAAAATGTACCACTGGAGTCTTGAGTACAGGTTTTTGATCACTTTTTCAGGTGTATGCAGGTCCAGGCCATCACGGAAGCCAGCCTTCCATCCATGGACTCCATTTACACTTCTCTTCGTCACAGAAAAGCTGCCAACATCATGAAAGACCCATCCCATCCCGGTAATGCTCTCCTACAACCTCTTCCATCAGGCAAAAGATACAGAAGCTTCAATACATGCACCAACAGGTTCAAGAACAGACAACAAGGTGCAGGGCTGGATGAACACAGCAGGCCAAGCAGCATCATAGGAGCAGAGAGGCTGACGTTTCGGGCCTAGACCCTTCATCAGAAAAGGGGGAGGGGAAGGGGGTTTTGAAATAAATAGGGAGAGAGTGGGAGGCGGATAGAAGAGGGATAGAGGAGAGGATAGGTGGAGAGGAAACAAACAGGTCGAAGAGGCGGGGATGGGGCCAGGAAAGGTGAGTGTAGGTAGGGAGTTAGGAAGGGGATAGGTCAGTCCAGGGAGGACGGACAGGTCAAGGGGGCGGGATGAGGTTGGTCGGTAGGAGATGGAGGTGCGGCTTGAGGTGGGAGGAGGGGATAGGTGGGAGGAAGAACAGGTTAGGGAGGCAGGGACGAGTTGGACTGGTTTTGGGATGCGGTGGGGGGAGGGGAGATTTTGAAACTTGTGAAATCCACATTGATACCATTGGGCTGCAGGGTTCCCAAGCGGAATATGAGTTGCTGTTCCTGCAACCTTCGGGTGGCATCGTTGTGGCACTGCAGGAGGCCCAGGATGGACATGTCGTCTGAGGAATGGGAGGGGGAGTTGAAATGGTTCACGACTGGGAGGTGCAGTTGTTTGTTGCGAACTGAGCGTAGGTGTTCTGCAAAGCGGTCCCCGAGTTTCAAAATCTCCCCTCCCCCCACCGCATCCCAAAACCAGTCCAGCTCGTCCCTGCCTCCCTAACCTATTCTTCCTCCCACCTATCCCCTCCTCCCACCTCAAGCCGCACCTCCATCTCCTACCGACCAACCTCATCCCGCCCCCTTGACCTGTCCGTCCTCCCTGGACTGACCTATCCCCTTCCTAACTCCCTACCTACACTCACCTTTCCTGGCTCCATCCCCGCCTCTTCGACCTGTTTGTTTCCTCTCCACCTATCATCTCCTCTATCCCTCTTCTATCCGCCTCCCACTCTCTCCCTATTTATTTCAAAACCCCCTTCCCCTCCCCCTTTTCTGATGAAGGGTCTAGGCCCGAAACGTCAGCCTCTCTGCTCCTATGATGCTGCTTGGCCTGCTGTGTTCATCCAGCCCTGCACCTTGTTGTCTCGGATTCTCCAGCATCTGCAGTTCCTACTATCTCTGATTCAGGTTCAAGAACAGCTTCTTTCTTGCCTTTATTAGATTGATGAATGAACTCACTAACTTCAAATAATGTTGTTGATGTTGATTTTGCTTCGCACACGTTCTGTGCAGTGTAACCTGTATGCCTCACTCTGTCCAAGTTTTTTCACTCTATGATCTGTATGGCCTTACTTACTATGATCTGCCTGTACTGCTTGCAAACAAAGCTTTTCACTGTACTTAGGTACACATGACAATAAATCAAATCAACTCAAACCAAAATCAAATCAAGGGACAGTATATTCAAGGGCTAACCCAATTAACTCTGAAAATACAGGAAATATACATTTTTTTTGCTACATAGGCATTGCTGTATCCAAATTTCAAACTCGAAAAAGACAGATATCCATCCGAGGTCATAGCGTAATGTCATTTATGGCTTCTTCTTTATCCAGTCAAGGATCATTTAACCTGACAGCATCTTGCTTCATCCTTTATCATTGTTCATCACTTCCCTATCTCTGAAACCTCAATGCTTTTTTAGAATGTTTTGATAACACTAATTATTGTTAATAGATCCTTACTGACACTATGCATCTTACTGGAGGATGCATAAGGTACATTTAGACAAGGTTTGTTTGTTGAAGTTTGCCCTTAACATTTTCCTTATTTAACTCTTACAGCCTAATTCACTCTGACATGCATATCGTTCTATTTGTTTCTCCATCATGCATTTGTCTGAAGTCCCCTTAGATGCATCTGAGCTAATCGTCTAAACTTACATTGTGTTTTGCTTTTTTCACTATTCTCCAGTGCAGAAGTTTGGCCTGAATTCCTTACTAAAATTAATGACTATCCTATGCTACCATTTTTCGGCCTCACCACAACTGGAAACATTTGATGGAATTTTATGACAAACCTCAGAACACCTGACCTCTGGGTCCTAGTGGATGTCCTGTGTTCAAACTTGCTCAGAGAAAGACCGGCTCAACAATCTTTCAAGTGGCCTTCTTGACAGGTGGTTCCATGTTTGCTGACTTGTCAAAAATAGCAGATAAGCTTCTGATGTTGAAAACCCAAAAATAAAAGGGCTAATTGCTCTTGAGTTCCGCAGCGCAGTGAAGACTGATGATGGATTTTGCTGAGCAGGTAGGAGATGGTGAGGGTACCTCAATATTGAGATGGTTTTGTTTGTCCCCAGAGAAGATATTGATTAAAGGAAAGCCTCACAGCACCAGGGACCTGGGCTTGATTCCAGTCTTAGGTGACTATCTGTGTGGAGTTTGCACATTCTCCCCATGGCTGTGTGGGCTTGCATCGAATGCTCTAGTTTCCTCCCACAGTCCAAAGACATGCAGGTTAGGTAGATTTACCATGCTAAATTGTCCATACTGTCCAGGGATGTGTAGGTTAGTTGAATTGGCCATGAGAAATGTGGAGTTACGGGGATAAGTTTGGGGGGTGAGCCTGGGCGGAATGTACTTCAGCGGGTCAATGCAGACCTGATGGGCTGAATGGCCTCTTTCTGCACTGTAGATGTTCCAAGATTCTATAAGGCCTTCAAAGTGGATTGGAAACCTCTCCAGAGAAAGCACTTAGGTCTCATGTGTGGCCATATCCCATCTCTGGGACACGATCCCTCAGTTCTCGGGTCCCATATTGAGGCCATCTCCAGGCAAAATGCTTGCTGAGCTGCAAAACTGCCTTGAGTAGAGCCTTAACCATCTTGATGGGTTGCCCACCACAATTGAACGGGCAGTTGATGTGATTTTGTACATACCATCATGAAAGTTCCCTGGCAACAGGAATGGAAGCACGACCCCTACCGATACCCCATATTTGCATGCATACAACACATCGCCAACCTATTCCAATTTCTGGTTCAGGAATCCAAGCCCATCTTTGTTGTGGCTTTTCATTCAACTCAATCATGGGAAGTGTGCATCGCTGGCTGGGCCAACGTTTATCACCTAGCCCTTGAGAAGGTGGTGGTGAGCTGTCTTCTTGAAATGCTAAGTCTAGTCCACAGTAAAGACACCATCAGACATGTTTATATTTTTAAAGACCTCTCCCAGGACTACCTCAGCCTCTCTTTTATTGACAGAGAAAAAGAATTCCCAGCCTGTTGAATGTTGCATGTCGGTATAACCATTCAGTTGTGCTGTCAATTAGTTATGAATCTGTCAAAGGGAAATATAGTCAAAAAGAAATTCAACAGTAATTTCAATTTTCATCTTTCTCTTTTGTAGTCATTAGCCATTCTTGAGTATGGGCTCCAGATGCATTGACAGATGTCCCCTGATGGTTGCTTGGAATCTACCTTCAAATGGGATCCTGGACATTGAGCAGTGCAGGATTTTGGGCTGTTGGATCATGGGTACACCATAGATTCACATGAAAGGATGGGAAATTGATGGACCATGGTCATAACTTGTACCCGGGAACAAGAAACCTTGCCCGGTCTATTCTAACCTTCCAACTTGCCTGGTCATCAGTTTCCTTGAATGTGTTCACTTCCTATGTCTGCTTTCTTCGACCTCCAGTGACAACGACCCAGCTGAGGGATAGAAATACAGCAATGATATTGGCCAAATAGCTGTTCTTGGTTTGTCTACCATTCCCAATCAACTTCCCATGAGTTGTTAAGCTGCCATACTATCTCCTAATATGGCTCGGTGTCAAACATTATTTGCTAAAGCTTGAAGAAGTACTTTGGTGTGTTTCACTGTATTGAAGACACTTTACAAAAGTAAGTTGTTCCTTCTGTTGTCGCAGATGTGGTGCTGGGGAATGGAGCAGGCGATGGTACGCACATACGGAATTCCAGAGTGTTGTCATTTTAAATTGAGTAGCTAACAGCTGGAGCCAGCTATGATCCTCCATCCCTATGGTGTGAGACTGTGGAAGATCTTGCAGAATAATTGTGAATAAGTGGAGGAACAGCCATGAAAATTCAACCTGCTACCCCTCCCACCAACCCGGTAACATGCAGGCAATAGTAACTGGAGTTAAATGATAATTTATGCACTTATTCCAGAAAATACTGCCAATCAAACCCAGCACAGTTTTTGATATTCAGGACCTGACTGACCTGTCCGAAGTCTAAGTCACAGTCTAAGGATATGGGAAAGAGATTATGAATATTTTGTAACAAAAATATAAATTGCTGGAAAAGCTCAGCAGGTCTGGTAGCATCTGTGGAGAGAAATCAGAGTTCATGTTTCGGGTTGAGTGACACTTTCTCAGAACTCACTCTGATTTCTCTCCACAAATGCTGCCAGGCCTGCTGAGCTTTTCTAGCAATTTATATTTTTTATTTCTTGTTCCCAGCCCTAAGTTGTTTAGTTAACTGAGAGCAAATCACACAGTAGTTGGCAGGCAAAAAACTTTGGTCATTGATAGCTAGTCACGAGTCCATAGACCAATCAACTTCTTGTTGCCACCCAATTATACATCTTGGCTCCAGTTCATCTGTAACGCTTATGTTTTTGTTTTAACATCCACAGTTCTTTCAGTTTTTAATCAATATTTTGTATGTCATTCTTAATCACCCCTCTTCTTTATTAAGTGTAGGAGCTTGAGTGATTTCGAATTTTCTTTGTTTAGCAGTTGTTGAGGCAATTGAGATTGACTCAGTATACCATGATTCCGTCTCCACTATAGAAACTCTGTGCCTAGGAGCACAGTAAGATTTTGCAGTTATTTGATATTTTTATCAGGAGAGGCTACAGGTATTGAGGAAAGAAAAGATAACAAGAATAAAATGAGAAACCATAAGAGCGAATTCTAGACCAATTTCAACCAGAATAAAGCATAAAGCTGTCACTGATTCTGACGATAATAAAAATTGTCGATACGGTAGTATTTAAAGGGGTAGCAGCTGATTGGAATCTTATAGCGGGTCACTTGCTAATGAATACCAGCAAAATTTAGAATTGTCTGTTAACAGCAGGATGTTCACCAGAGTACCCACAGATTATGAAATTAAAAGATTTTCAGTTGGGCATGAAGGAGGTCTCAGAGCTGTGACCCAGACTCACCAACAACATACCAAGAACACCAATATTAAAAAGACACAGTCAATAAAAAAAACTTCAAATCTTGGAAACTATCCCCCTTGTGGGTGTTCAATAGCTGCTCGTAACCAGTGAAAAAGTATCCGGGGAAAAATAAAATCTAAAGTTTGAATCAGATCAAGAAATAGTGAACATTCAAGGATTATCAGTTTGCATAAATGTCGGATGAAGTATGGAGTGGGCCTCATCAGCAAGACATGAAAGCACACAAGGTGTCTTTCCGTTAAAAGTAGAGGCTCAAATGATTGAGTTTAAACAGCCGCATAGTAGCTTAGTGAAGATTAACACTGAGCATCAGATAGAACTTGAACTTATAAAAGCTGAGCAAGAGTTGGAGAATTCCAATCACCTGGAAGAAAATGACACACTTAAAAGCATGACTTTCAGCATGCACACAGCACCATCAAGCCTCAAAGACTGAAAAGGAACAGTTTTGTACAGAAATCAAGCATCTGTAGCAGCTCATTGAAACCATCAAAAGAAAATCAACGTCTCTAAGCCTCACACTTGTCATTCTTCACTGGATAATATTCTAGAAATCAAGTCCCACTACTCCCACAGTCATCACTAAAGTTAAAGATTTTAAATAAGTACACTAAAATTACAATTTACTTGATTTTCAGACCCAGGTTAATAAAAAAGAAATGGATAAATTCTCTGTACTGAACAAGAATTATTATTTATTACAAGTAATTCATTGGTGCAGGCTTGGAGGGCTGAAGGGCCTGTTCCTGTACTGTAATTTTCTTTGCTCGTTGTTCTTTCTTTGTTCTGATTTGACTCTATGTAAGGGCAAACAGTTATAAACCATCAGCGTAGAACAATATAAATTAAAACTATTCCCCTTATAAACTCCCTACACACACACACACACACACACACACACACACACACACACACACACACACACACAAATATGTTATAGGCAAAGGATAACCAGAAGGCAGTTCAGTGGCTCCTATTCACAGGTTTATGATACTCATGTAGGTCAGAACACTGGTCTTCAGTAGGTTTTCTCCAGATGAGCCTATTGGTTTGCAAGAGACACAAAGTGGCTAGTTCACTTATGTCTGACTTAGCAGACAAAATGTCAAAACTTGCAAGAACTGCTAAAGGGAAGTTGAATTGGTCTTTTTTTCAGATTTAGAATGCGTTTTGACTGCAGAGGACAGAGAGACAGCCCCTGTGCTGGAGGAGATCTGATCACATCTCTCTCTATCTTGTTCCCAGCCCTAAGTTGTTTAGTTAACTGACAGCAGATCACACAGTAGTTGGCAGGCAAAAACCTTTGGTCATTGATAGCTGGTTACTAATCCATAGACCAATCAACTTCTTGTTGCCGCCCAATTGTGCATCCATGCATCTTGGCTCCAGTTCATCTGTAACTATTCTGATTACTGTTTGTTCAAACAGCTCTTTGCATGGTGTTTGCCATCTGTGTCAAGTTACTTGCTTTTCAAAACATGCAGCTCCCCTTTAAAACTCTGATTTTAAAACAGTCCTTCCCCATTTATGGCTACAATTCCAAAAAGCACAAAAATAAAGAGACATAATCTTCAAACATTTCACCTCAAATCAGCTATTGGCTGAAGTATAGATGAACTGTAAAGTATTTCATTGTGTAAAAAACAAACATAACTGCTTCAAGAATAGAAGAATTGTCAGTCTGTAGGGAAGTCATTAGAAATAAACAGGAAGCCCACAAGTGGTAAAGACATGCTTACAGAAATCTTCTACAATTTCTGTGAAGAGATAAACATTGCTCTTGGGAACTTGACAACAGCAAAAAAAAATGCCCGTCTGATTGGAAAATAACTTACTTTTCCTGAAATATTCCAAACCCCAAGATCACAGTGAGTTAATGGATAAGGAAAACATTCAGCCTGAAAAAAGAAGTTGACAAAGAAAACCTTGAGAGAGACAAAAAAAGATCTGCTGTTAAGTTTGAAGATGGTCACCCTGGAATAAAGCAAGACCCAGTTGACGAAAGAGATCAACTGCAAAATTACTATGATCTTTCAAAGGAAGAGTTAGAAACAAAGACGGAGAAATATGTAAGCTGTAACCTCTAAACGTCTCTAAACAGACTGGCAGTAAGGCAACAGACTTGGAATGCTACGCCATTGTCCATTCATCCGTCAAGTCTGCAGATCAGAGTAATGTACAAGGGATTCCTCTGGATCCTATCGATGACGAAGGAATCTTGGAAGGCCCACTCCCTACTGTTCTGGATGACAAAACCCAACTTTGGTCTACGTAGGGAACTTTGGCCAATTTAGGGAAGTAGCCTATAGCTGAGGGCCAATCCTCTTTGTATTTGTAGAGCAATCAATTATTCTCAAGGATCCAGAAATGTGGCTGTCCACTCCAGGCTAGCATCAAGCTCATGAGTATGGGTAAGCAGCATCATTGTCTTGAAGATCCAATGATTATTAGAGGCTGAAACTGCAACCTGCTGAAATTGTTCCTTCCCAGGACAACAGCACTGAGTTAAACTATCCTGACTATCCTCAAAGAGGGACTAAGAATATAGTTGACGGTTGATGCCTTGAGAGAGAAAGGCTTGGTGAGGTGGAATGGGAGGTGGAGGGAAAGGATGTGTGCAAGGCGCAATACAGGGAGTAGTGATATAAATATTAATGGTTAAATGTTCATGATTAAAAGTAAAGAACTTGAGGGTATAGAAAAAATAGATTCAAGAATTAACTCTACGTGTACTCAAATAAACACTGTTAAGCATTTGCATAGGAGCATTGTTATGATTCTGTCTGGTCACAACAAAATTGGGAGATGAATATATAGATTCTGATGAAACCACTCTTCAAATCTCTTCAAGGACTACATTATGTGTAATAAAACCTTGTTAATACTCACTTATCAACTGTACACCTGATCTTATTACACTTTACAGAAGAATTTCAGAGCATAGGACCAAGGCACCAAGTGGGAGTGAGGGGACCTGATTGGAGTATATAAAACTCAGAAGGGCACGAACAGGATACATAGGAACCAGCTTCTCCCTTTAGCTGAAGGGTCACTAACAAAGGGACATAATTTTAAGGTGAAGAGCAGGAAGTTTAAAGGGGATTTGAGGAAAATTTTTTTTACCCTGGTGGTTGGAATCTAGAATGCACTGTCTGGGAGGGGAGTTGAGGTGGGAAACATCACACAGTTTAAAATGTATGCAGATGAGCACTTGAACTGTCATAACATGCAAGGCTACGGACCAAGTACTGGAAAGTGGGATGAGTGTAGATAGGTCAGCACATACTTGATGGGCCAAAGGATCTCTTCAGTGTTGTATGACTCTAGGAAAATCACCCTGGCTTCTTCAACAGCACCAGGCAAACCTATTACCTCTATCTGTTGGAGGGACAAAGGCAGTAGATGCATGGAAACACCGTGTAAAAGCAGTATAGTCCACCTTCCATTCTGACTTGGAATTATATCACCGTTCCGTCCTCTGTGAATAGACCAAAGTCCTAGAACTCCCTGCCTAACATCACTAGGGTTATACCTGCTTCCCATGGACTGGAAATGCTCATGAAGGCAGCACACCATCACCTTCTCAAGGACAGTTCGGGGTGATCATTAAATGCTGGCCCAGCTGTCAATGCCCAAACCCC
This sequence comes from Rhincodon typus, assembly GCF_021869965.1. Taxonomy (NCBI): domain Eukaryota; kingdom Metazoa; phylum Chordata; class Chondrichthyes; order Orectolobiformes; family Rhincodontidae; genus Rhincodon; species Rhincodon typus. The sequence continues at coordinate 10,539,415 of NC_063342.1, forward strand.
AGGAACAAACACATCCCAGGAAAGGGGAGGCTGAGACTACCAACGATGGTAAAATCAGGGTTGCTTTCGAGGTCAGAATTACAGCAATCCAGATTTTTGTGGAGCTTGCTGAAGGTGACTAGAGAGTTAGGGATGGGTTAGGCCATGGGTGTATTTGAACTGGTGTGGGGCGAATTTTAGCACATGCTGGAGCAAAAATCAATTACTGGAGCAATAAATGCCAGGTGAAAGCTGGAATTTGGTGTTTCTTTTGATTATGGCAGCAGAACTTTATTCAGAGCTTCTATTTACAGAGTTTGCAGAATGGGATGCTGGTCGGGAGAGGGTTAAGCAAAGAAGTAAGAAAGTCTTGCTGCAGGTTTCAACAGCCAATGTTCTGAGGCAGGGGCAGAGACAAGCGATTTTTACGACTGTGCAAAGCATTAATCTTGGTGAGGGAGGGGTTACAGGATCGGGAACTCGGCCGAGGATCAAATGATGTGCTAACGGTCTGGTTCAACTCGAGAGAGTGACCTGGGAAAGTGTTTTCAGGAACAGGATCGGTGGCAGTGAATGAAGGCAATGGCTTTGATCTTCCCAATATTTAATTGAAAAGCCTGCAGTGTGACAACGGGAGGGTGATGGGTGCTGAATGACATTGCTGATGGTACAAGGCAGAATCGTCAACACAACACAGGGTGGAACATTTCTCTTGGAAAACAACTCGATTGCAGTCGTCTCCAAATGCTTCCACTCTCAGTATACTAGAGTGGCAAAATACTAAGAATACAATTAGCATGAATGATGATAACTGCTCTTGTCACAAAGCTTTTCCATTAACACAAACTTGCATTTTTCAGTTCTGTCTCATTAGAATCTACTTATCACTGCACTAATTGTGCCCCATGCTGTTTATTACCCAGCTCAGTATCTCTGACATGATGCCCACCTGGAGTGATGCTGTCCTGCACAGCATTACAATGTGATTATACATCCTTTGATTATTTTTTTCCTTCCTCCGGCTGACTGTTGCCACGTGACCAAATGCAAAAAATAAAGGCTCCCATTTCAACCCAATCGTGTCTGGATGTCTCAAAATGCATTACACCAAACTGAAATTCTTTCAGAAATGCAGTCATTGCTCTAAAGAACAAAATGTCGCTGCCAATTTATGTACAGCCAGTTCCCACGGAAGGTGGTGAAGTAATCAAGCATACAGCCCGTTTGTTAGAGATATGTAGAGAATGTTAGAGAAACTCAGCAGGCCTGGCAGCATCTGAATGCCCTTTTTTATGCAGGTTAGTGAGATTTCTCAGACCTAACTCAACAGGCAACTGGAAAAGGATTAATCGCCTCCAGAGCCAGCAGCTCCAGAGGAGACTGTAGCCCCCAGCCCTGCCGAGTCTTCACCATCCCCCCAGACCTCCCCCTTACTGAGGATGAACGGTCAGTCCTCAGTGAAGGGCTCACCTTTGTCCCCCTCACCCAAACATCAACGAATACCGCTCACGCTTGGACATAGAGCAGTTTTTCCGCCACCTTCGCCTCCGCGCTTACTTCTTTAACTGTGAACCTAACCCTCCCTCTACTGACCCCTTCTCCCGCCTCCAACACACCCCCTCCTCCTGGACACCACCCCAAGGCCTCCTACCCTCCCTCGACCTCTTCATCTCCAACTGCCGCCGAGACATCAATCGCCTCAACCTCTCCACCCCTCTCACCCACTCCAACCTCTTCCCCCACAGAACGCGCAGCCCTCCGCTCCCTCCGCTCCAATCCCAACCTCACCATAAAACCCGCAGACAAGAGAGGCGCAGTTGTAGTATGGCGCACTGACCTCTACATCGCCGAGGCCAGGCGCCAACTCTCCGACACCTCTTCCTACTGCCACCTTGATCATGACTCCACCCCCGACCAGCAAACCATCATCTCCCAAACCAACCACAATCTCATCACTTCAGGTGACCTCCCACCCACAGCCTCCAATCTCATCGTTCCCCAACTCCACACCGCCCACTTCTATCTTCTTCCCAAAATCCACAAATCTGACCGCCCTGGTCGACCCATTGTCTCAGCCTGCTCCTGCCCCACCGAACTCATCTCCACCTATCTTGACTCCATTTTCTCCCCCTTGGTCCAGGAACTCCCTACCTACGTCCGTGACACCACCCACGCCCTCCACCTCCTCCAGAACTTCCAATTCCC
>NC_063342.1:10546598-10592593 GCF_021869965.1 Rhincodon typus
TGGACCATCTCTAATACCTCTCTCTCCTTCCTGGACCTCTCTGTCTCCATATCGGGCAACCACCTAGAAACCGATATCCATTTCAAGCCCACTGACTCCCACAGCTACCTAGAATACACCTCTTCCCACCATCCTGCAAAAATCCAAATCCCTACTCCCAATTCCTTCGCCTCCACTGCATCTGCTCCCAGGATGAGGCATTCCACTCCCGTACATCTCAGATGTCCTCGTTTTTCAAGGACCGCAACATCCCCCCCGTCAGTGGTCGAGAACGCCCTCGACTGTGTCTCCCACATTTCCCGCAAATCATCCCTCACACCCCTTCCCCGCAATAACAACCAAAACAAAATACCCCTCATCCTCACGTACCACCCCACCAACCTCCAGATCCAACGCATCATCCTCCGACACTTCCGCCATCTGCAATCCGACCCCACCACCAAAGACATTTTTCCCTCCCCACCCTTATCTGCTTTCCGGAGGGACCACTGTCTCCGTGACTCCCTTGTCCACTCCACACTCCCCTCCAGCCCCACCACACCCGGCACTTTTCCCTGTAACCGCAGGAAGTGCTACACCTGCCCCCATACCTCCTCCTTCACCCCCATCCCAGGCCCCAAGAAGACTTTCCACATCAAGCAGATGTTCACCTGCACATCTGCTAATGTGGTATACTGCATCTGCTGTTCCCGTTGTGGCCTCCTCTACATCGGGGAAACCAAGTGGAGGCTTGGGGACTGCCTTGCAGAACACCTACACTCGGTTCGCACTAAACAACTGCACCTCCCAGTCGCGAACCATTTCAACTCCCTCTCCCATTCTGCAGATGACATGTCCACCCTAGTTCCCCTGCAGTGCCACAACGATGCCACCCGAAGGTTGCAGGAACAGCAACTCATATTCCGCTTGGGAACCCTGCAGCCCATGGTATCAATGTGGACTTCACAAGCTTCAAAAACTCCCCTCCCCCTACCGCATCCCAAAACGAACCCAGGTCATCCCCACCTCCCTAACCTGTCCTTCCTCCCACCTATCCCCTCCTCCCACCTCAAGCCCCACTCCCATCTCCTACCTACTAACCTCATCCCTACCCTTGACTTGTCCGTCCTCCCTGGACTGACCTATCTCCTCCCTAACTCCCTACCTACACTCACCTTTACTGGCTCCATCCCCGCCTCTTTGACCTGTCTGTCTCCTCTCCACCTATCTTCTCCTCTATCCATCTTCTATCCGCCTCCCCCTCTCTCCCTATTTATTTCAGAATCCCCTTCCCCTCCCCCATTTCTGAGGAAGGGTCTAGGCTCGAAATGTCAGCCTTCCTGCTCCTCTGATGCTGCTTGGCCTGCTGTGTTCATCCAGCTCTACACTTCGTTATCTCAGATTCTCCAGCATCTGCAGTTCCTACTGTCTCTAATGCAATATCTCTGTAAGCTCACAGAAGAGCAAAAGACAAGAAACCTAAAAAGTGCCTGGATGAATCTAAATTGCTCTGTAAAAGCAAATATTATGAAAATTTGAACAACAGTGACTATGCAAATAGTACTTTCCACTATCAGGAATCTGATGTCAAACCAATACTGCATTCTGTCTACCACACCATTGAGTAATGTTACCGATTTCAATGCTACAGCAATGGCAAATGCTTAGGCAATACAGTATCTTTTTACTTTGTACGTTTCAAAAAAAGTTACTGAAACTCATTGAAAGTTATGTTTACACTGTTGCTTTTTCAAGCAGCAGGGGCATATGTGTACAAAGTGAGATTTGGGCAGCAACATAATGCTGATCGGTTTGTGGAATTGTGACCAATCATGGATGCTGTAGGTCATGATCCTGAACACAGTTCTCTGGTTAGTTCCCGAGTAGTTGAATAGCTCGTGAATGTGAACAATACAGACCTCAGACTTCCAGAAGGGGAGGTGGTGTGTCTCTCTCTAGTAAAATGCATGAAGCAAAGAAAGGTAATGGCTTTCTCCCACCAGTTACTGAAAGCTGTTGTTTCTAACTAAAACATCAGAGACTTGATAATTTGTGAACCAGCCACTGTGTGCCTCCTGTGACGAAGTGAAAGAACCTGAAGGAAAAGATCAGAGAACTGAAAGACTTGAGAAACAAAAGAAACATCCTGTTGAATCCTGAGAATTGGCGCTAATAAACTGTTGCTCCCGTATAATTCATTTTCACTTTATCAACAACAAGGCATTTATATCTGTGTCTGTCTATACTTGCATGTAAAGGGTGACGAAGATGATTAGAGGCCTAACTGATCGAGTTATATGTTGATAAGTCATAGGATTAGGGTCAGAGTTAAAGTGTTACCACTGTTTACCTGTGATTAGGATCTATTTATTTGTAATAAATAATAGCTCTTCTTAAATACAGATGCCTGATCCATGCTCTCTGTTAACCTGAATCTATTATACAGGTGAATTCAGATGATGCATACTTTGATTAAAAAAAAAACTATTATGATGAATGCAGGAATAAAATGGCTTGATTTCAATCTTGAAACCCCAGTGAGGCATAACAGTATATCCTCTCAATTATCAGATTAAATTGTGTTGATAAGAGATGTATTTAAGAGGCTTTAAGAGGTGTATTTTATCCATTTTTTTATGGTGATAAGTTGACAGAGAGGCATAGAGCAGTCTACTTAGAGGTATTGGGGCAAACAGTCTGTGAGACCTTGGTTTTTTTTCAAAGTAGGAACAATAGAAGCAGCCTGAATGGGTGGGGTAATTTTCCAACAGAACCAGGACATTTTGTTTTGGTTTTCAGTCATAGCAGTTGTCGCTGACTCTTGAAACTAGGTTTTGAAGCTGCAGTACATCTCTGCGTGCTACTTTCTCTCTGTTTTGACTTGATGTTTTTACTATTGGACTGTGACAATTGTGTGTGAGGCAATCTGATTTACTGAATTTGTCTTTTGCCAAGGATGCATTTATGGAATGTTATTAGATTGAAACACTTAATTAGTAACAGTTACTGTTTCTATTACTTTGTTAAGCAATTTGATAGAGTTACAACTAAACCAATTCTTTTCTTTTAGTTTTCCTTTATTGTATTTCAACTATAATGTATGAATAACAGTGTGTTTTGCTTAATGTTGAATAGCTTAACCAATCGAATTGCATCTGGACTGCAACACTTTAAACTTACCTCTAAAATAAGAAAAGCTTAGGGTCTACACTATCTTCTGAATATATGGTGAGGGTGTTTGATTTGGTCCATAACAGAATCAGATGGTATGTCCTGCCTGTTCATAAACAGACAGAGTACAGTCACTGTAGGGGCTCATTTTGCTCAGTTGGCTTGATGTGTGGTTTTGCTACAGCATTCCCGTACCATTTGGGGTCACCATACATTTTGCGCCTTCTCAACCTCACCCCTCACCTGAGCTAAACTCACAGCCAGTCGTCTCTCTCATGCGAGAGCAGCTCTATGGTCTTCTGAGACTACGGTCACTGTTACTACTGATCAAACACACTTTCAAATCCCAAAACAAAAACAGCTGTAGTTTTTGGTGATTCTGCAACTGAATAGCACTTGTTGAGCAATCCTGAATTCACTATTGGGTGTGCTGACAGCCAAATTAAAATAATCAATCAAGTTAGTAACTTGGCAAATATACCGTACAACGTATGCAGAGATCAATTCTTTGCAAACGGAAGGATTATGTTCAAGTTTTTCACTTTCTTTAAAACCACTTGAGTGCTTGGGGACACTGTAGTTCTTGTTACTTTCTCCAAGGCAACACTTTAGCCAATCAGAATCAACTTGATAACGAATCATTGCCTTTTTTCCCCTGCAGTATAAATAGTTGTGATCAATTTACATTCAACACGGTGGCACAGTGGTTAGCACTGCTGTCTCACAGTGCCAGGGACACAGGTTCAATTCCAGCCTCGGGTGACCGTCTGTGTGGAGTTTGCACGTTCTCCCTGTGTCTGTGTGGGTTTCCTTTGGGTACTCTGGTTTCTTCCCACAGTCCAAAGATGTGTAGGTTAGGTTGATTGCCCATAGTGTTCAGGGATGTGAAGATTAAGTGGGTTATAGAGGGATGGGTCTGGGTGGGATGCTCTGAGGTTTGATGTGGACTTGTTGGGCCAAAGGGCCTGTTTCCACACTGTAGGGATTTAATATTTGTGAATGTCAGACCAAAACCTTCTTCAATTTTCAACATTGAATGTGTGGAATCTAAAAGAAAAAAAATTGATAGGAGTTTATTTTGAAGTTATGTTTGATAACTCTGAAAAGAGTTAGTTATATCCTGGGGGGAAAGTTATTTAAAAATCAGTAATAAAGCCCTATGTAACATTATGTTTGTGTTTTTCCCTGCAGATCACTGATCTTTTCTTTCTTCTCTCTGTTTGTTGCTTTGGTATGGTGCCAAAGTTCTGGCATCCTTCCAGTGCTTTAAGTCAAGCAGCAATCATCATGTGTGCAGCTAGGCAACAACAATCTGCATTTCTTTAGCACTTTTAAAGTAATAAAATGTTCCAAGGTACTTCACAGGAGCATTCTCTCATGAAACAATATACAAGCCTACTTTAAGAGACTTTTTGTTTTATTCACTTGTGGGATGTGGGCATCACTGGTTGGTCAACATTTATTGCCCATCCCTAGTTGCCCTTGACAAGATGGTGGTGAGCTGCCTTCTTGAACCGCTGCAGTCCATATACTGTAGGTGGACCCATAATGCCATAAGAAAGGGAATTCCGTGATTCTGAAGGAATGTCCATCTATTTCCAACATATTTCTGACATTTCCAACATTCCAACATGGTAAGGGCTTGGGGGAGCAGTTTGCAGCTGGTGGTGTTCCCATATGCCTACAGCCATAATCTTCCAGATGGTCAAGGTCATGGGTTTGGAATGTGCTAAGGATCTTTGGCAAATTTCTACAGTGCAGCTTGTAGATGGTACACACTGCTGCTACTGAGCATCAGTACTGGAGAGAGTGGATGCTTGTGGATGTAGCATCAGTGAAGCAGGCTGCTTTGTCATGGATGGTGTCAAGCTTCTTGACTGTTGTTGGAGCTGCATTCATCCAGGCAAGTGGGGAGTATTCCATCACAGTCCTGACTTGTGCCTTGTCGATGGTGAACAAGCTTTGCGGAATCAGGAGGTGAGTTATTTGCTGCAGTATTCCCAGCCTCTCACCTGTTCATGTAGCCACTATATTTAGCGCTGAGTCGATTTAAGTTTCTGGTCAATGGTAATCCCCAGGATGTTGATAGTGGGGGGTATTAAGTCAGCTGATGGGAAGTTTGATCAAAGAGATGGGTTTGAGGATTGTCTTAAATGAATGAAAAATCAAAAGACAAACTTATTAAGGGAAGGAAATTGCATTATCAACATTTTTACCGCTAAAGACATGTCTGGCAACGTTGAAGGAGGGAGCATAAGCAGGCCATTTGACAGTGGGAACCGTCACAATGAGCCAAATCTTGAGGTCATCAGATTGGTCAGCACTGGAGCAGTAACTGGAATTTTATTCCCCCTCAGCTCTTCAGTCATTATGACTGGAATATATCTCTACCTGGGATCAGCTGATTCAACAGAGATCAAGGATTCAACACAGAACTTGTTCCTTGTCACAGTGCTTCATCATTAAAAGTAATTAACCCCGTTATTAAAGTAGGCAGAAAATTGAAAGTGTGGTAGCATTCTGAACAGGGCAAAGGTGAGAGAAAGTAGACTATGGTGATGACAGCCCAGTTATACCAGCATCAAAACCTAGCACAGAGTCAGGAGTAAGTGGCAGGAGGGCAGAAGTGAAAAAGGAACAGGACGTAGCAGAAACATAAGGCAGAATTTTACACCTCAGAGAATAAAATCGGTAAACAAGCACTGATATTTGGGAGTGAACATTGTGGCCGTACGGGAGTACCACTTTGAGATATATGAGATGGAATGTAGTGTTCATGTAGCACAGTGGTAGTGTCCCTTCCTCTGGGCTAGAAGCTCTTGGTTCAAATCCCATCTGTGAGGCAATGTTTCACAACATGTCTGAACAGTTGATTGCAAGATGAGTTGGACTAGTCTCATTCATTTACCAATTTTATTGATTCTTTTTTTACCTTAGAAACTACAGACAGGAGTACACCATTTGGACCTTGAAACTAACTCCATCATTCAATGTGGTTATAGGTCATCTTTTATCTCATAGTTATTTTCCACTTGCTCTCTATACTCTTCAATGGCCTTGATATCTGAAAAATCATCAATCTCTTCAGGGATGACAGCAATGGTCCAATTCCTGGCTGCAATTTGAGCAAACCTTCAGGTAGCCAGGTATCTCTGAGCTGGTTTTATAATCACCTTTCAAGCTCAGAGTGAAGCTTCAGCCCTTGTTTGGGATGAAGTGTTTTCCTCAGAAAGCTGCCAGCCAATAAAATCTCCGGCATTTCTAGTCTCAGCAGCCCCACCCAGAGTGGTGGCCACTGCTGGGACTACATCCAGTCCCCAGTGATCAATGGACATTGAAGCTGGAGATCCAGGTAAGTGCAGGGGTTGGGCTTCACCAATCCCAGACCCAGTAGGAGATAGTGAGGGCATGGTGGAGGAAGGGATTGAGAGGATAGTAGGAAAAAGAACACTGGTTCCCTTGAAAATGGCGTCACAGGAAAATGGGGTGGTGAAACAAGGCACTTGGCCTGCTTGCATTCATTGGTCAGAGCACCAAGTACAGGAGTTGGGACATCATCTTATGGCTGTACAAGACATTGGTGAGGTCACATTTGGAGCACTGCATACAATCCTGCTCACCTAGTATAGAAAGGATGTTATTTAAATGGAAAGGTTGCATAAAAGATTTATAAGGATGTTACCAAGACTGGAGGGTTTGAGTTATAAGTAGAGGCTGGATAGGTTGGCACATCTTTCCCTGAATCATCGGGTGACCTTATAGAGGTTTATAAAATCATGAGGGGGAAAGATAAGGTGAATAGCCAAGGTCCTTTCCCCAGGGTAGGGTAGTCCAAAACTAGAGGGCATAAGTTTAAGGTGAGAGGGGAAAGATTTAAAAGGAACCTGACGGGCAACTTTTTCACACAGAGGGTGGTGCATGATGGAGTGAGCTGCCAGAGGAAGTGGTGAAAGCAGATACAATGGCAGCTTTCAAGAAACACCTGAAGGAATACATGAATAGGAAGGGAATAGAGGAATATAGATCCTGAAAGCCAAAACAGTTTTAGTACGGAAAGGCAAAATGTGTTGGCGCAGGCTTGGAGGGCCAAAGGGCCTTTTCCTGCGCTCCTATGTGCCTGTTCATTGTGTTTTGTTCTAACTGGAGAATAAGAAGTGATCAGGTATGAGATGATATAAGAAAATCGAATGAAACAGAATGTGTTGGAAATACTCAGCAAGCCAGGCTGTATCTATGGAGAGTGAGAAAAACAGACTTAAACTTTCAGCCTGATGACCTTTGATTACAACAGAAAAGTTTGGATCTAAAGGAAGCACAAACAATGAGAGTGGAAGCTGGTGGGGTCGGGTGGTTGGTGAGGAAGGAGGGGTTCTGTGGATCCAATCATTATGATCTGTATTTGTAGAATTCTGTATTGCACTAACTCCCCTCGACATATATAGAGACACACAGAGTGAAGTAAAATGCTTGATCTAAATCTGACATGCTGCACTTCAATAGATGCTTCAAATGATTGGAATAGAAGGCTGAAGTCTGAGTGGAAAGGGGATGGAGAATTAAAATGGAAAATAGCTGGAAGTTCAGAGTACTGCTTTCGAACTGAGTGAAGGAGTTCTGCACAGTGATCCCGAAACCTGTGTTTGTTCTTCTCCAATGTAGAAAAGATTTCTTTACGGGAGGTGGTCTAAGTAACCTGAAAGTAGGTTCCCTCTTTGTTTCCCAATGTCCAGGACCACCAGCAAGCATAACAGCACTCATATTTCTTTGCAAAGATTGTAACAGCTGCCCCAATGTTTTACAGACAGCAAATATTGGCAATGATTCAGCCACTCCCATTGATTTCACAAACATTATCGACCTGCAACTCTGCCTCTCCACAGATGCAGAATGTTTTGCAGCATTTTCTGCTTTGATTTTGGATTTGTACCTACCGCAGTGTTTTGCCTTTGTATTTCTGGCAGAATTGAGACATGACAAGAGCCATAGAGTAAGACAGAGACGCAGTAAAACTGTTTCAGAGATAGTAGGAACTGCAGATGCTGGAGAATCTGAGATAACAAGGTGTAGACCTGGATGAACACAGCAGGCCAAGCAGCATCAGAGGAGCAGGAAGGCTGACATTTCTGAAGAAGGGTCTAGGCCCAAAACGTCAGCCTTCCTGCTCCTCTGATACTGCTTGGCCTGCTGTGTTCATCCAGCTCTACACCTTGTTATCACAGTAAAACTGTAACTTCCAGGAACTGCAGTAACCACTTTAAAAAAATACTTGCTTCCTCAGCAGACATGGTCAGAAACTCTCTGATGCTTTTATTTACTTTTAAATGTCAATGCTTTTAACAACATTTATTAAAAACTTACCAGTCTAAGCATGACTGCATTTGGCTCATTTTGTCGAGCAAGGGAGAGTGGTGATCACAGCAGGACTCCATGTTTACTCAAAGGATCAGAAACACAAGGACTTATAGTGAGAACATTTTTTAATCCTCTGTGTGTAGATTTACAATCCATATTTTATTGTTTGATGAATTTTATGCTCATTAAGATGAGGGATATAGGTCACTGGGAATGGAACATTTTTCAACTTCAGACAGCAAAGTGTGTTAGAACATAGAACAGCACAGGAACAGGCCCTTCAGCCCACATTGTTGTGCTGAATATGACCCCACGTTAAACTAATCCCTTCTGCCTGCACATGGTCCATATCCCGCCATTCCTTGCATATTCATGTGCTAATCTAAAAGCCCCTTAAATGTCCCTGTCCTATTCGTCTCCACCACCACCCCTGGTAGCATGTTCCAGACTCCTACACTCTTTGTGTAAACAATTTGCCTCGCATATCTCGTTTGAATTTTCCCCCTCTCACCATAAGTGTATGCTGTCTTGTAATAGACATTTCAACTCTGGAGTAAAGATTCTGACTGTCAACATTATCCATGTCTCTTATAATTTAATTGACATCTATCAGGTCTCCCTTCAACCTCCGCTGCTCCAGAGAAAACAGCCCTAGTTTGTCCAGCCTCTCATTGTAGATCATACCCTCTAATCCAGGCAGTATTCTGGTAAACCTCTTCTGCACCCTCTCCGAAGCCTTTACATCTTTCCTGCTGTGTGGCGACCGGAATTGAACACAATATTGTAAATGTGGCGTAACCAAACTTTTATAAAGCAGCAACATCCTGACTCTTCTACTCAATGCCCTAAACAATAAAGGCAAGCATGCCATACACCTTCTTTATCACCCTATCTACTTGCGTGGCCACTTTCAGAGATCTATGGATTAGGATCCCAAGACCCCTCTTGTACATCAATGCTGTTAAGCATCCTGCCATTAATTGTGTACTTTCCCTTAACATTTCATTTCCCGAAGTGCAACATGTTACACTTGCCAGGATTAAACTCTATCTGCCATTTCTCCATTTCTGCAACTGATCTATATCCCACTGTATCCTATGACAACATTCTACACTATCCATAACTCCCTCGATCTTTGTGCCATCTGCAAACTTGCTCAACCACCATCTACATTTTCATCCAAGTTATTTATATAAATCACAAACAGTAGAAGTCCCAGGACACATCCCTGCTAAACACCACTAGTCATAGCCCTCTGGCCACTACACTCTGTCTTCTATGGGCAAACCAATTCTGAATCAAATGGCCAAGTCACTGTGAATCCCATCCATCTTAATCTTCTCGATGAGCCTACCATGAAGGACCTTGCCAAAAGCCTTACTAAAGTTGCTGTATCAATCAATCACAAGCCAGGGGTAACAAAAGTCAAAAATTCTGGGAATTCATCTCCAGTAGTACTGTGGGTCTACCCACACCACATGGATGGCAGCTTTTCAAGAAGTCAGCTCATTATCAATGGCAATGAGGGATGGATAATAAATGCTGCAACACCTACATCCCATAATCAGTCAATACTAATGGAACAGCAGTAATACTACCTGATTTTTTTTTTGGAAGAGATGATCCATCAAGACTTATAGATCACTCCAATCAAGGTTGTGCAGTGGGAAATGCTGCTGGGAATCAGGTGCAGGATGAAGGCACAGCATTGACAGTGAAGCATTTGCCAAGTTCAACCCATATTGGAGACATCACTACCATCTTAACTGGCCTGGAAAGAAAGCGACAACACAGAGGGATTTGGGTGTCCTTGTGCATGAATGACAAAAAGCTAGCATATTAGATCATCAAATAATAGAAAAGGCAAATGGACCTGTTGGCCTTTATGTCAAAGGGAATGAGTATAAAAGTAGAGAAGTCCAGCTGAAACAATACAAGGCACTCATTTGACGAGCTGGAATACTGTGAAAAGTTTTCGATCCTTATCTAAGGAAAAGTACATTGGCATTGCAGGCAATCCAAAGAACAATCTGTACACTGATACCCAATGTGGAGGGAAACTGAAAGAACTGTGGATGCTGTAAATCAGAAACAAAACGAGTTCTGAGGAAGGGTCACCGGACCCAAAACGTTAACTCTGATTTCTTTCACAGATGCTGCCAGACCTGCTGAGCTTTTCCAGCGACTTCTGTTTTTGTTCTAGATATGGACGGACTGTCTTATGAGGATAAATTGAGTAGGTCGTGCTTGTACTCATTGGAGTTTAGAATAATGAGGGGCAACCTTATTGAAACATATAAGATCCTTTGAATGTAGATGCAGGAAAGTTGTTTCCCCTCATGGGAAAGACCTTTTCTTTCTGTATAGTCATTCACAGGATGAGGACATTGCTGGCTGGGCTAACATTTATTGCCCAGGGGGCAATTAAGAGTTAATTTTCCACCAATTGATAATGGATTCATGGACTCATCATTAGACTCTTAATTCCAGACTTTTATGGAATTGAAATTCCACCATCTGCTGTGACAGGATTCAAATATGGGTCCCCAGAAGATTACCTTGGTCTCAGGATTAACGATCCCCCGATAATACCAATAGACCATTACCTCCCCTATAAAGAGACAGTCTCCTGAAATGTTTCACTTATCCCTGGAATGCATGGCAATTCTCACAACAGAGAACAACACTGTCCCTATTAGCTATTCTTCCGTAATGTATTTTCTTTCTGGCTTGAACACTCTTTTTACAATGGGGCACTCAAACTTGCACATAATATTCCAGTAATAGTTTTTGTAAATTAATCATTACTTACGTACTGATGTGTTCTACGATCTATTTACAAAACTCAACATTGAAGGAAGAAGAGATTATTCAGCTGAATTTTAAAAGAAGGATGCTTTATGAGGGGAAAGAGGTTGTTAGGAGTCATTAGGAAACATGAAAAGGAGTTTTCAATATTCAGAAGCTGGTACAGCGGATTCCAAAACACACAAATGTTGGGCACTTATCCAAGTCATCAAAGTCAACCTGAGACTGCGTGCCTAACCTGGACTGCCTGTCATAGCTTATTGAGCAGCACTCTCTGCTTTGAAACAGAAGGCTGTGGTTCAAATTATCAGAAGCCTGAACACATGAACCTGGCTGGCAACACCAATCAGCACTGAATGGTATGGCAGTGACACTACTGGAGGTGCTCTGCTCTCTGTGAGATGTTAAACCAAGATTTTCAGGCCACTCCAATTGACGCTGTGAGACCAGTGGGGATGCTGTTGAGACTGACAGAGCAGGATAGCAGAACTGCCATTTATATCAATGAAGCAGATGTCATTTTCACTGCCTTTGACAATTGAAGACATCACCCACCAGGATTTTTTTCACTCCCTGGCAACACTGCGGTTTTGGTGGATCACAGTCTTACTGTTTGTTGCTAGGGAACTCTTCAAATAACTTCAAAATGGCAGGAGTTTTAGCCTCCTTCTGAAAGGCCAGCTCCTTCACTGTCGCTGAATCAAAATCCTGGAACTTCGTCCTTAAATGCACTGAGAGAGCATCTCCATCAATGGGCTGCGGTGATACAAAAAAGCTGCTCACAATCTTCTCAAGGGCAACTAAGGATGGGCAAATAATGCTGTTCCAGTCAGTATTACCCTGAATGAAAAATAAAGCTGCTGGGACATCAATCCAGCACAGGACATGTGATCCAATTTCAAGAATCCAACTGCATCCAAAAATGGTTCATCCAAAATGATTAAATGATGAATAGCGGAGGTGATGGCCGAGTGGTATTATTGCTGAACTGCTATTCCAGAGGCCCAGCTAATCTTCTGAGGAGCCAGTTTCAAATCCTGCCACGGCAGATGGTGGAATTTAAATTCAATTAAAAATCTGGGCTTAAGAGTCTACTGATGACCATGAATCCATTGTCAATTGTTGGGGAAAAGCCCATCCCGTTCCCTAATGTCCTTTAGGGAAGAAAACTGCCATCATTATCTGGTCTCGTCCACATGTGACTTTAGGCCCACAGATATCAGATGGGCAATAAATGCTGGTCCCTGATGCCCTCATCCCATGATGGAACTAAACAAAAACTTTGCCCTTTTTAGCTTTAGTTTGATATTTACCAGGGCCACAGAAAGTCCACTTCTGGGAAGATCTCCTGTAAAGTGAGAACCCATTGGGTAAGGGGTACCAGTCACTTCAGTCTGAATCCCCAGGCACACCATCTGCTCTGCTTCTTTAGGGCTCGGAAGAGTCCATTCACAAACTCCACTTATTTCTCCACTGATGCTATCTGATTCACTGAACATTTTCTACCGCGACCTGCTTTTATTTCAGGTCTCTAGCATCCACAGTGTTTTGCCTCATGCAATAAGAAGCAACGTGTTTTCTTTCCAACTAATTTTATCCCATCACTCTGTGAACAGCCCTCGAAACCTTGACACCATCCAAATCCCTTGAGGACAATTTACGTTTCCAGATGCAGTTTTTTTACTGCTTCAATAGCATCAGAAAGGTATTAGACTTCTGTTGTAAAGGGAAGTGTCCTACAATGAATATTATCTCAGAGCACCTCAGCAGTCTACTTACAAGTGCCTCTCACAGAAGACCTTTGCAATTGGCAAAAACTTCAGGAGTTCGATTAATCTTTATCCTGTCATCTTTATCAGACAATGTGGAGCATTGTGTCCTGGAGCAGAGCCACAGATACATTCATTATCTGCTTGGATTCACTGTTACATTTGTCTTTTGGGCCGTGTGGTTTGCCTGGTTTAACCTATCTTCCGTTCTCGGACTGTAAATAGCTTTGTGATTTTATGACATGTCATAAATCATTGCTAATATTATCTGAGACTTCTTTCTTAAACACATTTTCTTCCTGATATTTTCTTCTCCTCTTTTTGGCTTAGCAAGAGAAAAATGGTGTTGTGATGTTCATTGAATAATGTTCTTCTAATGCAGCTTTCCCGATCTTAGAAAGCCACTCCTGAACCTTGCCCTGCCTGCTTCCCCCAGGTGACTGCCAATGAGCAGATTGAATTGCTTTCTCCCCAAGTTCTTAAGAGGTCATTCTGTGAAGTATGGGTGGAAGTTATGGCTGAATATTCCCATTCCCATTCCTTCATAACACCCACTACCTGAAGTTGGTCTTCATCATCCTGAGTTTGGACCGAGCAGAGGGGAACAAGACATGTGGCTTTGTCCAACACGGATGAGGAAGATGTATTACAGGATGTTAGGTCAGAGAGTCTGCTCACTGATGCTCAGTTTGGGTTCCTCCAAGGCCACTCAGCTCCTAACCTCATTAAGCCTGAAGTTCAGATATGGACAAAAGAGTGAATTCCAGAGGTGAGAGAGTGACTGCCCCTGACGTCGAAGCCACATTTGATTGAGTGAGGCATGCAGCAGCCCTAGCAAAGCTGAAAGCAATGGGTATTGGGGCAAAGTCACCGCTAGTTGGAGTCAAGCCTGGCACGTAGGAAGATGTTGCGGTTGCTGGAGGCCAATCATCTCAGCTCCAGGACATCTCTGCAGGTGTTCCTCAGGGTAATGTCTTAGTCCCAACCATCTTCAGCTGCTTCATCAATTACCTCCCTCCATCTTAAGGTCAGAAGTGGGGATGCTCACTGATAATTGCACAATGTTCAGCACCGTTCAAGACACCTCAAACACTGAAACAGTCCGTGTTCAAATGCAACAAAATCTGGACAATATCCAGGCTTAAGCCAATATGGGGCCAGTTACATTCACACCACACAAATCCCAGGCAATGACCACATCCAACAACAATGAACTTCATAGAATCATAGAATCCCTGCAGTGTGGAAACAGGCCCTTTGGCCCAACAAGTCCACACTGACCTATCCCACTATAACCCAGCTAAGCTCCACATCCTTGAACACTACGGGCAATTTAGCATGGCTAATCCACCTAGCCTGCACATCTTTAGACTGTGGGAGGAAACCGAAGCACCCGGAGAAAATCCACGCAGAAACAGGGAGAACGTGCAAACTCCACACAGACAATCGCCTGAGGGTGGAATCGAACCTGTTAGCACTGTGAGGCAGCAGTGCTAACCACTGAGCCACCTTTTGATATTTAATGATATTACCATCACTGAATCCCCAATAGCAAGATCCCAGGGTTACCACTGACCAGAAACTGAACTGGACGAACCAAATAAATACAATGGCTATAAGAACTGGTCAGAGGCTAGGAATTCTGCAATGAGTAATTTACTGGCTGACTCTCCAAAGTCAGTTCACATATCTACAAGGCACAAGTCAGGAGTGTGATGGAAGAGAATCAAAAACAAAAATTCTTGGAAAATCTCAGCACGTCTGGCAGCATCTGTGGAGAGAAATCAGAGTTAATGTTTCAGGTCTAGTGACCCTTTTTGTTTCTAATTTCCAGCATCCGCAGTTATTTCAGTTTTATTGTGTGGTGGAATAGACCCTGCTGGATGACTACAGCTCGAATAACACTCAAGAGGCAGCGTGTATCATTCTTAAGGTGCATTGCAGAAATTCACCAAAGCTCTTTAGATCACAACTTCCAAATCAATAATCTCTAGAAGCACAGAGAAGGAGAATTTGTAAAAATACTAAACTTCTGCTCATTCTCTCACCAGCCAGTGCTTACAGGTCAGATGTAGCTCAGCCAAATACAAAGTGAAACTTTCCCTCTTTGACCTCTTAAAAAGTGCAATTGTCCAAACTGCAGCGCTGCCCTGCCCTCTATATACCCAATCCAGACTCCACTAGTACAGTCTTTGCCATTTCACAATCAGCCCTCATTGCAAATTGCCTTTTCAGCATACATTGGCACAATGCAGCCCATTGCCTCCTCAATGGGTTTCCTTACCACGCTGCCAGTCTGAGACATTTGTGAATCTTTTCTCTGTTTGCTGTTGTGTTCTGAGACTCAACTCCGAGATACTTACATCAAATTCCAGTGTGACGAGCTAATCCTGTTAAGGAGATATTTTATGTTTTAAAACTTAACCTATATTGGATGGCTGTGTGAAGTGTTTGTTGAATGTGCCCTTGTGTCTATTGGACAGATGTGAGTGTGCTGGTTGAATAGACACATTTCACATGTGTGGGGCCAAAATGTAGAAAAAGATGACTACGGATGAAAACAGGAAGAAACTCAGATTGATTCCATAGATAGAGAAGAAGAACATTACCAATATTATGTGAGAGGGAATGGGTGTGGGAAGCACAGCAAGGTTCCAAAAAGTATCTAACAACCAAACTACTATTGCGATGTTGGCTGCTGAATCAGCGTTAGCTCGAACACTTGGGAAAACTCTGTTGTTCTTGTTCGTGTAGTTTATGGAACATTTTACATTGATCAGGGAGGACCTCCAATGGATGGCTAGTCCTTTACATTGCAGACAGCACTGGGCGGGTCATCATCATACATTATGCGTCGAGTGCAACCTGAGCCCAGAACCTTCTAATGGAGACGTAAGATCAACTTATTGACCCACAGCTTACACTTAAATGCATTGTGAGTTGTCCCAATCAGGGAGTGAGTTTCAGAGAAACGTCAAGTATTCATCATACAATTTAGCAGCTATTTTAACTTTTGAACACTGAGCTTAAAAATGGAATATTCACCACAGAGAAGGACCCTTTGCATCAGTATTCACCACAGAGAAGGACTTCAGAGGTGAATGATGAGTCTGGTGAAGGGTGTGCAGATAGTTTGGGTCATATTGAGATCAAAAGGGAGGAGTTATTGGGGGTCTTGAAAAACATTAAGGTAGACAAGTCCCCAGGGCCTGATGGGATATCCCCCAGAATACTGAGACAGGCAAAGGAGGAAATGGCTGGGGCCTTGAGGGAAATCTTTGTATCCTCATTAGCTACAAGGAAGGTCCCAGAGGATTAGAGAATAGCCAATGTTGTTCCTTTGTTTAAGAAGGGTGGGCAAGGATAATCCAAAGTATTATAGGCCGGTGATCCATATGTCAGTGATAGGGAAATTATTGGAGAGGATTCTTCGAGACAGCATTTACTCCCACCTGGAAATCAGTGGGCATATTAGTGAGAGGCAACATGGTTTTATGAAGGGGAGGTCATGTCTCACTAACTTTGTTCAGTTTTTTAAGGAAGTGACGAAGATGATCAATGAGGGGAGGGCAGTGGATGCTGTCTACATGGACTTCAGTAAGGCCTTTGACAAGGTCCCTCATGGCAGGCTCATACAGAAGGTAAAGTCACATGGGGTCAGAGTGAGCTTGCAAGATGGATAAAAAATTGGCTTGGTCATAGAAGACAGAGGGTAGCAGTGGAAGGGTGCGTTTCTGAATGGAGGACTGCGACTAGTGGTGTTCCTCAGGGATCAGTGTTGGGACCTTTGCTGTTTGTAATACATGTAAATGATTTGGAGGAGAACGTAACTGGTCTGATTAGTAAGTTTGCCGATGACACAAAGGTTGGTGGAATTGCAGAAAGTGATGAGGACTGTCAAAGGATACAGCAGGATATAGATCGGTTGGTGACTTGGGCAGAGAGATAGCAGAAGCAGATGGAGTTTAATCTGAAAAAATGTGAGGTAATGCATTTTGGAAGGTCTAATTCAGATGGAAAATATACAGTAAATGGCATAACCCTTAAGTGTACTGATAGACATAGGGATCTGGGTGTACAGGTACACAGAGCATTGAAAGTGGCAACGCAGGTGGAAAAGGTAGTCAACAAGGCATATGGCATGTTTGCCTTTGTTGGCCAGGGCATTGAGTTTAAAAATTGGCAGGTGATGTTGCAGTTTTATAGAACCTTAGTTAGGCCGCATTTGAAATATTGTGTTCAATTCTGGTTGCCACACCACCAAAGGGATGTGGTGGCTTTGGAGATGGTACAGAAAAGATTTACCAGGATGTGGCCTGGTATGGAAGGCATTACCTTTGAGGAGAGGTTGGAGAAACTTGGATTGTTCTCACTGGAACGGCGGAGGTTGAGGGGGGACCAGATAGAGGTCTGCAAGATTGTGAAGGGCATGGACAGACTGGACAGTCAGAAGCCTTTTCCCAGGGCAGAAGAATCAGTTACTAGGGGGCTTAGGTTTAAGGTACGAGGGGCAAGTTTTAAAGGTGATGTATGAGGTAAGTTTTTTACATAGAGGGTGGTGGGTGCCTGGAACTCGCTGTCGAGGGAGGTAGCGGAAGCAGATACTGTAGTGACTTTTAAAGCACGTCTTGACAAATATATGAATAGGATGGGAATAGAGGGATACGGTCCCTGGAAGGGTAGGGAGTTTTAGTTGTGACGGGCAGCATGTCAGTGCAGGTTTGGAGGGCCGAAGGGCCTGGTCCTGTGCTGTAACTTTCTTTGTTTTTTGCTCTTTTGTTATTAGTTCCACACAGACCTCACCCTCCGAAAAATGGTAATAATTATACTTTCTATACTCTTTCATGGTGTCACTGGAAAGAGAGGTGTGATCCTCTTGAACTGAATCGCTTGCTTAGCCATTTCAGAATCAACCACATTGCTGGACCTCTAAGGTTACATAGTAAGAGAGGATTGGTTCGCTCAGTTCGCTGGATGGCTGGTTTGCCATACAGTTCAATTCTCACACCTGCTAAGTTAACTCTGAAGGTCTGCCTTTTCAACCTTGCCCCTCTCTTGAAGTGTGATGACCCCCACATTAAATCATCATTGGTCATCTCTCTCCAATGGGAGAGCAGCCCAATCATCTGGCAAGACAATGGCAACCTTATCTTACCAAAGTTAGACCAGGTAAGGATGGCATAACCAAAAGATATTTGTGAACTACAGAGGTTTTCACAAGAATTGTGATAGCTTCCTGGTCATTATTATTGAGCATCTTTCAATTCTAGACTTCAGTAATTGAATTTAAATTCCACCAGCTGCCTTGATTACCTGCTGAACCCATGTCCCCAGAGTATTATCCTGGGCTGCAACACATTGACACCGCCACTACAATGTCAGCTTTGCTCTTTCTCTCTATAATAAATACACCTCCATTTGATTTAATCGTTTAATTGATCTGACATTAGCTCCAGGAATAAATTATCTATATAATGAGCTGTTTAATTAGCTCCATGAATAAATGATGTGGAACAAATCTGTCATTTTTGAAAAATGTGTTTTTGAGATGTGGGCATCACAGCAAAGACAGTACTTTTAGGCCATTCATAGCTAACCTTGAGGAGGTGGTGGTGAGTTGTCTTCTTATAGCACCATGTTGTCAATCCACAGTGCTGTTAGGTGCAACGCTGTAGGATTTAGACCCAGCTTAGTCAAAGAGATACAACAAAATAGTCAAAAGTTCTGGGAATGGAATTTCAGGGCGTATAGAAATCTGTAAGCCACCAATAGTTGTATAATCATTCAAGAGGCCAAAATTAGACCATATGACCATGACATATAGGAGCACAATTAAGCCATTCAGCCCATCGAATCTGCTCTACCATTCGATCATGGCTGATATGTTCCTCAACCCCATTCTCCAGCCTACTCCTCATAATCTTTGATCCCCTTACTAATCAAGAACCTATCTATCTTTGTCTTAAGTATACTCAATGACTTGGTTTCCGCAGCCTTCTGTGGTAACGAATTCCACAGATTAACCACCCTCTGGCTCCACATCTCAGTTCCAAAGGTTCGTCCCTTCATTCTGAGGCTGTATTCTCATGTTCTAGTTTCTCCTACTTGTGGAAACATCTTCTCCAAGTCCGCTGTATCCAGGCCTCTTAGTATTCTGTAAGTTTTGATTCGATCCCCCCCACTTTCATCCTTCTAAACTCCATCGAGTACAGACTCAGAGTCCTCAACCGCTCCTCATATGACAAGCCCTTCACCTCCAGGATCATTCTCGTGAATGTCCTCTGGACCTTTCCAAGGCCAGCACATCCTTCCTTAGATAGAGGGCCCAATTGTATGAGTGCACACAAGTGGAAGGTTGTGGAGCTGAAGGACATGAAATAGTTAAGGAGAGATAAAGCTACAGAAGGACTTGAATGCAATATGTCAGTGGATTGGAAGTGAATGGAAGGCAGAGAACACAGGATGATGGTTAAAGGGATTGGATATGAAGTGAGACACAGGTAACAGAGATTTGGGTGACCTGAAATTTGTGAAGAGTAGAATGTGGAAGACCAAATAGGACTGTATTGGAAAAATCATGTCTAGAGGTAAGTCATCAATGAGTATTTCAACAATTGATGAACTGAGGCAAAGTCAAAACCAAGCAACGACCATTTCCAACAGGAGACAATCTATCAATCAATCTTTGACATTCACGTTGCAGAATCTACCACAATCAACAACACGGAGATTGCAATTAATCAGAAAAAGAACTACACTAGTGATTGCATAGCTATGGCCATTTCACCAGGTCAGAGGCAAAGAATCCTGCTACAAGTTCACTTCCTGACTCTCTAAAGCCTGTCCACTATCGACAACGCAAATGTCAGAGTGTGATAGTGTGATGGAACACACCCCACTTGCCTGGATGAGTGCAGCCCCAACAACACTCAAGAAACTGAACCATCCAGGACAAAGCAGTCTGTTTGATTGGCATTACAACCACAAGCCTTCACTCTCCCCACCACTGATGCTCAGTAGCAGCAGCGTGTACTATCTATAATAAAAGAAAACAGAGAAGCATGGATGCTGGAAATCTGAGACAAAAGCAGAAATTGCTGGAGAAATTCAGCAGGTCTGGCAGCACGTGTGGGGAGAAAGTAGAGGTAACGTTTCAAATTTGGTGATACTTCAGTAGAACTAATAGCAGTTACGAAAAAATGGTATTTTTGCTGAAGACAAGGTTGGAGGAAATGAGGTAGAGGTGAGTGGATAGGTGGAGCTGGATACCAGAGAGAGAGAGAGAGAGAGAGAGAGCTATGGGAAGGGTAGGTAAACAAGGGGATCACAGAAAGCAGGTCAAGACAGAAGAGATGCTGAATAAGTGATAATGAGGGCTGAGGGTAGCAGAGGATTAGTAGTCTATGCTGAAAACAAACCATTTGATGTGATAATAGGCTTGACGCTGTATGCCTTCTGCAAGGATGCTCTGCAGAAATTCACCAAAGCTTTATAGACAGCATCTTCCAAACCTACATAGAAGAACAAGGACGGCAGATGCATCCCAGAAAGAAAAAAGACAGTAATACTGGAGAACATCGTACACTGGCCTGACTCATCTTGTCTAGCTTAAAAAGGCACACCTGTATGATCATTGCATTAAATTTAAATTATTAGGTTTTTTTTTACTGATTTTCCCTGCAAATTCTCCTCCAAGCCAGCCATCACCTGGACTTGGAGATATATTGCTGTTCCTTCAACGAAGCTGGGTCAAAATCTAGCCCTAACAGCATTGTGAATGTCTGTAGATCTAATTATTGAAGCGATTCAAGCAAACAGATCATGACCAATTTGTCCAGGACAATTAGAAATGAACAATGAATGCTGGCCCAGCCACCCACCTCCCATGACAATGGGCCACACAGTGGAGGTAGAATTAGGTGTGCTTAATGATATGGATTTGTTAATGAAAGCTCATCCCAAGGCCAAGTAGGATACCAGGGTTACATAGAGCCTGGTATCATATCAGACTGTTGTCACAGGGACTGTTCTCATGACTGTTGTCATCACTGATGGTTGGTAGTTCAAGAAAGGAGTTTGGACTGGGGTGCTGGAGGCTTTATTCTCCACAGTATTCAATTGGTTGAAAGAAAGGAAGGAAGCATAGTAAAGAAAAAGGTGAGGAGAGAAGGGAAGGAGTGAGGAGGAAAGGAAGGAAAGAAGGAAAGAGGGAGGAGAGAAGGAAGGGAAGGAGGTAAGGAGTGAGAAAAGGGACAGATGGAGGGAGGAATGAAAGTTGAATGCTTGCATTTCTCCTTCAACTAGAGTACTGTCCAATTTCTGGCACATTACCAAATATAGGAGACAGACAATGAAGGTTCCCTAGATTGGTTGTTTGTATCAGAGGGCTCCCTATTAGAATAGAGTGTAGAATGGGCCTTTGTTCTCCAAATTTTAAAAGAATGCAAGGTGATGTCATTGAAGCATTTACAATATTTAAAAGCTTGACAGGTCACCCAAGAGGTGATTCCCCTTAGTTAGATAGCCTGGAATTTAGGGTTCTAATGTCAGAATAAGGGGTAATACCTTCATTCAAAGGATTGTGAATTTTTGAAATCCCTTTGCCAGAAACCTAAGAATGCTCTTCAATAAGTACATTCATGACCAAGATTGAGAGACTTCTTTGCACGAAACGATTCAGGACAATATGGAGATATAGCTTTTGGCAGCAAACACAAGTGGTTATAAACGGTCTGCTCTTGTTCCCAATTCTTATGTTCTTAAATTATCGTTGAATTGTAACATGGAATTTACTGTTTTTCCTGAGGCAAGGTTGGAGACCAGGGTCAACTAATTGGGTGGGAGGATGCTGAATGTGAAACCTGCCTTCCCTAGCGCTTACACCCAACTAAGTTCAGAGTGGGAAGGTCTGTCTTTCTCTCACTCACCATCATTTGAAACTTTAACTGGGCAATTAATGCCCACTCATGGACCTCAACTCACCTCCATTGAGATGAGAAGTGACAGCTCTCGATATCAAGGCCACATTCAACCAGGTGTGGCATGGAGGAGCCCCAGCAAAACTGGAATCAATAGGTATTGGGGGTAAACTCTCTGTTGGTTGGAGTCATACCTGGCATATAGAAAGTTGGTTGTGGTTGTTGGAGGTCAGTCATTTCAACTCCAGGACATCTCTGCAGCAGTTCCTCAGGGTAATGTCCTTGGCCCAACTATCTTCAGGTGCTTCATCATTGACCTTCCCTCCATCATAAGGTCAGAGGTGGGGATATTTGCCAATGATTGCACAACATTGAGCACCATTTGCCACTCTTCCAATATTGAAGCAGTCCATGTTCAAATGCAACAAGATCAGGACAATAGTCAGGCTTGGGTGGAAGAGTGGTAAATAGCATTCACGCCATAAAAACGCCAGGCAATGACCATCACCAATAAGTTTGATGTTCACAAATTTGTTGCCACTGTGTTACAACAGAGACCACAGGCTGGAGTGTCAATGGGATCACCAGGTTGCTTCCGTTGGGAATCAAGCATCCCAGGTTCAAGAGGTGGAGATGTGATCCTCTGGGATTCAACAGGCAATCATGTGATAGCTCATCATTCTGGGCAGTACCACTGGACAAGTGTTGGTAACTGCTGGTAATGTACCAATGCCAGAGGTCGAGATCTGACAAGGAACCAGGCCATAGCTGGGTCACAGGGATGGGGATTGCTAGCAACAGGAAACAGAAGGGTAAATGATAATTCAGGAGGTGGATCTCAGATGACCCACTCTTCACAATGTTGTGACCATCCATCAAGCACTAAAGTGCCTTTGAGTGAAGTAACCCTTTCCTACTGCTCCCAGGAGACAATGTACCTACCTTCCCTTGACATTTAGTGGTGTTACTATCACTGAATCCCTCACTATCAATATCCTGGGGAGTTACCATTGAACATAAACTCAAGTGAACTTACCACCTAAATACAGTGGCTACAAGAGCAGGTCAGAAGCTGGGAATACTGCAGCGAGTAACTCACCTCCTGATTCCCCAAAGCCTGTCCACCATCTACAAGGCACAAGTCAAGAATGTGATGGAATACTCCCCACTTGTCTGGATGGGTGAAGCTCCAACAACATTCAAGAAGCTCGACACCATCAAGGTCAAAACCACCCACTTGATTGACACTACATTCACAAACATCCACGCCCTCCATCCCTGATGCTCAGTCACAGCAGTGTGTACCATCTACAAGGTGCACTGCAGAAATTCACCAAAGATCCTCAGCAGTACCTTCCAAATCCAGGAGCATGTACTTCTAGATGGAACAGAGAAGCAGTTGCATGGGAACACCACCACATGCAAGTTCCCCTCCGAGCCACTCATAATCCTGACTTTGGAAATATGTCACTGTTCTTTCACTGTGTCTCAGTCAAAATCCTGGAATTCCCTCCCGAAAGGCATTGTTGGTCAACTTACAGCACATGGACTGCAGTGGCTCAAGAAGCCAGCTCACTGCCACCTTCTCAAGGGCAGCTGGGGGCAGACAATAAATGCTCTCAAAAGCCAGCAATGTCCATGTCCCATGACAGAATAAAAAATTTAACCAGTGCCATAATGGGAGTCCGAATCACAAACACCGGTACGCCTGCTTGCAAGCTCCTGCTGGGGGGTGGTTAGGAAGGGGTTACTTCAATCAAAGGCACTTTAGTACCTGATGGAAGGTCACAACATTGTGCAGAGTGGGTTTTCTAAAGGCCACCTCCTGTATTTTCACTGACCATTCTGTTTCCTGTAGCTAGCAACACCCTCCTTACACTCCCCCTTCCCTGCAACCCAGTTGTGGCCTGGCTCCCTGTCAGATCTCGACGTCTGGGGTTGGCACGTTGCTCTTGAACTGGGGCAAGTATGCCTGATCCCCAAAGATAGGCATGAGGGAGTCATGAAGCAAGATACTCTTTTGTGAAATTCCTAGCCTCTCACCTCCTCTTGTAGCCATTGTATTTATGTGGTGATTCCAGTTTGGTTTCTGGCCAATGGTAACCCTAGATGTTTATAATGCGGAATTCAGTGATGGTAATGCTAACGAATGTCAAGGGATATTAGTTAGATTCTCACTTGTTGGAGATGGTCCTTGCCTGGTACTTGTGTGGCATGAATATTGCTTGTCTGTTGTCAGCCCAAGCCTGGATATTGTCCCGATCTTGTTGCATTTGAACATGAACTATTTGAGTATATAAGGAGCCGCAAATGGTGCTGAATATTGTGCAATCGCAGTGGACATCTCCATTTCTGACCTTATGATGGAGGGAAGATCATTGATGAAGCAACTAAAGATGGTTAGACCTAGGATCATACCTTGAGGAACTCCTGCAGAGCTGAGATGACTAACCTCTAACAATGACAATCTTTTTTTTCTACTTCAACCAGTGCAGCGTTTCCTCCTTATTCCCTTTGACTTAGTTTTACTGAAGCTCCTTGATGCCACACCAGTTGAATGCAACTTTGATGTCATGGCTAGTCACTCTCACCATACCTGTGAAATGTATCTTTCTTTTCTAAGTTTGAGTGAAGTTTATAACAAGGTCAGGAGCTGAATGGCTGTGGTAGAACCCAGACTGAGCATCAGCGAGCATGTTATTGCTAGACAAGTGCTTAATAGGACTGTTGAGTGCCCCTCCATCACTTCACTGATGATCAAGAGTAGACTAATGGGAGGTAATTGGCCAAGTTAGACTTGTCCTGTTTTTGTGCATAGGACATACCTGGGCATTTTTTAAGTAGCATGGGTAGGTGTCAATGCTGCATCTGAATTCGGAGCACCTTGGCAGAGGAAGGGAACTGCAGGGTGAAGATTAACCCCTGCATTTGCATTTACTCTGGACCATAATTACTGTGCCTATAAAGCATGGAGAATGCATGCCTGTATGATTGTGTGTGTTTTTGTGAGGTGATGTTGCGTTTGTAATCTGTGCGCATATACCTACACATGGGCAAGAATGTGGGTGAATATCACAATCATTTTATACAATAAACCATGGGCTCAATAATGGTAAATGTAACATGTTTCTGACAAAATCAAGCAATAAAACCTAAAGTCCAGTGTACAAGCCAGCTTCCCAGTATGTTCCAGGGCAGAGAGTAAAGATAAGAATGACTACATATAAGGTTTGAGTGTTTCTCCTTCAGCTCTTATGTTTTATATGGTGATGGTGTTATCATAAAACTAGAAGAACACTTTAGCCACTCAGTGTCTTTGGATTCAGCATCAAAAAAGTAGATCGCCAGTATAAGCAGGAGGTGGCAGGAGGAGAGAAACTTAGTGAAATTAGTCGCTCAGGAAACTGTACCAAGTAAATTGATGGAGCTGCAGAACAACAAGTCTCCAGGTACAGTTGGACTTCACTCTAGGGTCTTAAAAGAAGTGGCTATTGAGTTAGTAGATGCATTGAAGTCAATATATTAAAAAAAATCCTAGATTCAGGAAAGGTTCCATTAGACTGAAGAACAGAAAATATCATCCCTCTATTCTAGAAGGGAGGGAAACAAAACAGGAAACCACTGACCAGTTACCTTGATCTATATTGTGAGAAAGATGTTAGAATTAATTATTAAAAGAGTTTATACCTGGACACTCAGAAAAACCTAAGGTAATTGGGAAGAGTTAGCATCGTTTTGTGAAGGGAAAATCATGTTTAACCAATTTGTTAGCGTTCTTTGAGAGAGAGTAGCAAGTGCTGTGGATAAAGTTGTTGTACTATACTTGCTTTTCCAGAAGGCATTGAATAAACAGCCCCATCAAAGGCTATTGTGGAAAATATAAGTGCATGTTATAGGCATTTATTGGCAACAACTGAAGATTGGCTGGCTAACAGAAAACAGAGAGAATGCATAAATTTTTGAAGGCATTTCTGAAGAAGGGTCCCAACCCAAAACGTCAGTTTTCCTGCTCCTCTTATGGTGCCTGGCCTGCTGTGTTCCTCCAGATCCACACTGTGTTATCTCTGACTCTAGCATCAGCAGTTCTTACTCTCTCAAAATGCATAAATGGCTTCTTTGCCTGATTGACAGGATGCGGCAAGTGAAGTCCCACAGGAATCTTTCTCCCTCATTCATTTGCAAGATGTGGACACCACTAGCTAAGCCAGCATTTATTACCAGCATAGAGCAATTAAGAGTCAACCACCTCTGGTTACTAATGTCCTTCAGAGAAGGAAATCTGCCATTCTTGGTGTCACATGTAGACCAGACCAGCTATGGGTGGCAGATTTCCTTCCCTGAAGGACATTGATGAGCCAAGATGGGTTTCTCCTGATATTATTAGTTATTATTAGTTTCTGGTGACATGGTCATTATTAGACTCTTAATTCCAGGTTTTTATTGGAATTCAGGTATTTTTGTGCAGGCACAGCATGTACTCAAGAAGGCTAACTGGATGCTATCTTCTATTACAAGAGAATTGAATACAGTTGCAAAAATGTTATTTTTCAATAACACAGGGTGATGGTGAGACTACTTCACAATGCATTTACATTGGATGTGAATGCATTGGAGCCAGTCCAGATGGTGTTACAAGAAATTATACCTGGAATCAGTGGGTTGTTTTATGAGAAAAGATTGCACATACTGGACTTGATTCCACTGGAATTTAGAACAGTGAAGGATTATTTTGATTGAAATGTATAACAATCATAAATGGTCATGACACGGTGAATGTGAAAAGTATGCTTCTACTTGTGAGTGTTTCCAGAACTAGGCAGCACTGTTTTAAAACTAGGGATCCCTTTTTAGGACATAGCTGTCGAGAATATTTTTCTCTGAAAGGATTATGAGGCTATGGAACTCTGGCTCAGTAACAGTGAAAGTGTTCTCATTGAATTTCTTTAAGGTGAAGGAAGGTAGATTCTTGTCAGACAAGAGAATCAAAGGTTATCGGCATAGATGGGAATGCGGAATTTGAAACAAACAGATCAGTCCTGGTCTTATAAGTGGATGGAGCTGACTCAAGAGGCTAAAATACCTACTTCTGAATTCAAATAAATGTAGGTGTAAGGAATACATGTTTTGATTTTTAATTGTTCCTCTCTGGGGAGCTTAGGCTCTGGTGTCCTCTGCAACAACCACATCTTCACATGGGGAGAAGTCCAGCCAGTAAATCAGGAGCCTTTTATGAACTGCTGATAACATAGCCTGGATGTGTCTGTAGCATTATCAAACCATCACCTTTCATTGTGACTTAGGTACATGTGAGTTGTAGCCCTGTAACTCTCTATCTCACAGTAGTGGGGGAATGCCTTCTTTCTGTGGACTGCAACAGTTCAAAAGGAGAGCCCACCACCACCTTCTCAAAAGGCAACTAGGCATAGATAATAACTACAGAACTTCTGACCAATACCCACCTGAGGGGTAGTCTATGCTCCATTTAATGCCCAGTCCCTTCCCCCACCCCCTGTCCATAGTCCACTCTGTTTCCCTCTCCCATTCCCTGCTCCACTCAACACAATTTTAGGTCTAAGGAAATTCTGAGGAAGGGTTACTCAACTGGAAATGTTAACTGTGATTTCTCTCCATGGATGTTACTAGAGCTGCTGAGCTTTTCCATTACTGTTTGTTTTTGTTTCACAATTTTAGGCCCCACTGGAATTAAATGAAGGAGGAAAAAGAAGGCACAATATAAAATGGTTGTCTTATCTAAACTCTTCCCATGTAACTGGAGGTTTTGTTTGATGCATGGATTATGAATAGTATAATTGGAATATGACTCACAATTCAGTCAGGAGAGATCAATGTGTAAATATCCATGCAAATCACATTAAAACCTCCACCGTTTATTTTAGCACATTTCCACAAACCTGTCATTTTTCAGGAGCTCAAGGTTCTCTGTATTCTTCTGCTCATTATTTTATCTCTGCTCTGTTTTCATTTTCAAAGTCAATCGTATGTCATCCACGGACGTTAAAATCAAACTGGTTGCAGGAGATGTATCCTGGAATAAATCAGTGACTGCCAGATGCAACAGTTGCACAAAGCCAATAAACTGAATAAAGTAATTAAGAAGAAAAATCCTCCTGTGGGCGTTCCAACTTAATTCACCTCAAGATTGTTCATTAAGGTGAAGTTGACCTCAACTAAGACCTGTAATTTGAGCATCGCAGCAGCATATTAGGATTGATAAGACAGTGAGAACCAACTGCACATTCTCAAATCAGATCAGAATATCCTGAGACAAGGTCACCAAGTCTTTAGATGAGCTTACATCTTCCTGATCAAGAAATGATCCAAAAGTGCATTCCTTGAGGAGATTCTGCTCAATTGAATCGCTTAACTCTGTCTAATTTGAGACAGATTCCCAGCTGCATTACGTACAGGCACTTAAGGATTTGAACCCTGTCTTTGAAGAGTAAATGATGGAATCTGTTCATAGGTGTGTTCAAAGGTTCGTATTCGGATTTTAAGGTGAACACTGACTCTTTGAGGTCTGTTTCATATGAATCGATAGATTAAAAACAAATCAATTGCTCTAATTAGACAAGGCAGCAGGTATTTAATCCTCAGAGGAAAGGATTGCAGATCTGAAGTGTTTGTTTCTTACTGGTGTTAATAATGAATTATCCATTTATGTCACTCCAGCTCCCCTCATGGTTTAATCAGTTCTCATTTCCTCTCTCCCTCTCCAATATAAAACACAAAAGCTAAACCATGAAGAGATATGAACACCAGGGATAGAATGTTAACATTGAACCATTTGATGAAGGATAT
Source organism: Rhincodon typus (assembly GCF_021869965.1). NCBI lineage: Eukaryota > Metazoa > Chordata > Chondrichthyes > Orectolobiformes > Rhincodontidae > Rhincodon > Rhincodon typus. The sequence continues at coordinate 10,575,415 of NC_063342.1, forward strand.
CAACAGGGTTATATTAAGTTTATGAAATGCACTCGTTCTTTCGATGAAGAAGTTAACACTTGAGTTATCTTTGTTGATCTTTAAAACAGACTGATAAAAAAGGGAGGTGGTAAATATTGCAATTGAGATATCAAATGTGTATTTGCAATGCTACTATTGTCAGCATAATTTCAGGAAAATATGATAGTTTGAATAATTTTAATCAGTATCATCATCAGCTGCCCCTCGATTTAAGGATGGCATCTACTCAGAATTGCATGTTCCCACCGGGGATCTTAATGTGACTGAACAGGCGAACTTTTGACCATCAGATTTCTGGAAACATAGGAAGGATAATCCCATGAGGTAGTGAGATCCAGAGAGTAGGTTTTGCTTCCTTTTCCTTTTCCCATCTGTGCTGCTGCACTGCTTCATCATGTAGGCATTTGGACTCAAAGTCCGATATATAATGATGGACAGGTTGTCACCATCATTTACTAGGGTTTGAGCCATCAAATATTCTGCCTCTCATTTCTGTTGAAGATGAGACTCTGGAATATGTTGAGCATTGGTCAGTGTAGACACCTTTTCAAGCAGCTACCATTAATGGGAAGGTCCATCACTGGATCAGCTCTCCCAGCTCATCCTTCTACAAACTATGATAGCAAGTGATTGATCACAAAGACTGCCACAACTCAAGAAAAGCCTCAGTATACAGAGCAGTTGTGGTCACCACATTCCTGTCCTGCAGTAAGACCTGGACAATGTATCAGAGACACATGACAGCAAAAGAGAAATTCCATCAGCAAAGCCTCCACCACATTCTTCGGATGCAACAGGAGGATCATAAAATAAATGCTATTCAACATAGTCAGTTCCACAGCACTCAGACAAAACTCCTGCAAAATCAACTTCAACAGACCGCTGCTCCTCTGATGCTGCTTGGCCTGCTGTGTTCATCCAGCTCTACACCTTGTTGTCTCGGATTCTCCAGCATCTGCAGTTCCTACTATCTCTGACCAAACACTGTGTCTGGAACAACAAGGTGCAGGGCTGGATGAACACAGCAGGCCAAGCAGCATCATAGGAGCAGAATAACATTTTCCCTGCCGGCCCTATTTTCTCAACTCTCAAATGGCCAGTACTGCATGGATGTACAAAGAAAATGCTTTAACAACACTCTGAATCTCTCCTTAAAGTGTGGCAACATTGGCATTGATGACTGAGGTGACATTGCTACCCAATCATTCAGCAGATTTTTAATATTAAGAGGCTAAAACATCTGGTTCTTCACTGAAGTTTGGGTTTAACTTCTGGTTTCCATTACGGTTTGACTTCCAAAATTACTTGTGTGTGAAAGGCATCTACAAACAGTTGTGTTTAATGTGTCTATAACTAAACGCAGAGCAGACACACACAAACATAATGATGTGGAGGTGCCGGTGTTGGACTGAGGTGGACAAGGTCAAAAATCACACAACACCAGGTTATAGTCCAACAGGTTTATTTGAAAACACAAGCTTTTGGAGCCTCACTCCTTTTTCAAGTGTTAGTGAGAGAGGTAGTTTCAGACACAGAATTTATAAGTAAAAGATCAAAAGGTCACAAACCTGAGACGCTGTTAAATATTTAATCACTTAGAAAGTTTTAATTGATTAATATGTATATGTAAATCACCAAATTCCTTTTAAGTCACTATGCTGAGAGAACTAAAGTTTTATCAGTGTAAAGAAGAGATGACATTTTAGGTCAGAAAATGTATGTTAGGTGTGAGGCTTTGTTTAGAACCTATGTTTTAGTTTGGAGTCAGACTGGTTTTATTTCTAAAGCAGGAATTTATAAAACACCACACTGACTGTCTATAAATTATGTGCTTTTTGAACAAAATAGAATATATCTGCAAATACAAATTCACCCCATAGATTCATGTGTTTGTGTGTGTGTGTGAGTGAGGGTGGGAGAGAGAAAGTGTGTGTGTGTGTCGTCATGTTTACCGAACTTGACTATCAGCCTCCGTTCAGCGACTCTGCGTTGTGTATCCTGAAGTCTGCCTTGGAGGATGTTTGCCCGAAGATCTAAAGCCAAATGTCCTTGAATGCTGAAGTGATCCCCCACTGGGAAGGAACATTCCTGCCTGGTGGTTGTTGCGCAGTGTCCATTCATCCGTTGTTATAGCATCTGCATGGTCTCACCAATATACCAAGCCGAGGGGCATCGTTACCTGCAGCATGTGAGATAGACAGCATTGGCCAAGTCACATGAGTATCTGCCATGCACGTGGTGGGTGGTGTTCCCATGTGTGATGGTAGTGTCTGTGTTGGTGATCTGACATGTCTTACAGATGTTGCCATGACAGAGTTGCGTAATGTCGTGGTCAATGTTGTCCTGAAGGCTGGGTAGTTTGTTGCGAACAATAGTCTTTTTAAGGTATGGTGGTTGTTTGAAGGCGAGCAGTGGAGGTGTGGGGAAGATCTTGGCGAGGTGCTCATCATCATCGATAATGCTACAAAGAACATGGCGTAGTTTCTCCACTCCTGGGATGAACAGGATGACGAAGGTCACCATATCGGATATATCCTGTGTCAGTCTTTTGAGGAGGTCATTCCGGTTTTTCGCTGTGGCATGTCAGAACCGGGATCGATGAGTTAAGTATTTTATCCTGTTCCTATGAGGGTGCCCTTCAACACCTTCAGGTGTCTGTCCCGTTTCTCCTCATCCGAACAGATCCTGTGTATGCATAGGGCTTGTTTGTAGGGGATGGCTGTTTTAATATGTTTCGGGTGGAAGCTAGAGAAGTGCAGCATCATGAGGTTATCCATTGGCTTGTGGTAGAGTGAGGTACTGAGGTGTCCGTCCCTGATGGAGAGTCGTGTGTCCAAGAGTGAGACTGATTCTAAAGAGTAGTCCATGGTAAGTCCAATGGTGGAATTGAACTTGTTGATATTGCAATGTAGTTGTTTCAGTGATTCCTCGCCATGAGTCCAAAGGAAGAAAATGTCGTTAATATTTCTGGTGTACGATATTGGTCGGAGGTTCTGTGCAGCAAAGAAGTCTTGTTTGAACCTGTGCATGAAAATGTTTGCATATTGGGGAGCAAGTCTGGTCCCCATGGCTGTTCTGTGTGTCTGGATGAAGAACTGGTTGTCGAAAGTGAAGACGTTGGGGCTGAGGATGAAGCGAATAAGTTGTAGGATGGCATCTGGAAATTAGTAGCTGTTGGTGTTGAGTACTGAGGCTGTTGCGGCGATACCATCATCGTGGGGGATGCTTGTGTAGTGTGCTGAAATGTCCATTGTGACGAGGAATGTTCCACACACACACACACACACACACACACACACACACACACACACACGAATCTGTAGGATGAATTTGTACTTGCAGATACATTCTATTTTGGTCAAAAAGCACACAATTTATAGATAGTCAATGTGGTGTTTTATAAATTCCTATTATAGAAGCAAAATCAGTCTGACTCCAAACTAAAATACAAACAGATTCTAAACAAAGTCTCACACCTAACGTGCATCGTCTGACCTAAAATGTCACCTCTTCTTTACACTGATGAAATCTTTAGTTCTCTCAGGACAGTGACTTAAAAGGAATTCAGTGATTAACTTATTCATATTAATCAATTAAAACCTTCTAACTGATTAAAGATTTAACAGCATCTCAGGTTTGTTTACTACATCCTGATCAGTGGTGTGACCCTTTGATCTTTTACTTATAAATTCTGTGTCTGATACTATCTCTCTCACTAACAGCTGAAGAAGGAGTGAGGCTCCGAAAGCTTGTGTTTTCAAATAAACCTGTTGGACTATAACCTGTTGTCGTGTGATTTCTGACTAACGCAATGGTTACACGATTGGACTTGTCATCTGGAAGCTTTGTGACCCAGAGAAATGTGTTCAAATTTCAGTGCAGTGGCTGAGCAATTTAAATAAGCTTCATGAAAGAAATGTGGAATTAAAAGTTAATAACAGTGTCTTTGAAACTCTCAGCATGTTGTAAAAAAATATGTTTAGTTTACTCATGTCTTTTGTTGAAAATATTAGAGACAAATCTGCCATCCTTACCCAACTAGTGTGTAACTCCAACCAACAGCAATGTGGTTAATTCTATGGGGTGGCGGGGTGGCAAGGTGGCTCGGGGGCTAGCACTGCTGCTTCACAGTGCCAGCAACACAGGTTCAATTCCATCCTTGGACGACTGTCTGTGTGGAGTTTGCACATTCTCCCTGTGTCTGAGTGGGCTTCCTCCAGGTGCTCCAGTTCCCTCCCACAGTCCAAGGACATGAACGTTACATCGACTGGCCATGCTAAATTGTCCATTGTGTCCAGGGATATGTAGGTTAGATGGATTAGCAATGGGGAATGCAGGGTTACAGGGACAGAGTTGAGGGGGGGTGGCTCTGGGTGGGAGGCTCTTCAGAGGGATTGGTGCAGATATGATGTGCCAAATGACCTGCTATCATACTGTAGGGTTTCTATGATTTTATAAATGCCCCCTGAAATGGCTTAACAAGCAATTCAATTATTTTGAGGAAGAATTGAAGAGGAAATATTAAAAATTGTGACCATTTGACAGAGTAAATGAACCAATCTAGTACACATGGCATAAGGAAAGGGAGGGATCATGATTTTTTGAAAAGCAAGGATTGGAAATAGTGCTGCAATATTGTAGCATTACATCTTCATCCTGCATCCCCTTCATAAGTCAGTGTATTTATGGTTATGCGTATGTGGAATGGCTTCACTGAGTCTCAAATAAAATCCTGCTGGCAAAGCAAGAAGGAAGAAGATCATAGCGAACAGACTGGAGGTCCCAGAGGTCCAAGCCATGGAAAGATGGAATCATCTCCAAGCACACTCGAATCACAAACCAATCACAGAGAATACTTTCGTCCTTCTATGTTAATATCCTCCAGGAAATAGACTTCATTAGGAAAAGCCTGATAGCTGCAAGTTAATTTGCTGCATAAACTAAAATGTGCTCACATTGCCAAGCACATTGGGTGATTCTCAAAGCTGCATATTGTTGATACGCTAAATGAAGATAAATCCAGCAAAGGCTGGACAGTGTGATTTTGAGTTGAGTTATGTCATGTTAAATTCAACAGAACCAGTTATTTTTGTTATTGCTAAATCAAGGTATTCTAATTTTGATGATTGGTTTAAGAACTCTCTTTCATGATTACATTGATGTAGAGCAATAAAGCGATCTTTGGTTGTACATCAAACTGCTTTGTGCACGTTGCTCAATATCTCTAGAGACCCAAGAGTTAAATGTGTCCTTGTAACTGAGACGGTTACATGGACTGACTGAAGGAAGAGCTAAGTTAAATGCCACAACAAAATCTGACAAGAACATTACTCTTCGTCCGTTGTTCTTCTATTAAATATCATGAGGGCTCTATAATGGGTTCTAGCTAACCCATTTTATCTTCCAAGACTTTTCGATTCTTGTTCCCAAAGGTAGATCATGCAAGACTCCAGCATTATCAGTGCACTCTTCCAGACAACATTATCCAACCTTTGGTCTTATGCCATGGCAGTTCCTAGTCAGAGTAAATGCCTCGAGATTCTGCCAAACGGAAGCAGGCCATTTGGTCCAAGCCTCCTCCAGTCCTGCTTTAGCCACCCCTAGTAGCAGAAATACGAGGACAAAGCCATGAGATTGGAAATGTTCTGATGATAAATCATCAACCTGCAATGGGAATTCTGTTTCAACAGATGTTGCCTGACCTCCAGCAGTTTTGGTTTGTTTTACAGAATTCCAGCATTTGCTTTAACTTGTTTACCTTCTGCATTAGCCGTTATACCTGAGGAAACTGTTCCACTCATCGACTCTGGGGGTGGTAAAGGAAAATCCTTGCAATCGCACATTGCCAGAGGGTTGCTGGTATTCTATTTGCCTTCATCATTTTCTCATTCAAGTTAAGGTTCTCACTTCAATTTGAAAACACGGATCGTCCCTCAACTTGATTTGCAAATCTCTGCATGTTCATCCTGTGGGAGCCCCATTGTACTTCTAGATGATCTCAAATTGTCTTCACCCAGTTGCACGACTGGACTTATAAGTTATCTGTGACCAGGATAACAATGGTTTAAAGTACAATGACTTTGATTCATGGCTACATTTAATTGATCTGTGTTTCTGGAGTGAAATTTTACTGGGACCACACAATGGGATTGAAGCTTTGGCTGGGGAGTGGGTACAGGACAATTTTCCTCAATTGTCCTGTGCCAAATTTCCCACAATGGCCACTGGTTTCTCTGCCTAAATTCCCAATGTGGGATCCTGCAGGGCTGTCAACTCTGGTTGTGCATTCTTAGAAATTTCACTTAATACCCTCCCTCTCTACAACATCCCTCCATTACCTTCCTCTCGTGAATCCATCCACCTTTCTAATTAAGCAGGGAACATTTGCCAGCCAATTAGGTTCATCTTGATGGGTTTGGAAAGAGATTTTTACTTTGACAATATATTGATAACTAATAAATATGTGTTCATTAAAAAAATGACACAAGTACAATTTTAAGTTCTGCACTTCTGCCTTTTTTCTGGAGTTTACTTATCTGAGATAAGATTCTACAAGACGATCTAGGAAGGCTAGCAATCTCATTCTTCAGAAGTTCACTCTGTGCTGCGGTTACAAAGTAGCAATTGCTAACCTATGAAATTCTGGATAAAGTATATTAAATGTAATCTGTATTAATTAAGCTTCTGCTGAAATTTGGCAAATTCACTTAATCAGACAAGGATACTGTATCACACAAAGGGTGGTGAGTGCTAGAGAGGGTGGTGGAAGCAAACGCAATAGCATTCTAGAAGCACCTGGATGAATACATGAATAGGAAGGGAATAGTGGGATACAGATCCTGTAAGTGAAGACAGTTTTAGTATGCGAGGGCAAAATGTGTTGGCACAGGCTTGGAGGGCTGAAGGGCTTGTTCCTGCGCTGTATCGATCTTTGCTCTTTGAATGATTTTGATGAAATTCTCAGTGCCTACGTTCTACTTCTTAGAAATTAGTTATTCCTTTTGAATTCTCTTTTAGAACATACAGCAGTGAGAAGCAAAGAGTGATCCAGCACAGATTAAGCCCATTTGGATCACTATGCCTCTCATGCTGTCCAGTTACGCCCACACACCTGTTTTGTTTTACCATCCTCTTGTAGTTTTTCTTGCCTTCAAAGATTTATTGAATTTCCCTTCAAATGTCATTGATTCTATTTCTTGCATCCTTTCAGACAGTGCGTTCCAAATCAGTACTGACAAAGGACAAGCCTGCTCCGCAAATACGACAGGCTAGGGATGGCCTCAGTTGATTCAGAGTGGGAATCCTGGCCTTCACTGGGGAGAACGTCCCACCTTGTGATCTAATTGGCCTGCAGCTCTTGCAGTCTCAGTGGTGCCATCACTCCACTGTGGTCACCGTGAGGAATTGCAGGCAGAACACAAAGGCCTGATGAATCCTGGATCCAGGGGGCTTTGGGTGAGGGGGTGGTAGTGTTTGCACTTTGGGGAGGGGGTGAGGGTTTGGAGGAGTGGAATTTCAAAGTACTTGTGAGTAGGAAGCATGGTTAACCTTTTGGGTGGAATTCACTTGATGCATGAAAAATACCCTCAACACATAGCACCCGTTTTCCTCCTAACTGTTTAAAAGGCATTCTTTATAAAAACATCTGAGATACCCACTTCCACCCACCAGCCCATACCAACTGTAATGTGGTGTGGGCAGTGTCATATAAGCTCAACTGACTGCTCATTATCTATTTACAATGGGTGTATGTGCTGCAGATTTTGGTGCCAATCCAATGCCCCTGTATTATGAGGGTGAACTCAGGGGTGCGGGTACGAAGATGGTGCGTTAGCCACCTGATCTATTTTACTCACAGGTGTGTGTACCCACCCTCCCCGCCAACCACCTGGAACGATGCTACCTGGAGGCATATGTAGGCCTTTATACCCACTCTGCCTGATCTGTCAGGCTTACTCTAGATATCAATAATCAAAGGTAGTTCTAACAATGGGATATAACCAATGTTCTTTATTCAAGCAAAGTACGCTATGGAAAATACTGCAAAACCTTGCCCGTACAGTCCTTATAATCACAAGTGAACCTTTTGATGTGAACTTGTATCAGAACAGAACAGATGATCAGCCTGCTCCTTCCCAACCTGCAGCTACTGATCAGACAACCTCCTCCTGAGCTAACTAACTATTGATGTCAATGTCTGGGAGATCCCCATTCAGACAAAACTGACTTGGAGGAAACTTCTGTATGAAGGGATACGATTCTTCAACATCATCTGTCGGCAAGAGGAAGTATGGAAAATGAACTGGAGAAAGGAATGCCAATGATCTCAAGATCGAGGATATATGCCATCTCCTGGAAACAGCTGTCAAACATGAGGTTGGAGATATGGCTCTAGAATCAGGTTTATCAACCTCCCAAGGACCCACTGAACCCATGGCCAGTGACACAGAATTTCTTGGGTGGACAATCATACTCGTTGGTGAGTAATTGTCAATGATGATGACACTCTGCAGGAAAATGTCTTTTTCCAAAACAGATGAGCTGTGCATTCAAACCCTTACACTCTCCAGCCTCCAGATTGATCACTGGCAAACATCACAACTGCGGTCTCCCACGAACAGTTTGATTGTTTGCTCATCAAGACTTGCTTGTGTCTCTCTGAAAGAAGACATATCTCTTGGACTTAGCAGACTTTGACTTGAGTTTTAGTTTGCTCATGTTTTATGTCATCCAATCAATTGTATGATGATTACACAATCACAAATTGTTGACTGATAAATAGTCCACATTATCATATCTGATCCACTGTATCTGTTTTAAACAGAACTTCAGCTTCTCTGGAGTTACGTGACAGTTCAATCCATCATTGTTGTAAACACACACACATACACACACACACACACATATATACACACATATATACACACACACACATACACACACACACATACACACACACATACACACACACACACACACATATATACACACACACACACACACATATATACACACACACATACACACACGCACATACACACATACACACACACACATATATACACATACACACACACACATACACATACACACACACATATACACACATACACACACACATGCACACACATACACACACACACATACATACATACACACACACCTACACACACACATGCATGCACACACACATTCCTTCAGCAAATCATAGAACTATATTAGAATCAGTGATCTTTCTAATAATCACAAGGCTTCATATTATTGTTTTCCTGATTTCATTAAATTTAATTTAACTTCATTTTGTCTAAGCCAGCAAATATTGGATTAATAACTAGGAATTATGGAATCATCGACTCCAGAAGATACCCTTCAGCCCATCAAGTCTGTATTATCAAACATACACTACTACCCACATTCGTCCCACTTTCCCACTCTAGGCCCATGGCCTTGAATGTTATGACACTCCAAGTACTCATCCAAATAATTTTAAATGTTGTGAGGTTTCCCCTCTCAGTTACCTTATCAGGCAGTGCATTCCAGACCCCAACTACTCTCTGGGAGAAAATGGTCTTCCACAAATCTCCTCTAAACCTCCAGACGTTCACTTTAAAATTATGCCCCTTGTTATTGACTCTTCGACTATTGGAAACAGCTGCTTTCTGTTCACCCTGTCCATGCTCCTTTATGCAACTTTATATACCTTCACCAGGACCCCCTCAACCTTCTCTGCTCCAAAGACACCAAACTCAAGTTCATCCAGCCTCTCTCCATAGACCAAATGCTCCATCCCAGGTAACATTCTGGTGAATCTCCTCTGCATCCTGTCCACTGCAATCACATCCTTCCTACAGCGTGGTGACCAGAACTGCACACAGTACTCCAGTGGCCATCAAAAGTTCTATACAGCTCCAACATAACCTCCCTTCTTTTATAATCTATGCCACTACTAATAAAGGCAGGTATCCCGTATGCCTTCTTAACTACTTAATCATCCTGTCCTGCCACTTTCAAGGATCTGTGGGTAAGCATCCCAAGATGTCTCTGTTTCTCTGAACTTATTAGTGTCCTGCCCTTCATCGAGTACTCCCTTGTCTTATTCAATCTTCCAAAGTGCATCATCTCACATTTATTAGGGTTAAATTCCACTTGCCACTGATGGGCACATCTGACCAATTCATCTATATCCTCCTCCCTCCTCACTGTCAACCATTCGGCCAATCTTTGTGTCAACTGCTGCAAGTAACAACCAGACTCTTAACAACTTTATATGCGATAAATATTTCCCTTGTTTCTGTCGCATCTGCGTAAATCCTTGCCTTTCCATCACCCATCTTTACACCAGTTGAAACTGCTTGTTTTTATTTGTGTTAACAAAACTATTCTTGAATTTGAATCATTGCTGTTGTTAAATTTTCTCTCTGCACAGCAGAGAACAATCTCAGCTAATCTTGTGTCTCCAGGTAATTGAAGTTCTTCATCCCTGATGGTATTCCAGTAAATATCTTTTGCACTTTCTCCAAGGCATTGGTATCCTTCCTAAAGTGAGATATCCAGACTTGAATGCAATACTCTAGCTTAGGCCTGGCCGATGCTTTGGGTTCAGTATAACTTTCTTGCTTGTCTCCTCTTTTCTTTAATTAATAAAACCAATGATCTTGTGCAACTTTTGTTTGATATTTTCTCAACTTGTCCTGCCACTTCAAAGATTATTGTAGGTATACCCATATCTCTCTGATCCTACATCCCTCTATAATTGCATATTTTTGTTTATTCAATCTACCTCCATCCTTCTGACTGAAACACATTACCTCACTTAGTTTAGTTGTCCCTAAGTAATACAATTTTAGGTACAGATTATTAAAGTGAGAATCCAAAAGCATATGTACTCAAGTTGATGTAGAATCCTGGCCTAAAAATGACCTTGCCAATGTTCTACAATCATTTGATTTGATTTGATTTATTAATGTCACATGTACCTAAGGACAGTGAAAATATTTGTTTGCAGATCATACCACGTAAAGATCATTGGGTGATTGAACAGAGTGAGGAATACAAAGTTACAGCTGCAAAGAAGTTGCACAAAAAGCAAGATCAACATTAGATTTGAAATTTGACAGGTCCATTTAGAAGTCTAATAATAGCCAGGAAGAAACTGCTTGCTTTTTTTATTCACTCATGGGATGAGGATGTCACTGGCTAGCCAGCATTTATTGCCCATTCCTAATGGGCAGTTTAGAGTCAACCACATTACTGTGGGTGTGGAGTCACATGTAAGCCAGACCAGGAAAGGATGGCAGTTTCCTTCCCTAAAGGGCATTAGTGAACCAAATGGGTTTTTCCCAACAATTGGCAATGGATTCATGGTCATCATTAGACTGTTAATTCCAGATATTTATTGAATTCAGTTTCCAACATCTGCCATGGCAGGATTTGAACCCAGGTCCCCAGAACATTATCTGGGTCTCTGGATTAACAATCCAGTGATAATACCACTAGGCCATTGCCTCCCCCCGACCCTATTGGTACAGGTGTTTAGGTTTTTGTATCTTCTGCCTGATGAAAGAGGTTGAAAGAGACTATAACTGGGGTTGGAGAGGCCTTTGATCATTTTGGCTGCCTTTATGTGGCAACAAGAAGTGTAGACAGAGTCAATTAGTGGAAGGTTAGCTTGCATAATGCGTCTGGGCTGTGCTCATAACTTTCTGTAGCTTCTTACGGTCCTGGGCAGAATAGTTTCCGTACCAAGCCATGGTGCATCCAAATAGAATGTTTTCTATGGTGCATCTGTAAAAGTTGTTGGGGGTCTTTATGAACATGATAAATTTCCCTAGCCTCCTCAGGAAGAAGAGATGTTGTTGTGCCTTCTGGGCTGTCACATCAAAGTGGGAGGTCCAGGACAGACTGTTGGTGATCGTCTCTCCCAGGAACTTGATGCTCTCAACCATTTCTACCTCAGCACCACTGATGTAGATAGGGGTATGTCCTCCTTGATTCCTGAAGTTGATGATCAGTTCTTTAGTTTTGCTGACATTGAGGGAGAGTTTGTTACCTTTGGTAATCAGGACATACTTGTATTAATTCTTTTTTTCTTATTTTTAAAGACATGCCTGCCCTTTTCAGATAAAATTATAAACACTTCCCTTAAAATAGCAATGTGCACAAACATACAAAATAGAAGAATGGTAGAATGTAAACTTTCACATTGTATATCATGATTTCCAGACTGCTGAAGAGAAAGCTCACAAATGGTTGAGGAAAGAAAGTCTTTCACAATCTCAGGATATCACCGAGTGTTTATAGCTAATTAAATCATGCTGGAATGTGGTCAGTCATAGAATCATAGAGATCTACAGCAGAGAAAAGGGCAACTTAGCCCATCACATCCTTGCCAGTCAAAAAACAACTATTCTAATCCCATTTTCCAGCACTTGGCCCATAGCCTTGTGTGCCTTGGCATCATAATGAACTTTTCAATAGTTCTTAAATGTTATGAGGGTCCCTGCCTCTGCCACCCTTACAGACAGTGAGTTCCAGATTCCCAGCACCCTCTAGGTGGAAAAGGATTTTCCTCACATCTCCTTTAAATCTTCTGCCTCTTAAATCTGTGCTCCCTGGTCAATGATTCCTCCATCAAGGGGGAAAGTTTTTTTTTTTCCTGTTTACGCTATCTATGCTCTGCATAATTTTATACATCTAATGCTGTTATTTTTGTATTAATATCTTTTAATTATTAATTTATTAATATAACATTTTTAAGATTAGCCAATATGTGTTCAGCAATAACCAAAACCAGCAATATCACCATGATAAGTGTAGTCTGTCTCCGAGTGGTGCTACATAAGAACATTTGGGGGTGGCACGGTGGCTCAGTGGTTAGCACTACTGCCTGACAGTGCCAGGGACCTGGGTTCAATTCCACCTTCAGGTGACTGTCTGTGTGGAATTTGTACATTCTCCTCGGGTCTGTATGGGTTTCCTTCAGGTGCTCCAGTTTCCTCCCACAATCCAATGATGCGTAGGCTAGGTGAATTGGCCATGCTAAATTGCCCGTAGTGTTCAGGGATGTGTAAATTAGGTGGGTTATAGGGAATGGATCTGGGTGGGATACTCTGAGGGTCGGTGTGGACTTGTTGGGCCAAAGGGCCTGTTTCCACGCTGGCAGGGTGTGTGACCTATGATATACCAATGCATACCACTGACCCAAATGAGGGAGATTAAGTCATATAACCAAATATCTAGTCAAAAATTTAGAGTGCTTTAAAGTAAAGAGATGTACAGGTTTGGGAGAAGAATTCTAGAACAACAAAGATGTAGTGACCTTGTGAAATGGTTAAAAACTCAGGATGCAAAAGAGATCCAAATTAGAAGAGTGGAAATATCATAATAATCCATGGGAATAGATAAGATTACTGATCAAGAAATGTGAAGCAAAGGATGAGAACTTTTAATTTGAAATGTAGCTCAAGCGACATACAATGTGTGCCAGTGAAGATCATACCTGGTACAATTCTGCCTTTCTGTGTAGGTTGGCACATCTGAAATGTGAATAGGATGGTCAAGAAAGATCATCATGATCTTAGGGTATCTCAAAATATTGCACAGACCATGAAATACCTTTGAATTTGAACCACGTATCAAATTCAGAATCGCAGAAGCCAATTTCTGCACAGTCAGCTCCCACAAACAGCAAGGTGAGGAATGGCTTGATAATCTGTTTTAGCAAGTGGTTAAGTCCAGGCTAATTAAGGCTGGTAAATCTTTTGTAATGATGTCCCATCCTGAGGTGTGGGCAGGTGTAATATGCGTAGGTTTTGGCCAAGTGGTATCATTGCTCAGCTCTTATTCCAGAAACTAGCTAACATTTTGGGGACTTGGATTGGAATCCTGCCACAGCAAAGGGTAATATTTGAATTCAATAAAAAAAACCTTGAATTAAGAATCTAGTGATGACTTTAAAATCATTGACAATTGTTGAAAAAACTTATTTGGCACATTAATGTCCTTCAAGGAAGGAGACCTGCTGGCTTTGGCCTACATGTGACTCCAGAGCCACAGCAAAGTGTTTGGCTCTCAATTGCCCTCTGAAATGACTTAGCAAGCCATTCACTTGTATCAATTGCTACGACATCTCAACAAAGAAATGAAACTGGATGGACCACCTGGCATCAACCTAGGCACAAGAAAGACAACTGCAGCCCTAACGACCCTGCAAAGTCCTCCTCACTAACATCTGGGGGTTAGTGCCAAAATTGGGAGAGCCGTCTCACAGACTAGTCAAGCAACAGCTTGACATAGTCATACTCACAGAATCATACCTTATGGACAATGTCCCAGACACCAACATCATCATCCCCTGACCTGTCCTATCTGCAGGATGGACCCAGCAGAGGTGGGGGCACATGGTATGCAGTATGGAAGGGAGTGGCCCTGGGAGTCCTCAATATTGACTCTGGACGCCATGAACTGACATGGTTGCAGGTTAAACATGGGCAAGGAAATCTCCTGCTGATTACCAGTACCAACCCGTTCAGCTGATGAATCAGTATTCCCCTATGTTGAATAACATTTGGAGCAAGCACTGAAAATAGGAAGGATGCAAAATGTACTCTGGTATGTTGCATACACCAAAAGCAGAACAAATCCAACTCAGCTGATTACCAGCCCATCAGTCTACCCTCGATCGTCAGTAAAATGATGGAAGGTGTCATCAACAGTGCTAAGAAGTAGCATCTACTCAGCAATAACTTGTTCAGTGACACCCAGTATGAATTTCTCCAGGTCCACTCGGCTCGTGATCTCATTACAGCCTTGATTCAAACATGGACTGAAAAGATAATTTTCAGAGGTGAGGTGAGAATGACAGCCCTTGACACCAGGAGCACATTCAACCCAGAGTGGCATCAAGGAGCTGTAGCAAAACTGGAATCAATGAGAATCATGGTCAAGCTCTCCACCGGCAAAAGACATGCCTGGCACATCAGAAGAATGTCCCACCCTAACGAAAAGGCCTTTGCTATTGACCAAATCTATGCCCCTCGTGATATTATAAACCCAGGACATCTCTGCAGGAGTTCCTCAGGGTAGTGTCCTCGGCCCAAACATCTTCAGCTGCTTCATCAATGACCTTCCCTCCATCATAATGTGAAGAATGGGGATATTCACCAATGATTGCAAATATTCAGCAGTAATTGTGACTCTTCGGATACTGAAGCAGTCCATATTCAAATGCAACAAGATCTGGACAATATCCAAGCTCAGGCTGACAAGTGGCAAGTAATATTCATGCCACACAAATGCCAAGTAATGATCATTTCCAATAAGGGACAATCTTACTGCCACCCCTTGACATTCAATAGTGTTACCATCACTGAATTTCTCACCATCAACATCCTGGGTATTACCATTGACCAGAAACTCAATTTAACTCACCATATAGGGACAGCATCGTGGCTCAGTGGTTATCACTGCTGCCTCACAGCACCAGGGACCCAGGTTTGATTCCACCCTTGGGCAACTGACTGTGTGGAGTTTGCACATTCTCCCTGTGTCTGCGTGGGTTTCCTCTGGGTGCTCCAGTTTCCTCCCACAGTCCAAAGATATGTAGGCTAGGTGGATTGGCCATGCTAAATTGCCCATAGTGTTCAGGGATGAGTGGGATAGGTGGATGGGTTCTGGGTGGGATGCTCTGAGGGTTGGTGTAGACTTGTTGGGCCAAAGGGCCTGTTTCCACACTGTAGGGATTCTATGATCTATGATACTGACACAGTGGCTACAACAGCAGGTCAGAGGTTAGGAATACAGTGGTTTGGCAAATGACTCACTTCCTGACTCCCCAAACTCTGTCCATCATCTACAAAGCGCAAGTCAGGAGTGTGATGGAATACTCCCCACTTGCCTGGATGAATGCAGCTCTAACAACACTCAAGAAGCTTGTCATTATCCAGGACAAAGCATTACATCCACATGCATCAACTCCTCCCACCACTGGCACTCAGCGTGTGCTATCTACAAGATACAAAGCGGAAATTCACCAAAGATCCTCAGACAGCACCTTCCAAACCCTCAAACACTTCCATCTACAAGGACAAGGAGAACAGACACATGGGAACATTACCACTTGCAAGTTCCCCTCCAAGCCACTCACTATCCTACCTTCTAAATATATCACCATTCCTTCACTGTTGCTGGGTCAAAATCCTGGAAGTCCCTCCATTCGGGCATTATAGATCAATCTATAGAATGTGGAGTGGAGCAGTTTAAGAAGACAGCTCAGCATCACCTCCTCAAGGGCAATAAATGCTGGCCAGCCAACTACGACCATGTCCCACGAGTGAATAAAAAAAATATGGATTTGTGCATCCAGAAAGGATATGTTTAAAGATGCTTTTGTTGATTCTGTATAACGGCAAGTCACAAAAAAAATTACCTTGTCTCTTTAAGAGTTAGCTGTATCTAACCCAATAAGAACACCCTAAATCTGTTAAAGTTTGTGCATTAATGCACAATGCACTAATTCTGCAATAAACCCTGCTGTCTTCATGCACTGTGAGCTACCTAAACCCCTTCCTACCCACACCATCTCACCTACTGACTCAGAAATCCCTAAATCTTTAGACACTGCAGGCAAACCTCACAAGAGGTGAGATGAGTAGAAATTTCTTTATGCAGTAATGACTATGATCCAGAATTCACTGCCTGAAAGGTTGGTACAAGTCGATAAATATTGTGAGGAGGAATTGGTTAGTTGGAACACAATGGTGGAATTTTAACTTTGTCTTTCTGACACCTACAGATTGTTTCAGATCACCGGCTATCTTACAAGCCTTCTACGAAGTACAAAATATTCCCAGTGAGTGGGCTGGTCCAGGAATTGCCTCTAGACAGTCTCTCAAATTTGAAATCAAAAACTAAGTTGGAGGGAACCAATTTAAAAGATCAACGCAAAATGCAAAAGAGCAGGAATAATTGGATGGAACTGTCAGAGTCAACACAGGGCCAATGGGATAAATAGATTCTCTCTGCACTATAAACCAATAAGACTACATAAAGGACCCTTGTGATGTCGTATTGGCATCTCTACCACTGAGCCAGTAGGACTGGGTTCAAGACACAACAGCTCCAGAGAAACATAGAAGGTAGGAGCTGGAGGAGGCCATTC
>NC_063342.1:10592603-10612532 GCF_021869965.1 Rhincodon typus
AACAGCTCCAGAGAAACATAGAAGGTAGGAGCTGGAGGAGGCCATTCGGCCCTTTGAGTCTGTTCCGCCATTCTTCATGATCATGGCTAATTGTCCAACTCAATAGCCTAATCCTGCTTTCTCCCCGTAACCTTTTATCCCATTCACACCAAGTACTATATCTAGTCGCCACTTCAACACAGTCAATGTTTTGCCATCAACTACTTCCTGTGGTAATGAATTCCACAGGCTCACCACTCTGTGGGTGAAGAAATGTCTCCCCATTTCCGTCCTAAATCGTCTACCCCACATCCTCACGCTGTGACCCCTGGTTCTGGACACATCCACTATCAGGAGCATCATCCTGCATCTACCCTGCCCAATCCTGTTAGAATTTTATAAGTCTCTAAAAGATCCCCCCTCATTCGTCTGAACTCCAGCGAAAACAATCCTAACCTAGTCAATCTCTTCTCATACGTCAGACCTGCCATCCCCGGAATCAGCCTGGTAAACCTTTGCTGCAGTCCCTCAAGAGCAAGAGCATCCTTCCTCAGAAAAGGAGACCAAAACTGCACAACTAGGGTGGACAAAGTCAGAAGTCACACGATGCCAGGCTATAGTCCAACAGCTTTAATCGCCAGCTATTGGAGCACTGCTCCTTTGTCAGGGGAAGCCCTTCATCTGATGAAGGAGCAGCACTCCAAAAGCTTGTGATTTCAAATAAACCTGTTGGACGATAACCTGTTGTCGTGTGACTTCCAATATTCGTTAAACAGGAATTAACAAGCAACTGAGTTTTAAACTATAGCTTACACAATAAATTGCAGATTTAACTATTCCAAATTTTATCAATCCACATTCCATAGAAACCAACTTCAGCAAAATTGTCCCACATCTATGGAAGATCCTCAAATTTACCTAGATGTCATAAACCCACTATTGTTCTCTTAAAAGAACAGAAACAGCTATAACAACTGCTTCTAATTTCTTCAGCCTGCCTGTACTGCCCCACTGTATTTATCAACTTCTATTGAACTCTGATGGCTCTATCTGTTTTCATGCAGCTTCAACCAGAAGTTCCCATTTCCAACTCTCAGTTTCAGTCTCAGTTTCCTTAGTAACTGAAAGAATAAGTTTCTTTTCTCAGTTTCCCTTTTCAGTTAGAGCTTGTCTCAAAGTATTAACTTCAATAGGGAGGTGATGGCCTAGTGGTATTATTGATGGACTGTTATTCCAATGACCCAGATAATGTTCTGGGCATCTGGGTTTGAATTCTGCCATTGCAGATGATGGAAATTGAATTCAATACATATCTGGAATTAAGAGTCTAATGATGACCATGGGCCGATTGTCGGAAAAGCCCATCTGATTCGCCAATGTCCTTCAGGGAAGGAAATTGCCATCCTTACCTGGTCTGGCCTACATGTGACTCCGGACCCACAGCAATGTGTTTGACTCTTATCTGCTCTCTGGGCAATAAATACTGCCTAGTGAGTGACCCCCTCATCCTGTGAATGAATAAAGGATTAACTTAAAAAGTTATAGATTGCAGTAACTTACAATGCAATAGATATGAGGTTTTATTCGTGTTCTATTTTCAGAGGAGAGGTAGTTAAGGCTATCATAACTGGAAGCCTACAATACGTTGGCGCTTCTCATGTTGTCCAATAACTGGTTAAAAAATCTGAAGAAGGTCATTGGGCTTGAAACATTAACTATTTTCTCTCTATAGAGGCTGCCAGATTCACTAAGCTTCTTCAGTAATTTCTGTTTTTGTGTGCAAAAAAATTGCTATTAGCTCTTCTGTGTTACAGTATGTACTTTACATTCAGCTTGTGAGGGTGAATTATATAACTGATGGCTGTGGAAGAGTTTACAGTTGAACCTCCTATATTGCATTCTTGGTAAACCGAGCTCATCCAAATTTTCCGTCAGTCCAAGTCCCATCATTCATCACACTTATTCTCAGTGGCCAACATTAGCTGCCAGTCTGGGGACACTTCATTTTTAAAATTCCCATCTTTGTTTTAAAATCACTCAACATCTAAACTCCTTCTTATCTGTAACCACCGCCAGCCTTACAGCTCTCTGAGATCTCTGCTAATCCCCTAATTTAATTGTTCCAGCATCAGCTGTCCAGGCCCTAAGCTTTGGAAACGTTTCCTTAAACTCTCTACCTAATGAGCTAGCGCTTCTCCTTTAAGTCACTCTTTAAATATTTACATTTTTAATGAAGCTTTTAATCACCAATCTTAGTATCACGTTCTACGCATCAGTGTTAACGTATATCTGAATGTGCTCCTGAAAAGCACAACAAGTAAAAGATCCCCATGGAACTAGTTATCGTAATAAGACAGAACTTTATATACAGAGTGAGAAACTTGGGTCAAAAACATCTGTGTTGAACTTAAATAAAAGGAGTTAAAATGAAACAAGGTGGGTTGGGTGGATAGATTAGTAGGAAAGACAGTAAGCAAGCAGTGGCAGCTATTTAAGGACGCAGTTTGTGAGCAAAAATAAATCCAAGGAGGGAGGAGAGATTCAAAGAGAGGGATAAACCAACCATGATTAACCAAAGAAGTTCAGGAAAAGCAGAAAAATCATATCAGGAGGCCAAAGTCAGTGAGAGCAGCAAAGACTGGAACAAATTCAGAATCTAGCAACAGAGGACTAAAAAGAAAATGAAAAGAGACAATATAAACAATGAGAGCAAAGTATCAAGGAATATAAAAATTGATAGTAAGATCTTCTTTAAATATGTATAAAGGAAGAGAGAGGTCAAACATAGGCCTCTTATAAAATGAATCTGGGGAGCCAGTTATGGGGAACAAGGAAATGACAGAAGAGTTAAACAGATATTTTACATCAGTCTTTATGGTGGAAGATACTTTGAACATCCATTAATACTAAAGAATATGGGGGAAGAATTAAATTCTATCACCAACGCTGGAGAAGTGGCATTCAACAAACTAATGGGGCTAAAGGTAGTTAAGTCCCCTGGCCCTGATGGCTTGCATCATACAATCCTAAAAGAAGTAGCTACACAGATAGTGGATATACTAGTTGTGCTTCTCCAAAAATCCTTTGACTCTGGAGAATAGGCTGGGGCTTTTTTTCTCTGGAATGTCGGAGGCTGAGGGGTAAACTTATGGAGGCGTATAAAATCATGAGGGGCATGGATAGAGTGAATAGCTAAGGTCTTTTTTTCAGGGTAGGGGAGTCTGAAACCAGAGGGGCATAGGTTTAAGGTGAGCAGAGAAAGATTTAAAAGGGACCTAAGGAGCAACATTTCCAAGCATGTATGGAACAAGCTGCCAGAGGAAGGGGTGGAAGCTGGTACAATTACAACATTTAAAAGGCATCTGGATGGGTATATGAATAGGAAGGGTTTAGAGGGATATAGGCCAAATGCTGGCAAATGGGACTAGATCAGTTTAGGATATCTGGTTGGCATGGACATGTTAGGCCGAAGGTTCCGATCCATGCTGTATGACTCTATGACTCAACAAGAGGTTTGAAGGTGCTTTTAAATGTAAGTTGTTGTGATTATTCAACAATCTGTTAACATCAACATAGATGCCACAAGGGTGACTCATGAAACCAATGACAGAATAGGGGTTTACAGCTGAGCTAGATACAGAATATTCCAGTATGTTCATGAACAGGATCTTATAGAACAGTAATAGTGTCCCTATTTCTGAGAGAGGAAACATCAGTACAAGTCCCATCTGCTGTGGAGGTGTGTGACAACATCTCTGAAAAGATTTTTTTTGAGAAAATATCTGTTAAATGACCAGTTCTTGTGGTGCAGTGGTAGTATCTCTAACTCCAAGCCAGGAGGCACTGGTTCAAGTCCCATCTCCTCCAGAGGTGTGTAATAACATCTTTGAAGTAGGTTGATTAGTAAAATAACTAATAACTGAATAACTAAAATAGCTAATAAATCCTGAATTAATTTAGAACAGTATATCTAATTATTGAGATTTCAAAATAATCCCTTCATAAAATTACTTGAAAGTGTTATCCTGCTATTGCATAATGTTAAGAATGTTGTCCAAAAGGGTCTATGTGTGAAACAATGGTAGTGTCCCTACCCTTGGACCAGGAGGCCCAGGTTCTGTGACCTTGACCCTGGAAAGCTTCCTGAATGCAATGTTCAACGTGGAGGAGCACTGATTCACCCACTGAGGTACGATGGTATGTAATAATCAGGAGAAATTTCCTTGCTCATGGATGACCTGATGCTATGAGTCTTCAAGGGGTCCAGAGTCAATGCTGAGAACTCCCAAGGTAATTCCCTCCCAACTGTATATCAGTGTGACACAACCTTTGGTGTGGCAGGACAGAGACAGGAATGGTTATGGTGGTGTCTGCTAAGTACAATTCCATGAGAATGATGATGTCAGGCTGTTGCTTGACTAATCTGTGAGACTATGCTCCCAAGGTTTTGCATAAGACCCTTAAATGTTAGTAAGGAGGACTATTCAGGGTTGACACGGCTGAGTTTACCATTGTTATTTCTGATGTTTAATTCAATGACTTGTGGTCTATCTGATTTCATTCCTTTGAAACTTCATTGCAGTTTTGAGGAAGTGTAACCAAGACTTACCAAACTGACTCCTGGGATGGCAGGACTGACTTATGAAGAGAGATTGGATCAGTTAGGATTACATTCAATGGAATTTAGAAGCATGAGGGGGCAACTCATAGAAACCTATAAGATTCTAACAGGACTAGATTGGGTAATTGCAGGAAGGAACCAGAGATCACAGTTTGAGGATGCAAGGCAGGATATTTAGGACTGAGATGAGGAAAAATGTCATCACCCAAAGAGTAGTGAGACTGTGGAATTCGCGAGCAGAGAAAGCAGCTGAGGCCAAACATTGACACTTTTTAAGATAGGTTAGATATAGTTCTTCAGGGCTACAGGAATCAAAGGGTATAGGGAGAAAGCAGGCTACAGGGTTCCAAGTTGGATGATCAACCAAGAGCATAATGAATGGTGGAGCAGGCTCAAAGGGCTGAATGGCCTACTCCTGCTCCTATTTTCTATATTTCCATGTTTGATGCAACTGAGTGGTTTGCTAAGCCTTTTCACGAGGCAGTTAAGAGACCACTATATTGCTGTACAAAATGTTCTTGACTGTAAAGTGCTTTCTGTCATCTTGAAGAGGTGAAATGAATGACACAATTACAAGTTTAGTTTTCAGATCATGTACGAGCTACACTATCACAGATTTCATTCAACCAAAATAGTCTCCTGAAGGATGGAAACTAGCCATATCTAAACGCTGGAGAGTATGGAGGTCATGTGAATGTACATTCAACTGCAAAGTGTCAATATTTCCATTGGATCAGCCAATGACCTTGGCAGCCAATTTCAGGATTGAGATTCCTTCAGACTACCTGGTTTTGAGGGTACCTTACCCTGTGAGGAAGCATTTAACCCTTTGTTTCCCTGAGATGAACAAGCTCAAACTGACTCAATGTGTTGACAATTTAAAGGGGATTGAGGCATCCAGAGGGTTGAAAAATGTTCCCTTAGGAGAAGTCAAAGAAAACACTTCAAAAGCACTTTGACATTCGCATTGATGTATGGCAACATTGGTGTTAATGACTCTGAGGAGCTTGCTGCTAATGTTTTGTTTTAATAACTCATGGGACATGGGTGTCACTGGCTGTCTAATTATGCCCCATTCTAATTGCCCTTCAGAAGGTGGTGGTGAGCTGCCTTCTTGAACAGCTGCAGTCCATGTGCTGTAGTTTGACCCACTAAGCTGTTAGGGAGGGAATTCCAGGCTTTTGACCCAGTGACAATGAAGGAACGGCGATATATTTCCAAGTCAGGATGGTGAGTGGCTTAGAGGGGAACTTGCAGATTGTAGTGTTCCCATGTATCTGCTGCCCTTGTCCTTCCAGATGGAAGATATTGTGGGTTCGGAAGGTGCTGTCTAAGGATCTTTGGGGAATTTCTGCAGTGCATCTTGAAGATTGCACAGACTGCTGTTACTGAATGTCAGTACTGGAGAGAGTGGATGCTTGTGGATGTGGCACCAGTGAAGCGGGCTGCTTTGTCCTGGATGATGTCAAGCTTCTTGAGTGTTGTTGGAGCTGCATTCATCCAAGCAAGTGGGGAGTATTCCATCACACTCCTGATGTGCATCTTGTAAGGGAGGCAACGGCAGGACTATTAATCCAGAGACACAGGTCCAAATCCTGTGATGGCAGACAGTGGAATTTGGATTCAATAAAAAATCTGGAATTAAGAGTCCAACAATACCATAAATCCATTGCTGATTGTTGTAAAAGACCATCCATTCATTAGTGACCTTTAGTAAGGGCAACTTCCATCCTTACCTGGTCTAGCCTACATGTGACTCCAGGCCCATAGCAATGTGGGAGACACTTCTGGGCAATTAGGGATGGGCAATTAATACTGATCAAGGCAGTGATGCCTTCATCCCATGAATGGATAAAAAAAGTTGTACATGCTGCTGTTATTTATTATGTCCATTATCTCCCTTCAAGTCCATCACCTTAGTGATGAGGCAGAGGAGGAAAGAAGAGCAGAAGAATTGTCTACTCCATGTCTTACTAACCTGCAGGATGCTCTTTCCATGTAGTCATGGAGACCCACAATCCTGAGCAAACATCACCCTTAAATCGAAGGACAGACACTGTCCGGGAGACGTGATGAATGCACTCCTTTCCAAATGCACTTGTCGGAACAATTCAAATTTAAATAAACAGTTTCTGAGCTGATGTTCGATAATCCTTCATTATATGCAAAAATCACAAGGCAGAGATGACTATGGAGCACTTTAACATTTGACAACCAATTTAAGTCTGCAGTGTTAAGACGTGAGAACATAAGCTGCATAAAAGAAAATCAAGTGCTTCTTTTGAAGTGCTTGTAATGTCGATTTGCATTCCTGAAGTATAAGAGATTAAATTTTGATTAAATTGAGGTGTTTAAGATGATTAAAGAATTTGATAGGATAAAGATAAACCAACTGTGTCTGGTGAAGTCCAGAACAAGAGGGAAAAGCACTTTAAAATGAGAGCTAAGCCAGTATGGTGTGATGTCAGGAAGCACTTCTTCACATTAAGGGTAGTGGAAATCAGAACTCTTACCCTCCTGAACTTCCCAAAGCAAAATTTGCTGAGGCCAGGAAGTTTTCAGAGCAGTGATTGTCTGATTTTTTGTTTCCATCATTCGTGGGATGAGCATGTCATTGGCCAGTCAAGTATTTACTATCCACTGGACAGTTAAGAGTCAACCACATTGTTGTGGGCCTAGAGTCACATGTAGGCCAGACCAGGTGAGAATGGCAGTTTCCCTTCCCTGGCATTACCTGATTTGATTTATTGTTGTCATGTGTACCCAAGTACAGTAAAAAATTTTGTTTGACAGCAGTACAGGCAGATCGTAGCAAGCAAGGACATACAGATCATCGGGTGCTTACAGGGAGTGAGGCATATAGGTTGCACTGCACAGGAGGTGTGCGGAGCAAGGTCATCATTAACAAGATCGACATTATTTGAAGTTAGAGAATCCATTCATCAATCTAATAATGGTGGGGAAGAAGCTGTTCTTGAACCTGTTGGTGCATGTATTCAAGCTTCTGTATCTTCTGCCTGATGAAAAGGGCATTACCAGGGTGGGAGGGATCTTTGATGATTTTGGTAGCCTTTCTGCGGCAATGAGAAGTGTAAATGGAGTCCATGGATGGGAGGTTGGCTTCTGGTTGTGCACATAGTCCTGGGCAGAGCAGTTGCGGCACTAGGCCATTGTGCACCCAGATAGCATGCTTTCAACGGCGCATCTGTAAAAGTTGGTGAGGGATGTTATGAACATGCCAAATTTCCTAAGCCCCCTGAGGAAGAAGAGGGATTGCTGTGCTTTCTTGACCCTCACATCTACATGGGAAGCCCATCAGTGAACCAGGAAGGTTTTTCCCAACACTCAACAACAGTTTCATGGTCACCATTAGACACTTGACTGAATTCCTATTCCACCATTTGCCATGACAGGATTTGAGCCCTGTTTTCCATAACATTAGCTGGGTCTGGGATTAATAGTGTAACAGAATTACCACTGGGATCCCCATCTCCTCCCCATTATTAGCATGCAAGCATATGAACAAGGAACAAGAGTAGGCTACTTGACCTTTGAGCCTACTCCACCATTCTGTAAGATTATCGTTGATCTTATTTTAACCTCAACTCTACATTCCCACATATTCCTGATAATCTTTCATCTCTTGGTAATCAATAATCTATCTACCTCTGTCTTCAAAAATTTAAAGATTCTGCATCCACTGCCTTTGAAAATAGGATATTATGGTTACAGGTCGAGGCTGGTAGCTGGGATTAAGATACACACTAACCATGATAAGAACTGCATTGACTAAAACAGGGACTTGGTGGCCGTGCTTGTTGTTGACAGGTTGTTGACATGTGGGTGACTTAGTGGTGGCGAGGAGGGAGGGGAGCACTGAGTTCCTACATCATCTGCTCAAGATTCCACTAGAGATGATAACGTTGCAGACAGAGGTGGACTTGTGCTGTGCATACAGATATGAGGGTGGATTGACCTCTGATGCATTTTGACTGCAAAGAAAGTTATACTGTTCCTTTACTTTCTTAAAACTTTGTGCAATTTTTACAGGTGATTTCAATCTAGGTGTTCACCACTGATGTGCAAGCATGTAAATCTGTCTTCATGGACACCACTCCTAATGGCTTTGAGGTGGAGTGTTATTACTTCACAACGCTGCCTGTCTTGTTCTAATTCTTTCAACACAAACTCTTCACTTTCCTCACCTGTCTGCTGGTACAATTGAGCTGAATTAAGGTTGATAATAGCCAATGTTAATTTGAGGCATGTGCACTTGGGAGCATTGGTTTCCCAAAACAACATTCCCAAATTAAGCTCAAATTAATCGCAATTAGAGAGATCAGCGGCTTACAATTGAATTGGTGAACTACCTCACAATTAAACAGGTCAAGACTGAAGAAGCATTGGGATAGTGTAACTGAGGGACTGCCAAATTCTTCAAGTGTTGCATTGCACAAAAGGGGATGTTACTGCTGGCGTTCCCAATGAGTGATTATGCTGCTGTTTGTGCAGTTCCAATAGGGTATGGCTTCAGGACCCTTTACTGCAGACATGGAATCTGATGCCTCAATAAGATTGATTTCTAATACTCTGACACATGATTGATCATTATTTTGTTGGTAGGGGTTGATGTCAATGAGAGATCAGGTATTCTGCCCACTAGCCTTGAGATAACTCAACAGTCAGTATCCTAAAGCAACAACATCCAACTCTAACCCCTGAGCCCAAACAACATGCCCATAAACACTAGGCAATGTTCCCTTTTAGGGTATGTTTTAATCTTCACCATTTGGGAGGTAAACCTAGAGGTGTAAATCCATTCAATTCTGGAGTGTACTGCCAAGTTTCAGTGATCCTTTCTTCCAGATTAAATCCAGTAAAATGTATTTACTTATTTCTTGTTTACTAACTCGATCCTTTCAAGGAAAGAATTTTTAAAGTCTGAACAGTCGACCAATTGCAAATCAGAACAAGAAAAATTGACAATATCATCAGTGCAAGATTTGAGAAAATGAATGACAATTTGTGCTTGATGTCCTGATGAAGATAAGGCTATATTTTAAATTTAAGTTTAGATTGAGATTTATTG
Source organism: Rhincodon typus (assembly GCF_021869965.1). Taxonomy (NCBI): domain Eukaryota; kingdom Metazoa; phylum Chordata; class Chondrichthyes; order Orectolobiformes; family Rhincodontidae; genus Rhincodon; species Rhincodon typus. The sequence goes on from NC_063342.1 coordinate 10,602,293, forward strand.
TCACATGTATGTTAAGAATACAGTGAAAAGTGCTTTCTCGCATGTTATACTCAAAGTGTCGTCACATTCTGGTGGCATCTTGAAACGCTGAATATAATGTAAGATTTTACTGTAATAGAGTTCATCTTTCTCTCTTCTTCTTGTTCGTCCTCTGCTGCTCCTCCCGTCACTGCTTGATATCGGTCGGAGTCTTTGAAACGGGCTCTGGAGTCTCAGTTACAGGCCTCTGCTGCCACCGCTCTGTGATTGCCATGTCTGAGCTGGAGCCATGGCCTGGGGATGTGACTACCATGCCTCCTGTACCCCACCTGACACACTTTGTGCATCGCTCTCCAGTGTGTTATAGGCCGAGCCAAATCCTCTTCAAATATATCGAGGACATTGCCTACAGCAGAAGTTTTATCATTTTTAAAGGCATGTATAAGGTGCTGTGTTCCAGAGGTAATTTGGTTGGTTATACTATTTGGCTTGAAACAAAACACACTTTATTCTAAGCCTACAGTTAAAATACAAAGAAGACAAAGAAGAATTGGTATAACTTTATTGGAAAACTGAACAGAATAATAAATTATCTAACTATGAAACAGCAACTGTTCCAAAATAGTACATCCCATAAACACACGCTTGACAAAGGCAAATTCAGTAAAATAGATTGTCTCACATGCAATGTTCCTACAGTCCAGGAGGAAAGAACACTGAGGAAAATTCTAGCAGAGACAGAGCGAACTCTAGCTTTTTGCTGTGACAAAGAGATGTATAACAGATTCCACAACCAACTTTAAAACCCCAGCAACCGAAAGCTAAACGAAAATCATTGTTTTGTGGGATTCTGATTCCACCTATTCATGCTGCTTCTATTGTTCTAACTTTAAATAAAACCCAAGGACTACAAAATAAAAACCGAAAGAACTGCAGATGCTGTAAATCAGGAACAAAAACAGAAGTTGCTGGAAAAGCTCAGCAGGTGCGGCAGCATCTCTGAAGAAAATATCAGGGTTAACGTTTCGGGTCCGATAACTCCTCCTCAGACTGCCTCAGTTCTGAGGAAGGGTCACTGGACCCGAAAGGTTAGCTTTGATCTTTTCTTCACAGATGCTGCCAGCCCTGCTGAGCTTTTCCAGCAACTTTTGTTCATGTTCAAGGCCTCACAAGCTGCTTGAAGGAGACAGCTCAACTCCAATGGCACAAAACTTCTCGTCAAAAAAGAACAAGACAATATACCCCTCTTGAAGCCATCGTATTGTCACAAGTGGGCAGGGTGGATATAGCTGAACCTGAAATGGGAAGCCTAGTGGCGTTCAAGACAGAAAAGCTAACGTTTATTTTGAAACATTTTTCAGCCAAAAAAATGTTTTGAAGTGTAGTTACTGCTATAGCAAAAAAAGAGCATCAGCTTACCAAAAACAAAAAAAAAATTAATGGCAGTCTGGATGAACTGAGATCAATATATCTTGCACTCCTCTATGTTGCGATGGAAGTCTGTATGTCTTTGACAAGTCTGATCTTAAGACAGAGATGAGTGACCATTGCACAAAATCAACTTTCTTTCTCTAGGTATTAATGGGCATCAGTAGCATGATTATGGCTGATAAGGTTTCTACCAAGGGTCTTCAAGACTGGATTTCAAAGGGTTTTTCAGAAGGTTTGAAGTGTGCATGTTACTCTGCATCAAAGTGAGCACATGATTCTGACACCAAGTTGGGACAAGACATTATTTTATTGCTTTCGTGCCATCAGCTCAGCCCAGGTCCTGAAATTTATAGATTTTCCAAAGTATCATAGTAAATACCTCAAATACAGCTGAGCTCTGTTGTGAAATTGTTAATTTGTAGGGTTTTAAACCTTTTCTGAACGAACTGTGTTTGTCTTTTGCTCCAAACTCCTGGAGTGTCAAGAACAAGATTTCATTTCCCAAGCTGTGATAATAATGCCAAATGATCAAGGTTGTCCACTCATGTGAGTCTCTTTTCCTTCTGCCTGTTGTGAAGTCACTTTATTCTGGAGGGTCGAATAACATGTTCTGTTGTAGCTAACAATGGTTTTCCAGCATTCAGCAACGCCCACCCCATTTTCAATGCAGGGAACACAGGCAAAATCGCCAACTAAAAGATCAAGTCAGAAGGATAGGTTGCATATGGCTGGGCTTGTGATCCTTAGAGTATACAAGACTTGGGACGCTTTTGGTTTTTTAACGAATATCAAAGCAGTTGATATGATGGAGAGTGAGAAACTTGGTTTGTTTTCACTTGACCATCAGATGCTGAGTGTCGACCTGATAGAAGTTTACAAAAGTGTGAGAGTCATGATTAGAATGGATAGTTGGAGACATTTTCCCGGAGTAGAAACATTAATTAGTAGGGTACATAGGTTTAGGGGAAGAGGGGGTAAGTTTAAAGGAGATGTGAAAGGTAGTTTTTTTTCAAAGAGACGGTGGTAAGTCCCTCACACTGCCAGAGGAGGTGTAGAATCGTATATAATAACAATGTTTAAGAGATAGAATTGACGGGGAATAGAGGAATACAGACCATATCAAGGTGAAAGCTTTGCTAATTTAGAAAAGTATCACATGGGTGGCAATGTGGCTCCATGGTTAGCACTGCTGTCTTAAATTGCCAGGGACCTGGGTTCGATTCCAGCTTCGGGCAACTATCTGTGTGGAGTTTGCACATTCTCCCCCTGTCTCCGTGGGTTTCTTCTGGGAGTTCCGGTTTCCTCCCACATTCCAACAATGTGCAGGCTCAGTGGGTTGGCCAAGCTAAATTGTCCATTGTGTCCAGGGAGGTGCAGGCTAGGTGGATTAGCCATGGGAAATGCAGGGTTACAGGGATAGGGTAGGGGGTCTCAATCTAGATGGGATGCTCTTCAAATGGTCAGTGGTGGACTCGATGGGCTGAATGGCCTACCTCCACACTGTAAGGATTCTTTGTCAGAACAGGCTTGGTGGATAAAAGAGCCTATTTCTGTTCTATACTGTTCATTATTCTTTGAGGATCATGTCCAGAACAAGGAGATGTTGCTTTAAAACTAGAATTTGGAGGAGACATTGGGAAGCACATCCTCACACAAAGTATTTGCAATCACTCATGCTCAGTGATTTAGTGAGCTCGGCTTTTGGGGAGATATGGGCACAAGTCCGCAGGAGCAAGGGTCAGAGGAGAGGACAGTGCAGGGTTCCATTCATGGCAGAACAGGCATATATTCTAGCCCAAGTGATAAAGGTAGAAATGATCATTCCTGTCAAATATTTTTGAAAAGCTGAGCATTAGTTGAGTGCCAGGCATAGCTGGAAAGGACTACATGTGATGAGTTTTCTTGCTTTGTCTTGATCAACAGGGTAAACAGGCTGGTCATTATTCCTAGGTTCATCAGGACCCAGAGAGAACACTCCTGCTCCTCTTCAAAATCGGATCTTCCATATCCATCTGAGAAGTCAGATGTGACATCACTTTTATATGTTCGTAAGAAACAGTAACTCCATCAACTGTTACTCTTCCTGGATTTTGTATTCAGAATCAGCAGGAAAATGGGACCTATAGTTTCAACTCAGCTTACCATTCGAGAGAAAGCCAATAATAAAACAAGATATTTGGGGCTGAATATACTGGTTATACTGGAGCACTGTTCGGCTGTGTACAAGTCAGACCAGTATGCGTCATTAGCAAGTTTTACTGGTTTTTCCATTTCAATATCCTGATATTCCCGATACCAAGTGAACAGCTGTGTTATGTTTGTGGGAAGAGACAGCAGTAAGTTAAAGCAACAATAGAAGAATGTGATGATATTTGAAATCCTCCAAAAGTTCAAAAAATAACTAAATACACTTTACCATGTATAGCGGTGAGGCTAATGTAAAAGTCAGTTTCCACATTAACATTAATATTTTGCCTGTTGCTAAATGCATACTTTAATTCTGTCAATATTCTGTCTTTAATACTGTACTCTGTCAGTAGATTAAATTGATGAGTATAGGTAGAAAGAGTAGAAAAGTAGAAAGAGGTAGAAAAGTGCAGTTCTGGAATTCACACTGGAAGAGGGCTATGATTGCAATGGAGAGGGTGCAGAGGAGATTTACCATTATGTTGCCTGAACTGGAGAGTTTTAGCTATGTGGAGAGAGAGTTTGGATAGACAGGGATAAAACTGTAGATGCTGAAGGTATGAAACAAAAACAGAAATTTCTGGAGAAGCTCAGCAGATCCACAGCATCTATGGAAAGAAAGCAGAGTCAACACTTCAAGTCAGAATTTCGATTTTTGTTTTGGATGGACTGGGGTTGTTTTCCTTGGAGCAGAGGAGATGGGGTGCAATATGGGGTGGTGAGGAAAAATGTGTTTCTGGAAATCTTGAACTCCTGCCTGCAAGGATGGTAGAGGCGGAAACCCACATCATATTTAAGAAGCATTTAGATCTACACTTGCAATGCCAAGCTGTACAAAATCAAGAACTGGAAAATGAGATGAGAATAGTTAGGTAGTCTTTTTTCTTTGATTAGTTGTAGACTTAATGGGCCAAAGGGCCTTTTTTCTGTGATGTAAATTGTGAGACATGACATTAAGGTTACTGCCTAACCCTTACCCCACAGGGGCTCCTTAAAATATAGTGAGATGGCCCATTCACATGAGAGCATGGAGGCAGGGCTATGTTGGAGAAAATAGAGTGGAAGGCAGTGTGAAAAAGATATCACATTACTCCAAGCTGCAAGACTTACTTTCTAGAGGAAGTCTGAGCATGGTTTTGTGTCTCCAGAGTCCAATATCTATTCACAAGACAATAGGAGGAGCTGAAGTCTTAAGCCTGGTAGGTTTGACTGCTGAGCAATGCCTTTGAGAACGTCTTCCCATCTGCCTGCACAGCAGTCGTTCTTGTGATCAGTCTTGAAGACTTCAGCAGAGCAGATTAACAGATAAGTCCCCTGGCACTTACTATAGCCTGCAAATAAACATCTTGCTGAACGTTACCTGCATAGAAGTTGTTCTCAGTGGTAAAGAATTTAAATACCAAAAGGGGAAGAGGTTCAAAATTAACAAGTTACAAACAGTTGGGGGACCCATGCAGAACATGCTCACCCAGAGGGCTAATACAATTGTGGAGTTAAATTGCAGGATATGACTTTGAAGCAGACAAATAACATGAGGCCGTGGGACATCTGTCTTTCTGGAGAGTAAAGTTCATCTGACAAACATATTCTCACAGGTCAGTTTTAACATTATTTCATGGGATAGGGGCATTGCTGGTGAGGACAGCCAACATTTCTTGCCCAAACCAACCAACCTTTCAGAAAATGCTGGTGACATGATTTCTTCAACCATTGCAGTCTTTGAGGTGTAGGTAAACCCACAGTGTCACTAGGAAAGGAGTTCCAGGATTTTGACCCAACAACAGTGAATGGATAATGATTTGAAGACAAGATGGGATGTGGCTTGACACAGTTGTCTCTGTTGCCCCTCTAAAGAAGCAATTTGTGTACTTCCTCTTCCTCACATTCAAATATTGAGTATGTTTCTGTCCAGATTTTATTGAACTCAAGAGTTATCAGCTACATGTTATGTCTATACAGGACATTGGTTAGGCCACTTTTGGAATGCTGCATGCAATTCTGGTCTCCCTGCTGTAGGAAGGATGTTGTGAAATTTGAAAGGGTTCAGAAAAGATTTACAAGCATGTTGCCAGGGTTGGAGAGTTTGAGCTAGAGGGAGAGGCTGAATAGGCTGGGACCATTTTTTCTGGAGTGTTGGAGACTGAGGGGTGACCTTATAGAGGTTTATAAAATCATAAGGGGCATGGAATAGGGTGAATAGCTAAGGTCTTTTTCCAGGCTAGGAGAGTCCAAAATGACAGTGTATAGGTTTAAGTTGAGAAGAGAAAGGTTTCAAAGGGACCCGAGGAGCAACTTTTTCACACAGATTGGTGCGTGTAAGGAATGAGCTGTCAGGGGAAGTGGTGGAGGTTGGTACAATTATAACATTTAAAAGGCATCTGATGGGTATATGAATTGGAAGGGTTTAAAGGGGTATGGTCCAAATGCTGGCAAATGGGAGTAGATTTATTTAGGATATCTGGTCGGCATGGACAAGTTGGACCAAAGGGTCTATTTCAGTGCAGTACAGTCTATGACTCTATGACCTCCACCCTTGCCATTCATTCACATCACCATCACTGATTCCCCACTCCCAACATCATAGATAGCAGATACTGCATTGGACCAGCAATTTTGAATTGTGGCTACAAGGTCAGAAGCTAGGAATTCTGTGATGTATAACTCATCTAATAACTCCTGAAAGTCTGTTCATCACCTGTAAGGTCCAAATCTATTGTGTGATGGAATATTCAACACTTGCCCAGATGGGTGCAGCTCCAACAGCACCAAAATGCTTGAGCCTTCGACAAGGTTCCATATGGTAGAATAATTGGTAAAGTTAGGTCACATGTGATTCAGGGTGAGCTTTCCAATTAGATTCATAATTGGTTTAATGACAGAAGAAAGAAGGTAGTGATAGAGCTGTTCATGGTGGTGCTTTTTGGGCTATTCTCAGCATTCCAAAAGTGGCTTAACTAATGTCCTGTACAGCCGCAAGATGACTTCTTAACTCCCGCACTCAATGCACTGCCCAATAAAGGCAAGCACATTAAATGCCTCCTTCAGAATTCTTTTGACCTGTGACTCCACTTGCAAGGAACTATGAACCTGCCCTCCAAAGTCTCTTTGTTTAGCCACACTCCCCGGGACCTGACCATTTAGTATATAAATCCTGTACCGATTTTCCTTTCCAAAATGCAGCACCTCACATTTATCTAAATTAAAATCCATCTGCCAATCCTCCACCCATTGGTCCATTTGATCAAGATCCCGCTGTACTTGAGATAATCTTCTTCGCTGTCCACTACACCTCCAATTTTGGTGTCATCTGCAAACTTACCAACCATATCTCCTACGTTCACATCCAAATCATTTATATCAATGAAAAACAGCGGGGACCCAGCACATCACTGGTCACAGGCCTCCAGTCCGAAAAGCAACACTCCACCTCGACCCTCTGCCTTCTACTGTTGAGCCAGTTCTGTATTCAAATGGCTGGTCCTCCTTGTATTTCATGCGATCTAACCGAAGGTGGAAGATAGCTTCTCAAATAAGGGCAGAAAGCTTTTGAAATTGTCCAGAAGAGGTATGTTGCAGTTGGAACGTTAAGTCTATTTCTCTCTGCATGACTGCTATGAGAGTTTCTACAGAATTTTTGCTTTCACTTCATTTCCGCAGCAAACTCATGTTTGGTTAAGTTCTGATTGCCTGTTTAAGAATCCCTTCTCAAATTTATCAGTGGCTGATCCCAGCAAGCACAGTTATACTGTTTTTACTGTTGTTTTGGTGGGAACCAGGGTGAGTATGCGTGCCATGGAGACAGTAAGGACTGCAGGTGCTGGAAGCTACAGTCAATAAATGTGGACCTGGAAAAGCACAGCAGGTCAGACAGCATCTGAGGAGCAGGAAAGTCAACATTTCGGGCTAAAACAGTGACTTCCCTGCTTCTCGGATGCTGTCTGACCAGCTGTGATTTTCCAGCTCCACATTTATTGATTTGAGTAAGAGTGCCAGTTGAGTGATGCCCATTTTGTACTTTACTTGCTTCAAAAAGCATAGAGTGGACATCGATCTAGCAACAGTAAACAGCAAATAAAAGCATGTCTGTCCTGAAAGGGCAGCCTCTAATTTCAAAACAGTGTCCCTTAGTTCTGGATTTCTAGATCTCATTGAAACGTATCAGATTCTTAAGAGACTTGACAGGGGAAATGCTGAGACGATATTTTCCCTCATGGGAGAGTCTAGGTCCAGATGGCATCATCTCAGAATATAACAGGTGCCAATTTAAGTCGAGGAGAAATTTCTTTTCTCAGGGGCTTGTGAGTTTTTGGAAGTCCTTGACATAGAGAGCTGTGGAGGAAGAGTCTTTGTATATTTTTAAGGTGGAGATAGATTATTGGATCGATAGGGCAATCAAAGATTATGGGGAAACGGCAGGAAAGTGGACATGAAGAGTGTCAGATCAACCATGATTCTACTGAATAGCAGAGCAAGCTTAAAGTGCTGAGTGGCCTTCTATTGTTCCTATATCTTATGTTCTTTGAATATAAAGCATATTGCCCCAGTTCTATACTTCTTAATATCTCTCAATGCTATAACAGTCAAGACTGGGGACGGATATGGCAAAATAAGGCAGGACCTCAATAAACCTGTAGGATGGGCATGTAATTGGGAAAACAAATTTAATCTTTCAAGAGTAAGCTGGTGCATTTTGGTAAGCAGAGTAAGGAGGCCACACACTGGTTAGATGATGAGTGCAAATGGGGAAGAGGAGCAGAAAGATCAGGGGTTGAGTACAGATACACAAATCATTGAGAGTCATGGCTGTAGTATTGACAGTAGCTGCAATTAGAGCTGCAGCATTGCTTCTACATAGACACATTTCCACTTATGGATTGGGTCTCCTTGCTTTATTCACAGGCTGATTTCTGTTTCCCTCACAGCTAACAGCAATGATTAGTATGTCCAAGAGAACTTTCTTTGAAGGAAAGTTGTTTTGGTCCTGTTTTGCTGTAAATGTTTGCCTTAATGTGACATAACAGGGAATGTTCAAAAAATGCCATAAGAACTATTTCAATCAGGCAGATTCAGAGACATCTGTCTTGCCTTCCTCAGGCATTGTGCCAAAGGACACCTCAATAGGTCACTGGGTATGAGATTAAGGAACTTCATATAGGCACAGCTGCTCACCCTGTTTCATTTGCAGCTCCAGAAAACTACAATTTCTTTGAAATTGATCATTTCAGGCTGTAATCTGAGATGTGCTCAACGTCATCAATTGAGAGATTTATTGTTCACCATTCTCTTGAACAGCTCATTATGGTGCCAATCCTTCTAAAGTACTTCTGTGTTTGTAAGGTACTTTGGGACTTCCTTGGGGTGTGAAGGGTTCCATAAATACCTTTTATTTCTCAGTTTCTGCTTCTCTCACTCCATTTCTCAAACAACAAAACAAAGAACAAGTTAAGAACAGTACAGCACAGACATAGGCTCTTTGGCCCACCAAACCTATGCCAACACATGGTGCCTTTCTAACATAAAAACTTTTTGCCTCTCTGTTCCCTACCTAATCATATATCTGTCAATACCTCTTAAAAGTTGCTAATATATCTATTTCTACCACCTTCTCTGACAACACATTCCAGGTACCCTGAGTAAAAAACTTGTCTCTCACATCTCTTTAATCTTTACCTTCTTTTACCTTAAAACTATATTTCCTAGTAACTAACATTTCTACCCTGGGAAGAAGACTCTGACTATCCATTCTATCAGTGCTTCTCACAATATATTGTAAACTATTATCAGGTTGCCCCTAAGCTTCTGATGTTCAAGTGAAAACAAGCCAAGTTTGTCCAATTTCTCCCCATAGCTAATACCCTCCAAATCAGGCAACATCCTGTTAAAACTTTTCTGTACCCTCTCCAAAGCTTCCACATCCTTCTTGAAATGTGATGACTAGAAGTGCACACAGTATTCCAAAAGTGGCCTAACTCAAGTTCTACAAATGTAACATGACTTTTATAATAAAAACCAAAAGAACTGCGGAAGCTGTAAATCAGGAACGAAAACAAAGTTGCTGGAAAAGCTCAGCAGGCCTGGCAGCATCTGTGAAGGAGAAAACAGAGTTAACGTTTCAGGTCCAGTGACCCTTCCTAAGAACTGTATAACCCACCTAATCTGCAAAACACTGAACACTATGGGTAATTTAGCATGGCCACCTGAGTGACAATACTCAATTCCCCTGACTATTGATGTAGTCCCCACAGGACTGAACATTACCCATCGCCTGGGCTGTAGTCAGACATAATCACTGGCAATCAGTGACCAAGCCCCTGACTTGTGCAGACTGCACCCATGACTGACCTGAAAAACCTGACAGACAGCGGCCTCCACTTGACTGAGCTGAGAACCATGCCCCACTCAGATTATGACATGACTATCTGGTTGAAAAGACACCCATTATGTTTGCTGCACAGACAACTGGCACATGCTGTAATTATTAGGTTTACATTTGGTGTGTCATAAAGCAAGATGATGCCCTTCACTGGAAGCATCTTACCTAGATGTGTGCTTGTGTGAAAAAGTGCAACAATATACTAGTACCGACAGCTTTTGTCTCTGACTGAAGCACAAAAACTTTAACAGGCATTGTACACAAGTCAAG
>NC_063342.1:10612932-10621773 GCF_021869965.1 Rhincodon typus
AACTCTGTTTTCTCCTTCACAGATGCTGCCAGACCTGCTGACCTTTTCCATGACTTTTATATTCTATGCCTCAATGGATTAAGGCAAGCATGCCATATGCCTGCTTAACTGCCTTATTCACTTGTGTTGCCACTTCTGGGAACTGTGGACCTGTACACCTAGATCCCTCTGTATGTTACTGCTTCTATGCGTTCAGCCATTCACTGTATACATCCCTCCGGCATTGGAACTTCCAAAATATATCACCTTGCATTTGTCCAAATTAAATTCCATCTGCTATTTCTCCACCCACTCTCCCGCGTATCTTTATCTTGCTATCTTCTAGTTATCCTCATCACTATCCACAACTCCATCAATCTTTGTGTTGTCTGCAAATGTATTAATCAAACCATCTACATTCTCTGGTGAATCATTGCTATATATGACAAGCACTGATCCCTGCAATACCAATGGTCACAAATCTCCAATCTGGGAAATACTCTTCCACCACTACTCTCTATCTTCTTTTTGTTATTCTTCTTGATGTTAGCACAACGTAAGGTTCCATCTCAAACCATGGCTAAGTTTGTTGTGTGCATTTCTAGTTGCCATTTTAGTAAAAGGATATGGAGCCACTGGAGAGGATACAGAGAAGATTTACAAGCATGAGGACATGAAGGACAATGTTTTACATAGAGAGTAGTTCATGTCTGGAATGATTTACCAGAAAAAGCGGTGGATGCAGGCACAATTAAAATATTTAAAAGACATCTGGATAAGTTCATGAATAGGAAATGTTTGGAGGGATATGGGCCAAGAGCAGGCAGGTGGGAATAGTTTAGTTTGGGAACATGGTCAGCGGGAACTTATTGGACTGAAGGGTCTGTTTCCATGTTGTATGACTCTATGGCTGTATGAGACCAGATGGGCATTGAGTAGGCACACCAGGAAGGTTAGGTATGCTGTGTGTTTTCCTTCCTAGAAAAGAATTGCTTAGTGTTTGACCTGATGGAGTCTTTAAAATTATGAAATCATTTAACAGAGTGGACACAGAGAGGATGTTTTCTCTTCTGGGCAGGTACATACCTAGGAGCTAACAATGCAAAACATTGAAAATAAATCTCTTTACTAAGAGTGGTGAGAATATGGAACTCAATACCACAGGAATTGATCAAAGGGAATGGTATCAAAGCACTTAAAGGGAAATTAGATAAGCACTTGAGTGAAAAAAGAACAGGCAGCTACAATGACAGATTTAGATACATAGAAAGATAGAAACATAGAAGATAGGAGCAGGAGGAGGCCATTCAGCCCTTCAAGCCTGCTCTGCCATTCCTCACGATCATGACTGATCGTCCAACGCAATAGCCTAATCCTGCTTTCTCCCCATAACCTTTGATCCCATTCACCCCAAGTGCTAGATTTCGTTGCCTCTTGAATACATTCAATGTTTGGGCATCAACTACTTCGTGTGGTAATGAATTCCACAGGCTCACCACTCTTTGAGTGAAGAAATGTCTCCTCATCTCCGTCCTAAATCATCTACCCTGAATCCTCAGACTGTGACCCCTGGTTCTGGACACACCCACCATTGGGAACATCCTCCCTGCATTTACCCTGTCCAGTCCTGTTAGAATTTTATAAGTCACTATAAGATCCCTCCTCATTCATCTGAACTCCGCGAAAACAATCCCAACCTCGTCAATCTCTCCTCATACGTCAGTCCCACCATCCCCGGAATCAGCCTGGTAAATCTTCACTGCACTCCCTCAAGAGCAAGAGCTTCCTTCCCCAGAAAAGGAGACCAAAACTGGATGCAAAATTTCAGGTGTGGTCTCACCAAGGCCTGTACAACTGAAACAACACATCCCTGGTCCTGTATTCGAAACCTCTCCACAATGAAGGCCAACATACCATTTGCCTTCTTTATTGCCTGCAATACCTGCATGCTTACCTTCAGTGACTGATGTGCAAAGGCACCCAGGTCCCACTGCATACTCCCCTCTCCCAATTTACAGCCATTCAGGGAGTAGTCTGTCTTCTTGTTTTTGTTTCAGATAAGTAAACATGAGAAAGAAGTTTCAAGTGAAGCATAAAAAGCCTGCATGATCCTATGTAATAAATATTTTTCAGCAACACTTGAGCAGAGCTAAAGAGAGGGAAAAAACACGATAGGCCTCAAGTCCTAGTGGAGGAGTTGGGTCAGGACCAGGCCAATGATTGTGATTAGCTAACACTGAGCTTGGTTCCCCTCTGGTCCCCTGAGCTAGTCTCAGGGGATTTCATGAGGAAGTGGATTGTCTTTCAGACTCTGATAGGATGAGCAGTTCTGTGTAAAATCTTGCAGTTACTCTGACCTATATTTTGAGCAACAGCCTGGTAGGCCAGAGAGGAAGCCTTGGCATTGTGGCCCACGGCCTACCTGCTGGACAAGGTAGATGCATACATCCCTGGAGATGTGTCCTAATGCCCTGCTTTTGCTGCTTCTATCCTGCAAAAGGCTTTTCCTTACAACTTGTCTGGAGGTAAAGGTTGACATGGAATGGACAATGACTGGCTATTTACCAGGAAATCATGCTGTAGGCCAACTGACTTGAATATGTATAGATCCTGGAATTATAATAAAGACCTCTAAATCTCCCCACATGTTGAGAACAACATTCACTTGGGTGAGAGCAGAAACCAAGTGGCAATGGATAATTTGTACCAATTATGCTGAGTTCCTGAATTACTGACCTGTTGTGGTCAAAGGAAAGTGCAGGGTGTAAAATGGGTATTGAAAATTACTCCTTTCGCTCTCTAGTCAATCAAAGGCTGTGAAGCTGGACATTGTCAAATCATGCAGTGTGCCTCTGAATACTCCAGATGTGCTCTCTGCTAATCTCTGCTTCAGTTCCTGGTGCTGCGGTTTCAAATCATGGCTCCAGCACAGTGAGAGGCCACTTAATCCTGAGCCAGCACTCAGAACGGGCAAGCCAATTAGTCCCACTTCTTTGCTTTCTTCCCAAATGACTGTATACATTGTCTTTTTAAGAAATTAAACGCTCTCTGGACTGTTTCTATTGAACATACTTCAACCAGGCAGAATTTTTCATCATATTAACTGATGACATTAAAAAATTTTTATCCTCCACTAGTCTGTTTGCCAATTATTTTAAATTCCTGTCCAGTGGTCACCTAACCTGAAGGGGAGACAGTCTCTTTTTCTGCTCTGTCAGAGCCCGTCATAAATTTGAATACTGTTATTAAATCTCTGGTGTTGTATTTTTAAATAGATCCCAGATCAGCCGTACCTGTACCCTTAAGATGTGACATGGCCTTTGTTATTGACAACTGATTACCATTCCCCAGCCAAATCTCCAATCATACACATTACTTGGCTCCAGCTCATCTGCAGCTCGACCTCTCCCACTGCTTGACTAAATAGCAGTGTTAACAACACTTACAATGAGAGTCAGGTAACTTGCCTTCAAAAGTTGCAGCAATCCTTCCTATGATGCTTTTTTTTTAAAGCGGTCTTTCTCCCCATGGAATCCATAGAAGAATCCATAGAATTCCTACAGTGTGGAAGCAGGCCATTCGGCCAAATTAGTCCACACCTATCCTCTGAAGAGCATCCCACCCAGGGTCACCCCATTTCAGTCTACAATCAAAAATACAGAAGAATAAATAAAAAGGGTCTTTGCAGTAGTCATGTGTCCTCTACATCTGTTGTAAGTCCCTTTGTGTGCAGTCTGTGGCAACAATTTGGCGCATCACTTGTAAAATGGTGGTGAAACTAGAAATGTAAAATTCGTTATTGTCCAGCTGAACATGGGTGTACTTTCAGAGTTCTAATAGAGACAGCTACTTAAAGAAATAGCAAGGAAGAAGGAAAAAAGAGACCAGGCTTTGAATTACTTGGTAAGTTAGAACGGCTGCGATTTTCACTCCCTGCTGCTGTGGAAATAAAAGGGGATGGAAAATAGAATTGGAACTTTTCCTACTTAGTGACAAAGCTATGAAATAGCCACAGGGATATTTATTCTTTTAAAAAAAACCTAAGGAAAGTAGAAGAACAACGTTGTGTTTAATGCTGGGATAAAAGTGCTATAAGCTGCTTTGCAGCCTAGATCTCACTAAGAATGAAAAATGCTGAGCAGGAGAGATGTTGGAACTTTTGAAGGCGTAATTTGGATCCCATACTAATGTTACCTATGAATACGGGATAACACAGTTTGGAGCTGGAGGAACATGGCAGGCAAGGCAGTATCAGTGGAGCAGGAAAGCTGATGTTTTGGGTCAGGACCCTTCTTCAGAAATGGGGCTTTAATACCAGCGCATTGCCAAGAGCGTGTGCTTGAGGAGCCGCAGAGAAAACCCATAGTCATGTCAAAAGAGAAATGAAACTGAGAGCCCAATGCATTGGGAAGAAGGGACATAGAGTCACACAGTCATACAGCATGGAAACAGACCCTTTGGTCCACTCGTCCATGCATGCCAACCAGATATCCTAATGTGAGCTAGTCCCATTTGCCAGTAATTGGCTCATATCTGTCTAAACCTTTCCTATTCATATACCCATCCAGATGCCTTTTAAATGTTGTAATTGTACCAGCTTCACCACTTCCTCTGGCAGCTCATTCCATACACGCACCATCCTCTGCGTGAAAAGGTTACCTCTCATGTCCCATTTAAATCTTTCCCCTCTCATCTTAAACCTATGTCTTCTAGTTTTAGACTCCCTCACCTTGGAAAAAGACCTTGCTATTCACCCTTTCCATACACCTCATAATTTGAGAAACCCCTCACCCTCTGACACTCGAGGGAACAATGCCCCACTCTATGCAGCCTGTCCCTTTAGCTCAAACCCTCCAACGCTGGCAACATCCTGGTAAATCTTTTCTACACCCTTTCAAGTTTCACAACGTCCTTCCTATAGCAGGGAGACCAGAATTGTACACAGTAAGATAGCAGACAATTAAAAAAAAAGCTGAAGCAGGTCTAAAACTTAGACTGGTAACTCTTAATGTGACAGGAGAGATTTGTAATGTTTTACAGGCAACTTCCCAATGATTGCTGAACAGAACTGAAAAGGTAACAGAAAGGATTTTACCAACCTCAGATGTCTTCCTGCTGTAAACCAAAACATTCCTCTTGAATTCAATGTCTTGTTCAGAATAAGTGATCTGTCTTAGATATAAGCACGCAAGTGGAAGACTTGTACGTACTATATTACAATGTTTGAGTAGTCACTTTAGACTGTTAGCAAAAGTCCACTTGATCAGCTGCTTTGTCTTTAAGTTGATCTCTCCATCTTCTTCCTAATTTCATTTTTGCTTCATCATTTTGTCTCAGTCTCCTCCTCTCGGATTGTGTCTTCTCTAGATTAGATATTTCATGTACTTGCTGTCTCACATACAAGCTTCTCTCAAGTTTTACCTGATTTTGTGCCAAGATTCTATTCATCTGTCTCTCCTCTCAATTAAAAAAAAATCATCTCCAGGTAGATGAGAATGTGATGTCAATGCAACACCTCATAGAATCCCTACAGTATGGAAGCTGGGCATTCGGCCTATCAAGTTCACACCAAGCCTCTGAAGGACATCCCACCCAAACCCACCCTATCCCTGTAACCCTGCATTTCCCATGGCTAATCCACATAGCCTGCACTTCCCAGGACACCATGGGCATTTTAGCATGGCGAATCAACCGAACCTGCACATCTCTGGACGGTGGGAGGAAATTGGAGTACGTGGAGGAAACCCACACAGACACAAGGAGAACGTCCAACAGACGGTCACCCGAAGGTGGAATTGAACATGGATCCCTGGTGCTGTGAGGCAGTGAGCACTGAGCCACCTTGCCACTTCCTGAGGAGAATCTCAGCTGCCCACACATCCAGCCTGAAAGACTAGATAGAAGAGGAAGAATGAAAGAAAGGAGTTTTCAGGCAAATGACAATTCCAACAGACAGCATTGGTAGCATATAGTAGTTAAAGAACGTGGATAAATGAGAGGTTGCCATCATCCAGATGATATCTATAAAGCTTTATGGTGATCTCATGACCCCATGCCAAACAATGAATACATTTCATCACATTCTGCCAGCTAGTGTGGCTGTGATGGATGGTTCCTGGCAAGTGAGATCAATTTTCTAACAATGTTCTGGATGCCATTTAGTTCACTGTGCATGCCATTTGATACTTCCACTGCTCCAGAAGGATAACAACGTAGACAGCATGCAAATAGTCAGTCATCTTTCCAGAGTGTAAAATATTGTGGATGATCCACTGGACTGTGATGTGGAGACACAATGTAAGAAACCATCACAGACCATGACCAAAATCTAATCCAACTGCTATGGAGAGCTCTCCACACAAGCATAAAGCTGAACAAGGAACAGTTCAGGTTATATAGGCAATTCAAGATGCCTGGGGTCAATTAAACATGTCATGTACTGACAGCAAAAGGACTTCTCCACGTTCATGATAATGCAAAATCTGCAGCAGAGATGCAGCAACCAACAGGTTTAAAACCAAACAATGAATTATTGGATTTGCAAACAACTTAACAGAGTTCCTCAGGGTAGTATCCAACCATCTTCAGCTGCTTCAATGACCTTCCTTCCATCATAAGGTCAGAAGTGGGGATGTTTGCCGATGATTGCACAATGTTCAGCACCATTCACAACTCCTCAGATACTGAAGCAGTCCATGTACCATTCACAATTCCTCAGATACTGAAGCTGTCTGTGTTCAAATGCAATACGATCTGGACAATGTCCAGGCTCGGGGTGACAAGTCACAAGTAGCATTCACACCACACAAGTGCCAGGCTATGACAATCATAAATAAGAGACGATCTAACCACCGCCCATTGGCATTCAACTATGTTACTATCACTGAATCCCCACCATCAATATCCTGGGGGTTACCATTGACTAGAAACTCAACTGGACTCGCCACATAAACACAGTGGCTACAAGAGCAGGTCAGAAGCTGGGAATACTGCAGCGAGTTACTCACCTCCTGACTCCTCAAAGCCCAGTCCACCATCTACAAGGCACAAGTCAAGAGCGTGACAGAATACTCCCCACTTGCCTGGATGAGTGCAGCCCCAACAACACTTAAGAAGCTTAACACCATCCAGGACTAAGCAGCCCACTTGATTGGCACTACATCCACAAGCATCCACTCACTCTACCATCAACGCTCAATTGCAGCAGAGTGTGCTATCTACAAGATGCACTGCAGAAACACACCAAAGATCCTCTGACATCACCTTCCAAACCCATGGCCACTTTCATCTAGAAGGACAAGGACAGCAGATACATGGGAACACCACCACCTTCCAGTTCCCCTCCAAGAAACTCACCATCCTGACTAGGAAATATATCGCCGTTCCTTCACTGTCGCTGGGTCAAAATGATGGAATTCCCTCCCTACAGCTGCAGAGGTTCAAGAAAGCAGCTCACCACCACCTTCTCAAGGGCAACTAGGGATTGGCAATAAATGCTGGCCAGCCAGTGATGCCCACATCCTACAAATGAGTATAAAAAAGGTTCTTGTGTCAATTGTAATCAGAGTGTGAATTTTTTTGATTTGTTTTGATTTGATTTGATTTACTATTGTCATATATACCTAGGTACAGTGAAAAATGTTGTTTTCTGTGCAGTACAGGCAGAACATAACATACAAAGACACAAAGATCATAAGGTGATTGAACAGAGTGAGGAATGGTTATGGTTATAGTTATGGTTGCAAAGAAGGTGTGCAAAAAGCAAGATCAACATTAGTTTTGAAATTTGAGAAGTCCATTCAGCAGTCTAATAATAGCAGGGAAGAAGCTGTTCTTGAACCTGTTGGTACATGTGTTTAAGCTTTTGTATATTCTGCCTGAAGGAAGAGTTTAGAAGAGATTATTATCAGGGTAGAAGGGGTCATGGATGATGCTGGCTGCCTTTCCGCAGCAACAAGAAGTGTAGGTGGAGTCAACAGAAGGAAGGTTAGCTTGCGTGTTGGTCTAAGCCCTTAAATAAGCTCACTGTTATGTCCAGTTAACGTGGAGCACAGTACACAAAGCAGCTTTCGACAGAATCAAACAATTGGTGATGACAATTTGTGTGTATACCATTAGGAGACCTGCCTTATATAAGAGTATGAATGCAATACATTTGCAGAGACTGAAAAAAAGTGGAACTTGAACTAACAGACTGTTTTGTTTATAAATGATCATTTTCTTTGTGACCATGTATAATGGGTAACTTGCCTACCTTGTAACTGCAAATGTTAATGCGTGCACTTTTTCATGAAAAAGACGATGAATGGAGAAATTCAATTATTTTAAGTGTGCTGAGTGGCTTGCTATAATTATGTGTACTCTGCCTCTACGGTAAATGTCTTTGTTTGTATTCTGTAGCAGTCATTAAATGCATTGATTAAAACCATTAAACAATAAAGACATCAGAGCAGAAATAGGCTGTTCAACCGATTCAGTTTGTTCTGCTATTCAGTAAGATCTTGGCTGATCCTCAACTCTCGCTTCCTGCCTTCATCTCACAACTTTTGATGCCAGCATTTATGGCCCATTCCTCATCACTTAGAGGGCAGTTGACAGTCAACCAATGCATGCCCTGGAGCAGTGTGTGGGCTGTGAGCCCCAGAGCAACGCATGGGCAGCAAGTCCCCAGACAAGCGCGTGAGGAGTAACCCCGGAACAGCACGGTCAGCGAGTCCTGGAGCAGTTTGGGCAGTGTGTCCCGGAACAGCACGGTCAGCGAGTCCTGAAGCACCATGGGCAGCGAGTCCCGGAGCAGCACAGGCAGTGAGTCCCGGAGCAGCACGGGCAGCAAGCCCCGGAGGAGTGTGTGGGCAGTGAGTC
>NC_063342.1:10621783-10632861 GCF_021869965.1 Rhincodon typus
CGGGCAGTAAGTCCCAGAGCAGCACGGGTAGTGAGTCCCAGAGCAGCGTGTGGGCAGTGAGTTCTGGAGCAGTACGGGCAGCGAGTCCTGGAGTAGTGAGTGCAGTGAGTCCCAGAGCAGCGCGGGGAACAAGTCCCGGAGCAGCACGGGGAGCGAGCCCCGGAGCAGCACGGGCAGTGAGTCCTGGAGCAGCACGTTGGCAGTGAGTCCTGGAGCAGCATGGGCAGTGAATCCTGGAGCAGCACGAGCAGCGAGTCCCGGAGCAGCATGTGGGCAGTGAGTCCCGGAGCAGCACGGGCAGCGAGTCCCGGAGCAGCATGGGGAGCAAGTCCCGGAGCAGCATAGGGAGCGAGTCCCGGAGCAGCACGGGCAGTGAGTCCCGGAGCAGCACGGGGAGCGAGTCCCGGAGCAGCATGGGCAGTGAGTCCCAGAGCAGCATGGGCAGTGATTCCCGGAGCAGCACGGGCAGTGAGTCCCAGAGCAGCGCGGGGAGCGAATCCCCGAGCAGTGTGGGCTGTGAGATTGATGCGGGGGAGGCAGTCCTGGAACTTACCTTGGAGCAGTTGAATGCTGGTACAGAGAGGACTGGAGGCTTGGAGCGGAGAGGGGATGGCTGTTGGACTGGGACCTGGCCCAGGCAGTCAGACCATGGATCGAAGCCCGGTGCTGAGCTGCTACAAATAGTGTTTATTTGAATTGTTTTTTACCTTGCTGTAAAGTCAATCCTTTAACAATATCTTATGTCTAACGTTTTTTTTTAAACTCTGTAAAGTAATTCAACTACTTTTTGTTCCTGTTTTGAATCCAAGATTTGTACCTAGGTACTTGTACCTAAGATGGTGCACTAAGAGGCAGACATCGTAAAAGTTTTTCACAGTACTTCTACAGTGGAGTACATGTGACAATGAAAGATATTCTATTCTATTCTGCTATATTCTATTCTGTGGGTCTGGAAGCACATGTAGCGGGGACCAAGTAAGAATGGCAATTTCCTTCTCCAAGGGATACTAATGAACCAGAAGGGGCTTTTCCACCAACCAATGATGGTTTCCTAGTCATCATCAGACTCTTAATTCCAGATTTTTTTTTGTTTATTTAGTTCAAATTCCACCATCTGTCAGAGAGATCTACAATACAGAAAAAAGGCCTTTGACCCATATGTCCATGCTGGTTAAAAACAGGCCACCCCATCTGCCATTGCAGGACATGAAGTCAGGTTATTACCTGGGAATCTGGATCAATAGTTGAGCAATAATGCTACTGCATTACATGATGATAGTCGTGATCAATGCTGGATCCAAATGATTCTGAAATAAAGCAATGATAATCCTAGTATATGCGTCACAAGCTTTATGTATGGTCTCCTCCATTATTCCCATTATGCAATTTCTAATCATCTCCAATTACATAGTGTTATAAAGTGTTTAACCATTCAGCCCATCTAATACAGGCAACTGTTTTTGTGCCAAGTAATTTCCTTCTGTCTTCTTTCCCATCAGCATCTCCTATCCCTTTCTCTCACCTGTGTTTATCCAGCCTCCACTGAAATGTATCTATTCTATTTATTTTTACTACTTATTTTGTTAATGAAGCCCACATTCTCTGGGTAAAGCATTTCCGCTGAATTCTTTGATGGACTTATTTTGGTGTTTTTATATTCATGTACTCAAATTCAGTTCTCACACAAAAGTGCAAACATCTTCTCCAAATGTAAACACATGAAAATCTCTGTCAGAGTTTCTTTGCTGTTTATAAAGCTGAAGGGTGACTTGAATAAAGTGTACAAGTTCCTGAATGGTCTTGACAAAGTGGACGTGGAAAGGATGTTTCCTCTTGTGGGTCAGACCAGAACTTTGGGGGGACACTGTTTTAGAATTAGAGGTGACCATTTCAACAGAGAGGTGAGGGGATTTTGTTTTGTCTCAAGAGTATTGCACAACTTAGGAACTGTCTGCCTCAGAAGGCAGGGAGGCAGGATCTGATTTATTGTACTCGCATGTGCCTTAATACAGTCAGAAGCTTTGTTTTGCAAGCAGTACAGGCAGATCTTAGCAAAGAAGGATATACAGATCATAGGGCACTTAGACAGAGTGATGCATACAAGGTTACAGCTGCACAGGATGTGCACAAAGCAAGATCAATGTTAACAAGATCAACATTATTTGAAATTAGAGTGGTCCATTCATCTGTCTAATAACAGCAGGGAAGAAGCTGTTCTTGAGCTTGCTGATGCATGTGTTCAAGCTTCCATACCTTCCGTCTGACAGAAGAGGTTGGAATAGAGCATTACCAGGGTTGGAGGGGTCTTTGATGGTTTTGACAGCCTATCCATGGCAACAAGTGTAAATGGAGTCCGTGGATGGGAGGTTGGTTTCTCTGATGGTCTGCTCTGTGAACACAGAGGCAGATTGTCAAACTGGGCAACTGGGGATTATTGAGGGGAGGTAGGAGTATGAAATTTGAAAACAGATCAGCCACGGTCTTATAGAACAGCAGAACAAGCTCAAGACTGTTAGTGTCAATAGTGATAGGTTTCAAACTGGAATCATTTTGGGATCATGACATTAGTCTTTATTCTGATTAAGAAAAGAGTTTTGTGTATACTGTAAATCTGACTCCATTCTGCCAGTATATTTGGAAAATTATTAAGATATCTTCCAATCATCATCCTAAATTCCTCAATCCTTTATGTCAGCCTTCTTCTTCAGGGATTCAAAAACACATGGAAGAACAATTTTTGTATTGTTGTCTTTCAATGTTGTATGCATAATGTTACGACTACGCAATTTTATTACAGCTTTCTAAGAAAAAGACAATTACAAGAGCAGTTCTAATGAAATCTATAACTTGGAAAATAAAATTCAAAGTTTTAAAAGCTCTTTAAAATTGAAATCAGAAAAGACAACTGTTTGTTACTTTGGGCTGGTTCAAAGCCAATTGAAGTTTGTTATCCCAACATTAATCACAAAGTGAGACATTTAGAATATGAGGAGCATTTACTCAATACAATCATCACTTCTAGAAGTGTGAGCATTCCAAGCTATTTTATGGGAACACAAGGACGTAGGTGCTAAGAAATCCATTGCTGTTCTGTCTAGAAAGCACAGGCAGTAATCACAGACTATTGAGGAACAAGCTATATTCTCTCTCCTAATTTTTGCTGACCTGCTGAGATGACCTTACAGGTCATGTAAACCATGCACAAGCCAACTATTTGACTTTAAAAGTCATTGCAGCTGCTTAATCTGACATCAAGTTTGAGTTTCTTTATTACAGAAAAAGAAGCATTCAAGAAATGAGAGACTTGCAATGATCTTATAAAGCTCATTTTGTTTTCATCTTCATAAATATCTTCTGACCTAGCCTACTTTTAATCTTGTGTGCATTTTTACGTAAGAATCTTATCAATTTTAATGGAATACTACAGGTATAAAATAACATTTTTTTTGTTGACACACTCAGAAAAAATGATGCTACACTGCTCAAAAGTCAGGCCTCAAGTCTTTATACACTGTATCTCAAAAGACTGATTTCTGAAAGAAATCTTTCTGTTTTCTATTGGAA
The DNA here is from genome assembly GCF_021869965.1 of Rhincodon typus. Lineage (NCBI taxonomy): Eukaryota > Metazoa > Chordata > Chondrichthyes > Orectolobiformes > Rhincodontidae > Rhincodon > Rhincodon typus. The sequence goes on from NC_063342.1 coordinate 10,625,348, forward strand.
TGAATCAGTCCCAATTGCTTTCACTGTCTCCTGAGGGAGCCTGTTTCACAAATAGACAGTCAATGGCTCACTCATACTACGGTAATGTCAGTGTTGGACTGGGATGGGCAAAGTCAGGAGTCCCATGACACCAAGTTATAGTCCAACAGGTTTATTTAAAATCACAAGCTTTTGGAGCACTGTTTCTTCATCAGGTGAAGTGAGTCAAAGAGTCATATAGCATTGAAACAGACCCAATCTGCCTATGTCGACCATATACCCAAACTAAACTAGTCCCAACTGCCTACATTTGGCCCATATCCCTCCAAACATTTGATATTCATGTACTTATCCAAATGTCTTTTCAACGTTATAACTGTACCTGTATCCATCACTTCCTCTGGTAGTTCATTCCACACACGAACCACTCTATGTAAAAAAAGTTGCCCCTCTCTCCTCTCACCTCAAAATATGCCCTTTAGTTTTGAACTCCCCCAGCCTAGGGAAAAGACCCATGCTATTCACCTTATTTATACCTCTCATGATTTTAGAAACTTCTATAAGGTCTCTCCTAATCCTTCTATACTTCAGTGAAAAAAGTCCCAGCCCTTCCAGCCTATTTTTGTAACTCGAATCCTCCATTCCTGGCAACATACTTGTAAGTCTCTTCTGAACCCTCTCCAATTTAATATTATCCTTGTCTCCGCAGGTTAGTTATTCATTTTCTCTGCTTTTAAGTGCAGCCTGTGTCCTCTCATTCCACTGCTCAGCAGAAGGTGAAATACCTTGTCACGATCTGACACACATACAATAATGAGACTGCAACAAAGCAGCCGCTGAGGAAGAGTGAATTAATGGAGTAATTTAATTGTGGAATGTTCAACCTCCAAAGCAGAATGGAAGACAAGGGCAAATTCTATTGTCTTGCTTTTCTGACCAAGAAGCTTAACTAACAGTGGGACCTCCGATCTCAAGGAAGTATTCGAAGTTGGTATACCTACTTTCTGAGGGCATGAGAAGCAATCATCATCTTGGTGAAGCCACAAAAGGATTCATTTTAACAGGGCAGTGTACGTTGACAGATGGGAGGGAGAAGAGGATTTTTTTTTTGTTGGGAGGCTGTCAGAGTTTCTGTTCAGAGACCCAGAAGTTTGGTTTTATCGCTTGGTGAGGAGTTTTCAGCGCGTGTATCTCTTGCCACACCTCTTATGTGGAACCTGGTTGTTGGTTTAGCTCAGATGACTAGTCAGCTGGTTTACAATACAGAGTGATACCAATGGTGTGGGTTCAACTCCTGCACTAGCTGAGATTACCATGAAGGATTCTCTGTCTCAACCTCTCCTGAAATGTGGAGACCCATCAGTTTAAACCACCACCAGTCACCTCTCTCTGATGAGGCCTGGTAAGATGAGGATGACTTTGCCTTTGTCTGGAGGTAAGTTTAACTGAGCATTCCAAGGGACACTGGGGAAGGTGGGTGTCACCCAGACTGGGTGGACTACAAGCCAGAGTTCTGAAGGAAATAACTGAGGAGTTTGTGGAGGCATTGGTGATGATCTTTCAGGAATCACTGGATGTCAAGAGAGTCCCAGGGGACTGGAAAATGGCAAAAGGTAACATCCCTGTTGAAACAGGGATTGTGGCAGAAAACAGGAAACTCTTAGCTCGATTTCCATCATTGTTGAGATTTTAGAGCCTATTAAGGATAATATTACAGAGAAGTTGGAAACAGATGGTAAAATAAGTCTGAGTCAACATGGCTTCAGCAAGGGGAGATCATGCCTGACAAACTCGTTAGAATTTTTGAGGAAATAATGAGCAAGTTCGACAAAGGAGAGCTGTAGATCTGCACTTGATGGACTTTTTAAGGATGAAGGAGCATCTATTGAAACTTACAGGGTACTGAGAAGTCTGGATAAAGAAGATGTTTCCACTAGTAGGAGAGACTAGAACCTGAGGATGCTGCCTCAGAATGAAAGGACAACCTTTTAGAACTGAGATGAGGAGAAATTTCTTCAGCCAGAGAGTGGTGAATCTGTGGAACACATTGCTACTGAGGGCTGTGGAGACTAACTCATTGAGTATACTTAAGACAGAGATAAATAGGTTTTTGATTGGTAAGGGGATCACGAGTACAGGGGGAGGACAAGAGAACGGTGCTGAGAAACATATCGGCCATGATCGAATGGTGGGCCAGACTTTATGAGCTGAATGGCCTAATTCAGCTCCTATATCTTATGGTCTTATGGGACTTGAACCTATGTCCCCAGAGAATTGACATTACTAATCCAGTGACAAGATCACTACAACATCAAACCCCCAACCACCTTGTTCTTTTGCTTTCTAGAATTCCTGTGCTGCAAGAAAAGTTGATTGGGTCATTCAAGTTGTTTTATTTGCAGCAAACATGACACATGTCAGCCACAGAGTAAAGATGTGCATTTCTGTAGATTTACCAAACAATGAGAAACATTTAACTCCAATTTACTCTGTCTGTGCGCTAAGGAATGTTGTTCCCAGCGTGGTTATATGAGCTATTGTTCCAAACAGTACAAGCGTTCACAGCACAGAAACAGGCCATTCAGCCCAGTTGATCAATTCCTGTGTTTACACACCATGCCATCTCCTCTCGCTCTTCCACATCTTACTCCAACAATTGTTATTTCCTGCTGCTTTGAAGTCTGCCACTTTGCCATTGAGAGATAATACATTGCAGCTGATCATAGCATTTGAATCTCATCAGTCTGAATTACATTTTTAAGCTATGGTCACACGAAAAATGAATTTGTACTGTGTGGGTGTGAATGTGCTTTCTTTCTGCGTTTGTGTATATAAATATTTGAGTTAGGGAATACAGCCTCTGGGTTTTTAATTTGAAAGCAGTGTAACTGAGTTAAGAGGTTGAAAAACTGGGTACCGAAAAACAAAGGTAAGTTCAGTTCAGTCTTTTTGAGAAATGTTTCCTGTCGGAAGCATTATTAAAGAGGGAGAAGAATGACGAACAACATGAAGTCTCAAAGATTTTGTCAAATATACTGGAATGGGGTCAGAAGCTTGAGGGTTGATTTCAAGCCCCACAGCCATCCAGAGGAATTTGCAAGTAGAGGGTTACCACATTGGGACATTTGGGCCCGGCCCTCTCCTCATCACTCATTACATCCCCTCCAGCCACAACACACTTCTTTCAGGCCAGAGATTATTACATTCATTTCTAAATCCACCGTTTACACAACGACAGCTTCCTGAAAAAAGTATAGATTTCCAATTTGCGCAGGACAAAGAAGTCTGTTGAAAAGTTTGCAAACAATTACTCTTGTCAAACCAAAAGAGATGCAGCTTGCAAGCAGCTAACTGTGGGATTCGTGACCATAGATGATCATCAACAAATATGCATCATCAGGTTATGATCCATACATGGAGGAGTCATTTCCATTTGGCTTCAGGCCTTATGTTTTACTGATACTTTGCCAATGCTTCACGTTGTCTATTCTTATATGCCAGTTTGTACATGCTGTTCAATGGGTGTATTTTTGTTATTTAATCTTCAAGTTGAATGTGAATAAATTCTGAAACTGAGCAGCAGTGCATCCTGGCTCTTTCCCATTTTCACCATCACTTCCTGTTTCACTTGCTCCCACTTGTGAATCTCACTTCCTGTTCCACTTGATCCCCCTTGTCAATCTCACCTGTGGAGATCTGATTCAGCAACACGCCCAAACAGTTAATCATTTTAGAAAACGATAAAGCTGTTTTCAGGAATTGAAGTGATAGACAGGATAGACAGGCTTAAAGCAATACTCAGTATGAGAGCCGGCACTTCGAAACAGTAATCCGAACATTTCCCAACAGATAAAAGCAAAGAAATATCTGTTCTTGGTAAAAGCTATGATAAGCCACATGAAGAGCTGCATTGTGGACAACTCTTCTGTTAATACAAAGCTATGCAGCTAATAGGAATTACATCATTTGGTTAAGTGGAATTTCTGTACTGATTTAGTTAGGTAACAATCATACACATTCTGGAAAGCAGTGTCCTATTGTTTTTCAGTGGATGAAAATGTTGTTAAATTATAGAGTGCTGCTGGCTTTGTGCATTGACAGCAATTACCTCTTTTAATGGTTAGTTTGGTACAGTAGTTTGGACCTCTACAAACAGGATGGTCTACACCTGAACCAGAGGGGTACCAATATCCTGGGGGGGAAATTTGCTAATGCTCTTCGGGAGGGTTTAAACTAATTCAACAGGGGGGTGGGAACCTGAATTGTAGCTCCAGTGTACAGGAGGTTGAGAGTAGTGAGGCCATAAATAAGGTTTCAAGGTCGCAGGAGTGTACCGGCAGGCAGGAAGGTGGTTTGAAGTGTGTCTACTTCAATGCCAGGAGCATCCGGAATAAGGTGGGTGAACTTGCAGCATGGGTTGGTACCTGGGACTTCGATGTTGTGGCCATTTCGGAGACATGGATAGAGCAGGGACAGGAATGGTTGTTGCAGGTTCCGGGGTTTAGATGTTTCAGTAAGATCAGGGAAGGTGGTAAAAGAGGGAGAGGTGTGGCATTGTTAGTCAAGGACAGTATTACGGTGGCAGAAAGGACGTTTGATGACAACTCGTCTACTGAGGTAGTATGGGCTGAGGTTAGAACCAGGAAAGGAGAGGTCACCCTGTTGGGAGTTTTCTATAGGCCTCCGAAAAGTTCCAGAGATGTAGAGGAAAAGATTGCAAAGATGATTCTGGATAGGAGCGAAAGTAACAGGGGAGTTGTTATGGGGGACTTTAACTTTCCAAATATTGACTGGAAACGCTATAGTTCGAGTACTTCAGATGGGTCAGTTTTTGTCCAATGTGTGCAGGAGGGTTTCCTGACACAGTATGTAGATAGGCCAACAAGAGGCGAGGCCACATTGGATTTGGTACTGGGTAATGAACCAGGCCAGGTGTTAGATTTGGAGGTAGGAGAGCACTTTGGTGATAGTGACCACAATTCGGTTACGTTTAATTTAGCGATGGAAAGGGATCGGTATATAAAGCAGGGCAAGAGTTATAGCTGGGGGAAAGGCAACTATGAGGCGATGAGGCAAGATTTAGGATGCATAGGATGGAGAAGGAAACTGCAGGGGCTGGGCACAATTGAAATGTGGAGCTTGTTCAAGGAACAGCTACTGCGTGTCCTTGAGAAGTATGTACCTGTCAGGCAGGGAGGAAGTGGTCGAGCGAGGGAACCGTGGTTTACTAAAGAAATTGAATTTCTTGTCAAGAGGGAGAAGGAGGCTTATGTAGAGATGAGGCGTGAAGGCTCAGTGAGGGCGCTTGAGAGTTACAAGTTAGCCAGGAAGGACCTAAAGAGAGAGCTAAGAAGAGCCAGGAGGGGACATGAGAAGTCTTTAGCAGGTAGGATCAAGGAAAACCCTAAAGCTTTCTATAGGTATGTCAGGAATAAAAGAATGACGAGAGTAAGATTGGGGCCGGACAAGGACAGTAGTGGGAAGTTGTGCGTGGAGTCCGAAGAGATAGGAGAGGTGCTAAATGAATATTTTTCTTCAGTATTCACACAGGAAAAAGACAATGTAGTCGAGGAGAATACTGAGATACAGTCTATTAGACTAAACGGGATTGAGGTTCATAAGGAGGAGGTGTTAGCAATTCTGGAAGGTGTGAAAATAGATAAGTCCCCTGGGCCGGATGGGATTTATCCTAGGATTCTCTGGGAAGCTAGCGAGGAGATTGCAGAGCCTTTGGCTTTGATCTTTATGTCATCATTGTCTTCAGGAATAGTGCCAGAAGACTGGAGACTAGCAAATGTTGTCCCCTTGTTCAAGAAGGGGAGTAGAGACAACCCTGGTAATTATAGACCAGTGAGCCTTACTTCGGTTGTGGGTAAAGTGTTGGAAAAGATTATAAGAGATAGGATTTATAATCATCTAGAAAGGAATAATTTGATTAGGGATAGTCAACACAGTTTTGTGAAGGGTAGGTCGTGCCTCACAAACCTTATTGAGTTCTTTGAGAAGGTGACCAAACAGGTGGATGAGGGTAAAGCGGTTGATGTGGTGTATTTGGATTTCAGTAAAACGTTTGATAAGGTTCCCCACGGTAGGCTATAGCAGGAAATACGGAGGCGTGGGATTGAGGGTGATTTAGCGGCTTGGATCAGAAATTGGCTAGCTGTAAGAAGACAGAGGATGGTGGTTGTTGGGAAATTTTCATCCTGGAGTTCAGTTACTAGTGGTGTACCGCAAGGATCTGTTTTGGGGCCACTGCTGTCTGTCATTTTTATAAATGAGCTGGATGAGGGCGTAGAACGATGGGTTAGTAAATTTGCGGATGACACTAAAGTCGGTGGAGTTGTGGATAGTGCGGAAGGATGTTGCAGGTTACAGAGGGACATAGATAAGCTGCAGAGCTGGGCTGAGAGGTGGCAAATGGAGTTTAATGCGGAAAAGTGTGAGATGATTCACTTTGGAAGGAGTAACAGGAATAGAGAGTACTAGGCTAAAGGTAAGATTCTTGGTAGTGTGGATGAGCAGAGAGATCTTGGTGTCCATGTGCATCGATCCCTGAAAGTTGCCACCCAGGTTGATAGGATTGTTAAGAAGGCGTACAGTGTGTTAGGTTTTATTGGTAGAAGGATTGAGTTTCGGAGCCATGAGGTCATATTGCAGCTGTACAAAACTCTGGTGCGGCTGCACTTGGTATATTGCGTACAGTTCTTGTTGCCGCATTATAGGAAGGATGTGGAAGCATTGGAAAAGGTGCAGAGGAGATTTACCAGGATGTTGCCTGATATGGAGGGAAGGTCTTATGAGGAAAGGCTGAGGGTCTTGAGGCTGTTTTCGTTAGAGAGAAGAAGGTTAAGAGGTGAATTAATAGAGACATACAAGATGATCAGAGGATTAGATAGGGTGGACAGCGGGAGCCTTTTTCCTCATATGGTGATGGCTAGCACGAGGGGACATAGCTTTAAATTGAGGGGTGATAGATATAGGACAGATGTCAGAGGTAGGATCTTTACTCAGAGAGTAGTAAGGGCGTGGAATGCCCTGCCTGCAACAGTAGTAGACTCGCCAACTTTAAGGGCATTTAAATGGTCATTGGATAAACATATGGATGATAATGGAATAGTGTAGGTTAGATGGGCTTCAGATTGGTTTCACAGGTCGGCACAACATCGAGGGCCGAAGGGCCTGTACTGCGCTGTAATGTTCTATGTTCTATGTTCTATGTACGGGACTCCTAATCATTGAGGTTGGGGATATTTGTGGATTGTAAGTGTTTATTTGTCTACCACTATTCATGACTGGGTTTGTCAGAACTACAAAGCTTGGATCTGATCGTTGATTGTGGAATCACATAGCCCTGCCAATCACTAATGATGTTGGCGTGCAAGCGGTGCTTTTTTTTTAGCTTCACCAGGTAAACACGTCATTTTTAGGTATGCCTCTTGCTGCTCCCATCATGGCCTCCTGCAATCTTCATTGAACCAGTATTGATTCCCAGGTGTTAATGATAGTGTAGGGGATATAACAGACCATGAGTTTGC
>NC_063342.1:10633261-10647837 GCF_021869965.1 Rhincodon typus
ACACTTTACCCACAACCGAAGTAAGGCTCACTGGTCTATAATTACCATAGACCATTGGTATGTTATTGCAACACACTGGCGCAGTGTACCATAAGCTAAGCCCAAACATTCCCAGCGTCACACCTGAAATAACTGCACAGAGGCCAGTAACCCATCACCAAGTCACCCTTTATTTATGTGTACAGAGTGCATGTGCTCTGACCGGCCAGTCCCTAGAATCAGGAGACTGTCTGAACCTCCTGTTTGTATTGGTCAGCCAGGGATCCCTGATTGACCCAAGTTAACGGCTCCAATCAAGGAGCTCATAGTCAATGAGATCTACCTGGTGCTTGCTCCAATCACTACAACACCAAACGTGAAAGTTTTCGTAAGTTGTGCACAATCCCCCAGTTTACCTGACTATTAAAACACGGTTGACAGAAAGAGTCAGACCAGGTTTCTGTACTGACCAATAATTACTATTCATTAAAAGTAATTAGACTATAGGTGCAGGTAAATTTATATAAATTGTTGGCATATAACATCAGTAACTAACACTCTGATCCTCTTATATACTCCACCACACACACACACACACACACACAAAGCAGAGGTAGAAAAACTGGAAGTCACTTTAGTTATCTTTGATTCCTGATTCCAATGCTGAAATTATCCTTCATTGGCTGGTCAAACACCTTTTTGTTCAGATGTCTCTCTCCAGATGCTTCCATTGGACTGTGTGAAGAACAGAGTGGCTGATACACTTGGGAAAGGCCTCTGATCAATTCAAAGGTCACAGCCTACAGCAACTGCAGCAGGGAAGGTAATTGTTTCTCTTCAGTTTTATTCGGAGTTTTGTACCACAGAATTTCAGATTCTGGTCTCTTCTTTCTCTCTCTCTGTTTTTGTAACATGTTTCCAGCTCCAAGCTGCTCAGCCACCCAAAAACCAGCAGTTTTGACAAGCAACAGTCATTGACATTGATAACTGTCACGAGTCCACAGAGAGATCAAACTTTTGTTACCAACAAGAGCTGTTCAGTAACACCCTCAGCTCACTCATATGTAATTTCTGTTTGTCCAGTTTGTTCAAACAATTGCTTTCAAAATTTTCTGTCTTGAACATGCTCCATACCCAGAGCTTCCACAGCTGAGGTAGAGAACTCTGAACGTTCACCAACCTTAGAATCAGTGGCTCCATCTCAGTCCTTAATAGCTTGCCCCTTATTCTAAGATGATGTCCCATGCTTCTAGACTCATTCACCCTGTAACAATTTTAGAAGTTTCAATGCAATCACCCTTTGTTCTTCAAAACTCTAGATGACACACCCAGTATCCTTAGTCTTAAAATAATCCCACCATGAGGGATTATTATGGTGAATCTGTTGCATGCCATGGAAAATACATTTTTATAAACAAGGGACCAAAACTTGCTGCACATGCATGTTAGCTTTTAGTGACTCAAGAACAAGGACATCAAGTTACCTTTGGAGATAAAGATTTTCCACACACACCATTTAGCTAACACTGTGTTTTGTTTGACAAGAGAATGGCGAGCTTCCATTTGCTGTTTTCTTTCACATTTACTTAGCTGCTGAGGGCTCCTGGTATCGGTGTCAAAATCCACATTTCCACTAGTTTTTAAATCATTAAATTTGGAATTATTATAACTGGCCCCCGACATTAAATCACATATATAGTGAACAGCTGTGGCCTCATTGATCCTTGCAGCACATTACTGGTAAAAACACTATCATTCTGAGAGTTCCCTCATTATCCCTTTAATTGTTTTTGTTAATCAATTATCAGTCCATAATAGTACATAATCTACAAATTGTGCTGGGCCATGCTTCCCCAATGCAATGGTTACCACATTTGTTTATCACAAAAGATCACCTATTCAAAGCTGGACTGAGGGGTGACATTATGCAGGGGCACAGACAGGGTGAATAGTCAATATCTCCTCCCTGGGGAAGGGGTGTGGGGGCGGGGTGGGGGTGGGTCCAAAACCAGAGGGTATAGGTTTAAGGTGATAGAGGAAAGATTTAAAAAGGGACATAAAGGGCAATGTTTTCACACACAGAGTGGTGCATGTGTGGAACAAGCTGCCAGAGGAAGTAGTGACATGGTGGCACAGTGGTTAGCACTGCTGTCTCACAGCACCAGGGACCCAGGTTCAATCCCACCCTCAGGCGACTATCTGTGTGGAGTTTGCACGTTCTCCCTGTGTCTGCGTGGGTTTCTTCTGGGTGCTCCAGTTTCCTCCCACAGTCCAAAGATATGCAGGCTAAGTGGATCGGTCATACTAAATTGTTCGTAGTGTTCAGGGATTTGTACATTAGGTGGGTTATAGGGGGATGGGTTTGGGTAGGGTCACTGTGGACTTGTTGGGCTGAAGGGCCTGTATCCACACTGTAGGGATTCTATGAAAAATGCAGCCATCTTTCAAACACTAGTTTACAAAACTGGCCATTCTCATTTTAGTCCTCAGGTTTTAAAATGCTGAAATAAGAAGATACAGTCCTTAGAAGGGCAAAAGGAAAGGCTGAAGGGCTTTCAGCAACTTTCAACCAGAATTGATTGAGTTATTTTTGCCACATGTGCCGAGGTACAGCGAAAAGTATTGTTTTACATGCTATAGAGGCACACCATACCATACAAAGTACATCAGGGGAGCAGGAAAGACTGCAGAATACAGTGTTATAGCTGCAGAGAAGATGTGGAGAGAAAGAGATCAGAATTGAAAGGTCCATTCAAAGTTTGATGACAGCGTGGAAGAAGCTGTTCTTGAATCTATTCATAAGCATATTCAAACTTTTACATCTTCTGCTCGACGGAAGAGGGTGGGGAGAGAGCATATCTAGGGTGGGAGGTGTCTTTGACTATGTTTGTTGCTTTCCCAATGATCGGGAGGTATAGATGGAAGACTGGTTTGCATGTTGGACTGGACTGTGTTCACAACTCTCGGTAGTTTCTTGCGGTCTTTTGAAGAGCAGTTGCCAAACCACGCTGTAATGGTTAAATGTCAAGGGGAACTAATTAATTTCTCCCTCATTGCTTGACACTTGCACGTGAACATATCATATATCGCCCTTCAGCCCAACAACAGAGTCAAGGGCTTTGGGTGGCTGGAAGGAAAATGGAGTTAAGGCACCAATTAGATCAACCATGATCTTATTGAATGGCACAGCTTAAGAGGCTCCTAAAGGATGTAAAGGAGAAGGGAGACCTGGCTGTGAATGTATGTAATTTGCGAATTGTAGCAGTATAGAGAGAGAACTGTTAGTAAGAAGGATGTGAATGCATTGGAGAGAGACAGAAGAGGTTTATGAGAGTGGCTCCATGGATGTGACATTTCAGTTATAAAGAAAGATTGAAAAATTTGGGACTGTTTTCCTTGGAGTGGAAAAAGCCAAGATGAGATTGGATGGACATTTCCAAAAATCACAAGGGTCTGGACAGAATGAATTGAGAAAAACTGTCCTCATTTTAAATGGATCAAAAGATAGAACATGTTTTTTTGAAAGAAACGAAGCAAATAAAAGGTAAGAAGCAAATGGTTTCACACAATGAGTAACTAAAGTCTAAAGCGCACTGCCTGGAAATGTAGTGGAGCAGGTTCAATTGAGGCATTGATGCTTGTTTAATTGGAAACAACACACAGGGTTATGGGGAAAAGGCAAGAGGTTTAGTACTAAGTTAAAATGCTCAGAGAACTAGTGCATGTACGATGGGCGGAATTATCCCCTTCTGCAACATAAGAATGCTATTATTCTGTGATTTGCTGTATCAGCTATGGTTTAGATTTGAGGTAAATTTCCTTTTACGTCATCCTGCTAACATCCCTTGACTCCAAACTCATATAATAAATTTGGTTATACCAATGGGATGTATTCTTTCCCATCTTTTATTATCAACTTCAGTAACAGCACCAGTTCAGTGCCAAAGCTCAGCTGGCCTTCTGCTGTTAGAATCTGCTCAAACAGATTATTTAAACTCACTTCACATAACAAAACAAAGCCTTGAAAACTAGTGGGAAGGGGCGGTATTCATTTTGTTAGTTCAGTTTGTTACAGATCTAGAAATGAAAAAGAAAGCAGTGTTGTTACAAACTGAGCTCACCAGTTGAGAATGATATTGTTCAATGTTTTGAGATATTACTAGACAGGTTTCTATCTAATGTTCATGATGACAATGTAGTCCTTGCAGCATTATAATGAAGTCATTTTTATTGCAGACTAAATGTTCAATTTTTGACTTCCTGAGGGATCTGTTCTGTGCAAAATCTGCAACACCAGCCTACAAAAGCATATCACATTGCTTATCCTACCATATTTACAGCATTGAAATGGGCAAATTGACCCAAATGGCTAAGCCTGTTCCAGCTTCTCACCCTATTAAAATATCCTCCTGTTCCTTTATCTCTCATGTCCTTATCTAGCTTAAAGGCATTTGTGCTATTAACCTCATAGACCATGTGGTAGCAAGTTTCTCTGAATTCTTCAGAGATTTCTGTTTGCGAAAAGAATGGTTATGATTCCTTCAACCTCATCACTTTTTGTTGATTCCATCAGGAGTGTAAATGGTTACACAGTCCTGGCACTAAGCTTTGCTGCTGATGATGGATGATCATCATGAGTAGGATGTTGGGATGCTTTCTATCCTTTTTAATCAATTGCACATATCACACTGGAGGTAAAGAGTGCTCCTTATATAGAGTCAGCCAAGCTATTTACAGCGGGATTAAGATCCAGTCAGCCCTTTTCTTTCATGTTATTTTACATATTTTTGCAGGATCATAGCATCTGGCTGTGAAAAACCAGTCATGTTGCCCTCAAGGAGAGGGAGACAGTTCAACTTTTAAACATTTAAACTGTGGACATCAGGAGCAATATTCAATTGGGACCTACTATCGAGAGCGATTTCCTTTTTGATTTTTTTTCCCTGTTTGATCCCCGTCTGCATTGACTCCACTGGAACACAGCTCTGTGTGTCCCAGCCACTTTTGGCACCTCTCCCATGTGTGCCTTTCTTCATGGATTCATCCAGCGAAATTTGTATAGCACAGCAGCTAAGAGTAGTGTTGATATAAATACACACACATACACACACACACACACACACACATTTACATACAGAAACACTCAATTACACACACATTGACACACACACATAAATTTAAAAACACACACATTTAGACTCACAGACACATTTATATGTCCATAATTATGCACAGAGACAAATTTTTCACACACATCTTTACATGCACACACCATTTACACTCATAGACACACATCAATACTTATATACACATACATACATTAATACATAGACACACATAACACATACATCGCGTAATTTACACATGTACATACAGATTCATACAATTGCCCAAATACACACACATATACACGTACAGGCACAGACACACAATGCATTTACCCATATATTTCATCTTTACACCTCACAAACCTATTCAATCCATAACTATTCTCCATCACTCTTGAAAGAAACCCTGTTCTAATTAAGTAACACCTATATTTGAGAATAGTTTTCTTTCAACTTGACTCACTTTTGAATTAACGTCCCTCATTCCATGCCATCATTACTTCCTATCTGTCCTAACCTAAAAAAAGACCTAGAAGACTATAAGACATCTACACTGTTCTACTTCTGGCATCTGGAACATCACCAATTTCCTTTACTCCACCATTGCTGGTCATGCACTTAACTGTCTGAGCCCCAAGCTCTAGAATTTTCTGTCTTAGCATCTCTCCCTCTCCTTCTTTAATCATTATCACCTCTTTATTTGGTAAAATGTGATTTTTTTTTTTGCTAATAATGCTTCTGCGAAGTATTGCAAGATGAAATATTGGCTCCACTACCTGTATATTGTACCAAAAATCTCCATTACTCCTCAGCACTTTGAGTAAGTTAACTGGACTCTTGGATACCATAAGGTTAATTTGGTGCCACAATCTTCCTTTCAAGTTGGGATCTATAGGGCCTGCATTGTCTAGTATGATGGTAGAAAATCACTAGGTAGTGTAATGAGAAGAATTTCTTACATTAAATGGGTTGCAATTTATTTACTGATTGCAGTCTGATACATGTTACATTGGTATGGTAGATACTGTTATTAAGGCTATGAGGAGACCTAGATGGTAAATCGATCTCCTTTGGCAATTGGAGCTGTTCTCCTCATCTTAGTCCTATGATCATAGGACCATAAGATATAGGACCAAAAGTAGGCCATTCAGCCCTATTCTGTCTGCTCCACCATTCAATGAGATCATGGCTAATCTGATAATCCTGCCTTTTTAAAATAATGAGCCTAAATAAGAACATTCTCCTGTTGGTTAAAGTTGAATGTACTTGTCAAGTTTAACTTTTTCTGATACAATGACGTACTTTATGCAATATCTCCCCCAACACCCCCAAGATTTTTTTTCCCACTATTAGCATTTATAGATTCATGGCTATAATTGCATTTATCAGTATGCCGTCTCTTCCCATGTCTCCAACTCTGACTTCGCAAATTCAGGTAGTCTGGGGATCTCGGCATGCTTCTAGAAAACATTCTTTTTGGATCAGGAATGTTGAGGAATGTTGACCTTCATTCTGTTCTTGTATGCACTTTCAAGAACAATTTTTGTTTTAAGATTAAAGTAAATTGTCTAAGGCTTGTTGAACTTAATTAAAGGCCTTTGTGAATACATATGTTCTTTTGTGAACAATAATTCATATACCAATCCCAATTGAACACAGTTCTGAGGAAGGGTCACCGGACCCAAAATGTTAACTCTGTTTTTTCCTTCACAGATGCTGCCAGACCTGCTGGGCTTTTCCAATTGTTTTTGTTCCATTGAATACAATGTGTGTTGCCCAGTTCAGCTTCTGATTTAATGTCTAACTTAATAGAATTAACACTATCTTATGACGTGTTCTCTCCAAGGTGTCTAATTCTATGTTCGATATGGCCCATCTCCAAAATTAGTTTTCCACGTAATATTATTTCTGCTGCCATATCTTCCAAGTAAGAATATTTATTCTTCCTACTTTGAATTCTGCAATATATTGATATTTATTATTCTTCTTGGTTTCAAGATTTTTTGATTCTGCAACATAACAATGCTGCTTTTCTGTGTTGCAGCAATGGAGGGTTTTCCCTTTGACTAAAGGTATGCACATGTAACTCTGCAACACAAGGAGTGTCAGAGAAGAGATGATGTATACAACATGCAGTTTTGAATGTGATTAGATGTCTTGACCTCATCCTTCCCCAAATGGCAGAAGGAGTTTAGGCATGGTCAAAATCCCTTGGTCAAAATCAATACTTCCTGCCTTTTAGTTCTGAAATGATGTATTCCCACTGATTGCATCTAAAATTGAGCAATCCAAATAAAGAATTCTCACTTTCTGTGAGTAATATGGATCAATCTTACCTCTGAAGTTTTAATAAATGATTCCTATCTTCTTTATTGGCTTTATCAACTGTATCCTGCTATTTGTGCCTTTAAAGCTGAGTCCTGAGACCACTCACACCATACATTGAGCTGTTAATAATTCTTATTGTGTTACAACTTAATAAAGAATCCAGTTCTCTTTCACTGAATGCATTCTGCTGTCTGGGGCCTTTACAAATACTTTCTGCCTTTACAACAGTTTCAATTAGAAGTCTCGAGCACTTACTGAGGTCTCTGATGTGGAGTTACCGGTGTTGGACTGAGGTGGACAAAGTCAGAACTCACACAACATCAGATTATAGTCCAACTCATTTGAAATCACAAGCTTTTGGAGCATAGCCCCTTCATCAGGTGAAGTGAGAGAGAAGCACACAGAACACAGAATTGAAAGGCAGAGGGATCAAGGGCAGAGAGATCAAAGGACCATACAAATGGTGTGCGTGGAGTATTGAATGATAAGTCCCTGCAGGTGATCCAAAGTGTCAGATGATGTGAGCAATGTGTCCACAGCTGAACAGCAAGTGAAGGGATGACCTATGTTCCAATTAAATGAGGCAGAGAGATAATTACAAAAAAATAAAAATAAGGTTGTGCTGGAGACAAACTAAATAGCTGGAATAACATGATAGGTATAAGAGTCACATGCTGAGGGTCTAACCAAAGTAATAAGTAAACCAAAACTGTATAAATTAATTAAGGTAGAGCGATCATAACAATTCATCAAGGTGATGGTGTCAAAACAGGACAGTAAGGAAGATTTTAAAGATACGGAATAATGTCGTGGTGTCACATGTAGCACAACATGAACCCAAGATCACGGTTGAGGCCGTTTTCATGGTTCAGAAATTGGCTCTCAGCCTCTGCTCAGCGATTCTGTGTTGTTGTGTATCTCAAAGGCTACCTCGGAGGACCCTTATCCGAAGATCGGAAGCTGAATGTTCTTCACAACTGAAGTGTTCCCCATCTGGGAGGGAACATTCCTGTCTGACGATTATTGCGTGGTGTCCATTCATCCATTGTCGTAGTGTCTGTATAATCTCATCAATATACCATGTTGAGGTAATATACCATTACTAAGGGCTTGACAGTTCTCTATTCGTTTCTTCCTTTAGATTCTATTTGCTTTAACTGCTAAATTGTACAATCATTTCTTTAATTCTAACTTCACAATGTCCCTGGTTTTGTGATTTTGTCTTTAATTTACTTCTGTAGGCCTTGATTTCTCCTGCTGTAACTATGCTTTATGCTTCCTGCTTAGTATGGCTGTGGCATACACTCTGAGTTGTTAGTCAATCTGACTTTATCAACTAGTAAATGCATTGTATCCCTTTATAGACTTCTCCAACCTTATTAGTTTATTCATGGAGCTTACGATGCCTATTTGTTCTGCAGCTGAACCTTGACTCTGGGCCGCTCTTACAATTCACCAGCACTTGAATCCTTCTGTAACTGCGAAAAGTGACTTAGTTCCAGCTAAATCTAGCTTCTAACTCACACTTGCTTCTGTGCTTCTCTCACCAGGTCTGAAATGCTTTTAACATTAACAGTCAACATTGGTCTATTGAATTCTGTCACAAGTTGATCTTCTGCAATCTTCTCAAATGTTCAATTCTTTCAGTTGATGACCATGTACAGAAGTCACTGTCTTGAAAGCTGAGTCTCAAACCTTCTTCTGAGTTCTCCGGAATGCACATCACTGTCTGGCAAATGTTGTGTTGCAGCTAAATGGAATCCCAATCCCACTCATCACGTTGTGAGACGATGTGATGGCCACCACTGACAGCATTTTGGAAGTGAATTCTCACCACAGCTCATCACTTGTTATGAGCTAGTGGGACTCACAAACACCGTAACGTAGCCTTGCAGTCATTCATTCTCCTTTTACTCTGGGATCTAATGGGGATGTGTCTAGTGTGGTACACAAAAACCACCTGGAAGTCTAACAATTGTCCTAAATAAGGTGCAATTGATTGATTGATCACAAGTTAGTTTGCTATGTCATTACTAAGACCATGATAAGAGTTGGATGGTGGGTCAATCAGCTTTGAGATCTTTTCCCCACTCAAGTCTTTATGACATCATCAAATTGGGTGGAGTTACTGCATTTCTCACCATTAACCCTTTCAGAACCACACCCCATACATCCTGAAGCACCTTAGAATGTTAAATGTGCTATACAAATGATTTGATTTGAATGGATTATTGTCGCTTGTATTTTACAGTGAATAATACAGGAAAATATAATGAAAATCTTCAACTGCCACCACAATCCAGCACCATTTTCAATAGTTTAAAAATAAAAAGATAAAGCTGAAAGACGGTTCAGAGATAGTAGGAACTGCCAATGCTGGAGAATCTGAGATAACAAGGTGCAGAGCTGGATGAACACAGCAGGCCAAGCAGCATCAGAGGAGCAGGAAAGCAGACGTTTCGGGTCTGGACCCTTCTTAAGAAAATCCTTTTCCTTCAGAATCCTTCAGAAAATCATTTTCTGAAGAAGGGCCCAGACCCGAATCATCAGCTTTCCTGCTCCTCTGATGCTGCTTGGCCTGCTGTGTTCACCCAGCTCTACACCTTGTTATCTAAGCTGAAAGATGGTCTATCTTCGTTCTGCCACCTCCCCTGTGAGATCTGAGCGCGGAGCCAGCTCACCCACAACACCTGCGCAGCTATCCCTCCTCTACCTCCTTGCCACCGCCTGCCACCAGAATCACCAACGTAGGAGTCTCCACTCTTTAGACCCCATTGCTTCATTGCTAAACCTACTTCACTGATGCTGGGTACCCACACTCGCCCCACAAACCCCCCCCCCCACCCCACCGAGTGCCCAGCTCCACACCCTGCCGCTGCCACCTTGCCAATGAGCTTGAGCCACTAGCACTCCAGGAGCTGCCAGTGCCGCTGCCTTGTCAATAGCCAGAAGTCCCTGTTCTGGGCCCACGCGACCACAACCAGGAGTCCCTGGTTCAACCTGCTGCCTCTATGACGCCAAGAGCTCCTGCTCTGGGTATACCACCCTGCAGCCAGCACTCACCAGCACCAAGAGTCCCCACTCTGTGCCCACTGCAGCCATGAGGCCCTGGCTCAGTTGCCAGGCCAGGCCAGCTCACCAAAAGTCCCACTCTGGTCGCCCTCCTCCAAGATGGTTGCCTACTTTGCCACCACCGGCAGCAAGAAGACGAAGAGAAAGAGAAAGAAAGAAGATGTAGTAACATCCGAGCGACTAGACCCCAGACGGTACTGTGGCTTTGCTCCTAATTGCCTTGCTCTGGCATCAGGGTGACCGCACACGGTCCTCGTCCTTTTACCTCCCAGCTCAATCACCGCACTGCCCGGAATCTGTGCCATGGGTCTACCAGTTCACCTGCAGACAGTTTGTACAGGTTTTCACCACAGCAGCAGCTGCAGCTTTATTTTAAAGTGACCTCTATTGTCCTGATTGCAGTGACCAGCAGCTGCAAAAATCCACATGAGCAAAGGGAGGATTTGGGCTACAGCAGGAAAGAAGACAAGAAAGAACTGCATTAAAAAGCGTTTATCACAACCAATGGGCATGTTGAAGCACTTTACAGCCACCAGCAGTACTTAATGAGGTGTAGTTCCTAATGGCTTATGGGAAGCGCATCAGCCAATGAGAGGTAAATAATTTAGGAAAGCAATAGATTGTCACAGTCCTTTCTCTAAAATTGCCCAGACCCCTGTATTACCCCACCTCAGCATGCCATGGTAGTTAATTTCCTTTGTTGTGCTTTTTGATCTCCCAGGCCACCATGTCTTTTGATTATCTGCTTCGTTGGCAGCCAAATCAATACCAAACATGTCAAAATCCATCAGGTCATGCCTCTGGAGTGTCCAATAAATGTTGACAAATTCACACACGGGGCAGTGAACTTTCATGATTTCAGTCAATATTGTACCAAATAAATCCTCATTATAAGAACCATCAATTCCCTCTGCTGAACTTCAACCTTTGGTTTGTGCTACATGAAATGTATCGATTAGGAGGGAGTAAATTAAAAGGTTAACATTAAAGGGATCCTGTCTGCTAGTCTAGCTCCCTTGTTGCAGATGATGCAACTCCTGATTAAGATTTGTTTGTGGGCATCGAATACACAATGGGGACATTTCTTTGTGTTATCCAGTTCCAATAAAATCCCAAATCTGAGTGTTCTGAGGAAGGGTCAATGGACCCAAAACATTAACTCTGCTTTCGCTCCACAGATGCTGCCAGACCTGCTGAACTGCTCCAGCAATTTCTGTTTTCATTTATGATTTCAGCAACAGCAGTTCTTTCAAATTTTTTTAGAATCCCAAGTCTGTTCTTTTCAAAGTTGTTCAATAACACAATAAAAAATGGTGTGGCACGGTGGCTCGGTGGCTCGGTGCTTAGCATTGCTGTCTCACAGCGCCAGGGACCCAGTTGCAATTCTGGCCTCTGGCGACTCTCTGTGTGGAGTTTGCGCATTCTCCCTTGTCTGCGTGGGTTTCCTCCAGGTGCTCTGGTTTCCTCCCACAGTCCAAAGGTGTGCAGGCTGGGTGAATTGGCCATGCTAAATTGCCCCATGGTGTCCAGGGATCTGCAGGCTGGGTGGATTATCCATGGGAAATGCACGGTGATAGGGTAGGGGGTGTGGGATGCTCTTTGGAGGGTCGATGTGGACTTGATGGGCCGACTGGCCTGCTTCCACACTACAGTGACTCTACGACACTTCTAAATCTCCTCACTAAATGCAGCAAGGCTACAGTTAGAAAACTCTATTCATTGCTGGCTGACTTCCTTTGAGAAGAATGTCAAGATCTTGGACTCATGCAAAGAGGAATTAATAAGGTGATCGTAGTTGAAAAATTTTAGTTAGGATGTTGCTGGGTTCGGAGGGTTTGAGCTATAAGGAAAGGCAGAATATGCTGGGACAATTTTTCCTGGAGTGTAGGAGGCTAAGGGGTGACCATATACAGGTTTACAAAATCATGAAGGGCGTGGATAAAGTGAATAGCCAAGGTCTTTTCCCCGGGGTGGAGGAGTCCAGAACTAGAGGGCATAGGTTTAAGGTGAGAAGGGAAAGATTTAAAAAGGACCTCAGGGGTAATTTTTTCATGCAGAGGGCAGTGCATGTATGGAATGGGCTGCCAGAGGAAGTGGTGGAGGCTAGTACAATTACAACATTTTAAAAGGCATCTAGGTGGGTGCATGAATAGGAAGGGCTTGGAAGGATATAGGACAATTGCTGGCAATTGGGACTTGATTAATTTAGAATATCTGATCGGCATGGACTAGTTGGGCTTAAGCGTCTGTTTCAGTGCTGTACTATAATTCTATGAGAGGCCATAAAAAAAGTGAGGCAATTATTATGGAATCAAAGTCACAAAGGGTCAGCAGGAGGTCATCGAGCCTATTGAGCCCATGTTGGCTCCAGGGGCATTTTCCTCAGCTGGAGAAGATGAAACGTATTGATAGTGCTGTTCAAAACTCTGAAGAGCTTTGATTTGATGAAGTATTGTAAGCGCCTTAGTTGACTCAAGGATAAACATCTCAAATCACTGTCTAAAGGACAATGGGAGAGATTAGGAGACTTCTTTTTAGATTGTGAGGGCAAAAACCTCCCACTGGAAGAATGGCTTTTAAAAAGATACTGTGATAAATGCAAACATTGCAAATGAAAATATCTGCAGAGAAAGAGCAGAGGTATTGGATAAGTTAATTGAAAAATAAGACTCACATTTATGTACTGTCTTTCATGGTTGGTTGATGCTCAAAAGTGTTTTCAAGCTCATCAAGTATTTTTGGATGGCTAGCCACTGCTGTAATGCAGGAAATGCAGCAACAAATTTGCAGACAGATTGTACCACAAATAAAACTGTGGCAATGGTCAGATGATCTATTTTCTTCAGTGTCCTGTTTCGGAGAATAATGTTGACAGGGGCATCAGAGATGGCTCCCTTGCTTTTCGTCAAACTATTTATTTGAGAATGCAGACAAAATCTGGGGTTAACTGAAAGATGGCATTTCTGACAGTCTGTACTGGTTCTTGAGTCTGGGTTCAAATCTCTGGAATAGATAGCCCCTTCAGAAAGATGCTACAAGCATGGCAGAACAAATGGCCAGTTTCTGTTCTGTGTAATCCAGTTGCCCCTGTTACATTTCTCCTTTCCCCTTTTGCAAATGTCCCTGTTCCAAGCGTCATGTAGAATTAGATATAAAAGCTAACGATTTTCTCCTCAAGCCGTATGAATGCCCCCACAGGGAGAAATAAGATGAGATTTTCTAGTCTACATCTATTTTGATCCCAAAAAAGTCAAAGATTTGCAAGAATTCCCTGGTGATTTCAAGACATTTTAACTGCATCAATAGGATTGAAATCTTTGCATAATGTTTTTCATGTTTGTATAAATGAGCATCTGGAAACTTGCTGGTATTTTGTTACAATGTTTGCTCTACTGTGCTACAATTAACTGCAGACTGCAAAGGCTTCAATTGAATCAAATCAATTCGGATCAAAGCGTTTCAATCTCAAAACTGCCAATCAAAGTATTTATAGCGGAATAAATTAGTGTAAATCAATCAACAAACAAAGTTAGCCAAGTGTCAGTCAGCTAACAGAATGCTGATTAATTCACAAAGCTGGTGAGGAGGTATCAATATGCTTCATTCAATTCTATTAAGATCAGAATTAAAATTATCTTTATTGTCATTTGTACTCAAATGGATACAGTGAAAAATTTACAAGGCATTACCTACGGTGCCATTTAAGGTGCCAAGGTACAGATTCTTGTCCAAGTTCTTAGGGGAGAAAAAAGTCGGAAAAAATAAAGAAATAAAAAGCCCACAGTCACACATTATAGGAATAAATTAGAGAAATAAACAAATAAAAAATTCAGAATAATACTTCTTCCAACCCAGTCCATGCCAGCACCTAACCTCCAGTCTGTGCCGGGCTTCAACTTGAGGCTCTCGAGGCTGGGAGACCACTCTGGAATCAGGCATGTCGAGGCTGGAAGTCACCGCTAATGGTACAGCAGGCCAAAAGACGGCCATGCCAGGCCGAGAGGGCGCCTCGCTGAGCCCGCACTAAGGCTGGGAGTTCAGGACAATGCCAAGAAGAAAGAAGGAAAAAAACACAAATAAGAGAGAAGA
>NC_063342.1:10648337-10659619 GCF_021869965.1 Rhincodon typus
GAAGGAATTGGGAATAGGGGATAGCATTTTTGCAGGAAGGTGGGTGGGAGGAGGAGTATTCTAGGTAGCTGTGGGAGTCAGTGGGCTTGAAATGAATATCGGTTTCTAGGTGGTTGCGCGATATGGAGACCGAGAGGTCCAGGAAGGGGAGAGAGGTGTTAGAGATGGTCCAGGTAAACTTAAGGTTGGGGTGGAAGGTGTTAGTGAAGTGTATGAACTGTTCGAGCTCCTCGTGGGAGCACGAGGCGGTGCCGATACAGTCATCGATGTAACGGAGGAAGAGGTGGGGTTTCCAGATTAATTCCTGGATCAGAGAGTCTGGGCTTATATTTGCCAAAGTTTAAAAAGTGTAAGAGGTGACTTGAAACATGTAAGATCCCGAGAGGTTTTGACAGGGTGCATGTGGAAAGGATGTTTACTCTTGTGCGAGGTTGTAGGAGTTAGTCACAGTTTAAAAGTAAGAGCTCAGCCATTTAAAACAGGGATGAGGAGAATATGAAACACTTTATTCTCTCTCAGGGGTCCTGAGTCTTTGGAACTCTCTTCCCGTAAAGGCAGAGTTAGCAGAATCTTTGAATAGTCTTAAGGCAGAGGTAGATAGAGTCTTAATAAGCTTTGAGGTAAAGGATGATTATAGGTAGGTGGTAATGTGGAATAATCAATCAACCATGATCTTACTGAATGACGTGGAACATCTGAGGGACAGGTTGGCCACTCCTGCTCCTAATCCATGTTTGTAAGTTTGTAAAGGTAAGGCTATGATGTAGTTGTACTGATTGGCCTTCATGTCTCTCAACTTGCAATCCATTTTATTTCTGGGAATGCATCCACTTTGATTCTAGTACTAATCCAGTCATATATAGAATCATAGAATGATCATATATAATCAGTTTAAATCAGTTTCTCAAGATGGGGGTGTTTAATCATCTTTCCCCTTATAATTTGGGAGTATAATTACCCCATTTTTTTCCCTTGTACAGAATAAATCCATCTACCAGCTAGCAATCATAAGGACGGAGAGATGGCAGACACAGCAAGTGGGACTCAGACAAAAGGGGCTTGAGGAGATTCCTTGGAAAGCATGGCCTGTTTCCTAACAAATTGCTTATTCTATTTTAAACGTAAATAAAGGCATAGTTCAGACAATAAACATAGTGATGCAATAGTAATAACATGAAACAAGGACACAACTAATAATCCTTTCCAATTATCAAACAGAATGAGTTTTTGTTTGGACAAGTTATGATGTATCTCCGGAGTAATTGCATCTTAAATTCAGACTTATCTGGCCAAAGGTAGGGATACGATTGATGTACCACCAAAGGCCCAGCAACAGTCAGAGAAGGGTTTGGGCTCCTTTAAGCCAGGATGACGGATGCTGAAGGATGAATGCTCTTTGACCCTAAGTGCACATCTGCCCAAGTCATTAAGTGCAGGAGTCCACTGCTAAGTGAAATAAATGGCAGTGAGACAGGCAATCGGCCATTAACATAAAGTCCCTACTCCCAAATTAATCACAAGAACATCCTTAGATATTAATCAATAATCAATTGGAAACTCTTCAAGCCCAGCATGTTCTAGCTGTGTCTGTCCAGTAATGTTGTTCATAGACTGCAAAGTACAAGTTTGGGAACTGTAAGTTGTGTGTGCTCGACATCTGTTTGTCCGATTGACAACTGGTGTAGCAGCCAATTAAATAGGCACTGCCTTCATAGAATCATGGAACATCTACAGGGTGGAAAGAGACCATTCGGCCAATCTAGCCTGCACCGACCCTCTGAAGGCCGTCTACAAAATCTCCTGTCCTTACCTGGTAAGGGCCACTTGTGACTCCAGATCCACAACAAGGTGGCTTACTGTTCACTACTTTCTGAAAGACTGAGTGAGCTGTTAGGTTCAGGGGCAAAGTCCTCCTTATTCCATACAAGAATAGAAACATAGTGTGAGTGGCAGCGCCACTGTGGTGCCAGGTCTGTTATATTGGCAGCTGCAATAGAGTGACATACATCAATTACTCAGAAGACATCTGCTGAATATGCCTAGCATCTAGAATTATTACAGTGTAGAAGGAAGCCATTCAGTCCATTATGCCTGTACTAGCTCTTCAAATGAGTATAATTACCTCGTGCCAACTGCCTGCTTTTTAACCATACCCCGTCCATTATTTTTAATCAAATAATCAGCCAATGGCCTCTTGAATTCCTCCGTTGAACTGAATTCCACCACGTTTTCAGGCAATGCATTTCTGACCCTAACAACACACTTTGTTAAAAAGCTTTATTCTCACACCACCCTTATCATGTTTACTCATCACATTAAGTCCAAAACTTGGGGCAGTGGTAAGCTTACGATGTTAGGAGCATGAAACATTGAGTGAACACCGCTGCCTCACAGCTCCAGGGATCTGGGTTCAATGCTACCCTCGGGCCTGTATGGAGTTTACACATTCTCCCCATGTCTGCGTGGGTTTCCTCCGGGCGGTCTAGTTTCCTACCACAGTCCAAAGATGTGCAGGCTAGGTGGATTAGCCATGGGAAATACTAGGTTACAGGGATAGGTTACAGGAGTGGATCCGTGTGGGATGCTCTTTGCAGGGTCAGTATGGACTGAATGGCCTGCTTACACTGTGTAAGGATTCTAGAATTCTCGAAATCATGGAGCCTCATGAATGCATCTTCTTGTGGCATGGTGGCTCAGTGGTTAGCACTGCTGCCTCACAGCTTCAGGGATCTGAGTTCAGTTCTTCCCTCGGGCTACTGTCTGTGGAGTTTGCACGTTTTCCCCATGTCTGTGTGGGTTTCCATAGGGTGCTCTGGTTTCCTTCCACAGTCCAAAGACATGCAGGTAGGTAGATTGGCCATGCTAAATTGACCATAGTGTCCAGGCATTTGCAGGCTAAGTGGGTTAGCCATGGGGAATGCAGAAGTAGGGGATGGATCTGGGTAGGATGCTCTTTGGAGGGTTGGTGGGGATTCAATGGGCCAAATGGCCTGCTTCCACACTGTAGGGATTCTACGATTTTCTGACAGAGAGCAACAGATCAGTCATCCTCTTGTGGCACTGAAACTACTTTATTGTGAGCTGCCCCCATTGGCACTGACCTCTGCAACCACATCTGTCCAGTCTGGCTTCATCAGTATGGATGACTTCTTGTTGCTATTCTTGTGGAAAAGAACTTCCCTTCTCTCCTGGACAGTCTTCAGGAGAATGTTTAAGTTGCTAAAGTGTGGTGCCTTTTGCCAGGTCTCCGACTTCTCCAAGGGTGGGTAGGGATTGATGATGCATCTGGGTTTTTTTTAATTCCCTTATGGGATGCGGGCATTGCTGGCTGGTCAGTATTTATTGCCCATCCCTAGTTGCCCTTGAGAAG
The DNA here is from genome assembly GCF_021869965.1 of Rhincodon typus. Taxonomy (NCBI): domain Eukaryota; kingdom Metazoa; phylum Chordata; class Chondrichthyes; order Orectolobiformes; family Rhincodontidae; genus Rhincodon; species Rhincodon typus. The sequence continues at coordinate 10,651,708 of NC_063342.1, forward strand.
GTGGTAGTGAGCTGCCCTCTTGAACCGCTGTAGTCCCTCTTGGTTAAGCTGACCCACAATGCCCTCAGGGAGGGAATTCCAGGATCTTGACCCCGTGAAACTGAAGGAATGGCAATGTATTTCCAAGTCAGGATGGTGAGTGGCTTGAAAGGGAACTTACAGTAAGTGATGACTTAGTGATAGTATTGCTGGACTGTTAACCCAGAGACCCAGGGAATGTTCTGGTTTGACTCCTGCCATGCCAGGTGATGGAATTTGAGTTCAGTGAAAGTCTGTTATTTAGAATCTAATGATGACCATGAAACCAATATCAACTGTCAGAGGCAAAACCCACTAATGTCCTTCAGGGAAGAAATCTACCTGATCTCTCCTCATGTGGTCTGGCCTACATGTGACTCCAGACCCACAGCAATGTGATTGACTCTTAACTGCCCTCTGAGCAATTAGGGATGGGTAATAAATGCTGTCTAGCATGTGACATCCTGTGAGTGAATGAAAACAAAGGTGGTGGTGTTCCCATGTATGTGCTGCCCTTGCCTTTCTGTGTGGCAGTGGTCATAGTTTTGGAAGGCCCACTCTAAGAAATGTTGGTAAGCTTTTCCAGTAAATGTGCTGTTTGATTGCCTTTTGAGGATGGACCATGGACACTGGAGCCCAAAAGTCAGTCTTCAGCCCTGTACAGCAATAAAATTTGGCATTTTACTCCTGTTTAAGGTGATAAGAAACTATGCCCACTTTATGCCCACTTCTGCACTTAGCCCATAAAATTAGGAAATTTTGCCTGGTAACTCTGTTTCATTCTTCCTTGGTACTGTTCAAATTGCTGAGTGTTTCCACAATGCTTTATTTCTTATTATTTATTACCTTTGATACCTTATTTGTTTGTCACTGAACATTGCACTGTTCTCTGTGTCACCATTCAATAAATCACTAAAGTAATAAAAAGGAAAGTTATTTTGCCAAACACTGAAAGGTATTCTTTGTTCTGTGATGCATATTGGCAAAAGTTACGCTGCTCTCTGAATCCCACAACTACTTTGATAAAGGTGTTTTAAATAGAATGATATACATGAAGAAAATTCAAATGGAGAAAGTAGGAGGCAGGAACTGAGATAAAGATGAATTACTCTATAATACGTTAATATATGTTTTGAGAGTTGGATCCGCAACAGCTATATATTAATCCTTTTCAGTGTGAAAGAAAAGAACCAGATTAACCTGACCTGCACCTGAAAATCGTTTGAGCTGAATGATTCTCCTCCCAAATCTCTGTAAGAATGAACAAGGACAATGGAAGTAGGCATGAACCCAAACATATGATCTACAGAGTCCTCAGCTGTTGTGAATCATTTACATTCCTCAGAATGACATAGACTTTAGGACAATGTACCACATGGGAATTGACTATGAAAGGATGTATCGGTAAACAGACACCACCACCAAAAGCAGGTTGTCTGGTTGTTTATTCAGTTGCTGCTTGCAGTGTGGAAACAGCGTACTTAGTTGAATTGTCTTTATTTTAGGGCATTGTTGCCAACTCTATTTTACAGTATTCCTGGAAATTTCACCACACGGCCTTCCCCTGAAAATCATGCCATTCCCACCTCCCACCCCCTCCCCTAATGATTCCACCATTGGACCATCCTCTGGGTACAACCTACCCACAGCTGAGTAGGAAGCCTCATTGTTAGCCAATTGGATTCATGTTAAATGTGAGCATTTTCTTCTCAACCACCTCATACACTGTTGCAATTGGTAAGGAAGCTGTTGAAAGAAAATGAGAGAAAAAGAAATTCTAATTTTGCTTCATGTTCTTTTGATTTGTTTCTCATGAGCTGTTCACTGCAATGTTTTGGAAGTGAATCTTCAATACTTGGAGGCTCCTGGACAATCCTGAAGGATCACTAACCCTATTCTCTGGGGAAGTGGGTGCCAATAGCATATATTTGTCATCCCAATGCCTTTGAAAAGATTGGGTTTTTTTTAGGCCACCTTCATTAATCCTGAAACTGTAGCAGTTTGATATAACTGAGGGTTTGCCAGACAATTTACAAGGCATTTAGGAATCAACCATTATTGTCGGACTTGAGTCACCTTGGTCTCATAAGGAGACTTTCCTTCATGGATATTCGCTTACACATTAGAAAGCTCACTTAGCTCACGCCCAAAGATATCATTTTGACAGCAGAGCACTCTCTCAGCACAACATCATGGGCTCAAAGCCTCAAGTGCTTCTGGAAGCTTTTAATTTTGAAGGGATTACAAGTGCTACCAACTCACCACTATGTAATAACAATGGCTACACTTCTAGAGAATCAATTCGTTATGAAATGCTTTGGAGTATCCAAAAGCCATTGGCTTAGATCTTTTGGGCTCCAAATAGCTTCAGAGATTCCGATGTCATAGAGTCAGCACAGAAACAGACTCTTCATTCCAACTCTTCCATGTTAACCAGATATCCTAAATAAATCTACTCCCACTTGCCAGCACTTGACCCATATCCCTTGAAACCTTTCCTATTCATTTACCTATCCAGATGCCTTTTAAATGTTGTCATTGTACCACCCTCCACCACTTCCTCTGGCAGCTCATTCCATACATACATTACCCCCCACATGAAAAAGTTGTCCTTAGGTCCCTTTTAAGTCTTTTCCTTCTCACCTTAAACCTCTGCCATCCAGTTTTGGACACCACTAACCTGGGAAAAAGTCCTTGCCTATTTACTCTATCCATGCCCATCATGATTTTATAAACCTTTATAAGATCTACCCTCAGTCTCCAATGCTCCAGGGAAAATAGCCCAGCCTATTCAGCCTCTCCCTATAGCTCAAACCCTCCAAAACTAGCAACATCCTGGTAAATCTTTTCTGAACCCTTTCAAATCTCACAACATCCTTCCTGTAGCAGGGAGACCAGAATTGCACACAGTATTCCAAATGTAGCCTAACCAATGTCCTTTACAGTCGCAACATGATCTCCCAACTTCTATACTCAATGCACTGTGCTGACTATGTGGGGATTGCCCAGGATGTCTAAACATCTGATCAGCAATTTCCTGGTATCTGGAACCTTCTGAAAAAATTTCTCAGTTCTGAGTCTGACATTGTGGTATTTTCTGACTCACTTTGTTCATTAGCCATGAAAGGTTAGGGGGATTAGAACCTGCTTTAGCTCTTCGTTAGTGACAAAACTGACCCTTGAGTCCCTGAAAGGACCTCCCAATCCCTCACGCTGATGCCTTCCTTGCTAAAATCCAACGCAACCTGTTGTCCCCCTGTACAAAATCAGAACTTCCCTCCCCACACAGACAGACATAACCCCCACCACCAGGTCACCTGAACATTTCCCTCTTCGCCCAGATCCCGTATCACTGGACGCCCCCACCCCCCTTGCCAACCTGTATTTCCTCACAACCCGATGCCCTAAACTCTCTCGTACCTTATGTACTCAACTCTTCTTCACAATTGTCAACGTGGCTTTGGGATGTTTAAACATTTTACTGATTCGAAGTTGGCAGCTATTGCCATACAAAATGGAGTGTGATTTCCATGACAACTCAAACTGAAGCTGCTAGCCTTGGTACGATGGAACACGCAGCAGAACTCCAATGTCAAAAGTCCTGGAAAAATAAATGGGCAACTTTTTTTCTGACATAGTGATTTTGATCTTGAATCACTATGATTCCAGTTACAGCACTTGGTAGATGCTGAATCTTTCTGTTTCTTTGTCTGTCTGATCTGTCTTTCTGACGTGGAAAAAACAAAACATTTGTTCAAGCGTGCTGCAGGCTCAAAGAAGAAAATAATGGTTGACCCATGACCTGCTTGCTTCTTTTCCAGACGTGGGAATATGGAGTCAAGGCTGATGGGTCGACTTAAAATGTAGATCAGCACTGATTTTATTGACTGGTAGAACAGACTCGAGGGATCGAATGGCCTCCTCGGGTTCTTGCCTCAGTCGGGAGACTGGGACGATGTGGCAGTTGTCTTCAACATCTCTGGCAGGGAGCTGCAAAAATGGGTGAATACTGAAACATCGATTGAGCTGTGGGCTGTGGTATCAAGGATCTCAGGTAAACTTCGAGAGGTTCATAACAGCGTCTAGTACATGCAAAACCTTAATGAAAATAAACTGAATTACTGCCTTCAGCGGAAGAGGGAGATCCAAAACTTGACGAGAAATTTCAAAAAAAGGACAGCCATTGCATGTTTCCCAAGTCTTTGTTGTGAAATATTTCTAAATGTCTGCAGTGTGTATTGGAACATCAATGTAGCACTAAAAATGTGCATCTCAAATAAACGTGTATAAAATAGACGCAAGGCTGTTCAGGAACAGAGAACAAACACTAATGCATTGTGTCCACCAGATTTTCTTTTTGTAGATCACAGTGCATTTACAACTTCTTGTATTTTTTTTTGCTGTTGCAGAATAGATCAAGAGAAATAGCCAGGGATAGATTTAATCAACTTTAGATGGCAAAGTACAGCATGTCCAAATCAGAGAAACACCAATTAGCTCTCTAAGTGCATTTTCAGCTTTCAGTTGCATTCTGCTCACTATTGAAGGTTCTCCCTTGATGTTAACAGCCAACATTACAGTTTTCTTATCACAAAAATAAAAGGTTCTAACCTGGGAACAAAATCTATTGTTAGACTGTTCATTGATCTAGTTTTAAGAACACAGGACAATTAAAGAACTAGTCAAGGCAATTTAGCCCAAGGAAACACATTCCTTTTGCACTCAACTCCAGAAATATTCAGAATGCTTCAGGAAGTCTGCATGTTCTATTCAGCAAATTACTCGAGATGTTTGTCATCATTATAGAATGATGCTGCTTCTGGTATCAGATCTCAATTTACTCATGTTAATGTCCTGCTTTGATGGAATGTAATCATCAAAATGTATTTTTTCTAGCCTCTCTTGTGGAAGAAGAGTCATTGTGGAATAAAGCATTGACTCTGTCCCTCTCTTCCCACAGATATACCGAGTTCTTCCAGGAATTTCTGTTTCTATTCCAATTTTTCAACACCTGCAGTGTTTTGCTTTTAATTGAATTTTAAGAACCTGTTCTCATGGGCAAATCCTGAGCCCCACTCCTACACAGATACAGTCTTCTCACTGCACTGTTGCATAAACTTGACTTGAATTTTCAACAGAAGTTTGACCAGTAATCTGATTCAGCTGTTCAGAATATTAGAGGGATTTAACAAGCTAGATATGAGATACGACAGAAGAAGTAGCCATTATGGTTTATCAAGTCTTCTCTGCCATTCAATGAGATTATGGCTAGCCCTCAACACCACTTTTCCGCCTTTCCCCCCATAGCCCTTGATTCCCTTATTGATTAACAACCTGTCTATCACAGCCTTGAATATACTTAATGACCAAGAACTTGGCAGCCTTCTGCAGTAACGTATTCCACGGAATGACCATTATTTGCGAGAAGAACTTTATCGTTATCCCTGTCTTAAATGGGAAACCCTATACTCTGAGATTATACACTCTGGGCCTACACTCTCCGAAACAAAAGAAAAAAACTTTCCGCACCTCTCCTGGCAAGCGCCAAAAGATTCTTATATATTTCAATATGACCTCTTCTCATTCTTCTAAACTCCTTCGAATACAAGCCCAAACCTCACCCATTGAAACAAAACCCCTCATTCCCTGAATAATGGAAATAATATAATGGAACCAAAACTATTTCAGGTGTGGTGGCATTAATGCCTTGTACAGTTTGAACAATGCTTCCTTAATCTTATACACCATTCCGTTTGAATTAAAGGTCAACAGTCCTATTATCTGCTGAGCCTGGGCACTAACTTTATGTGATCCATGCAGGAGGATCCTCAAATGTCTCCATGTTGCAGCCTTCTGCAGGATAAATAATTTCTTGTGGTGAGGGGACGAAGAACAAGTGGAGAAAATTAGAGCAAAGCCAGCTAGGACGGAAATCAACAAAAGATTTTGCTCACTCAGGGGTTGAGGAAATCTGTAATCTTCTTGCCCAACAAGTTTGTGGAAGTTGATTAAATCATGCAACAGTGCTGGGGAGATACTAATGCAGATACAGACCTACTGTGATTAATTTGAGCGACAAGTTGGGTGCAAGGGGCTGAATGGCCTCCTCCCATTCCTTTCTGCAATATATTGAGCAAATTTATACACAGGACTCCCAGTACAATTTTACATTCAAAATATAGCCCAGCAGTACTTCAGCAGAACTCAGCATGTTCTGGTGAATCATGCCTTGATTTAGAGTCATAGAGCTGTACAGCACAGCAACAGACCCTTCAGTCCAACTCATCCTTGCTGACCAGATATCCTAAATTAATCTAATCCCATTTTCCAGCATTTGGCCCACATCCCTCTAAACCCTTCCTATTCATGTACCCATCCAGATGCCTTTAAAATGTGTAATTGTACCAGCCTCCACCACTTCCTCTGGCAGCTCATTCCATTCACGCACCACCCTCTGCGTGAAAAAGCTGCCCCATAAGTCCCTTTTAAACCTTTCCCCTCTCATCTTAAAACTATGCTTTCTAGCTTTGATCTCCCCGACCCCGTAGAAAAGACCATTGCTATTCAACCTATGCATGCCTGTCATGACTTTATAAACCTCTATAAGGTCACCCGTCAGCCTCTGATGCTCCAGGGAAAATAGCCCCAACCTATTCAGCCTCTCCCTATAGCACAAACCCTCCGACCCTGGCAACATCCTTGTAAATCTTTTCTGAACCCTTTCAAGTTTCACAACATCCTTCTTTAGCAGGGAGACCAGAACTGCATTCAGTATTCCAAAGGTGGCCAAACCATTATTGCTCTTTCAATTGCCTTTTTCCACTATGTAGACACTGAGAGTTAGATGTTAATCCCAAGTGCCTTTCTGAATCTTCTTACGCTAGCTCAGCCCGATTGTTTTGGCAACTGTGCTGCATATTTTTCATCTGAGATAAAATGATTTGCATTTGTCAGGATTGAATTTCATGTAAACCCCAATTTGCCTCAACGATAGCAATCCCATTACAAATCTGAGCCACACCTTCGGAATTTGTTGTTATTTCTATTTTTGTCACATCTCCACATTTCCTAACTTTTTACTTCATTTCAGTAATTCATGCAAGTAAGGAAGAACAAACAGCCTTGTAGAGTTCTGTTCCACATCTGTCATATGTCCAAGAAAACATCGCTCACAATTACTCTTTCTCTCTCTCTCTGCTTCCTTTCAAGCAACTTCATATCCAATTCCGTACTTCACTCTAAATTCCCATGACTTTAATTACAGGCTTTTTCATGTAGAAATGTATCAAAATCCTTCTGAAAATCCAAGTAAACAACATCACAGTGAATACCACTATCTGTTCCATCTGTAATGCCCTCAAAAAAAAATCAAACATATTTGTCAAACAGAATTTTCCCTTCAAAACAATTAATTTAAAATGGAGTGAGGCAAATCTCAAACTGAATAAGTTTAAGTAAATTTGACATGCCAGTTCTGATAGTCCTCCCTCTGCGTATGAGATAAGATAAGATGGTTTGGCTGGTTTGAGATGCAGACTGACACCAACGGAATGCATTCAATCCCTGTATTGGCTGAGGTTACCATGAAGATCCTGTCTTCTTAAACTGCCCCTCTGCCTGAGGTGTAGTGACTGTCAAACTAGACACACCACCAGTCATCTCTTACTAATGAGAGACCATGGTGACTTTACCTTTTATGTGAAAAGATTGTTCATTCCAGAACCAATCCAGAGTCTTCAGCACAGAATTGAAAAGAAAAAAAAACTGAATTTTGGAAATCTGAAACAGAAACAGAAATTGCTGGAGAAACTCAACCGGTCTTAGTAGCATCTATGGAGAGAAACCTGTTTTGAGTCCAGTGATAACACAGTGTGGAGCTGGAGGAACACAGCAG
>NC_063342.1:10660119-10676091 GCF_021869965.1 Rhincodon typus
AGGGACGAGATCGCAGGGCCTTTGGTGATGATCTTTTCGTCCTCACTGTCCACGGGTATAGTGCCGGAAGATTGGAGAGAGGCAAACGTCATTCCCTTGTTCAAAAAAGGGAACAGGGATAACCCGGAAATTACAGGCCAGTTAGTCTTACATCAGTGGTGGGCAAATTATTGGAAAAGGCTCTGAGAGACAGGATTTATGATCACTTGGAAAGGCACAGTTTGATTCGTGATAGTCAGCATGGATTTGTGAGGGGTAGATCATGCCTCACAAACCTTATTGAATTCTTTGAAGAGGTGACCAAACACGTGGATGAAGGTGGAGCAGTGGATGTGGTATACATGGATTTAAGTAAGGTGTTTGATAAGGTTCCCCATGGTAGGCTCATGCAGAAGGTAAGGAGGCATAGGATAGGGGGAAATGTGGCAGATTGGATTCAGAATTGGCTGACCCTTAGAAGACAAAGGGTGGTAGTGGACGGAAAATATTCAACATGATGCTCAGTTACAAGTCATGTACCACAAGGATCTGTTCTGGGTCCTCTTCTATTTGTGATTTTTGTAAATGATTTGGATGAAGGAGTGCAAGGGTGGATTAGCAAGTTCGCTGATGACACGAAGGTGGGTCACATTGTGGACAGTGCGGAGGGCTATTCTAGGTTACAAAGGGACCTTGATAGAATGCAGAGCTGGGCTGAGAAGTGGCAGATGGAGTTTAACCCGGAAAAGTGTGAGGTGATTCATTTTGGAACGACAAACTTGAAAGCAGAATAAAGGGTTAACGGAAAGATTCTTGGCAGTATGGAGGAGCAGAGGGATCTTAGGGTTCATGTTCACAGTTCCCTGAAAGCTGCCACCCAGGTGGATAGAGTTGTTAAGAAGGCGTATGGTGTGTTAGCTTTCATTAATAGAGGGATTGAGTTCAAGAGTCGTGAAGTTATGCTCCAGCTATACAAAAGCCTGGTTTGGCCACATCTGGAGTATTGTGTCTAGTTCTGGTCACCTCATTACAGGAAAGATGTGGAAGCGTTAGAAAAGATGCAGAGGAGATTTACCAGGATGTTACCTGGAATGGGGGGGAAGGTCTTACGAGGAAAGGTTGAGAGAGCTAGGGCTTTTCTCTTTAGAATGACGAAGGATGAGAGGTGACTTGATAGAGGTATACAAAATGATCAGAGGTATAGATAGAGTAGACAGCCAGAGACTTTTTCCTAGGGTGGAGGCAGCTTTTACGAGGGGACATAGTTTTAAAGTGAAAGGAGGTAGATATCGGGGAGAGGTCAGAGGTAGGTTCTTTACTCAGAGAGCAGTAGGGGCGTGGAATGCATTGCCAGAGAGAGTAGTGGAGTCAGCCTCATTAGGGGCATTTAAGCGGCTATTAAGTAGGCATATGGATGATAGAATAAGGTAGTGGTGGAGGTTAGATCGACCTTAGGTTTAGGGTAAAAGTTTGGCACGACATCGTGGGCCGAAGGGCCTGTACTGTGTTGTACTGTTCTATGTTCTATGTTCTGCCTTCACAAAAGAGGACACAATTCAGATACCAGAATTGTTGGAAGATGCAAGATTTAGTGAGAGGGAAGCACTGAGGGAGATCAATATCAGTAGAGAAATAGTGCTGGGAAAGTTGTTGGGATTGATGTCTGATAAATCTACATCCCAGATTACTTAAGGAAGTAGCTCTAGAAATAGTGGATGCATTGGTGGTCATCTTCCAGGATTCTATAGACTCTGGAACAGTCCCTGCAGATTGGATGGAACATAGAACATAGAACATAGAACATTACAGCGCAGTACAGGCCCTTCGGCCCTCGATGTTGCGCCGACCTGTGAAACCAATCTGAAGCCCATCTAACCTACACTAGTCTATTATCATCCATATGTTTATCCAATGACCATTTAAATGCCCTTAAAGTTGGCGAGTCAACTATTTTTGCAGGCAAGGCATTCCACGCCCTTACTACTCTCTGAGTAAAGAACCTACCTCTGACATCTGTCCTATATCTATCACCCCTCAATTTAAAGCTATGTCCCCTCGTGCTAGCCATCACCATCCGAGGAAAAAGGCTCCCACTGTCCACCCTATCTAATCCTCTGATCATCTTGTATGTCTCTATCAAGTCACCTCTTAATCTTCTTCTCTCTAACGAAAACAGCCTCAAAACCCTCAGCCTTTCCTCATAAGACCTTCCCTCCATACCAGGCAACATCCTGGTAAATCTCCTCTGCACCCTTTCTAATGCTTCCACATCCTTCCTATAATGCGGTGACCAGAACTGTACGCAATACTCCAAGTGCGGCCGCACCAGAGTTTTGTACAGCTGCAACATGACCTCATGGCTCCGAAACTCAATCCCTCTACCAATAAAACCTAACATACTGTACGCCTTCTTAACAATGCTATCAACCTGGGTGGCAACTTTCAGTGATCTGTGCACATGGACACCGAGATCTTTCTGCGCATCCACACTACCAAGAATCTTACCATTAGCCCAGTACTCTGTATTCCTGTTACTCCTTCCAAAGTGAATCACCTCATACTTTTCCACATTAAACTCCATTTGCCACCTCTCAGCCCAGCTCGGCAGCTTATCTATGTCCCTCTGTAACCTGCAACATCCTTCTGCACTAACCACAACTCCACCGACTTTGGTGTCATCCGCAAATTTACTAACCCATCCTTCTATGCCCTCATCCAGGTCATTTATAAAAATGACAAACAGCAGTGGCCCCAAAACAGATCCTTGAGGTACACCACTAGTAACTGAACTCCAGGATGAACATTTCCCATCAACCACCACCCTCTGTCTTCTTACAGCTAGCCAATTTCTGATCCAAACCGCTAAATCACCCTCAATCCCATGCCTCCGTATTTTCTGCAATAGCCTACCATGGGGAACCTTATCAAACGCTTTACTGAAATCCATATACACCACATCAACCGCTTTACCCTCATCCACCTGTTTGGTCACTTTCTCAAGGAACTCAATAAGGTTTGTGAGGCACGACCTACCCTTCACAAAACCGTGTGGACTATTCCTAATCAAATTATTCCTTTCTAGATGATTATAAATCCTATCTCTTATAATCCTTTCCAACACTTTACCCACAACCGAAGTAAGGCTCACTGGTCTATAATTACCAGGGTTGTCTACTCCCCTTCTTGAACAAGGGGGCAACATTTGCTAGTCTCCAGTCTTCTGGCACTATTCCTGAAGATAATGACGACATAAAGATCAAAGTCAAAGGCTCTGCAATCTCCTCTCTAGCTTCCCAGAGAATCCTAGGATAAATCCCATCCGGCCCAGGGGACTTATCTATTTTCACACCTTCCAGAATTGTTAACACCTCCTCCTTATGAACCTCAATCCCATCTAGTCTAATAGACTGTATCTCAGTATTCTCCTTGACTACATTGTCTTTTTCCTGTGTGAATACTGACGAAAAATATTCATTTAGCGCCTCTCCTATCTCTTCGGACTCCACGCACAACTTCCCACTACTGTCCTTGATCGGCCCTAATCTTACTCTCGTCATTCTTTTATTCCTGACATACCTATAGAAAGCTTTAAGGTTTTCCTTGATCCTACCTGCTAAAGACTTCTCAAGTCCCGTCCTGGCTCATCTTAGCTCTCTCTTTAGGTCCTTCCTGGCTAACTTGTAACTCTCAAGCGCCCTTACTGAGCCTTCACGCATCATCTCTACATAAGCCTCCTTCTTCCTCTTGACAAGAGATTCAACTTCTTTAGTAAACCACGGTTCCCTCGCTCGACCACTTCCTCCCTGCCTGTCAGGTACACACTTCTCAAGGACAGGCAGTAGCTGTTCCTTGAACAAGCTCCACATTTCAATTGTGCCCAGCCCCTGCAGTTTCCTTCTCCATCCTATGCATCCTAAATCTTGCCTAATCGCCTCATAATTGCCTTTCCCCCAGCTATAACTCTTGCCCTGCAGTATATACCTATCCCTTTCTATCGCTAAAGTAAACGTAACCGAATTGTGGTCACTATCACCAAAGTGCTCACCTACCTCCAAATCTAACATCTGGCCTGGTTCATTACCCAGTACCAAATCCAATGTGGCCTCGCCTCTTGTTGGCCTGTCTACATACTGTGTCAGGAAACCCTCCTGCACACATTGGACAAAAACTGACCCATCTAAAGTACTTACTTATTCATTGTTTGATATCCGTTCTACCACAGTGGTATCATCAGCAAACTTGTAGATGGCGTTCATTCGGAATTTGGCAACACAGTTGTAGGTGTACAGGGAGTACAGTAGGGGGCTCCAGTGTTATTGTGGAGGAGGTGCAGTTACCTATCCTCATTGATAGCAGCCTGTGGGTCAGAAAGCTGTGGATCCAGTTGCAGAGGGTGGAGCCGAGACCAAGGTCACAGAGTTTTGAGATCAGTCTGGAGGGGATAATGGTGTTGAAGGCAGAGTAGAACTCAATGAGCAGGAGTCTGATGTAGGTGTCCTTGTTGTCCAGATGTTCAAGGGATGAGTACAGGGCTAGGGAAAACGCGCCCCCTGCAGACCTGTTATTTCGGTAGGCAAACTGTAGGGGAACTGTAGGTTCTGAGGACCAATGGTTAACTCTGTTTTTTCCTTCACAGATGCTGCCAGACCTGCTAAACTTTTCCAGCAACTTTGTTTTTGTTGGGGAATGAGGCAATTTGGGAGACTGATGTTGATGTAGGCCATGACCGGCCTTTCAAAGCACTTCATGATTATGGAAGTCAGAGCTATTGGGCGGTAGTCATTAGTGCACATTGCATGTGTTTGCTTGGGTACGGGGATGATGGCGATCTTCTTGAAGCAGTTGGGGACTTTACCTTGTCGGAGGGAGAGGTTGAAGATGTCGATGAATACCTCCGCCAGTTGGTCCGCACAGGATCTGAGTGCTCGGCCGGGGACACCATCCAGGCCCATTGTTTTCCACAGGCTGTCTCTCAGGAAGACTGATCTGACGTCCGCAGCTGTGACAGTGGGCACAGGTGTGACCAGGGTTGTCAGGGCAAGTGACACCATGCCACTGGCATTCTGCTCAAACTGAGCATAGAAAGCATTGAGCACGTCAGGGAGGGATGTGCCTTTGTCTGCTATCCTACTCTGCTTCATTTTGTATCCTGTAATGTTATGCAGGCCTTGCCATGGGCAGCAGGAGTCTGTATGGTTGGTTTGGGCCTCTAATGTGGGTATGCTACTTGGCGTGCTGGCAGAGCAGGTTCAAACTGTAGACAGCAAGGTATCAAGTGGGTGACCCTCTGAGTTAATTGGAGCAGGGTGGGGAGGGGGTGCAAGATTAAAATTGACCTGTCCAGATGGAGAAAGCGAATCAAGTAAACAACGTCTTGGGGAAATGAGGGTGCTGGGGCTCCATTTTGTGGTATGCAAGATGAGTCGGAGCAGAATGTGTCAGTCACAAGTTTGAATGGGTTTTCCTCTTTGATAGTCAATCAAAATCTACAAAAAGACCATAAGAAATAGGAACAGGAGTAGACTGTTTGGCTCCTCAAGTCTGTTCCACCATTCAATAGGATTGCGGCTGATTTGACATTCCTCACCTACAATTTCATGCCCTTTCCTCATTACCATGATCTATAACCATTATCAAGAATCCACCTATCTCAGCTTTAAATATACACATGGACTCTGCCCCTACAGCTTTCTGTGGCAAGTAGTTCCGAAGGCTCACAACCCTCTGAGAGAAGAAATTCTCCTAATCAGAGGGTATTCCTCAGGATTGCTTTGCTTGCCATGCAGTAGATAAGACTGCAGCATAACAAAAGCCTGTAAGATATCTGGAAGTCCTAGGACAACAAAGCAGCACAGAATTATTCTGTAGCAAGTAGTTTAGGGGTTAAAATAAAAAGGTTCCTTGTTTGTTAGCTTTCCCTTCCAAGATCTGATCAATTTCTCATCAACCTCCCTTTTTTTTGCTGAAACAGTCTATTTCTCAAATGTCTGTGAGTGCACTTCAGAAGAGACCTCCTTTTAAAAACCCCTCCGTAATGTCGCTGGTTGCTCAGAATCACTCCAGAATGCTGTCATTTATTCAGCCAATTTAATCCTGATACAGGGAAGAGTGGGGAGGTTGTTGGACTGGTTTATCGCCTGAAGACATTAGCTCATGGAAGGTGAAATAAATGGAAAAAGACAAGGGGAAAGCCAGTCCCAAGCTAAAGCTATCATCAGCAGCCTAAAAGCCTACAATATGTCGATCAGTCATCAGAACTAATCAGAGCCTAGTTACTTGGTCCATTGCACAATGTAGTGATTGCTCAGAAGGGGCCTGTGTGCTCCTCAGCAGTACTATCACTCTCCTTGCTTTCTCATCAGTTGTCCTGTGGGAGTCCACTCTGTATCTCTCTCTCTCTTTCCAAGAATCAACAGCCTTAACCCGCTCCTGCTCACTAATCTCAGTCTGAAGAGGAAGGTTTAATCTTCTGCGCATTCTCCACATGTCTGCATGGTTTTACATTGGGTGCTCTGGTTTCCTCCCACAGTCTAAAGATATGCTGGTTAGGTGGTTTGGCTGTGGTAATTTGTCCACAGTGTCCAGGGATGTGCAGCCTAGATGGGTTAGCCATGGGAAATACAGGGATAGGGTGGGATGCTCTTCAGAGGGTCAGTGTTGACTTGATGGGCTGAATGGCCTCTACTGAACTGTAGGGATTCGATGATAAATGTCCTTTGAATATTCTGCAAATAATTTCACCTAGTTCAAATTAGATTGTGTTATCTTGTTTCCTCAGACTATGCAGAAAATTCTTAATAATGCAACATACCAGGAGCTTTATTCTGTTTCTGTTGCGTTTCATTTGTTTAACCAATGCTTGCATTGAGATAGCGCTTTTGCAGCAGAATATTTTACATGCATTACTTTTGAAATGCAGCAATTCATTATATGTTGGCTGCTTCTGGTGGTGCTTGTTAACTTGTTGGCCAGGAAACCAGAAAAAAGCTTCTTTTTTATTCAAAATGTAGCATCACATTGAAAGAGTTGGTGTCTGGAACACCTTGCACTGTGATACTGTAAGGGATCAGATGAGAGAAAGCATTGACAGAGAAGCTTTATTGTTTCAATATAGTTGTTGTGCTTGTGTAAAGCTGCATTTAGTTTCTTAATGTGTAGCAAACTAGTTATTTTTCATAATTTATGAAGATTTGGCATAATCTCCTAGCTAGACTAATCAAGCAGCTAATGGAATATTCTCACAAAACCTTTCATCTATGTCAACGGTTCAACTTTATCTGAACTGTCACTATTTGAACAAAGAACAAAGAACAATACAGTGCAGGAACAGGCCCTTTGGCCCTCCAAACCTGCGCCAACACATTTTGCCCTTCCATACTAAAACTGTCTTCACTTACAGGATCCTTATCCCTCTATTCCGTTCCTACTCATCTTTTCGTCCAGGTGCTTTTTGAATACTGATATAGTGTCTGCTTCGAACACCTCCTCTGGCAACGCGTTCCAGGCACTCACCACCCTTTGTGTGAAAAACTTGCCTCGCACATCTCTTTTAAATTGCCCCCCTTGCAGCTTGAACCTGTGTCCCTTAGTAAGTGACACCTCCAGCCTGGGAAAAAGGCTCATACTTCCACTCTATCTATGCCATTCACAATCTTATCAACTTCTAACAGGTCACTCCTCAACATCCTGTGTTTCAGTGAAAACAAACCCAGTCTATCCATCCTTTCTTCATCACTAAAATCCCCCATACCAGGCAACATTCTCATAAACCTTTCTGTCCAAAGCATCCACATCCTTTCAAGGATGGTGAACAGAATTGTATGCAACGCTCAGTTGCTCAGTGACATCATCCTCACATCTGTGCAATGAGGTTATGAGCTCAAGCTCCACTCTTGTTCACATGTGCTTAAATGGGACTTCAATGGTATGGAGGGCTATGGCTATGAAAGGTCTTCAGAGATTTCCAGAAAATGTGAAAAGCACAGGGTGAATACAAGATGTTTATGTATTTTTGCGATTATACTTGTGGACCTGACCCAGGCTCTTGTTAATCTCACTGACCCCACCAAAATTCCATGATTGTCTGAGATTTCTTGTGTACTATTTTGGTCTTTTGGAGAGAGTGGCCTCTTTCTACTCTGTACATACTGTATTTAAGGTCCATGATACAAGACTTGATTAAACAACAGAGCTCTGTCCTACACTGATGTTGTATTTGTGCAGTCACAGTTGGTGGGAATGGCTTTATGGTCATGACCATCGTTTATTGGCGAAACAGTAACAATGTAAATATGAAAGTAACAATTGAAATTGTACTCTGGGCCCCATCAGTGAACAAAAAAACAAACACAGGTTTTGGATGTGGATTCTTCATTGTAACTGATCTAGCTTGACCTGAGAGGCACCCTTAGTCAGATCATTCATTCTACAGATTCTAATGCACTAGCAATCACAGAATCATATCTGTGAGGCTATTTGGTCCACTATGTTTACGCTGGCCCCCGGAAAGAGATTTGAAATAGTCCCAATCCCCTGTTCTTTCCCCTTAGCCTGTAAATGCTTCCTTTGTATGTATTTAATTTTTTAAAATAATGGCTTTTTGTTTTTAACTATTACAAATAAATCTGCTTCCTTTCAGTTGTGCTTTTAATAATGTAATAGCACCACTAGGAACGAAAATAAATCACCCTGTCCCTTCCTAGGTACATTCTCAATTATTTTAAATCTATGTTCTAGTTAACAACACTTCGACCAATGAAAACAATTTCTCCCTTTCTACTCCCTCATAAATCCTTATAAAGTTTTGCATTTCTATTACATACTTATGTTACGTTGAGGGCAAAATATCTATATTTGCAGATAATATTAAGCTAAGGATAATAGTGCGGATGAAACTGAGCGACTTCAAAGAGACATTGACAAATTGGCCAAATGGGCTGACACCTGGCAGATCAATTTTAATGCAAGGAATTGGCAGAAATGCAGATAAATGAACATGGAGAGATAATACAGTCTCAATGGTACAACATTGAGGGGAATTCAGCAGCCAAGGAACCTTGGGATTTAACTGCATAATTCACTGAATGTGGCCAGACAAGGTGAAACAGTTGTTAAGAAAGCTTTCGGATCCTGGGGTTTATAAATAGAGGCATAGAGTATAAAAGCAAGGAAGTGATGCTATACTTCTTCAAAACATTGACCAGACCACATTGGAGTATTGTGTTCTGTTCTGGGCATCTTATTTATGGAAGGATGTTAAAGTCCCAGAGAGAGTGCAAAGAAAATTTACTAGAATTATTGAGGGAATTTAGATATAAGGAAAGATGAGAGAAATTGGGCTTATTCACATTGGGGCAGAGAGATTAAGAGGTGACCTTATTGAGGTGCCCAAAATTACGAACAATTCTGGATATACATTTGAAAATGATGAATTTAGAGGATTATGGATAGAAGATTGGAGAATGGGACTAGCTGGGTAGCTCTTTCTGGAGCTGGTACAGACATGATGGCCAGGTGGCCTCATTCTGTCGTCTAAAATTCTATGATCCCCAGAACCTTCACTGCTTTAAGGAGAACAATGCTGTCCTTTATGGTCTCTCTGAAAAACTGAAATGATATTGTAAGTAATGAGTGTTTTAGTTGACTTTTTTTTATCATAGGTAAGGGAACAGTGAGATAATTTGAAAAATCTGAGTGCTTTAATCTTATTGAAGTCTCTATTCTCTTTGCAAAAAGTAATACTTCCAATGAAACTTTTTAAAGGACTTTGCAATGAATTGCTATTATGTGCAGTGATTCTTTTGTTGTATAAAGACGAAACTTGTGTTTACATGACGGCAGCTTACTGCTTCTCAGTACCTCCTCACAACACTTTATATACAATTAATTACTTTGAAGTAAGGTGTAGGCAAACAGGACAGCTGTTTTACACACAGTAACACCACATAAACAGCAATGGGATCAGTTACCAAGTGTTCCTTTTGTCATATCATGCCAGAAAGTTATTGAAGTGCGAATATAGAATCTACCAGACAATGATTCTGAACGTCTCATGGAAATGACAAGCATCATGTGCTACTCTCTCAAGTACAGCTTCTGGATAGTGGGCTCAATCTTTACAACAGGGCTTGTACCTACTGTTTTCCAGATTAGTGGAAAGTGCTACCAAATATGCCCAGATGATGTCTGAGCAAATGTACCAGGACAAGACGTTGGTTTGGATTATTGATTTTCACGGCAGAGAGTGACTCCTCCACCCTGGGAAAATGCCTCATACTTTCTACTCTATTCACAATCTTATAAACTTCAATCAGGTTTCCCCCCAACCTCCTGCATTCCAGGCTTCATAGATAAAATCTGTCATACCAGGCAACATCTTGGTAACTTTTTCTGTACCCTCTCTAAAGCATCCACATCCTTCTGGTAGTGTGGTGGCCAGAACTGTACACAATATTCCAAGTTTGGCCTAATTAAAGTTCTGTAAAGCCACAGCATAATTTGTCTATTCTTTTACTCAGTGCCCCTTCCAATGAAGGCAAGCATGCCATAGCCCTTTTTTACTACCTTTTCTACCTGCGCTACCACCTTCAGTGATCTGTAGACCTGCACACCCAGATCCCTCTGCATATCAATACTCCTAAGGGTTCTGCCATTCATTGTATAATTTCCACCTGTACTTGACCTTAAAAAAGTCAGAGAAGAAGGCAGCAAGGGCAATAACAAAAGCTAGAAAAGGGAATAAGAAAAGGGATAGGCTGAGAAACCAAGGACAAGATTCAAACAGGGCGATTGAGAAAAATAAGGAGGAGACAAACACTGTTAAAAGGACAAGCTTAAAGGCTTTGTGCCTTAATGCACAGAGCATCTGCAATAAAGTGGATGAACTAATCGCACAGATAGTTGTAAATGGGTCTGATATAATTGGGATTATGGAGACATGGCTGCAGCGTGACTAGGGATGGGAACTGAATGTCCCAGGATATTCAGTATCTAGGAAGGACAGGCAAAAAGGAAAAGGTGGAGGAGTGGCATTGCTGGTTAAAGAGGAAATTAACACAACAGTGAGAAAGGATAATAGCTCTCACAATGTGGAATCTGTACGGGTAGAGTTGAGAAATACCAAGGGGCAAAAATCATTAGTGAGTGTCATATATAGGCCCCCAAACTGCAGTGGTGATGTCGGGAATGGCATTAAATTGGAAATTAGAGATGCGTGTGATAGGGGAATATTGGTGATCATGGGTGATTTTAATCTGTGCATAGATTGGGCAAATGAAATTAGCCACAATGCCGTAGGGGAGGAATTCCTGGAGTGTATATGAGATGGATTTCTTAACCAATATGTGGAGGAACCGACGAGACAGCAGGTCATCTTAGACTCAGTACTGCGTGATGAGAAGGGAATCATTGCCAATCTAGCTGTGTGAGACCCCTTGGGGAAGAGTGAACATCATGATCAAATTTTTTATCAAGTTGGAGAGTGAGGTTGGTGATTCGGAGACCAGGGTGCTGAACCATAATGAAGGAAACTACAAGAATATGAGGCGTGAATTGGCCTTGACAGATTGGGGAGAGTTACTTAGAGGGAAGGAAGTGGATAGGCAATGGCAAGCATTCAAGGAAGGCATGGGGGACCTGCAACAATTGTTTATTCCTATCTGTCGCAAAAGCAAAATGGGTAAGAGGGCCAATCCATGGCTTACAAAGGAAATTAGGGATAGTTACTGATCCAAGGAACAAGCATACAGATTGGCCAAGTAAAATAATATGTCTGAGGATTGGGAACAGTTTAGAATTTAGCATAGAAGGACCAATAGATTGATTAGGAAGGGGAAAATACAGTATGAAAGTAAGTTGTAGGGAACATAAAGGCTGACACTAAGATCTTCTATAGGTACATGAAGAGAAAGAGATTGGTAAATGGTGGTGGTGTAGTGGTATTATCGCTGGACTGTTAATCCAGAGACCAGGCAATATCCCAGGGACCCAGTTCGACTCCTGCCACAGCAGATAGTGGAATTTGAATTCAGTAAATATCTGGAATTAAGAATCTAATGATGACCATGAATCCATTGTTGATTGTCAGGAAAAACCTATCTGGTTCAGTAAGGTCCTTTAGGGAATGAAACTGCCATCCTTACCTGGTCTAGCCTACATGTGACTCCAGACCAGCAATGTGTTGACTCTTAACTGCCCTCTGGGCAATTAGGGATGGGTAATAAATGCTACCTAGCCAGAGACACCCGCATCCCATAAATGAATAAAGAAAAGAAAAGATAAATGTAGGCCTCCTACAAACAGAAACAGAAGAATGTATAATAGGGGAGAAAGAAATGGCTGAGGAACTGAATACATACTTTGATACCAATGACATAGGTAGAAAAAGGACAGAGAATGTGAAAAACGAGTACAGGGAGTTAGGTTGGAAGCTGAAGTCCAGGACAAACAGGGTAGTTATCTCTGGATTACTACCAGTGCCACGTGATGATGAGGTAAGAAATAGGGGGAGAGCATGGCTACAGGGCTGGTGTAGGAGGGAGGGCTTCCATTATGTGGATAATTGGAGCACATTCTGGGGAAGGTGGGACCTGTACAGTAAGGACAGGTTGCACCTGAACCGGAAGGGCACAAATATCCTGGGAGGGAGGTTTGCTCGAGCTATACGGGACGGTTTAAACTAGTTTGGCAGGGGGTGGGGAGCCGGATTTATAATTCAGAGGATGAGGTATTCGGCCTTCCAACAGACACAACAGGGAGTGAGGTGGTTTATAAGGAAATGCAGTCGATGGAGCATAATTGCAGACACTGAGATGGTTTGAGGTGTGTATACTTCAATGCCAGAAGTATCAGAAATAAAGCGGATGAACTTAGAGCATAGGTCGGTACTTGGAACTACGATGTTGTGGCCATTATAGAAACTTGGGTAACTCAGGGACAGGAATGGTTGTTGGAAGTTCCAGGATTTAGATGTTTAAAAGAATTAGGGAAGGTGGAAAAAGAGGTGGGGGAGTGGCATTGCTAGTCAGGGCGAGTATAGCAGCTACTGAAAGGCAGTTTGAGAATGATATGTCTACCGAGTCAGTTTGGGTTGAGGTCAGGAACAAGAAAGGAGCAGTCACTTTGTTGGGGGCTTTTTTACCACCCCCCTAATAGTTGCAGAGAAGTAGAGGAGCAGATTGGGAGGCAGATACTGGAAAGGTGCAGAAGTCACAGGAGTGTAGTCAGGGGTGACTTCAACTTTCCAAATATTGATTGGAAACATTTTAGTTATAATAGTTTAGATAGAGCAGATTTTGTCCAGTGCGCTCAGGAAGGATTCCTGACACAGTATGTAAATAGACCAACACGAGGAGAGGCCACTTTGGATTTGGTGCTTGGCAACGAACCGGGCCAAGTGTTAGACCTGTTGGTAGGAGAGCATTTTGGCAGTAGTGATCATAACTCTGTTTCTTTCACGATAGGCATGGAAAAGGATAGGTACATACGGCAGGGTAAAGTTTACAATTGTGGGAAGGGTAATTACAATTCAGTTAGGCAAGAACTGGGTAACATAAATTGGGAACAGATGCTGTCGGGGAAGAGCACCACAGAAATGTGGAGATTGTTTAAGGAATGCATACTGCATGTGCTCGATATGTTTGTCCCTATCAGGCAGAGAAGATGCGGTCGAGTGAGGGAGCCTTGGTTCTCGAGAGAGGTCGAACGACTGGTTAAGTGGAAGAAGGAGATTTATGTAATGTTTAGGAAAAGAGGAACGGAAAAGGCTCTAGAGGGATACAAGTTAGCCAGGAAGGAGCTGAAGAAAGGGCTTAGGAGAGCTATAAGGGGTCATGAGAAAACCTTGGCAGATAAGATCAAGGAAAACTCCAAGACTTTTTACATGTATGTGCAGAACAAGAGAATGACCAGAGAAAGGGTAGGGCCGATCAAGGATTGTAAAGGGAATTTGTGCACAGAGCCTAAAGAGATAGGAAAGGTCCTTAATGAATACTTTTCTTCAGTAATCACAGCTGAGAGGGACCCAGTTGTAGAGGAGCACGTTGTGAAACAGACAGGTAGACTAGAGGAGGTTGATGTTTGTAAAGAAGATGTGCTAGGAATTCTGAGGAAGTTGAAGATAGCTAAGTTCCCCGGGCCTGATGGGATTTATCCAAGGATTCTGTGGGAAGCAAGGGACGAGATCGCAGGGCCTTTGGTGATGATCTTTTCGTCCTCACTGTCCACGGGTATAGTGCCGGAAGATTGGAGAGAGGCAAACGTCATTCCCTTGTTCAAAAAAGGGAACAGGGATAACCCGGAAATTACAGGCCAGTTAGTCTTACATCAGTGGTGGGCAAATTATTGGAAAAGGCTCTGAGAGACAGGATTTATGATCACTTGGAAAGGCACAGTTTGATTCGTGATAGTCAGCATGGATTTGTGAGGGGTAGATCATGCCTCACAAACCTTATTGAATTCTTTGAAGAGGTGACCAAACACGTGGATGAAGGTGGAGCAGTGGATGTGGTATACATGGATTTAAGTAAGGTGTTTGATAAGGTTCCCCATGGTAGGCTCATGCAGAAGGTAAGGAGGCATAGGATAGGGGGAAATGTGGCAGATTGGATTCAGAATTGGCTGACCCTTAGAAGACAAAGGGTGGTAGTGGACGGAAAATATTCAACATGATGCTCAGTTACAAGTCATGTACCACAAGGATCTGTTCTGGGTCCTCTTCTATTTGTGATTTTTGTAAATGATTTGGATGAAGGAGTGCAAGGGTGGATTAGCAAGTTCGCTGATGACACGAAGGTGGGTCACATTGTGGACAGTGCGGAGGGCTATTCTAGGTTACAAAGGGACCTTGATAGAATGCAGAGCTGGGCTGAGAAGTGGCAGATGGAGTTTAACCCGGAAAAGTGTGAGGTGATTCATTTTGGAACGACAAACTTGAAAGCAGAATAAAGGGTTAACGGAAAGATTCTTGGCAGTATGGAGGAGCAGAGGGATCTTAGGGTTCATGTTCACAGTTCCCTGAAAGCTGCCACCCAGGTGGATAGAGTTGTTAAGAAGGCGTATGGTGTGTTAGCTTTCATTAATAGAGGGATTGAGTTCAAGAGTCGTGAAGTTATGCTCCAGCTATACAAAAGCCTGGTTTGGCCACATCTGGAGTATTGTGTCTAGTTCTGGTCACCTCATTACAGGAAAGATGTGGAAGCGTTAGAAAAGATGCAGAGGAGATTTACCAGGATGTTACCTGGAATGGGGGGGAAGGTCTTACGAGGAAAGGTTGAGAGAGCTAGGGCTTTTCTCTTTAGAATGACGAAGGATGAGAGGTGACTTGATAGAGGTATACAAAATGATCAGAGGTATAGATAGAGTAGACAGCCAGAGACTTTTTCCTAGGGTGGAGGCAGCTTTTACGAGGGGACATAGTTTTAAAGTGAAAGGAGGTAGATATCGGGGAGAGGTCAGAGGTAGGTTCTTTACTCAGAGAGCAGTAGGGGCGTGGAATGCATTGCCAGAGAGAGTAGTGGAGTCAGCCTCATTAGGGGCATTTAAGCGGCTATTAAGTAGGCATATGGATGATAGAATAAGGTAGTGGTGGAGGTTAGATCGACCTTAGGTTTAGGGTAAAAGTTTGGCACGACATCGTGGGCCGAAGGGCCTGTACTGTGTTGTACTGTTCTATGTTCTATGTTCTGCCTTCACAAAAGAGGACACAATTCAGATACCAGAATTGTTGGAAGATGCAAGATTTAGTGAGAGGGAAGCACTGAGGGAGATCAATATCAGTAGAGAAATAGTGCTGGGAAAGTTGTTGGGATTGATGTCTGATAAATCTACATCCCAGATTACTTAAGGAAGTAGCTCTAGAAATAGTGGATGCATTGGTGGTCATCTTCCAGGATTCTATAGACTCTGGAACAGTCCCTGCAGATTGGATGGAACATAGAACATAGAACATAGAACATTACAGCGCAGTACAGGCCCTTCGGCCCTCGATGTTGCGCC
>NC_063342.1:10676591-10686816 GCF_021869965.1 Rhincodon typus
AATTTCTTACCTCTCCTAACAGCCTGAGTTTCTCACCTAATATTTATTGGGATTAGAATATATTTTACATTATCTCTGAAACCGCCAATTTACTAATCATGAGCTGGGGAACAGACACATGATCTTGCTAATTACCACGAACATTCCTTTTGTACACAAGCTTAACAAATACTTTTTTCTGAGATGCATTTGGTTGTTTCTTTGAAACAGATTGATGCCTTTTTTGAGACTTATGAGGACAGAAATTTGATATAATCACATTCAGCACATGTACATAAGAACCTGAGATGTAGAACCAAGCGTAGGCCATTTGCTCGCTCAAGCCTAGTCCACCATTCACGAAGACCATGGTTGATCTGATTGTGGTCTTAACTCCATTTTATGGCCTGCTCCCCCATAACGCAAACAGATTTTTATTCAGAAAGGGATCAAGGGTTCAAGGGAAAAATTAGGACAGTGGAGTTGATGGTGCTCAGATCAGCCACAATCTCATTGGATGGTGGAGCAGACTCATTGGGCTCAATGGCCTACTTCTGCTTCGGAGGCTCAGAGACCACTTTGTAGATCGCCTATGCTCTGTTCGCGACAAACGACAACACCTTCCAGTTGCGAACCACTTCATTTCCCCCCTCCCACTCCCTGGACGACATGTCCATCCTGGGCCTCCTCCAGTGTCACAACGACGCCAGCTAGGAACTGGAGGAGCAGCACCTCATATTCCATCTCAGGAGCCTACAACCCGATCGTTTCAATGTGGACTTTACTCGTTTCAAAATCTCCCCACCCCCGGCCTCATCCCATGACCGACCCCTCTGCCTCTCATCCCCGCCTCCTTGACCTGTCTGTCTTCTCTCCCACCTATCCGCTCCTCCCACCTCACTGACCAATCCCCACCACTCCCTACCGGCACTCGCCTATCACCATCCCACCTACCTTCCCCAGCCCCAGCCCTCCTCTCTCTATTTATTTCAGAGCTCCCTTTCCCCTCTCCCATTTCTGAAGAAGGGTCCCGGCCTGAACTGTCAGCTTTCCTGCTCCTCTGATGCTGCCTGGCCTGCTGTGTTCCTCCAGCTCCACACTGTGTTATCTCAGCATTGGCAGTTCTTACTATCTCAGAGTCCCAACCTGTTTAGCCTTTGCTCATTAGATAGTGCCTCCATGCTGGGAATCATCCCAGTGAACCTTCTCTGAAATGCCTCCATTAAAATGAGGTCTACCCCATAAATAAAGGGACCAAAACTACTCTCAGTACTCCAGGTACGGTTTCACCAGTACTTGATACAGTAAGAATTGTTGCAGTAAGAATTCCCCACTCTGATGCTCCAAGTCTCTTGAAATAAGGGCCAAAATTCCATTAGCCTTCCTGATTACCTGCTGCACCTGAATGCTAACTTTCTGCGTTTTATGTTTAAGTCCCTTTGTGTTGCAGATTTTTACAGTTTTTTCCTCCACTTAAATAATGTTCTGTTCTTTTGTTCTCCTTACCAGAAATGACATTACATTTTCCTACATTATACTCCATTTGCCAGCTTTTTGCCCACTTACTTTATCTATCAATATCTCTCTGAACTCTTGTGACCTGCCTTTCCATCTATTTTTGTGTTGTCTACAAATTTGGCTACAGTATTTTCACTTCCTTCCTCCAAGTCATTATATATATTGTAAACAGTTGCAGTCTCTGCTGTGATTCCTGTGGAACTCCACTGGTCACACAGTGAAAATAAACCATTATCCCCATTCACTGTTTCCTGCTCATTAACCAATTCTCTGTCCATGCCAATATACTACCTCCAACACCATGGGATCCTATCTTATGACAACTTTTTGTGAGGTACCTTGTTAAATGCCTACTGGAAGCCCAAATATAACATTTGCTGGTTCCCCTCTATCCACACTGTTTGAAAACTCTAATAAATTAGTCAGTCACAATGTCCCCTTCATGAAGCCATGCTGTCTCTGCTTAATTAGATTATGATTTTCCAAATATTCTGCTATTAGTCCCTTAATAACTGATTCTAATACTTTTCTAACAATGGATTTTCTGCTGATTGACCTATAGTTACTTGCTTCTTTATCTCTCTTCCTTTTTGAATATGGGTGTGACGTTAACAAGACATATCACTGTATAATGTCTACAGAAGAGCCAACTTTCTAAGATAACAAAAAGGTCTATTACATGATAACAATTAGTACAACCACATTTGGTCAGGCATAATTACTAGGAGCTGGAACACACAGATCTTTTCTTTCTGGAAGCTGGAGTAGAACACCTTGTCTCTACCCACAGACTGTGACATTATTCGTTCTACTGATGTCACAATGTAACATGAACATTAACATTTTCAGAACCATTATCTTATACAACCTGGCCCAACACAGTCTTGACTATATTCAGTGACCCAGCTTCCGCTGCTCTCTATGGAAGGGAATCCCAATGACTATTGACACTCCAAGAGCTGAAATTCCTCCTCATAGAACGTAGAACATAGAACAGAGAACGGTACAGCTCAGTATAGGCCCTTCGGCCCATGATGTTGTGCCGAGGTTTTACCCTAAACTTAAGATCTATCTAACCTCCACTCCTACCTTATACTATCATCCATATGCCTATCTAATAGCTGCTTAAATGCCCCTAATGAGGCCAACTCCACTATCCTCTCCGGCAATGCATTCCACACCCCTACCACTCTCTGAGTAAAGAACCTACCTCTGACGTCTCCCCTATATTTACCTCCACTCACTTTAAAACTATGCCCCCTCGTAATAGCTACCTCCACCCTAGGAAAAAGTCTCTGGCTGTCTACTCTATCTATACCTCTGATCATTTTGTACGCCTCTATCAAGTCACCTCTCATCCTTCGTCGTTCTAAAGAGAAAAGCCCTAGCTCTCTCAACCTTTCGTCGTAAGATCTTCCCTCCATTCCAGGCAACATCCTGGTAAATCTCCTCTGCGCCTTTTCCAATGCTTCCACATCTTTCCTGTAATGAGGCAACCAGAACTGGACACAATACTCCAGACGTGGCCGAACCAGGCTTTTGTACAGCTGGAGCATAACTTCACGGCTCTTGAACTCAATCCCTCTATTAATGAAAGCTAACACACCATACACCTTCTTAACAACTCTATCCACCTGGGTGGCAGCTTTCAGGGAACTGTGAACATGAACCCCAAGATCTCTTTGCTCCTCCACTGCCAAGAATCTTTCCAAAGATTTTATCTCTGCCTTAAATGGGAGACTCCTCATTCTGAAACTGTCCCCTTTGGTTGCAAATTCTCTTATGAGGGGATACATCATGTGATTTTCCAAACTGTCAAGTTCCTTCCAAATCTGATGTTTCAATAAAACCATTCCCTATGAAATTTCTCTGAACTGCCGCAAACTCAACTACTGGTATACACCTCCTCAAAGAGACTAAAACTGTACACAGTTCTCAATGCCCTGCCTCTTTTAACAAGACTTCTGTTTCTGTATCTTTTAATAATCAGCCACAGGAAATTGCATGCAGGATCATGATAATTTATTCAAGCAACACAGGGAGAACATTACACCAGACCCTGAGAAATAGAGGGAAACACCATATCTGAGCATCATTTTAGTCACGCACACATTTCCTTACTAAATTCCAATCTTTTTTCATACAAATTTAAGAAACAGATGTTCATTCTAGGATATAGGTTAATGTTGTTAATGTTTCATTCAACTAGTCAAGCATCATTTAATCTTATCCTAGCCTGGTATTGTTTTGCCCATTTCCTATCATTTCTCCTAGTCTCCAAATCCCTTCTGACCCCAACGTCTCTCTGGAATGTTTTATTAATACTAACTCTATTTGTACAAGTTTTGCCAACAGATTCCTGCTGACACCAGTCATTAGGGTGTACAAAATTCATCTGGGGCTTTGTTCACTATTTTAAAAAAAGTAACTGTTGAACCCCTACATTCTAATATACCTCCATCTGCTTCCTCTTTTTATACTCCATTCAGCTTTGCAGTAAAGGCTATGATTCTAATCACTTTCCTGTTGACGATCTGTACTTGAATATGAACCTTTTGTGGTTCATATACAAAGATAGCAGCATCTGTAATCCTTCTTCATTCGTATACTATTTATATTTTCTATTCTTCTTGCAAAAATGGACAACCTCACAATTCCCCACATTGTATTCCAATTTTTCCTCACTCACTTAACCTTTCCACAACCCTTTGCAGATTTATTTTATCCCGCTTGTTCATAGATAAAGTGGGAAGCTTGAGTTGGGAAATTTCTTGACATGACATACAGTATTTTTATCCTGAGGAAATTGGGGCAAGATAGCGTCAGGCCCACAACCATTTGAGCCAGGGTCAAGGCCGTGATTGAGTTGAATAGATGGCTAGGCTGGCAGACTAGAATGCCTCCCTCTGTTCACTAGGACATTAGTCCAATTTTAATGATGACTTTCAGACCTGAAACACTCGTCTCTCACCTGCCCATTATCCATACCGCCTTCTTTCAACTTCAGAATCTTCATGACACCCTCAGATCTCACTTGCTATCTCCATGTTGCCTCAAGTCTCCTTTGCTACCTACATGCTTCCTCAAATACCCATGCCAAGGCGGCATGGTGTCTCAGTGGTTAGCACTACCTTTGGGTGCTTTGGTTTCGTCCTACAGTCCAAAGATGTGAACCTGCCCACCCGATATCTCCTTCATGCCCCCTAGGCATCATGAATAGCCACATACCTATTATCCACTGTAGGCAGACCCCAGGATATAATCAATAAGTGTTTAAACAATAACTTCTAACAATCTAATCTCTTTAAAATACACCATACTGAAACCCTCTCCTTCAAAAAAAAGGCATTCCAAACAATATCCTCATAAGTGCTCAATCTATTGTACAAACATTGAACGGATAAATTACACCAAGAAAGTTAATCCTGTAATAACGTCTTAAAATTGTCATTCAAAATAATATACAGCCTACTGCTCTCAAGTAAAGCTTGTCAAATATGAACACAGCTGTCAAAATAAGTCATTCCAAATCATAGATAATGCACCCTGCTGAAATTACAAAAACATGTTGCAGTGAATGTTCGTAATACATTATTACTAAATGGAAATTTGAGTTCTATTCTTATCAGAACCCTGTATAGTTTTAAGTTTAATTTTATATTTCTATATTTTGTGGATTAAGAAAATAGACATAGTTTTAAGCTTCATTTTTAAGTTTTTTAAGTGATACAAGATTGTCTGGAAAAGTGTTTTAAATGAATTTAAATCACATTTTACAAAACAAAAAGGATGCTTTGGGAATCAAAGTCTTTTTTCATTTAACCCTTTTATCTAGTCAACTTGCTCAGAGTCGTTATTACATACCTCTGGAGCAGGTGAGGCTTCAAACTAAGTCACCCTGTACTGGAGCAGGGACACTACCATGGTGCCACAATAGAGTCCCCTAGGAATCAAGAGAGAGAAAAAAATGTTATTGCCTGGCAACAAAGTATTTCATGAAACAAAGACAAAGTCAGAAGTCACATAACACCAGGTTATAATCCAACAGGTTTATTTGAAATCACAGCTGACGAAGGGGCTACGCTCCCAAACTTTGTGATTTCAAATAAACAGGTTGGGCTATATCCTGGTGTCACGAGACTTCTTGACTGTGTCCACCTCAGCCCTTCCACATCATGAAACAAGGAGACAGTGACAGGAACAAATTTTCTTTCAGAAATAGCACATTTTTCAGAATGTTCCAAAAAGCTGAGTGCTACAGCCAATTAACTAATTTTTGGTGTGTAGTCACCATTGAAACGTAAAACATCCAATTGCCAATTTGCACAGATCATCACTGAGAAAACATATGGGGAATGCTTGCCAAATCAGCCATACATTGGCCTGTCTTTTCAGGTGAATGTGTGTTGGTAAATCACCAATTGAATCTTTACCCAGGATGGGTAGCAATAATAAGACTAACAGTTAAGGTGTTTGTGATCAAATGCTTAATTTGTTATTTTAATGAGTGCACATCCATTAGCATATTGTCTGGATAAACTCCAACTGAATACAGTTAAGCTGACTTATGTTAATTTTCATGCAGTTGTCATTTCAAGGAACTTATAGTAAGCTTTTTCAGGTCAAGCTGGGAGAGACTGACTCGAAATCTATGAGTAGATTGTCCCATGAGGATGGAACAGTTTCTGAGATGTTGATTTTCCAAATGGATTTAGGTTGGTCATGTGTTGAGTGTTGTGTTAGTATGTATGTGCAGAGAGGGGAGGTGATGATAAAGTGGGAATGTTGCTAGACTAGCAATCCACAATGCCACGCTAATGTTCTGGGGCCATGGGTTCAAATCCTACCATGCAGATGGTGCAATTTGAATCTACAAACGTCTGAAACATAAAGCTAGCCAATGGTGACAGAAATCAATTGTCATTCAAATTGTTTTTTTAACCTTCTATAATCGGTCTCCTGCATTGGACCTTATCAAAGGCTTTCTGAAATTCATATGAGTTACAACAACACTACCCTCATTTACATACCTGGTCAACTCCTCAAACATTTCAATCAAATTTGTTAGACATGACCTCCCTCTGACAAAGCTCTGCTGACGACACCTGATCAAACCTTACCCCTTCAAGTCGAGATTAATTCTTTCCTTCAGAATTTTCTTTGATAGTTTCCTTACCACTGGGCTTTAATTCCCTGGTTTCTCTCCACCACCCTTTTTAAAAAGTGGAACCACATTAACTGTTCTCCAATCTTCTTGCACCTCCCCTGTGGCCAGAGAGGAATTTTGAAAAAAAGGTTGAGTTAGTGTCCCTTTAATTTTCTCCCTCATCTTCCACAGCATTACAATTCTTCCAGACCTTTTTTTTTTAAAGTCCAGAGCTGCTTTAATGCACCACTGAACTTTTTTTTTGTCCATGACTTAAGCACCCATGTTTTTGATTCAGATATAAATTTATATACAAAGCCCATCACAGGGGCAGTGACATGACAAGTAAAGTAAGCAAAAGGCAGGGAGATGCATTTCTTTTTCTTTTTCTTCATACGTCAAATGCTATTGTGCACAACTTTCCCACAACCAAAATCATGTTTTTTTTACCTTTTAACTACCCTCAGTTATCGCCCATTCAGCCAATCAAGTATTTACAAGCAAAACCCATTATATGCGACCTTTTGTTGACAGATACAGGAAATGATGTCCAGGATTTTACTCATGAGGAAGGTGGGTCACTGACAAGTGCAGTTATTGACTAAACAAGCTTCATCTGAAATTGATACATCACCATCTCTGACGCCTTAATGGCGTGCCTTAATAGAACAACTGCATTCAAAATGGGCAATTTGTTGCAACCAGGCCATTTATACATTTGACAAGCCAGCACTTTGCTGGGATTAACTTAGACTGAACAGAGAGTAAAATTAGTTGATTACAATGGCTATGCTGATGATTCTCTCCACTTCACAAAAAGAAGTCTCTATTACGGTACATCAGTCTATGTTTCTGATCCAGCATTCCATGTTATCAGTTTTGGATTATGGCATAGAAATTACTGTTTGCGATTACAGAAAGAAATAATGAGAAAATTTACATTTACATGACTTAATACACAGCTTCAACATTCACTGTGCATTTAGATCTACCTTTCTCACTTCATTGAACATCCCCTGGATCAGTGAATTCCTGTTCAAAGCTAGTGACTTCTTTGTGGGAAACTGCAATAGACAACTTATATGCTGTATGGTCCCACAAAGAGTAGAAATCGGTCCAGATGGGGTAAACACAGGAAGGATGTTCCTGATGATCAGGGAGTCTAGAACCAAGAGTCACAGTCTAAGAATAACGGGTAGGCCGTTTTGGACAGAGATGAGGAGAAATGTCTTCACCCAGAGAGTGGGGAGCTTGTGGAATTCTCTGCTACAGAAAGCAGTTGAGACCAAAATATTGAATGTTTTCAAGAAGGGGTTAGATATCATCCTGAGGGCTAAACGGATCAAAGAGTTCGGGGAGAGAGCAGGAATAGGGTATTGAGTTGGATCATCAGCCACGATCATATTGAATAGTGGAGCAGGCTTGAAGGGCTGAATGGCCTACTCCTGCTCCTATTTTCTATGTTTCTATGCGGTAAGCTGGGTGGGCCTTGCAGAATCGTGGAATTGTTTCCTGGTCAACATGCAAGGTGACCTTGGCCTGCTGATAGTCCCTCGACCTTCCTGAAGATCTTCCAGGTATTTAACTAGGGCTTCTCTTAGGCAGCCATTTCCTAATCAAAAATGTTGAACCAATCTAAATGAACGCCTCACAACCAGATTCACACCATCAAGGATGGGCCCGAGCCTTTTACTACAACCTGTGGTAACTGAACCAACTGAAGTTGTACCCTTAATCTGTAAAGGTTCCCCAGTGTAGGTTCTCAGTCTAGCTGAGGTCTTGTGTAAAGTTAATCATAGAATCCCTACAGTGTGGAAACAGGACCTTCGGCCCAACAAGTCCACACTGATCCACAGAGTATCCCACCCAGACCCATCCCCCTAATCTATACATCCCTGAACACTTTGGGCAATTTAGCATAGCCAATCCACCTAGCCTGCACATCTTTGGACTGTGGGAGGACAGCGGAGCACCCGGAGGAAACCCACGCAGACATGGGGAGAATGTGCAAACTCCACACAGACAGTCGCCCGAGGGTGGAATCGAACCTGGGCCCCTGGTGCTGTGAGGCAGCAGTGCTAACCCCCAGAGTCAAGAGCCAAATTTAATTAAAAGCTGGTTCTGTGATTACCTATATGGCTGTGCCGGTATTGACCTCCAATAAAACTGGATGGCCATTTAGCCAGATATTTATTTTGATTAGCTCTGATTTAAATGTTGCTCAGCTGCTTAACTGTTCCAAACAAGATGTAGGTGGATTTTCTAGGATATGAACTCTCCTGGATACCGATCTATGGATTATCTTACTCAGTTTAGGTTTAGTAGGATTCTTTGCTGTCTTGATATCACACACTGGCAACAACTACAATAGCTTGCTAGCCTGGATCCTGAAGAAAAGTTTAACCGTTTGGCCAAGTCTTGACTTTGTTTTGGGGTTTTGCTGTGGGCTGACCTACAGCCCCTCTGATCAGGATATGTTCTGAATGAGGCTATGCAATTGCCTTCAATCAAGTGGTATTCCCCAAGTTCAGTTGGACTGTTGAGGGTGTCCAATTCTGTTGGAACACCCTGCAATTCCTATGCTCCACTGGCCATGTTTTCCAATGACAAGGCCGATTGCAGTGCCTGATTGAAGTCCGAAATCACACGACACTAGATTATAGTCCAACAGGTTTATTTGAAAACACAAGCTTTCGGAGCCTCAGTCCTTCTTCAGGTGTTAGTGAGAGAGACACAGAATTTATAAGTAAAAGATCAAAGGTTCACACCATTGATGAGGATGTACTAAACAAACCTAAGATGCTGTTAAATTTTTGATCGGATAAAAGGTTTTAATTGATTAATATGTATATGTAAGTCCCTGAATTCCTTTCAAGTCATGGTCCTGAAAGAACTGAAGGTTTTAGCAATGTAAAGAAGAGATGACATTATAGGTCAGACAATGCATGTTAGATGTGAGGCCTTGTTTAGAATCTGTTTGTGTTTTAGTTTGGAGTCAGACTGGTTTTGTTTCTAAAGCAGGAATTTATAAAACACCATATTGACTGACTGTCTATAAAAATTCTATGCTTTTTGAACAAAATAGAATGTATCTGCAAATACAAATTCACCCCATAAATTCATGTGTTTCTGTGTGCGTGTGTGTGAGTGAGGGTGGGAGAGAGAAAATGTGTGTGTGTGTGTGTGTCAGAGGAGGGGAGAGAGAGAGAGTGTGTGTGTGAGGCATTTGATGAGGGAGGGGGAGTGTGTTTATATTTGAGGGAGGGGAGAGAGAGAGAGTGTGGGTGTGTGTATGTGTGTATTGCATGTGTGTGTGAGGGGGGAAAAGTGTGTGTGTCTGTTTTGGGGGTTGGAAGGGGGAGAGAGTGTGTATGTGTGAGAGGAGAGATAGTATGTGTTTGTGTGTGTGTGTGTGTTTGTAAGAAGGGGAGAAAGACAGTGTGTGTGTGAGGAGGGGGGTGAGGAGGGAAAGAGTGTGTGTGTATTTGAGGGGGGGACAGAGAGAGAATGTGTGTGTGTGCGTGTAGAACGGTTAGTGTGGAGGTGGTGGAGAGGGAGCGTGTGTGTGTGTGTGTGTGTGTG
>NC_063342.1:10686826-10701591 GCF_021869965.1 Rhincodon typus
GTGTGTGTGTGTGTGGAGGGGTTAGTGTGGAGGTGGTGGAGAGGGAGTGTGTGTGTGTGTGTGTGGAGGGGCTAGTGTGGAGGTGGTGGAGAGGGAGAGTGTGTCTGTGTGTATGTGTGTGTGAGAGAGAGACCAGATTTGCTCCCCAATATGCCAACATTTTCATGCGCTTGTTCGAACAAGACTTCACGCACTCTCTCTCACCCCACACACATACACACTCTCTCTCCCCCCACACCTACACACTTTCTCTCTCTCCCCCCACACATACACATACTCTCTCTCCCCCCTCCCTCACACACACTTTCTCTCCCCACCTTACTCACACACACTCTCTCTCCCCTGTCACTCTCTCACTAACTCACTCATTTTCTCACACACACACACACACACACACAGCCCCACGTGAATCTATGGGGTGAATTTGTATTTGCAGATACAGTCTATTTAGTTCAAAAAGCACACAATTTTTATAGACAGTCAGTCAATGTGGCGTTTTATAAATTCCTGCTTTAAAAATAAAACCAGTCTGACTCCAAACTAAGACACAAACAGATTCTAAACAAGGCCTCACATCTAACATGCATTGTCTGACCTAAAATGTCATCTCTTCTTTACACTGCTAAAACCTTCAGTTCTTTCAGGACCGTGACTTGAAAGGAATTTGGGGATTTACATATACATATTAATCAATTAAAACCTTTTATCCGATCAAAACTTTAACAGCATCTTAGGTTTGTTTAGTACATCCTCATCAATGGTGTGAACCTTTGATCTTTTACTTATAAATTCTGTGCCTGATACTACCTCTCTCACTAACACCTGAAGAAGGAGTGAGGCTCCGAAAGCCTCTGCTTTCAAATAAACCTGTTGGACTATAACCTGACGTTTTGTGATTTATGACTTTGTCCACCCCAGTCCAACACCGGCACCTCCACATCATGATTGAAGTCCAGTTGGGCTTCAGATAATAGGTGCTTTTGCATAGTTGCAGCATTAACCCCGCATAGCAAAGGGTCTCTATGCACCTTATTAAGGGTTAAAGTCACAGACTTCTGCCGGCCATCTTAACCTGGTCAAAAATCCACATGGATTCCAAATTGTTGAGTAAAACCAATAGCTTCTCAGGATTAGATAACACTTGGTATTGTAATATTCCTTAACTGTGCCCATCAAATCTTGAAAGCTTTTTGTATTTGATGCTTCAGGGAAAGTTAGTTTCCCAATAACAGAAAATGCTGTGGTTGCACAGGCTGTTAGGACAATTCCTTGTTGTTTCTCGTCTGCCCCAATGTCATTTGCCATGAAAAGATAATGCATTCTTTCCACATACTTAGCCCAGTCCTTGATGGCAGGTTTGAGCAAGTTAATCTTCTCAAATAAAGGCACGATGTAAGAAGTGTTTAACCCAATTCAAAGATGACTGTTGCGAGCAAGTTTCTTCAGGATCATGTTTTATTCCCGTTGCCCCTGAAATAATTCCACACAGGCTGGTATCCCATCACCAAATCGCCCTTTATTTACACATGAACGCTCCTCGGCTTTCTCACTGCATTATTCAAAGTTAACTACGAGAGTGTCAGCCTATCTGATACTCCCGTTTTATATGTCACCCAGGGCTCCCTGATTGGACCAGATTAACAGCCCCAGTCAGAGAGCTCCTGTTCTATAAGGTCCAGCTGGCTGACCTCAGAACAATCATTACAGTTTCTTTCTTTTTTTGAATTACACAGTGTGATGCATGCAATTGAATTAAAACCCACTACCAACGTAAAATAATTTTCCTTCATTATTTATCACTGATTCCCACACTACTTAACTTCAGGAGTGTTTAAAGCAGCGAATATGAAATGCTGAATATTTCACATTTTTCTACCTGCATAATTTCATCCAGCAGGTGAGATGTTAAAGTATTTCTTTCGCCTACTAGTCTGAGTAGTTCCAGGGAGATGTTAAGAACTGAAGATGTTAAAGGCATTATATGAACTGAGCAGAGATTGCTCCCAGTGTCCTGGCTGAGATTATTCCCTCAACTAACCTCTAAACAAAATTAACTTGTCATTCATCCAATTCTCTTTCAATGGGCAGAAAAGGACAGAAGCAACAAAAAGGGCAAATACATGTTCAACACACTGGGTGGCATTTGTTATAGACACGGTTACCCAGTATATCAACGCAACTAGTTCCACTCGTATGTTCCTTTTTATTTTCAAAGTCAGTCACTCTGTGAACTTTTTTATCTATAGTGACTAACAAGATTGAGTAAAAGGCTGGGGCTGAGTGTTTTTTTTTTCCCTCTTACTTTACTTGTGCAACCTTACATTGGAATAAAGTCAAAAGGTCCTGAGTGGAGCATATTGCCTGAGCAGGTGTCTGAGCCGAAGAAGGAGGAAATACCTGATTGCTCATTGTTACAATTCCAAAGAAGCTACAATAACTTTCATGATTTTAGGAGCAAACAGAATTGGTATAGAATAATTGTCTTTTCTTTAATCTAAATCGACCACTTGCAAGCTGTATTAAGAATGTAACAAAAGCTGCAGGAATAGGCCGTACAGTCATTCAAGCTTACTTTGCCATTCAGTAAGATCAATGTTGATCTTCTGCATCAACTCCACTTTCTGCCCTATCCCCAATTCCCATGATTCATATAGTTTACAAGAATCTATCAATTGCTGCCTTGAATATATTAAAAGATAGCACATTCACATCCCAATTGGATGCAGAATTTCAACTATTCAGAAACCTCTGAGCAAAGAAATTTCTCCTCATCACAACCCTGAACATTGAGACCTTATTTTGACACTGTTCCACCTTGTTATGGATTGCCCAGGAAGAATCATCTCAGATCCTCAATGTATTACCAAAAATACACATGCTACAAGCATTTATGAAGGTCAAGGTCTGTTCTGAAGAAGAATCAGACTAGGCTCCAAACATTAACTGTTTCTATCTCCACAGATGCAGATAGACCTGCTGAGCTTTTCCAGCATGTTTGCATTTGTGGCTGAAAAATGATGTGTTTGCTTTTAATAGAATTAAATAAGAAATCAGGGCAGGAGCGGGTGATACAACTTCCCAATTTCTCTTCAAAAACCCTGTTGTTTCCAACTAATAATATTATGTATTTTCATGTTACTGCATCTTTAGTAAGAGAATCTAACACCTTTCCTTATATGTAATTGAAGTTGACACATCTGTAGTTCCCCGTATTCTCTCTCCCTGTCAAACTCTCTCAGAATTTTACACATATCAATGACTTTGTCACTTACTTATCTAAACTCCAGAAAATGTCAACTCATTTCATTCAATCTCTCAGCTTTTGACAATGCTGTACCTTTAGGTAATGAGATTATCTTTTTTTTAATAGAGATAACATGGTGTAGAGCTGGATGAACACAGCAGGACAAGCAGCATCAGAGGAGCAGGAAAGCTGACGTTTCGGGCCTAGACCCTTATCTTTTTTTATGTCTTGATTTGAGATGGAATAATGGCTTTGTATAAATGTAGTGCCTTCTAGGACACCCTAAAGTGCCAATGGAAGCCAGTGAAGTACTTTGAAAGTAATAACTATAAAGATCATTCATACCTTTGAGCCTATTTCACCATTCCATGAGAGCATGGCTCATTTGTTCTCTGTCTCCTTTATTAATACTTATTCTACATAGAAGTAATCTATTTTTGTTGTCTATGTCTAGATCTTAAATAAATTGGATTGCCCCAAAGCTTACTTGCAATTGGCCCTTGCACTTTATTTGGATGTTGCTGGCAAACTATGGTTGGACACAACCTGTCCAAACATAACTTGCAGACTCTAAAGTGATTAAACTACCTCCCTGGCAATGGTCTTCATGTAGTTCCGGGTCAGGGCAGAGGCAGTGATTGGATAGAATAGAGAGGACCATCAGGAGGATGACCAGTGGATTGTTTCAATGGTCTGTCTCTTTATTAAGGAGTGTGTATAAATGGCATTTGTTATATACACTGTAGAAATGCCAGCATCAGTTACTTCTGAGGAAGCCCAAATTCACAAAAGGGGCTTTTCAAACAGACATTCAAGTAAGTGAATGGTCAGGAAAAGGGCATACTGTTCATCTAAGGTGTTGACACTGAATTTCTATAATGAAGTGATAGCCAATGAAAATAGCACAAATTATGTTCTTAGGGTGGCATGGTGGCTCAGTGGTCACCACTGCTGCCTTACAGTGCCAGGGACCCGGCTTTGATTCCACCCTTGGGCAAATGTCTGTGTGGAGTTTGCACATTGGTCCCATGTCTGTGTGGGTTTCCTCTGGGGGCTCCAGTTTCCTCGCACAGTGCAAATATGTGCAGGTTAGGTGAATTAACCATTTTAAATTGCCCATAGCGTCCAGGGAATGTGTAGGTGAGGCACATTAGCCATGGGATATGCAGGATTAAAGGGATAGTAGGGGGGAATTGGTCTGGGTGGGATGCTCTTCAGAGGGTTGGTGTGGACTCGATGGGCCGAATGGCCTGCTTCCACACTGTAAGGATTCTGTGATTCTATGCCACAAACATAGTTAGATACAGCACCAAAAAATGAATTCACACAGTAATACAATACAGAAGCAAGCTATTTAACCTGAAAGGTTTATGTGCCTGTTTAAGCTTTGCATGAGGCTCCTCTTCACTGTATGTCATTTAACCCTAGCAGTACATTCTTCTATTCTTTTCCACTTATTTCACCTTCCCACAAATATACTTGTGCTATTTGCCTCAACAATGCCAAGATCAGCATTGTCAACTTTCCTTTCGGAAAGTCCCCAAGATTCCCAACACTCACCATGATTTGCAAGTCAAACAATGGAGCCATCTGCAAGATAGATCACAAGTCAATGCCCCAGCAATTACCAACACAAAATAAATTAAACAATACCAGGCATATAGTGATTAGTTCAATGCTTAGCCACTCAGGCATATCTCCATAGGAGTT
Organism: Rhincodon typus; assembly: GCF_021869965.1. Taxonomy (NCBI): domain Eukaryota; kingdom Metazoa; phylum Chordata; class Chondrichthyes; order Orectolobiformes; family Rhincodontidae; genus Rhincodon; species Rhincodon typus. The sequence goes on from NC_063342.1 coordinate 10,691,781, forward strand.
GGAAGGTCATGTTGCAGCTGTACAGGGCACTGGTTAGGCCACTTTTGGAGTACAGTGTGCAATTCTGGTCTCACTGCTATAGGAAGGATGCTGTGAAACTTGAAAGGGTTCAGAAAAGAATAACAAGGGTGTTGCCAGGGTTGGAGGGTTTGAGCTATAGGGGGAGGCTGAATAGGCTGGGGCTATTTTCCCTGGATCGTTGGAGGCTGAGGGGTGACCTTTTAGAGGTTTATAAAATCATGAAGAGCCTGGATAAGGTGAATAGCCAAGGTCTTTTCCCTGGGGTAGGGGAGTACAAAACTAGAGGGCATTGGCTTAAAGTGAGAGGGGAAAGAATTAAAAGGAACTAAGGGACAACATTTTCATGCAGAGGGTGGTGCATGTATGGAATGAGCTGCCAGAGGAAGTGGTGGAGACTGGTACAATTACAACATTTAAAAGGCATCTGGATGGTTTAATGAATAGGAAGGGTTTAGAGGGTATGGGCCAAATGCTGGCAAATGGGACTAGATTAATTTAAGATATCAGTGTCGGCATGGACGAGTTGGATCGCAGTGTCTATCTCTATGATTCTATCTTGCTGAGTGCTCAACACAAATTTTCTTTATTTTTCATGGGTCTAGGGTGTCATTGAGTAGGATTGCCCCCAAGAAGGCGGTGGTAAGCTGTCTTCTTGAAGTACTGTAGTCTTTCACCAGCACCAGGAAAAATCACTAATGGGAATTATCTCTGTCTGAATCCACAGTGCAAATACAAGTGAGGGAAAACATCATATTATTGGCAATAATCCCAGAGGAAGAATCACAATGCAATATATGGACTGCACATGAAAGATAAGTCAAAGCCAAATTTCTGTAAATGTACAACAGAGTTATTTCTGCTCAATCTGATGAAACACCACTCATATTTGAGAGGATGGCTAGGGATTTTACACGCACGACTTACGGTCAAGGTTGCAGAGGGAGCGTAGTGTGATTTGCAGAAACTTATATAATACCAGATAACCTTACCAGTGTGCATTATGCCAACAGCAGCCTCAATATTTCACATTAACCCAAATAGCATTTATTGTTCTTAACCCTTAATTTGTGTCTGAACAGAATATACTTCAGTTTTGCTGAAAGACCAAAAATGCCATTAAAGCTTTTCCTTTTACACTCATCAAGACAGATGCATGAGTGCCAATTTTTAAACAGAGCAAAAATTGATACTGGATGGGAAAAGGGTCCTGATTAGTTAGCAAGTCCACTCTGATTCATTGAGGTATTGCACGAAGAATATTTTGGTTTTGTTACTTCATTCATGAGACATGGGCATCACTGGCCAGGTGCCCAGAGAACAGTTAAGAGTCAACCACTTTGCCATGGGTCTGCAGTCACATCTTGGCCAGACCAGGTTAAAAACACCAGTTTTCTTCCCTAAAGGACATTTTTGACCCAGATGGATTTTTCATTCCAATCAACAATGGATTCATTGTCAACATCAAACTCTTAATTCCAGATTTTTATTGGATTCAAATTCTTTGATCTCACATCTTGGGAGTCGAACCCAGGTTTGCAGAACATTATCTGGATTAACAGTCCAGCAATAATATCAAGAGATCATCAACTCTTCTAAATGACTATTGTCTCCCATGCTTTTGCATTCTCCTTGTTCAATCAGAGTGGACTTAACACACAGTAAGCACCCTATTCTTATAAGAACGGGAGAATTAGAAACAGAAGAAGGCAATTCAGACCCTTGAGCCTGCTCTGCCATTAAATATAATTATGGGGTCATGGAGACTTCTTCTGCATTTGAATTAAGTTATTAATGGCTAACACAATCAAGTCCTCTTCTGCTAAACCTGGCCTCTAGCAGTCCTTTGAGTGCCAGTGACTTGTGGTGTTTTTGAGCAGGCAGCTGTGCAGTCATGACAGTGACATGCTCACCAGAATGTGCTCTGTCTGTACTCTAGCTATTGTATTCACCAAGGTGTCAGTCTCTGAGCTGGTGGAAGATACAGGATACAACGTTGCTGGCCAGTCATCTGAGCGATCTGTGGCTTCTTATGATGATGTCTTGAGGGACTGATCTTTCCATTTGTGCCTGTAAGATCCAAGATATAGAATGTTTTGTGGTATAGAAGTAGAAGTCTGGGCATGTTGAGAATACATTCGCAGGTGATAATAGGAGAGTAACACATTACAATGAATCCTACTTGGTTACCACGAAAAACAGGTCTTAATATCATCACATGAATGACCACTGTCATCTCCCACTGCTGTATGAGTTAGGTGGTTCGATGATGAATTTCAGGCATCCTACCACCTGTCTTGATACTCTGCACCCTATTTGGGAGTTATTTTCCCCTGGAATGAGACAAAGGGAGGGATTGAGTGGGATTAAAGCATCTGTCACAGCCACAAATGCTGATTCAGGTGGTGATTTGTGTCAAGTGACAGAGTAGGCAGCAGAGAAGACCTGTAGGGTTAGTATTTGGGGGTGGGGATTGGAGAGAGTGAGAGTTAATGAGGGAAGATACTGCATTCGATGGGGAGAGTGACAGACCAGAGCCTTGGTGGGAGGTAGTTGCAGAAGCAGAAATAGAGTAAGGGTGAAGTAGCAGAGATGAAAAAATGACAGCACAACGTCTTGTGGAGGGTAGAAGGTCATTAACCTTCATCCTGCGCTACTGGGCATTCCTGTGGACTATGGACTATGCACTGACCTCGGTGGCGACTTCAGTCTGGGCTGGCAATGTCTCATGCTGTGAACTCTTCTGGCAATTTCTACCAATCTGTCTGCCAGGATATTCAGGTCCCTGTCACTAAATGGTGGCACCTACTTGCTTCTGTTCCCATCTCCGGGACAATTCCTCTGATGCTGTAACTGTGAAGGGAAGTTCCTGGCTTGCTACAATTGACTAGACACATAGCTGGGCCTTAAATTTGGCATTTGCAGTGAGAATCCTGGACAACTTGGCAGTGGTGAGTCTGTCCACCAGCAGTGAGTACAGGATACAGTGAGAGCAGTGCCGTAGAGGTGTGGTGCACACATGATGAAATGAGCAGTGCGACATTGCAGGAGATCACTCTCTAGAGCTCACTGAGATTAACCCTCCATGAAACTTCCCAAAGTTTACACTTCGCCAAATTTTGGTAAATTTCAATCTCGGGTTTCTTTTTCTCAGCAATATTTTCTTTCTATAAAATCAAGTGGCTATTAAAATACACCTTTTATTTTCTGATAGAGTGACTACTGCTCACTTTGCTGGGTTCATTGGACAAGACCATGTACATACTTCTGTCTTCGTATCAAATAGCACTTGTTAGTGCTGAGTAGCTTTTAGCCTTCACAAGCTATTGTGCAGAATTTCCAATTTATCAATTCATGGGTCATGTGCATTAGATGGCAATGCAGGATGTGAGCTGATGATGAGGTGTGTATGACCCCAGATGAGACCACCAGCTTTATGTTACAGTCTGCCTAGGGATCAATACTTTTATCCCCAGAGTAGACAATATTTGAGATCCCATGAGAACATGAGAACGAAGGTATTAGATTTAATGTTTTTGAACAAACAAAATAAACAAAAGTTAGAAGATTAAATCACTCTACTATATGTACAGATAAAATTTCTACATTCAGAAATAAAATTAAGTGAATATGAGTAAGAGTAAAATAAACTGTGGTTGAACACAGTCTGAACCCACAGATTTCTCAACAACTCCTCAGATGTTAATATCACCTTGTGTCACCAAATCTCATTAAAACTTTGTCTCACAACATTTAAAAGACATTTGGATGAGTTTGTGTATAGGAAAGGTTTGGAGGGATATGAGACAAGCACAGACAGGTGGGACTAATTTAGTTTGGGAATATGGTCTGTATGGACTGATTGGACCAAAGGGCCTATTTCCAACCTGTATGACTCTATGACTCCCTGACAAGAGCTTATAATTCTTCACCCTCAATGCATGACCATGCGGGCTTATTGGCTGCTCCCATTCTCGTTATTCAATCTGTTTTCCATTAAATTTCTGAGACTGCACTCTTGTACCTGGCCATGGGCACAATTGAAGCTCTTTCACAAATATCTTCTCTAAGCCAGTACCACTCTTGAGTTTCTCCAATCTCCAGTACTTCTCAGTTTGACCAGGCAGATGGGGCTTGGGGATTTATTCACTCCCCACTCTCGCTACATTGGCACTTCCCAACTGCTGCAGAAATTCCCAGGTCTTTTCTGAGTCTTAACCCTGTCAGTTAAATGCACCTTCAGAGGAGCAGGAAGGTTGAAGTTTCAGGTCGGGACACTTCTTCAGAAATGAGCCCATTTCTGAAGAAGGGTCCCGACGTGAAACATCAACTTTCCTGCACCTCTGATGCTGCCTGGTCTGCTGTGCTCCTCCAGCTCCATGCTGTGTTATCTCTGACTCCAGAATCAGCAGTTCCTGTCATACTCAGACTGCTCCAGATATCAACAGTAACAACTTATCGCATATATAAAACAGTTCTTCTTGCATTCATGCAAATTTTTGCACTGCACCATTGAAAACAGTTTCTCTTGTTTCACTCTATCTCGACCCTTCATAGATTCAAAGGATTTCATTCTTATTCAATCTGTGAATGATAATATTCCCATTAAATTTATTTGCTCAAAAGAGAACTATCCAGTTTCTCCAGCCTCTTCACATAACTGAAGTCTCTCATCTCTGCTATTGTCTCTTTTACTCGCCGGTGCTCCCATTCCAAACCTTTGTTTTCCCTCTTTCTGTATGATGCTCACAGTACAGACAAAATATTTCAGCAGAGACCAAACCAATGATTTATAAAAGCTTAACATAAATTTCTTTTGTAGCCTATTCCCTGTTTATAAAGTGCAGGACCCCATGTAATTTTAATCTTTTATCAAAGTGGATTGTAACTTCACAGATTTTATTTTATATGCAAGTGTCTTGCAATGTAAACTGCAAGATCCTGCATCCATTTTACAATTGTATCATTTAGATTATATTGCTTCAGGCTTAATTCTAGGATGCATAATTTCACACTTCTATGCATTGAGTGCCATACAGGGTAAATCATATTGAATAGAGAGTATGTGTACAATTTTCACAACTGTAGAGGTAATTGCCACTGCACTGGAAGAACAAGAGATGTAAGTCAGTGATCTAAGACAATTTTGTTTAACCACTACATTAATAGGTCAGGCTTAGCAAGTTAGAGAAGCTAAAATAAATGCACCATCTGTCCAAGGAAACTAGAAATACGAACAGACCATTTAGCTTCACAAACCTGTTCAGGCATTCAATTAGATTGTGAATATTCTGCATCAGAACTCAATTTGGCTTTTTGGTTCCAGGTCATGGTCTTAGTCAACAAAAATCTACCAGTTTTAGTTTTGAAATGGTTTAATTGACCTCGAGCATCCACAGCTCTTATAGATTTTCACGAGCTTTTGTATAAAAAGCTTCTTTCTCCTATCACACCAGAAAAGTCTGTGTCACATTTTGAGATAATGTTCCTTGTTCTAGACTCTATCACCAGAGGAAATAGATCCTCTCCTTTTGGATTTACGGACCACCATGAGGGATTTTCTGCCTGTTGCAAAGTATGATCGAGAATGCCATAGCACCATGTGAGGAAGAGTAAAGACATCTCACATTGATTTGGTCAATAGGCTTCCATCATCCATCAAAAACATGACACATGTTCATTCATTTTATTGGTTTTTGTAAGACTTTGAAGCTTTGCTTGCCCCATATCAACAATTGTTGTACTTTACAAGGTTCTCTATTCCATGTTTTCGAAGTGTATACTACGGACAGTAAGGAAATTGACTATATAGACTCACATATTCCAGTCCCTTTTAAGATCCACATGGGGTGCTGGTACATAGTTCCTTGAAAATGGTGTCACAGGTAAACAAGGTGGGGAAGAAGGTATTTAACATGCTTGCCTTCATGGGTCACTGCAATGAGTACAGGAGTTGGGACATCACGTCAGAGCTGTGCAAGACATTGATAAGGCCACATTTGGAGTATTGTGTACAATTCTGGTTGCCCTACTATAGGAAGGATGTTATTAAACTAGAAAGGGTGCAAAAAGGTATTTACAAGCATGTTACCAAGAATGGGGGGTGGGGTTGGAATTATAAGGAAAGGCTGGATAGACTGGGACTTTTTTTCCCTACAGCATGGGAGGGCTGAGGGGCGACTTTATGGAGGTTTATAAAATCATGAGGGGCATAGGTAGGGTGAATAGCCAAGGTCTTTTCCCCAGGTAGGGGAGTCCAAATCTAGAGGGCATGCATTTATGGTGCGGGGGAAAGATTTGAACTTTTTCATACAGAAGATAGTGTGCATATGGAATGAGCTGTTAGTTGAAGTGTAGACGTGGATGCAATTACAACATTTAAAAGATGTTTGGACAGGTATATGGATAGGAAATGTTTAGATGAATATGGGTCAAATGGGGCTAGTTCAGTTTAGGAAACCTGGTTGACATGGACAAGTTGGGCTTTAGGGCCTGTTTCTGTGCTATATGACATTATGGGCATCTTTATAGAATCCCTACAGTGTGGAAACAGCCCTTTGGCCCAACAAGTCTGCAATGACCCTTGGAGCATCCCACCCAGACCCATTCCCCTATAACCCACACACCCCTGAACACTACAGGCAATTTTAGCATGGCCAATCCACCTAGCCTGCACATCTTTGGACTGTGGGAGGAAACCCACACAGACACAGGGAGAATGTGCAAACACTGCATAGACAGTTGCCTGACGCTGGAATTGAACCTGGGTCCCCGGTGCTGTGAGGCTGCAGTGCTAACTGCTCAGCCACCGTGCCACCCATCTTCTTGGCCCTTTAAATCTTACCCTGTCAACATAACTTTCTATTTCAATCTCTCTCATGTGTTTATCTAATTTCCCCGCAAATGCATCTATGCTACTCACCTCCATCTCTGCAAGTGGTAGCAAGTTCCAGAATCAAATCCAGCTAAAGAATTTGCTTGTGATTTTTGAAGTGAATAGCTTCAGGTTACACTTCTCCGTGAAAATGGAAATGTGATGGTGGTGGTATCATGCAGTTCATTCAGACAGTCCATGTTGCTGTGGCAACAAGCTTGTCATTGTCTGGAGTTTTGGATTGCGATGTTCGAGCTCCAATGTAGTTTGTAGCACAGTGGCCCAGTGGTTAGCACTGTTGCCTGACAGCACTCGGGACCTAGGTTCAATTCCAGCCTTGGGTGACTGTCTGTGGGGGGGGTTTGCATATTCTCTCCATGTCTGTGTGGGGTTTCGCATATTCTCTCCATGTCTGTGTGGGGTTTCCTCCCACAGTTCAAAGATGTACAGGTTAGGTAGATTGGCCAGGCTAAATTGCCCGTAGTGTCTGTGAATGTGTAGGTTAGGTGGATTAGCCATGGGAGGTGCAGGGATAGGGTAGAAGGGTGATTCTGGATAGGATGCTCTTCAGAGATTTAGTGTGGACTTGTTGGGCCAAATGGCCTGTTTCCACACTGTATCTATTCTATTTGGTGACCAGGAATCTCTCTTGAACTTGCCACTTGCCATTGACTTCTAAAAACCGAAAGAACTGCAGATGCTGTAAATCAGGAACAAAAACAAAGTTGTTGGAAAAGCTCAGCAGGTCTGGCAGCATCTGTGAACAAAAAATCAGAATTAACGTTTCAGGTCTGGTGACCCCAAAACATTAAATCTTATTTTTATCTTCACAGATACTGCCAGACCTGCTGAGCTTTTCCAGCAACTTTGTTTTTGTACCATTGATTTCTGTTGGGAGGTTTTGTCAATGGGCCTTCAACTTAATTGCCTGTTTTCTGAACATATCTTCCTTGGATCTGAAACTCAGACTTTCTAGCTCAGAGGCAGAGATACCATTTACTGTGCCACAAGACCTCAAGGGGTGTGTGACAAGATCATTTAAGCACATCTCTTTCCACATTCTACTCATGTTTTACTTTCTTACATAATTAAAGCAAAAAATAATTAAGGAAGTGATCAGACAGCAGTGAGATGAAAAAGGATGCTGTGGAATCTATGTTTCTGCTTTAGACTGGTAACAGAAATCACACTTTACATTGTTAAGCTGGAGCCTACCAACCTATTTGTATTGAATTCAGTTTTCCCTATTTGGATATTGAGCTACAAATTCATATAAATTAGCTTCAAGTTAAATTACTGGTCAAAGGATTGCATGAGTTAGAGTTTAATTTTTATTGCATTCACTTGTGTGATGTGCCAGCATTAATTGCCCATATCTAATTGCCCTTGAGAAGGTGGTGGTGAGCTGCCTTCTTGAACCACTGCAGCCCTTGTTTTGGAGGTACACCCACAATTCTATTAGGGATGGAATTCCAGGATTTTAACCCTGTGACAGTGAAGGAACGGTGATAAATTTCCAAGTCAGAATAGTGAGTGGCTTGGAGGGAACTAACAGGTGGTGGTGTTTCCATGCTTTTCCGTCCTTGTCTATCCAGATGGTTGCAGTTGTGAGTTTGGAAGGTGCTATCAGAGTATCTTCTGTGAATTTCTGCAATAGATAGTACATACTGCTGCAACTGAGTGTTGGTGTTGGAGGGTGAAAATGTTTGTGGATGTAGTGCCAATCAGGTGGGCTGCTTTGTACTAGATTATGCTAAGCTTCTTGAATGTTGTTGGAACTGCACCCATCCAGGCAAGTGGGGAATATTCCATCACACTCTTGACTTGTGCCTATCTAATTAAGTGTGAAACTGAGATGATAGATTGACAGACCCTTGGATACAATTTGTCTATTGATGAAACTGCACAAGCAGTTGAAAGGTGTTTTAGTGCCTCACTGCAAATAGCAGTCCTGCCACACATAGGAGCTGGCTCAGCATTTCTGAAAGATGTTGATTATGACAAGGAGACACATGACATGATGTAGAGATTCACTGAAAGAAATGTCAACTGAGTCATTGGGTTACTATATATATCTCATAGCTCACATCATCAAAATACCTCTCAATCTTCTAATTGTCATGCCTTTCACCTGGCTTACCTACCATTTTCCACACTTTACAAATGTCTTAGTCACTTGTTCATTTCTTAGCCTATGTTCTAACTTGCACTTGATCTCCATGAAACCTCAGTCCCATGTTCACTGACCTACATTTACTGCTGCTGCATCAATGTCCGAATATTAAAATTCTCATTCTTGTTTCAGGTCCATTGATGTACTAGTGCTTCGTGATCTCTGTGACTTCCTGTAGAACTAAACCAACTGAGATCTCTATATGCCTCCAAATCTTCACCCTTGTGCATCCCAATTTTCATTGCAAAATCTTTGGCGGCTATACGTTCAGACACCACTAATGTAAACTTTGGAATATCCTCCTTAAGTCTCTCTACTTCTCCTTCTTCAAACATTCCTTAAAACCAATCTCTTTGACCAAGAATTTGATCACCTGCTCAGATATCTCATTATATGGCTTGGCAAAAAATGTTGCATGATAAAAACATAAGGACATATGACATAGGAACAGAGATGGAAATTCCTCTGCATCTGTGCCTTAAATGTGCGATCCCTTTTTCTGAGATTGTGCCCTCCCATAGATCGTAGACTCTCCCATAAGGGAGAATATTCCTGTAACATGCTTTTGGGACAGTTTACTGTGTTAAAGATGATATATAAATGCGAGCTACTGTCAATCTGCCAGCAAAGCAGGATGTAGATTGTGGATTAGCAAACCGTCTGACAGTTTTTTTTACAAGCAAGGTGGTGGCAGAGTAGGACTCTTCAGCAGGAGCTTGTCTGATCCGTCCATTTCTTGTAATTTT
>NC_063342.1:10702091-10722480 GCF_021869965.1 Rhincodon typus
AATTAACTTGGAAACAAGCTCTTGCTGGAGATCAAAGGATTCTTGACATTTGATAAATAATCCCTTTAATTTGTTCTCTTGATGTGAAGCTGACCTTAAATTGATCTATTGGACCTGCAGAGCGGTGGAAATTACATTCCCTCCCTCTAACGGACTACCACATGGCAGTGAAAAAAGCGCACAGTTGAAAAGATGTGGTCATGTTTATAGAGATTTTAAACAGAATATTTTAGTAATACTTTTCAACCTTTTTTTAAACTGATGTTTGGAAGCTTTTAACTATTCTTTTGATATTCCAACCAAAAATAATAGAGGCACAGAGTCATAGAGTTGTACAGCAGCAAAACAGACCCTTCGGTCCAACTCATCCATGCCGTCCAGATATCCTAAATTAATCTAGTCCCATTTGCCAGCATTTGGCCCATATCCCTCTAACCCCTTCCTATTCATGTACCCATCCAGATGCCTTTTAAATGTTGTAATTGTTCCAGCCTCCTCCACTTCCTCTGGTAGCTCTTCCATATATGCACCACTTTCTGCATTAAAAAAAAAGTTGTCCCTTTCTAAATATTTCTCCTCTCACCTTAAACCTATGTCCTCTAGCTTTGGACTCCCCTACCCTGCGGAAAAGGCCTTGGTTGTTCACTCTATCCATGCCCCTCATGACTTTTAAACCTCTATAAGGTCACCCCTCAGCCTCCGACGCTCCAGGGAAAAATAGCCCCAGTCTATTCAGCCTGTCCCTGGAGCTCAAACCCTCTAGTCCTGGCAATGGTCTTGTAAATCTTTTTAAGTTTCACATCATCTTCCCTACAGCAGGAAAACCAGAATTGAATGTTGTATTCCAAAAGTGGCTTAAACAATATCCTGTGCGGCTGCAACATGACCTCCCAACTCCTATTCTCAATGTACTGACCAATAAAGGCAAGCATAGAAAATGCCTTCTTCACTACTTTGTCCACAATAATAACTCTTAGATAATAATTATGATATGTAAGAAGAATATATTTGTTTGAGGAGTTTAGCTATAATTTGGAGCTGTTTCAGCAGTGATGTCCTTTAAGTGAGGTTTACAGGAAGAAGTAAACTCGTCAGCGTGAGATGAAAGTGGGACAGAATAAAAAGAGTGGACCGAAAGGCTGCCCGAGACTGGCAGTGAGACCTGCAGCAGAGTAACAACAAACTGCGCATAACATGAATGTAGGGAAAGAAGCTGACGGTAAGTAGGATCAGTGAATATTTCCAGTCTTTAAAGTAAAAGTAAGCTCTTCATTTTCCTAGGTCCATGCTGTCCAGGTATCCTAAATTAATCTAGTCTCATTTGCCAGCATTTGGCCCATATACCTCTAAATGTTTCCTATTCATTTTTAAAATAAAAACCGAAAGAACTGCGGATGCGGCAAATCTGGAACAAAAACAAAGTTGCCGGAAAAACTGAGCAGGTCTGGCAGCATCTGTGAAGGAGAAAACAGAGTTAACGTTTCGGGTCCGGTGACTCTTCCTGCTGTTCCGAGGACCCGAAGCGTTAACTCTGTTTTTTCCTTCATAGGTGCTGCCAGACCTGCTGAGCTTTTCCAGCAACTTTGTTTTTTTTCTTTTTTTATTAAACCTTTCTTTTTTTTGTAGAAATATCTGCTTAAGTATTAGATTGATTGGGATGATTTCTTTCGTTTGTAAAAAAAAAATGAAATAGCATTACACTGAAGTGCAAAGAGCTGGGAATCACAAATAATTAATTTATAAATCAAATCAAATATGGTATAGTAGAAGGCCAGGTCATGTGTTGCTACTGCAACATGTGGAAGATACTGGACTCATGAATGATGCATAGTGAAGATATTTGCAGCAAATATTTATATTTTGAATCTAAATTTAGGAGCTAAAGACTGAACTACATACATTGTGCTGTGTTAGGGAAGGGGAAAGTGTTCCAGACACCTTGTTTAGAGGGTGGTCATACCCCTCAGTGAGGTAATTTAATATTTGTCTGTTGATCAGTGATAAGAGGGTATAACTTCAGGACAGGCAGGTATCAGGACCCAGGGTTTCAATTTGAGAAGCCTCAGCCCCTGCAATTGTCCAACAACTATGCAGTTCTTGTGCAGACAAGAGTGGTGACTAAGGCAGGAAGAGCAAATTGACCATGGCACCATGATATTGGAAGCCATTTAAATGGGGAAGGAAATAAGAATGTACAGTAGTTGTATGGCATGGTATAATTAGGGGAAATGAAATGAGTGGAAGTCCCAAAGACTGTACTACCTGCCTAATGCCAGGGTAATGAAATCTCCGCAGGGCTTGATAAGAATTTAGATAGGGAGAACTATGTGAGATCCATGGTTATCATCCACTTTGGTCCCAATACCATTGAGAGAATCAGAAATGAAGTTTTATTGTAAGAATTTGAACAGATAAGAGCTAATGGTATCAGATGTAATATATTAGCATAGAAATAAGATTAATTAATAGAAGAGAGCTGAAATAAAGGGGACATTTTCACATGGTAACTAATGTGTAACAAGTGGACTACCATAGGGATTGGTGTTGGGGCCACAATTATTTAAATCTAAATCGATGACTTGGAGGAGTATCGTGAATGTAATACATCCAAGTTTGAGAATGGCATAAAATTAGATGGGAAAGCAAGTGGTGAGGATGGCATGGCACATCTACAGAGGAAGACAGCCAGGTTAAATGAGTGTGCAAAAACTTGGAAGTTGGAATATAATGTGAGAAAATATTAGGTTATGCAATTTGGCAAAAAGAAGAGAGGAGCTGAATATTATTTAAATGGATGAAGACTATAGAAATCTATAGCACAGATGAATTTTGAAGTCCTTGTCTATGAATCACAGAAGCTAGTACATAAATTCAGCAGGTAATAGGGAAGTCAATGGAATGTTGTTTTTTATTTGAGAGTAAGCGTGCAGGTGCAGCAGGTAGTAAAGAAAATAAATTGTATATGAACCTTCATAGCAAGAAGATTCAAGTACAGGAACAATAATGTCTTGCTGCCATTATACAAGGCATTGGTAAGGCCACACCTGGAATATTGTGCGCAGCTTTGGTCTCCTTATTTAAGGAAGGGTGTTCTTGCTGTGGTGGAAGTACAATGAGCGTTTACCAGATTGATTCCTAGAGTGGCAGGAATGGTGTATGTGGAGAGATTGAGTTGCTTAGGACTGTATTTACTGCAGTATAGAAGAATGAGGGGGTATTCTCACAGAAACCTATAAAATTCTAACAGAACTAGACAGGTTAGTTGAAAGAAGGATGTTTTTGATGATGGGGAAGTCCAGAACCAGGAGTCATTGTTGAAGCAGACGGGGTAAACCTTTTAAGACTGAGATGAGAAAGTGGTGAGCCTCTGGAATTCACTACCACAGAAAGTGGATGAGACTGAAACAACTATGTATTTTTCAAGAAGGAGGTAGATTAAGCTTTTGTGGCTAAAGGAATCAAAGGTTAGGCAGAGGGGTGGGTGGGATTAGGGTATTGAGCTCAATGATCAACCATGATCGTATTAAACATCGGAGCAGACTCAAGGGGTCAAATAGCCCACTCCTGGTGCTATCTTCCATGTTTCTATAAACATAGGGTGGTTTTGATTTTATTTATTGTAGTCATATGTACCTAGGTACACTGAAAAGTTTTATTCTGCAAGCAGTACAGGTAGATCATAGCAAACAAGGATGTATAGATCACAGGGTGCTCAGACAGAGCGATGCATACAAGGTTACAGCTGCACAAGAGGTGCACACAGCAAGATCAACATTAACAAGATCAACAATTATTTTGAAGTTAGAGAGGCCCATTCATCAGTCTAGTAACAGCAGGAAAGAAGCTGTTCTTGAGCCTATTGGTCTATCTGTTCAAACTTCTGTATCTTCTGCCTATTGGAAGAGGTTGAAAGAGAGCATTACTGGCCTTGGAGGGGTCTTTGATGTTGGCAGCCTTACACTTCTACAAAAGAAGTGTAAATGGAGTCCATGGATGGGAGGTTGGCTTCCCACAACTTTCCGTAGCTTCTTCCGGTCCTAGGCAGAGCAGTTGCCATACTAGGCTGTTATACACCCGACAGAATGCTTTCTATCGTGCATTAGTAAAAGTTGGTGAGGGTCCAATGGACGTGCCGAATTTCCTAAGCAGCCTAAGGAAGAAGAGGAATTGTGCCTTCTTGACCGTCGTGTCTATGTGGGAGGTCCAGGACAGATTGTTGGTTATTGTCACTCCTAAGAACTTGATGCTCTCAACCCTCTCCAGCTCAGCTCTGTTGATGAAGATAGGGGCATGTCCTCCTCCTTTCTTCCTGAAGTCGATTTTGCTATTCACCTTATCTGTGCCCATCACGATTTTATAAACCTCTACAGTGTCCATTCCTGGTTGTCCTGAGAAGTTGGTGGAAAGTTCCCTCTCGAAATGCTGCAGTCCATTTGGTGATGCTGGGTGGGAATCAGTCAAGTCATCCAGGGATGGCCTCCTGCAACCCTACCTCCACAAATCTTTCACACATTGTGCCACTGGGAGTATTTACATCCAGAGGCCAGGCAGGAGCCCTGATTTAATGATTCATCTGAAAGATTTCATCTGTGACAGTGCGACACTCCCTCAGCACTGCCCTCAAGTGGCAGATTCCTTTCTTTGGGGGGTAACCTGATCCTCTAACCTCGGACTTGTTGGGGAGGATGCTATCCAGGCATGTGGCAGATGCTGAAGACTGTCCTCCAAGAGTTAAAGGGAATTGTGCAAGCTACAAAGCAATTATCAGTATGTAAGTGTTTTTGATTTGAAGTGCTATTTTTAACACAAGGATTTTATGTAAATGGTATTTATACCAGTGAAATATTAGAATCAGCCAGATGGCATTTTGAGACAATCAGCAAACTGCAAACAAATTTAATTTGCTGAGCAAGTCGGAAATGTAAAAAAAAAATGAATTAATAATTACTTATAAATTAATAGAAAGAGTACATGGCCTTAATTTTATTTCTTTCAGCCTGAAAGTAAATCAGCTGTGATGAGGTAAGAGATGAGGTGGTGGGTGCAAAAGGTGGGAGGACTGTTTCAACTACATCATATACCCTCTCTAATCCCGTTTTCATTTCCCAAAGTTGAAGGAAGACAGTAAGGTTTTACCTTAAATATGTAGAGCAAGTCGGAAGCTGTCATTAGCATCTGTTCCTTCATTATGTTTGAAGGCCTGCGATGTTTATGTCATAGAAGGGTTTGGACCCGGCTGGATAACTTTTTACATCAATTTTGCCTTTATTGTTTTTACAAATAGTGCAGCTAGCAACTGTCTTTGGAATGAGTGGATAACACTCATAAACATCGTCGAGGCAGGATGCATCTTTGGGTATTGAATAATCTCTGATAGGCATCAAAACATCAGGGCTCTCAAAGCTATTGAAAAGAAGCTCTCAAGACAGCTCAGATGTACTGCTCATTTGATATAAATTGACATGGATTGCAATCAGCAAGCCACGTACTGATAAAAGGCAGCAGAATGCAGAGAAAAGAAATTATCATGCAAGTAACTGAAATTAAAAACATAGTCATGAAAATCGTACAGACAATAATTATGAAACTAGAAACTGTACAAAAATATGAACCATAAAAACAATCATAAAATGTATGAAAGTATAAATAAAATGAACTATCAAGTATGGTTGAGGGGAAAATAAACACACAAAAGGCCAAAAACCACCCAAAGCAGACAATCCCTGAAACCCCTCAATTATTAAAAGGCTGTATGACTTCAATTAAGTAACCAAAGTTCTTTCAAGCATTCATTGAAGGGACGTGGCCATCATATACCAGTATTTATGGCCCAGGCCAGTATTTATTACCCATCCCTAATTGCCCTGTTAGCAGTTAAGAGGCAACCACATTGCTGTGGGTCAGGAGTCACATGAAGACTAGACCAGGTAAAGATGGCAGTTTCCTTGCCTGAAGGCATTAGTAAAGAATGTGAGGTTTTCCTGACAATCAAGTAATGGTTATGTGATCCATTTGAATAGCTCTTTATTCTAGACATTTATTGAATTCAAATTTCACTATCTGGGATTTGAACCCATATCTCCAGAAAGTTAGCCTGGGGTTCTGGATTACTTAAAAAAACCCCAAAGAACTGAAGATGCTGGAAATCTGAAACAAAAAAGCGGAAATTGCTGGATAAACTCAGTAGGTGTTTGGCAACATCTGTGGAGAGAAATCAGAGTTAACGTTTCAAGTCCAGTGAATTCTGAAGAAGGGTCACCGGACCCAAAACGTTAACTCTGTTTTTTCTTCACAGATGCTGCCAGACCTGCTGAGCTTTTCCAGCAACTTCTGTTTTTGTTCCAGTGAATTGTTAGTTTAGTGACATTTCCACTACATCATCATCTCCTTTGATATTGTAGATTAACCTGTGTAGTTGTGTGATGTTATATCTCTACAGCAGGGGAAACGTGTACTCGGCCTCCTAGCTCAGAGGTCGGGACCCTATCACTGCACCACAAGGTTGGGTTCTGTACTGCGAGCCGCTGACCTACAATCATTGCAGCAGTGAATGATGCTATGGTCAAGCTCCTACTGATCAGCTGACTCCAACAAGGAGGTCATGGTGACAGTTCTGTGTGTCATTGAGCTCGTCCCTTAACTCTGAAATAAAACAACATACCTGGAGTAGGATGATCTTGCTCACTCTAAGACTAGCCTCATGCCTTACCACTTTTTCCATGGATTGATATTGGAATAATCATTGGCAGTGCCAAAGCTGCATTGTAAACCCTGGTCTAATTGGAACAATGTGAAATAAGTCAAATGCTTCACCTCCACAGTTTTTCTCTCTTACCCCTGTCCCCACAAATGTCTCCATTTCCTTCCCTCATTCTCTCACTCCATCTCGTTTCCTCTCCTACACCAATCTCTCCCACCCCTTCGATTTATGTTTATTTTTCCCTGCTTTTATCCCTGTTCCTCTTTGCACTACCTCCCCTGATTATTTATTATCAGAAGGTGAGGGCAATGTGTTTTACTTTAATCAATACCTTTGCCCAATCAGTCTCTCTCAGTAATTCCTGTAAAACTAACTTGGTTGTTAATGTTCAAAAGCTTCTATCACCTGCAGATTCCCTCCTGATTTAGTTTGCAGACATTCCACTTCAATGCCGGTGGATCAATATTCTCCTTACAGTCATTCTGAGCAACATCTATTTTATCTCCAGTATAAACATGACACTGTACTTCAAACACACAATGTCCCCTATGATTTAACGTCCAGTTCAGAATGCAATGAGATGGAGCAGAGAACTCCGACGTATAGACTTGCATGTGATAGCGAGACATGATGGGAGAGTTGGTGGATATTATGTATTATAGTTGAGGCATGTTATTGTTATGACTCTGTGTCTTCAATAGGTGAGCACTTGAGTCTTCAACCAGTTTATGGACTTGATTTAGGTCCTTACAGAGTGCAATGAGCCACCGTGCAAGCGGCAGCATGGTGGATCAGTGGTTAGCGTTGCTGCCTTGCAGTGCCAGGGACCTGGGTTAAATTCCACCCTCGGGCAACTGTCTGTGTAGAGTTTGGATGTTGTTCCATGTCTGCATGGGTTTCTTTCAGGTGGTCCAGTTTCCTCCCACAACCCAAAGATGTGCAGTTTAGGTGGATTGGCCATGCTAAGTTACCCATCGTGTCCAGGGATGTGCAGGCTAGACGGGGTTAGGCAAGGGAAATGCAGGAATAGGGTAAGGACCATATCTGGGTGGGATGCTGTTCAGAGGGTTGGTTTGGACTCGATGGGCCAAATGACCTGTTTCTACACTGTAGGGATTCTGTGATACGATATGCTCACAACTTCAGAAATAAGTTTCCATGTTGGGTTGCAGCAAATGGTGAGGTTGTGTATTCTTTACTTCTGACTGAAGCCTAGTTACTGCCCAGTTTTCCCCCTTGCATGAGAAGATTCAGTGATTGGGAGTGAGAAGCAGATATTCTGGACAAAGACAGCATTGTATGCAAAGGACAAATTGTGGCAAAATGTTGAAATTGGAAGAGGGAGAAACAATTAGGAGGTGGAGAAATTGGAGGAGGGAGAGCTTTGGAGAGAGAGTAAGGAGGAGATATTGGGGACAATTACAGATTGAGGGGATGTGAAGAGACTGGGAAGAAGGGGGGGAAGAGAGTGAGGGAGCGAGAAAGTTTAGGCAAAGCGATTGCAGATAAGGTTTGGAGGGAAGGTTTAAGAATCGGGGTGGGGGTGGTCGGAGAGGTCAGGTAGAACTCTGGGGCAGATTCAATGCTTAGGCATGGAGGAAGTTCAGGGGGAGCTCTGTCTCTTGTGGGATGGGATTCTTTCTCACACTGCCAACCCTGGCGACAGTCCTCCCACAACACTGGTCAGATATCACAGTTGTCTACACCACTGGTTTGCCACCCTGATTCTGTTGACCAGTCTATACAGCCCAATTTGGAAAATTCCTTGTATCAGTGAAAAATAATGAGAAAAATAAAATGTGAAAGTGAATGCTTGATATATTGAGACCAGGAAGTAAGCTTTCTTTTCTTTTTGTGATTCATAAATATTGAAAACATATTAGCTCACAAGTTAATACTTGAGAGCCAATACTCATTGTAACCTTTGCAAAGCATCACTGAAATTGTCACTTATGTAATTCTTGAAATTTTATTCCGAAGAAAAAGGTGAGATGAAGAACATGGTTTTACATTTGGGGAAGATGTGCAATCACAAAAAGGGATGTTATAAAATAAAGATCAAACACAGTGTGAGTGTAATATGTAAGCTAGCTGAAAGGTCATGTATAAATAAGGTGGGTTTGAAAATTGACTCACTTAATGTATATAATCAACAATATTTTTCAGAACACTGAACATTTACCCCTATATAAACTGTACACAGATGAATTTACTCTTAATTACCCTATACTCTATAATGTTTTAACCACTGCAATTATATAATCTAAAACTAACTCTCAATAAATCTTATATAGCAATTATCAAAAAGTTGATAACTCATACTTATTGTCTCAAAGACTGACAAAGAAATAAAAATGTATGAGAATTCTCAAGACACAGCTTTATTCAATCTGCTTATGTATAGAAAATGGTGAAAGCTGTATGCCAAACTACAACAGAATATAGTCAATTTTCTCAATGCAAGAACATAGTCAATTTTTCATTTAACTGCCCATTCAGTCAACCAGAAGCATTGAAAGAAATCAGATGATGTTTAACTAATAAATGCTTGAGTGGGGTGATGTTACATTCCATGACAATTAACGATAATGACATTAGTTGATAACAACTTGGCCAGTCAATCTAAATCTGTTTAGTGCAATTGACATCAACTAATACTTAAAAGATAGCATTTCAGTGCTAATAATGAGATCAAGAAATGTCTAAAAGAGATGTCTCAGTTCTGAAGAGTCCCCTGATGTGAAGCATTAACTCTGCGTTATCTCCATAGATCTTGCCAGACTTGCTGAGTTTCTCCAGCAACCTCTGTTTTTGCTTCAGATCTCCAGCACATGCAGTTCTTTGTTTTAATTTTATGTCTGAAAGATTGTCTTCCAGAGCAAAAAAAAAGCAGTCAAGGGTGAATGATATCTAAGAACATCTAAAATTTCTGACAGGGTGGGCAATAATATAATTTTCATTCCTTATGGATCAAGAATTGCAGGATTGTGTACCTTTGGGTGTCACAAGGAAGCCCTGGCAATCCTGTGTTTGCCATCACACCTGGCAGCCTTCCCTACTGTTTAACAGGGTACCTGCTGCAGTCCTTATACTTGGCTTTTTCCCCAATGGCATCATGGGCCAATACTATTACCTGTACTGCACTAATTCAAAAGGAATATGGTTCACCACTTTATTCTCAAAGGCACCTAGTGATTGGGAGAAAAATTTGGGGATCCTGGTTCTTCACAAATTAGGAACAAAGCAATATTGACCATACTGCAAAGCATGGTTAGCAGGTCTTTATTTGTTGAATATATTGAGCGGGTATGTGAACTGTTTCAGTAATCCAAGTCATACAGGCCAGCATTAAATCCAGTGTGCTGCTGGGTTTGCTGCTTTTAACTGAACCTGAAATCATGTTCACTGCTACAGGACTGCAGAAGGGAATGTTGACCAGTGAAACCTGCTTCTAATTATTATCTCGTTAAAGTGAGGAATGAATTAGACTCACATTCAATTGAAATCTGTTGACCAGGACTTACAGCAGAACCCATGGTCAACAGTCTATTTAACAATAAGCAAGAGAGGTGATGGCCCAATGGTATTATCACTGGACTGTTACTCCAGAGGCCCAGGTAACGTTCTGGGGACCTAGGTTCAAATCCTGTCACAGCAAATGTTGGAATTAAGAATCTAATGATGACCGTGAATTGATTGTTGGGGGAAAACTCCATTTGTTTCACTGATGTCCTTTAGGGAAGGAAACTGTCATTCTGACCTTCATGTGACTCCAGAACCAGAGCCACAGCCACATGATTGACTCTTAATTGCCCTCTGGGTAATTAGGGATGGGAAATAAATGCTGGTAGAGCCAGTGACACCCTCATCCTATGAATGAATGAAGGCATGCAGTATTTAAACAGCAAAAAGTTGACAGAGTCTAGTGTTAACAAGTGTCTCATTGAACTGCACTCATTTTCAATGTTACTGCAACTTCTCCTCTTGAAAGGAGAGGGGTTTTATTTTCCCTTTATTTATTCACAGGATGAGGGCATCGCTGACCAGGCAGCATTTATTGTCCGTCCCTAATTGCCCAGAGGGCAGTTGAGAGTCAACCACATTGCTGCCGGTCTGGTGTCACATGTAGGCCAGACCAGGTAAGGATGGCAGTTTCCTTCCCTAAAGGACATTAGTGAACCAGATGGGTTTTTCCCCTAATAATTGACAATGGGTTCATGGTCATCATTAGATCCCTAATTCCAGATATTTTTATTGAGTTCAAATCCCACCGTGATGTCTGGGTCCCTAGGACATTATCTGGGTCTCTGGATTAACAGTCCAGTGATAATTCCACTAGGCCACTGTCTCCCCCAGACAGCTGGAGTTATTTCTTCATCAAATTGCACTTAGCCATAGTTACAATGGCAGTCACAGCAGTTTCCATGATAGAGAAATTACCTAAACATCTTCATGCTGGCTGGGAAAAGTGTTGTTACTCTATGCAGGTGACTTCTTATATCTGACAGGTTCAACTAAGCCTGTTAATTCCTCACTTGAAGAGCAGCTGTCAGATTGTGTTCCACCAGTGCCTCACATCAATCACATCCCAGCACGAAAGAGCGACAGAAGCAGATTCAATAACAACATCGCAAAGGGAATTGCAGCTATGTTTGTAAAGGAACAAACTTTGAAGGGTTATGGAGAAGAGATGTGGGTGGAAGGTGAGAGATGGGAGTGGAATTAATTGTGCTGCTCCTTCAAGGAACTGAGGATGGGCTGAAGAGACTCTTGTTGTTTAATCCTATGTTGAGCCAAACCCCTTGAGTAGAATAAAATATAGAACAAATAAAAGAGAATAAATGCTCCATTCCCCTTGAACCGCTGAATAATTCATTTTTCCTTATAATGTTTCTGCTGTCAATCCTGTTGTTGCATTTGTTTAAGTGTTATTGTTGGATTAAGAGCTAATCTACATAAATGCTTCAGTAAAACTCTCTGAGGTCCAAGGCTAGTTGAACTAGATTCCACGCAGTCTCGTTAATTGTGACAAATTTTACTGTCAGTATTAATAATTTATTGGGCCACGGAACCTAATGCAGAAATCTGATGGGTATGAAAATGTGGAATGATGAGGACAAATAGTCTCAAAACAAAACGCCTTTCCACAAATTGTGTGCCAATCTAGATCAGTTCAGGAGCAAGTGCGCTGTGTAACATGGAAAACTTTAAACTGTGGGCAGGTTTGGGGCGGGGTGAGGTGGATGCGCAGGTATGTGAAGTTGAATTGCAAAGGCTTTTTCCGCAGTGTAGCTAGCCCTGGTCTGCTTACAGATCTCCACTGGAGTTTCAGTGAATCCATATAAGCTGCTCCAGGTGGAATATTGCATTTATTGACAGCTACCCAGCAAAGTGGGAAATTGCCCAATATAAGTCCGGTTAGTGAAAGAAGGGAAATAGGACACCATCTAGGACTCGTGGCCAGTTGACAGGCACCCCATCCATCCCTTGAACATTCATACCTTCTGCACCGAGCGCAAGTGTAAATACACAATAGCGAATCCCCATCATTGAGAGCGACAAGGGCAGCAGCTCCATGGGAATACCAACTCCTGCAAGTTCTCCTGGAATTCACACAGCATCCTGACTTGGAAGTACATCGACGCCGTTTCGTCATCATTGGGTCAAAATCCTGGCATTCCCTTCTGAACAGCACTCACTTTGGATCTTCTCCTGCAGCCACTGCAGCACTACACATTCTCAAAAGCGATTAGGGTTGACCGAAGAAAAGTTGGCCCAGCCAGTGCTATCCACATATAAAAGTACCGGTCCTCTTTGAGTCATGTAGCCTGAGACACAATATGAAGTTTAATTATTCCACACTCCACAAGTCAGCTCACATCAGCTTACATTTATAACCCTTGTAATTCATTTGTACGGTGATTTATCTCCTAGAAACTAGGATCCACTGTATGACTTGAGCATGTCTTTTTCTCCAGGAATTGCTAAACTGCTTCATGAAACATTACCATCCATGCATTCCCAGCATCTGTCAAAAGAAAGAATTTACATTTATAAAACTCACTTTGTAAAGTCCCACAGTGGTTTATAGTGAGTGAGGTATGTTTTGTAGCATAACTAGCTTTATTACTATTCTTTCATGGGATGTGATTGTCTCTAGCAAGACCAACTTTTATTTCCTATCCCTAATTGTCGTTGAGAAGGTGATGGTGAGCTGCCTCCTTGAACCACTGTAATCCATGATGTGTAGGCACTTCCACAGTACTGTTTAGAAGAGAGTTTCGGAATTTGACCAAGTGACAGTGACGAAGCAGTGATATAGTTCTAAGTCAGGGTGGCCGGTGTCTTGGCTCAAACACACATTACTTGGCGGGCTATCTTTTCACATTTCTTTTCACATCTCAATGAAATCTAAGTTCATCAGTTGATACAGCTTGGCAGAAGGCCATTTGGCCCATAAGCTTATGATAGCTCTTTAACAGAGCTATCTAACTATTTCCACATTTCTGCTCTTTCTCTTCATCCTTGCAAAGTTCTTTTCTCAAGTACAGTGAACTCTTAATTTGTCACTTACGAGGAGAGCTGCCTTCAATTTTGGATTAACCAGAACTGAGTGATAGCAAGTAGGCCCAACTTGCCACATGACTGTGTCTCTGTGTGACCTGATATGCCTACAAACACAGTCTACGGTGTACTACAATGTTGGGAATATACTCTTCAAGATGGAAAAGAGCGAACACAAAACATACAAGGAAGCTTAACAGGTCAGAACATCTGCTCTCTACTCAACTGTACTCATTGGAATTGAGAAGAATGAGAAGCAACCTTATTGAAACATATGTGAACTTGACAGGGTAGATGTAGAAAGGTTGTTTCCCCTTTGAGGGTTGAGTAGGTTGGGCCTGTACTTATTCAAGTTGAGAAGAATAAAAGAATAAAAAGTTGAGATGAATAAATAAAAAAGAATAAAACATACAAGACTTTTAAGGGACTTGGCAGAATAGATGTGTTTCCCCTTGTGGGAGATTCTAAGACCGGGAGCATAATCTCAGAATTAGGGGTTGCACATTGGTGATAAGGAGAAAAGAGAAATTTCTTCTCTCAGAGGAAAGTGAATCTGTGGAATTCTTTACCATTCAGGGCTGTTGAGACTGGGTCATTAAGTATAAGAAAGGCTGAGATAGACAGATCTTTAATCTGCAAGGGAATCAAGGGTTTTGAGGAAAAGGCAGTAAAATGAAGTTCAGAAGTATCAGATCAGTCATGATCTCATTGAAAGGAGTAACAGACTCGATGGGCTGAATAGTCTGCTTCTGCTCCTATTCTGTATGGTCTTGTGGTCCGATTCATGTTTCGTTCCTGGTTCAAGTCTCCTTCCAAGCTACAACTGTAGACGTGATATGCCTATGTCATGTGATTTCAGCTTGACTATTTAAAGGAGCAATGAAACAATGGAACTTAAAGAAGCCAAAATGTTTAGGAAGGAGGTGATAATTGCTAATGAATATTGGTTTAGAATGAACAGGTGTAAGGATTATTCCATTGATTTGTGCTGGGCATAGTCAGACTCAAGAAAAAGGTCATTTTTCCATTAAAACGTGGGGCTGTCACCAAGATCATCCCTGGGTGTTGGACAGGGACAATGTGTCCTGGTCTAGAATGCTGTGCCAGAAGTGGTTTAGCCTCCTGACAAGGTCGTGGAAAGCCTTCCGGAAATCCAAGCACATCTACCAGTTTCCCTCTATTCACGACAAATTTTACTTTGCCCCCAAAATAGCCAAATAGTTTAGTTAAACATGATTTCCCCTGCACAAAGCCAATAGGATCTTTTTGATCACATCGTCATTGCTTGGCATTTGTGTGGTAAAGAAGTTACTTGCCATTTGTCACCCCAAACCTCCAATTTGTCCAGCTGTTCCTGCATTTGGATATGAACAGCCCACAATAACCTTTGCTCCAATTGAAATATATTCAATGAAACTGCCTCCACCACCTTCTGAGGCGAACAATTCTAAAATCACGCACAAAATCAGCAGGAAATCTCTTCATCTCTAACCTAAAATACCTAACTTTTAAACAAAAAGAAAGAGATAGATTTTTGGAAGGGAAGTGCTAAAAAAGGAAATTATGGATACACAAAGCAACCACAACCCAATGGAAGGTCAAAGGATCGAACAAGCATTAAGAGCCAGCAAAGAACAGCGAAAACAATAAAAAAAGACTCAGAAAGCAGAGCAACAGAAAACTAGCTAATGATATAAAGAAGGATAGTATGAATATATACAGGTATTTGAATAAGAAAATAAGGAAAGCCAGTGTTTCTCCTCTAGAGAAAGAAAGAGTGTGTTATTTAAGGAAGTGGTGCTGGCTGCGAACAAATATTTTCTGTCTGTCTTCACAGCAGAAGACTTCAAAAATCTCCCAAATGATATATGAAAAGCAAGAGGTGAGAGGGAGGAATGAACTTGAAAAAGCTACCATTCCCAGGGAAACAGTGCTGAAGTAACTGTTTAACCTAAACACTGACAAGCGCCCAGGATTTAAGATCCGTGGATCGTGAAAGACATGACAGCACAAATAGCAAATGTATTGGTTATAATTGTTCAAAATTCCTTAGATTCTGGAAAAGTCCCAATTGATTGGAAAATAGCAAATGTAGCCTTTTTGTTCAAGAAAGGGTAAAGGCTGAAAATAGATAACTATAGGCCTGTTAGCCTACAATCTATGATTAAGGAGATTATAGCAGAAAAATTTAGAATATTTAGATAGATTCTTATTGCTGTTTGTACAGAGGAAGTTCTCACCCCGCTAAACAACCTGTCATATTTATTTGCATTCATTTAATTAAGTGATGTCTTCAGTGGTGAGCTAGAAGGATCCTGGCAGATTTAAAATTTAGCCCAGCAACAATTATCTGCATTGGACAATGTTTGTTTAATAAGTGCAGCAAAGAACAGTTCCTCTAGTCGCTGCTGATGTCTGCAGCAACCTGCCAAGCTCATCCCCTCTGTTACTCTCCATTCACTGTCCTCCTCTGTGCTCTAGATTCTGCTGTCCTTCTCTCAGATATCCTCCATTCTGCTCTTAACCCTGCCAGTGCCCACTCTGCTGTTAACCCTGACAGTCCCCACTCTCCTGTTAATATTGCTAGTCCTCCAATTTTCAGATCTACATAGTCTAGATATCTTGTTGTGTGCCTTTCCATTGTGCACTTTGCTGTTATGTGAACCAATAGACCTCCTAAGTGAACTGGGTCAGTTCTATTGATTGGCTTCATCATCTCATTCTTTAAAAATCATTGATGTGCCTTCTCCTTGTGTCCATCTGGGTGCTGTCTGCTTAAAAGCCTCCAAAATTCCGTAACACAATCGTGATTTCAAAAACTCTGACTTTTTTTTGCTGCGAGAGGGAGCACAAAAAGATCATGATGAGCAATGAACTTTTTACTGTCAAGATGAGGCAATCTGAACTTTAAGCGTCCTCATGAAAGAGGATCTTCCTGTTTACTTGCAAATTTGCTGAGCTACAGAAAACCCTATACTGGAGGCGTTAAATTCAAATCTCTTTTTAAAATCTCTTTAGGTATGTTCTGTTGTAATGACTTGTCCACCTCCAACGCCCAAGTTACTCACATGGAGGATTACGCACTCCTGCTAAGCCTGGATGATAATGCACTTGTGACAGACTGGGATTGGCTTTGTGAATTTTACAACATTTTTCCTTCCCACCCACTCCTCACTGGGTTTAAAATTGCCTTCATTAAGTATTTGATTACTTATCTTTGAACAATGTAATTATCAGGCTAACACTATTTACTTGCCAATGCATATATTCAATTTAGAGCACGGTGTACAGCACGGTGCAACTCATCTATCCTGACCAGATATCCTAAATTAATCTAGTCCCATTTGCCAACATTTGACTCATATTCCTCTGAACCCTTCCTGTTCATATACCCATCCAGATGCCTTTCAAATGTTGTATATGTACCAGCTTCCACCACTTCCTCTGGCAGCTCATTCTATACATACACCACCTTCTGTGTGAAAAAGTTGCCCCTTAGGTCCCTTTGAAATCTTTCCCCCTCACCTTAAACCTGTGCCCTCTAGTATTGGACTTCCCTACCCCGAGAAAAATACCTTAGCTATTCACCCTATTCCATGCCATTCATGATTTTGTAAACTTCTATAAGGTCACCCCTCAACCTCCAAAGCTCCAAGGGAAATGGTTCCAGCCTATTCAGCCTGTCCCAGTAGCTCAAGCCCTCTTACCCCAGCAACATCCTCGTAAATCATTTCTGCACACTTTCAAGTTTCACAACATCCTTCCTATAGCAGGGAGACCAGAATTCAATGCCATATTCCAAAGTGGTCTAGCCAATGTCCTGTACAGCTGCAACATGACCTCCTTACTCCTATACTCAATGCATTGGCCAATAAAGGAAGTGTACAAAACATTTTTTTCACCAAACTGACTACCTGCAACTCCAATTTCAGGGAACTATGCACCTGCACCACTAGGTCTCTTAGGTCGGCAACACACCCCAGGGCCCTACCATTAAGTGTATAAGTCCTGCCCTGGTTTGCTTTGCCAAAATGCAACACCTCACATTTATCTAAATTAAACTCTTATCTGCCACTCCTTGGCCCACCTGATTGATTTAAGGTTGTACCTATGCTAACCGTCTCCACTGTCTACCATGCCCCCAATTTTGGTGTCATCGGCAAACTTATTAACCATATCTCTTAAGTTCACATCCAAATCATTTGTACAATGACAAAAGCAGTGGACCCAGCACTGATCATTGTGGCACACCACTGGTCAGGCCTCCAGTCTGAAAAGCAACCCCCACCCTCTGTCTCTACCCTCAAGCGAATTCATTTAATTTAATTATAACATTGGTTCTCCGGACATGCTTCTGATGTTGGCTTCAATGGCAAGGAAAATATGGTTGCCCTTTCCTCCTTATGTTCTTCCAAACTTCCTCACATGCCATGTTCCTACTTTTTGTTTTTTTTGTCTATTTATCAATTCTCAGACCATTACGAGAACATTTCCCCCATTTCATGCTCTACATTTTTATTTACTAACCTCCTGTTTGTGTCCTTTCCAAAATCCTTCTAAAGGTCTGACAATAACACATCTACTAGTTCTCTGTTATCTGTGCTACAAATAAATCCTCAAACAACTCTAACTGTTTTGCTGAGCACGAAGTCCCTTTCATAAGTACATATTCCCTCTTCCCAAAGGTATAATTATTGTTTAAGTAGCGACTCATCACATCATTTACAATAGATTCTAGCATTTTTATACTACTAATGTCAAGCTAATAGACATGTACTTTTCCATTTTCTCTTTCTCTCTCCCTCCCTTTGTAAATAGTGGTGTTATATATGGTACTTCACAGTCTGTGGGATACTTTCCAGTTATCTACAGAATTTTCAAAGATAACCACCAATACATTCATTATGTCTGGAGTCACCTTCCTTAGCACTTTATGATTTAGCGACCATTAATACAGTTAATTGTCAAGTATTACTTCCTTAAAAATACAAGTTCCTTTTAGTTCCTGATTTTTATATCTCTTTGAATCTCTCGTATTTTGGGAAGATTTTCTGTTTCTTCTAGAAGAAAGACACTGAATAATCATTTCTTATCCTCTGCTATAAACTCCCCTTCTCCATTTGTAACTGACCTATGTTTATCCTTCCTAATCTTTCCCTTTTAATATAGCCCAAAAAGCTCTTGCAGTCTGCCTTTATGTTTCTTGTTAGCTTTTTTAAAATATTCTATTTAAGATAACTAAAAGTGCCAAGATGCTTCAGGAAAACAAATCAGGTCACAATCTGACACTGTATCCATGAGGAGATGTAACATTTACCTAACAAGCTTGGTCAAAGAAACAATGTAAAGCATCAATTTTAAAGAAGGAAGTAATGTAGGGAGACTTATGGAAGGAATTCCAGTGCTTAGGCCCAAGCACCGAAAGGCGTGATTGCCAAAAGTGGTGTAATTAAAATTGGCAGTTGCTACAGAGAGGAAATCTGGAAGACAGCTGTAACCTTGGAAAGTTGGTTGGTTCTCTTAGGGATTACAGAGTTGAGGGCAGGAGAGGTTATTGAGGGGTTTGAACACAAGGCAGAGAATTTCAAGATCAAAGTGTTAGTTAAAGAAATAATTTAAAGATGTATTATTTTAAAATCTCGTGATGTGTGGCTTGCTGCTTTCTTACAATGGCTAGTCAGGGATCCTAATAAATATTCCAATTTGTGGGCTGTTTATGTCGATTTCATCTGACAGCAACCAGCTTCATGGAATAAATCTTTGTAATACGGTGTATGTGTCTTTCTGGACCATGCACAGAGCCCACATTGCGATCTGCATAGACTCTCAGTTCTTAATCGTATGTGTGATTTGCACCAATATACCTACTTAACATGAGATCTGAGTACGTATTTATCTGACTAATTGATTTTAGTTTCACCTCACACAGCCATTAACTAATAAACACTCCAACCTGACAATAACATTGATGCACAGCCTATCAAAACTAACACAGCAATTATCACGGAGACACTCCAACTTCAGCCTGACATTAGTACACAGACATTGATGGGACAATTGTCAACAGTGTGTTCAGGTGTTAACAAGTATGCAAAATGTCAAGATAGGTCATTGAGCTGAAATGGCACTTTAGTCTATGTTCGGTGTAAGATGGCATTATGGTACAGGAGTTGAATTCAGTGCCAGGAAAAAGACTGGAAAATAACAGAGACTGTTGGAGTTTGGTGGATAACACTTCAATTAACTCCTTCTTATAGCATTGGCTACTGCATCAAAACTGCCTTATTGAATGTTTTTTAAATAAATTCTTGATGAACAAGGGAGTGAAAAGTTATTGAGGGTAAGCAAGGAATGTGGAATTGAGCATATGATCATATCAGCAATAGCACAGCAGTTTCAAAGGGTTAAATGACGAATACCTGCTTTTAGTTTGTCTGTTCTGGAAACTCACTGAGGACTTCACCTAAAAAACTATGATACTCAGCCTTGTTTGGTACTAGACATTTTGTTTGGAGGCCTTCCTTCAAGAGAAATAGGTGAAAAACATGAGACCACGCTGAGCATATAGCAGTGCTGCAGGAGAGGATATCAAAGCAAGTAGAGTATGACTTGCATCCTTACCCTTGCAGGTAATGGTTTTCTATGTCCATTAGGCAATGTCTATTTGTACATCTTCTCCCTTCTGTTTACAAGTCTGCCAGAAAGTTGCTGCTAGGTGCCAGCAGGGCTTTGCACATTTTTAGTGGATCTCACATACATTGCTCCATCAGCTTAATTAGCACTTGAAGGCTAAACTTGGGGGATCCTGTTTCAGCATTCCCGAGTTAAATTCACATCATCATAATCAGCAATTATAACTACAAACTGAGTGCTAAATGTGGCACATTTTAATTATGTCAATTTAGAGCTAGTTTTCATTGTTTAAACCAGCAAAACCCCACCAAAATGTACCTATTAATTTACAATAATTTAAAAACTTTGCTTGAGATTGATGGAAGAGTGTGTGTGTGTTTATCAGTCAATTTTCTAAAATTAATTAACATTAGGTCAGCAGTCACATGCAAGCCACACCAGGTAATAGGAGAGTGTGTGTGTGTGTGTGTGTGTGTGTGTGTGTGTGTGTGT
>NC_063342.1:10722490-10745601 GCF_021869965.1 Rhincodon typus
GTGTGTGTGTGTGTGTGTGTGTGTGTGTGTGTGTGTGTGTATGTATGTATGTATGTATTCATGTGATGTGGAACAATGCATGTTTATCAGTATGAGTTTGTGTTGATCAGTGTGAGCTGGGAGTTTGAGTGTTTGTGTATATCAGGCACGATGCCATACTGATTAGCACTGCTACCTCATAGCACCAGGGACCCAGGTTCAATCTCAACCTTGGGTGACTGTCTGTGTGCAGTTTGCATATTCTCTCTGTGTGTGGGTTTTGTCTGGGTACTCTAGTTTTCTTCCACAGTCCAAAGATGTGCAGGTTAGGTGAATTAGCCAGGCTAAATTGCCCCATAGTGTCCAAAGATGAGCAGATTAGATGGATTAGCCATGGGAAATGTGGGGTTACAGGGATAGGATGGGGAGGCTGGGTCTGGGTGGGATGGACTTTGGAGGATTGGTGCAGACTCGATAGGCACAATGGCCTCTCTGCACTGTAGGGATTCTATAATCAGTGTGTGTGTGTATCAGTATGGGCTGTAAGTGTGAATGGTTGACGCTCAGGTTGCATGGTGCCATAAACATAAATGCAGATGTGAAATCTGTTGATGTTGATCATTGCTGATGAGAAAGAACCACCAGTGATTTGTAGATTGTGTTGTTGACTTCTTCATGGTGCTTACAGGCACTCTGTGTTCATATTGTCTCAGGAGAGAACATTTGGTTATTACTCAGAGGTCCAAACACCGAAGTACATCAGTGACATAGTAAGGCCTGGCCCAAGATGAATTTCAGCCCAATATGACCACATCTACAATCAGTGCCTTTCACATCAGCTCCAAGTCTCTGACCCTGCTGAGTACTGAGAGAAAATTATAGATATGGTGAAATGCACCAAGCATTACACCAGATCCATGCAGTCGTGATGGAGCAATATGTGGTAATGACAAACATAATTCCTCTTCCAAAAACTAATTTCATTAAATTGAAATGTTCTATTGTGTGACATCTTTGCAATCACTTATCTCCCAGGTTAATTTGGAAACTTGCTCCATTATTGAGCTGCCTATATTATTGCAATCCACTGCCCATAGGGCAAACAAGCAGATTAGACCACCTGTTCAACTGATGAAAGCAGCCAGCAATTTTGTTAATGGATTTAAGTGTTGCAGAGTGGTGTCTGGGGAAAAGGAGTCCAAGATACCATAGTGACTTGATAGCTGAATGTCACATCTTGGCCGATTCGCTGACCAAGCAGCTGATCTAACAACAGCCACCATTAAAACTCTTCACAATTCCAGAATGCGCTCTCAGAAGTGTCTGCTTGTTGAGGTGGAACTAACAGTGTACTGTATTGTTGATTATGCAGGACCTTTTCCAGTACTGCAATATCCTTTCTGTGCTAATGTATCTTCCTTTGGCACTCCTGCTATCACCGCAGTATCAAATAATATCCTCAGGCCATCTTATTGTGTGAGAACATTCCTCCCCTATAGTTTAGTCTTCATTAACTCCATTCTCCTGCTGGTGTTAATTGCTCCAACCAAAGGAATTATGGAATAACATGTGGAGCACACTTTGAGTCAATGTACCTTCTTAGTGATACACATGGGAGCAAAGAACAATCATTTGCAAAGCAAACTCTGCTTACTGTGCCCAGGCTGGACAAGGAAAATGAAGTGAAACTTATTTGCCTTGATAAAGGAAGACAGTATTTTGTTGTTGTTCAACCACAGAGGAAATCAGTTTATTCTACTGATTTGGATGATGTTGCTAATTGACTGCGCAGAAGATTTATTTAATGATAATAAATAGCTTGTGCAGTGAGGAAGAGGCATGAAAAATACCAAAGGATGTTTGAAATCTCAATAACAGCAAAACATTGGAAATGTACATCCTACAATATGTGAAAATGACATGTGGAAAATCTTGTCGGTCAAGCTGTTCCCCATCCTGATGATGCCTTAACCTTCCTGTCTGTGGTCTTTTTACTCACTCCACAGCCTTGTAGTTTATAAAAGATACCAAAGGATAAGGAAAGGTCTAAGAGCCAATAAGCAAAAAACTGCTCAGTATAAAGCACATTGTGCAAGATCAAAACAGGCTGGTTAATTTCACCTGCCCCACCTCACACCCTATTACAGCTCCCCAGTATTTCTTAGAATAATCCACTGTCCTGCCCCTGATGAGCTGTCAGTCAGGAAAGTGAGAGCCAGAGGGCACTGGTTTTTCATGCAGGCTTCAGACCCAGTGTCAGGAACAATTGGGATCGCGAGTCTACATTTATCTGCAGTGAGACCAGAGGCACAATCTTTTGTCCTATCAAGTGCAGTATGCGGGCTCTCAACGCTGTTGGTCCAAACATAGAAACAATAGATCTTGACAGCTCTGCCAGGTACTGCTGAGGTTAGTGGCAATCACACAAATGCCCAAAAATGGAGGCGCCTTTGCCATTTAACACAGAAAGGGTTGCTTTTCCAAAGGCAGCAGGCACATTGAAATGAGGGGTTAACTCTCCCATAGGATTGGATCTAGTTATTATTGTGTTCTCCCACGGCTCCATCAATCTGGTGTCTCACCTTTGGTTCTAAAATACTTCCCACACCCACTTCCCCATCAGGGTGCAAGAAGGACACCTGCATTGAGTTGATGGTCTCTGTACGTGACTAGGGTTGGCAGGTTGGTAGTCTGCCCATTAATTTCACAACATTGTCTCCAGATGGGACCGTGTCTGTTGTAATCGGCTGCCCACCTCTGTACAGTGGGCAGATGACCTTGTTCCCATCTCACTCTTTGCAGGGAGCCCCAAAGTTCCATTGCCTCCAATGTCACAAATAAGGTCCTGCTCACGGAGACAGCTAATGCTTTGGAAAGTCATCAACATTTTTCCAGCCTTATCTTGCTTTCATGTGTCCCCTCCCAGGGCATCCCTTCCCTTTCTCAACTTCTCTGTCTTCATTTTTGAAGATAGGGTATCAGTCAATATTCTCGGTATGCCCTGGTCCTGCCAGCCACTTCCTGACATTCTGCTTGCTGTAGGGACTACTCTGTTCTCCAACTTACATTATTTCCTTTGCTAGGAAAGTTGTTACAATGCAACCTTTTGTAATAGTCCTGCTGATATGTCTTCCTTTTTCTCAACTGAAGATTGCCCTCAACATGGATCCCACAGGACCCAAAATTGTGTCCAACCTATCTCCCATGCATCTGCTCTTGCCTCTCATCCTGCCTCCAAGAATCATAATAGGGATCCCCTTGTCCTCTCCTTTAAATTCACCAGCTTCTGTATTCAATGAATCATCTGCTACCATTGTTATCATCTCCAGCATAATGCTCCCAGCACATGCATCTTCCCCTTACCTCCCCAATCAACATTTCAAAGGGACTGTACCCCTCATAATACCCTGACCCACTTCTCATTCACTCCTCCTCTTCCCACGGTACTATTCCATGCAAATTCAGGACATACAACATTAACCAATTGCATCATCCATGAACCCCTAATATTCCTTTCAAATGAAACAATGATTTAATTATACATCTGTCCATTTAATATACTATATTTGCTGCTCACAACCTAGTCTCCTCTATATTGGGAAAGGCCAAATGCACACTGGGTGACTGCTTTGTGGGACACATCCATTCAGTCCGTTAGTGTAACCCCAAGCTCTCAGTCACTTGACATCTTAAATCTCCATCTGGCTCTCAGTCTGATCTTTCTGTCCTTGGATTCTGTAAGCATGTGAATGAAGCTCAACATAGGCTTGATCAACAGCACCTCATATATTGAATGGGCACTCCATAGATTTCTGGACTCAGCAGCCAGATCAACAATTTCACATTGAAACAATGTCTATACTTTATTTCTTTTCCTTTTACTGTTTTTTACTCTTGCTTCTTGTTTTTCTTTTTCGTTTTCCTTTCCTTTGGAACAGAAGCTGTTCATGAAGCTCCCCTTCACAACTCCTCTTCAAACATCTTTTGTCTCTACTGAAACATACAAGATCCTGGGGGGACTTAATTGGGTGGTTGCCTCCTGTTGTGGGAGAATGCAGAAATAAGGGGTCACCCATTTAAAACAGACATGAGGAAACATTACTTTTCCTCGGGGGGTTGTGAGTCTTTGGAGTTCCCTGACCAAAAGGTAAGTGAGTGCAGAATTTAAAGTTTTTGAGAAGATTTGTAGCTCGGGTTGTGGATGAGGTTGCAGACTTGCTCACTGCTCACCCACAACCCAAGCTACAAATCTTCTCAAAAACTTTAAACTCCTACGGGTCCAACACCCTTAAACTGGCCCACAGATGGGAGACAAATGCCATCTGTCTGAGCGTGACCCACAAACAACTATACTTCCTGCATGAATGCCTTTGACACAGCGGTTTGGCGAGCAAGCCTGCAACCCTGAATGCAGAATCTTCCAATATTTTTAAGGCAGAAGTAGAGAGATTTCTTGATGAAAGACTATTGGGGAAAAGCAGGCATGGAGACTTGAGGATAAAATCAAGTCATATTGAATGGTGGAGCAGGTTCAAAGAGCCAATCAGCCTACTCTTATTCCCTGTTCGTATATTAGCTTCTCCTGTTATCACTGCCTTTGGTCTTGCATCACTAAACCATTTGTCATTTATTCACTCCTGTGCTCTACCCTCTCACAGACATTTCAAATTGTTTTCTCTCTCTCCCCTTTCACTTTCTCAAAAAAA
Organism: Rhincodon typus; assembly: GCF_021869965.1. Taxonomy (NCBI): domain Eukaryota; kingdom Metazoa; phylum Chordata; class Chondrichthyes; order Orectolobiformes; family Rhincodontidae; genus Rhincodon; species Rhincodon typus. The sequence continues at coordinate 10,727,176 of NC_063342.1, forward strand.
ACCTTAAAATTGTTTTCCAATATCTAATGATAGATCACCAACCTGAAGCATTATCTGTATCACTTTCTGCAGAAGCTGCCATGCTGCTGAGCACTGTAGGTATTTTCCTTTCTCTCTATTTGATGTCTTGTGCTTGGTTCTCCTCCAAACAAACAAGCAAGCTTGCTCTGCCATTCTCTACTGAAAATATAATGAAATGCTTCTCTTTTTACAATATATTTGATCAGATTTTTTTTCCTATTATAGTAATGGTGGCAGCCTTTCTCCTCTCTCTCTCTCTGTCTCTTTCTCTCTCCCCCACCCTTGTCTCTCTTTTTTTCTCTCCTCCAACCCTGTCTCTCTCTCTCTCTGTCTTTGTCTCTCCCTGTCTTCCCCTCTCACTCGTTCAATGGTAAGGAACGAGTTGGCATCAGTGGTGTGATACAAATAAGATGCATCATCAGCTTTTCTGTGGTCACTAACAATATTATTGCCTGAGGTGATTAGTTCTAATTGTAGACCATATCTTGGAAAATAAAGGAAAATTTACATTTTCACCACCTCAGGATGACTCAACAGCCACAAACAAGACAAAGCTGTGGTGGGAGAGGGGAGGTAATGAAAGAAAAATGAAAAACAGTCATTATGTGGTCAGATTTTGAAGTTGCAGAACTCAACATTGAATGCTAAATGCTGTTAGGAGACTAAACGGAAAATGGGGTACTGAGGAACAACACCTGGAGAAGGCCTCTCCGCTTGGAAAAGGAAACTTATGTGGCACACAGGCATAACTGCATAAATATGTCTTGGCTGCAAAATCTAAAGTTAGAAATCCTGCCTAAAATGGAGATGATTACAACTATAATACATCCATCGATCAGGGCTGCAATTATCCCATACTGCTGTGGGATTCCTTTTACTCAGAGATATCTGTATTACTTAATTGTCCTCCAATTACTGCACTTTGTGAGAGAATAATTCTGCTTTCTTTGAGACTTTGTGGTGAGCTCTGTTTGCTGTAGATCATAGAGCCTTTGTTTAAGGAGACCCATTTTGATAAGTAAACAAGCTATTGTGATGCTCTGTGAAATATGTTTGCTAATGCATCAGTAAACTAGATTCTGTCTGCTGGATACTTATGCTTCTGTTTTTGAGGTGCAGTCCAATAGATTGCATTTTCTGATGACTGAGATTTGCACTTTGGTCAGTCTCCAATTCATTGGAATAGTGGTGTCAATATTTACTTCAAAGATACTCATTTGTAATGGATTCCAGGTGCTGTTATTGGTTTGTATTCCATATGCAGAGTCTCCTCTGTTTTGTTTCATCAGTAATGGAATCCAGGGTTATGGGGGAAAGGCAGGAAAGTGGAGTTGAAGATTGTCAGACCAGCCATGATCTCATTGAATGGGAGGGCAGAATTAATGGGCTGAATGGCCTACTTCTGCACCTATGTGTTATGATCGTATAGCCATCCTCTAATAATACTTAATGCCTTCTATCACTGTACAGCTAAAAAAAAACACAGCTGTGTTCACATCAAAACAAAGCTGAACCCCAGACCAAGAAATGCAAGAAATGAGTTACAGAAGCACTTGGAGCAGTGGGTCCATCAAGGACACAGGTTAATGGAGTGATGCAGCTGCAGTACCTTGCCCTGAACTTTAAATTCCATTGCAATAACACAAAGTGAGGCCAGATAAGAGCAGAGACTAGCTGTCAAAAAGATTAATGTGGTGTTTGCAATTAACTTCACCACACTGTGAAACAAGTTATCTTCTTTTGTTCTATGCATTTCCTTTTAATATTAATGAATAAGGTTCATTATTAATAACAGGCAAATTAAGTTTCTTTCAGCAGCTGACACATGCACTTCCCTCAAGGTATGGAATGGAAGCATTTGTGATGACGATTTTACGGTTAATATGATTGCTTAAAAAATCCATCCGCTGTTTGATCAGCAACATTAGACCAACAGTAGTTTTCATAAGGGCTCATACTTTGAATTCACTGACAGCATCTTTAAGTCGGTAGGTTCTCCCCAGGATCCTGACCAAAATTCATCCCTCAACCAATATGACCAAACAAAAGATAATCCGGTTATTCCTGTTTGGGGAGCCTTGCTATGTGCAACTTGTTTTGCCATTATTCCACAAGTGTTCAGAGGCAACTCATTCTATAGATTTTGGGAAATACCAAGGCCCTGAAAGATACTATATAAATGTTTAATTCTTCTTGATTTCCCTTATTGCTGGTTTAGGACTTTGCTGTGCATAAAGTGCATTTTGAGATCCCGACATTACCACAGAGTGTGCAGAGGTGTCTGGTTCACATTGTGGTCATTTCTTAACTGGTTTGGGAAAGTAAACTGAATGGGACTGGCTACTATTATCAATACTCAGTGGATGAAGCCTTCTTTGGTACAATTCAGTAATTGGAGGAGCGTAATTCCTAAATGATGGCAGCGGCAAGGAAGCCTGCTGTAGGTGATGGTGAATTGCAGTTGCACACAAGGGAGATGATAATAGAATGGTAATATCACTGGACTAGGAATCCGGACGCTATTGGGGAAAAGGGACCCCCAAAGTCATCTGACAGAATTGCAATTTAGTGAACAGATCTGAAAAACAAATTGAGTCTCAGCAAGGGAGACTAGACAGCTGTCATCAGCAGTTGCAAATATCCATCAGCATTCCTGACATGTTTTTAGTGAAGGAAATTTACAGGCCTCACCCAGACTGGCCAGCTCACAGGAATGTGATTGACCCTCTAACTGCCCTCTGAACTGGCACAGCAACCCATGTAGTTCAGGGACAATAAGGGGGTGCGCAACAAATACTGGTCTTGCTGGCAATGCCCACATCCCATGAAGAAGTAAAGAAAAACTTCTCTCTTTATTGAGTTCAATGAAGAGCATATAACTGCTGTTGGCAGCAACAATACCATAACTCATGTTTATACAAAGCTCTAATGCCACAAGGCCCTGCATTATAAATACCATTGACGTACAACAAAGTGAAGCAAAGTGAAAACAGATAACAGCAGAATCTATCTGTCAAAAAAGGTTAATGTAGAATTTCCAATTAACTTTCCAATGTACTGTGAAACAATCTTGCCTTTTCTATCCTTTTCAGTTCTTTTAATATGGATGAAAAATGCTCATTATTAACAACAGGCAAATTAAACTACTTCCGTAGTCTAATATCAAATCTTGGAATAGCAGTGTAGGTATTATGCTTAATATGATCCTAGTAGCGTTGTCAGAGACACCAAAAACTTCAACTGAACCACATGAGGATAGGTGATTAAAGTTACCGTAGTTCTACTCGAGAGAAACAACTGATGGTGGTTTAACCTGAGGGTCACCAAACTTCAGGCAAGGAGATTGGTTGAGAAGGACAGACATTCATGGTAATCTCAGTCAGTGTGGGAATTGAACCCATGCTGTTGGCGTCATTCTACATCATAATGCACCCATCCAGCCAAGTGAGACAACTGATCCTCCATTGGAGACTAACACTGCTTAGTCAGAGAGCAAGTTTTAAGGAGCATCTTGATGGATGGAAAGAAATGGATTATGGATATGATTCTACAGCTGAAGGCACCATTGCTGACCCTGGAGTGACTAAAACCAGGGAAGTACGATAGGTAAAATTGGAGGACTGCAGAGATCACAGAGGGTTGCAGAGCTAAAGGAGATTATAGAGAGTTGGACAAGGGTAAAAATTTTAAAACTGTGCCGTTAATGGAGGAGGAACAAATGTAATTCAGCATTTACAGGGGTGACGGGTGTGTGACGGTATGTAGCCAGGGAGTTTTAGATTTGTTTGTAGAAGATGAAAGGAAGGAAATGCTGTCCAAATATTATTTGAGCTTGCAGAGAAAGAAACTGCTGTGACAATGCATGATTATTAGTTTCTACCACTAAAGCTTTTCAAGAATTTTGCCTTTACCTTTCCTAATGAATACATTAATCAGTGATTATTTTGACTTGTGTTAACACAGTTTTTTTGAATTCTGAAAGTAAGTACATGAATATAATTTCACAATTAATTCCACAAGTGCTATTAATTGGTACTGTGTTTTTGTTTTCTTTTTTCAAATGTGAATGTGTCAGCCAACAAACAAGCCATTACTATGGGATTATTTAACATTTGGACATTCCACCCTCCTCCCCAGAGCAGATCAGTGACTGATCAGCAGCACACAAGAACACAAAATTTGTTCTGTCTTCACTTAAAATTCTCTGTAGTTCTTCGCTGATCACAATCTGAGTAGGATTCCAAAGCACAAGCTCTCTGTCAATGCAATCAAAAAAGAAATAAAGTCAAGTGTAAATAGCAGTGTCTGAAGGTACTCTCCTACTGTCTGCACCAAAATCTCTCCCTGAGTAATTTGTCTGACAGAGACAATTCATCAGCACACCAGCTATCTCAAACATAGCACAATACAGCAAGCAAAAAAAAGCTCCAAACTTCACACTCCACACACAACACATCAAATATTTCAGTCCAGATCTTGACTTCCAGATTTCACACTGCAAAGGCTGCTTTCAAAGGAACAATCTTAACCTAAGCCACTCTGTAACAACAAATAAATAACATTACCCACAGAGGGGCCGTGTACTTCAGTTACTTTTTACGTTCAGGCATCCAACCTGCAGGTGAGGTCATCTTTGACACTCTATTCTACTGTAGGTGTCTGGAGTGCTTTTGGAGGTGTTGTCGTGAGTTGCTAGATTTAACAGAGAGTGTTGTCACCTCATGGGAGGTCAGGGGCTGGTGGCAAATGTTGCAATAGACCAGAGATGTGTGGCAGAAGTAGATCTTTCAGCCCATTGCGTCTGCTTTACCATTCAATGAGATCATGGCTGATCTGATAATCCTCAACTCCACTTCTTCCCCATATCCATAAACAACCAGCTGTGAAGATGGGAGTGACCATGCTTCAGAACCTGCATCGTAAAGTGGGGGAGGGATGTAACAGAGGCAAAGGGGAAGTTCTTACGTTGGAACCAAACACCTGCATGCTGTTTGGTAATGACAAGAAGCTGACTGGGAGGAGAATTTGACATCTCAGTTTACATGCCCATCAGAACTTACATGTTACCACATCAGAGTCCACATCTGGGTCTCCTGCAGCAAAATTTGTCTTCAACCTCAATCTACCAGGTTGGCAAATGAACCATCTTTGTTTCCTGGGTTGACTGCAGCTCGCTCAGAACCGGTGACGCAACAAGACCTGACTCCAACTTCACACTTGCCTCCAGGATATGTGCACAACCAAGCTTCGTGTGTCAGGTCAAGTGATGGGGGAACTCTTCATTAGTGCGGTGGTGTCGTTCATCATCTTCCTCCTGAGGGCACTGTTGATGAGCTCATGTGTCCAAAGACAGAAAATCAGAATGGTAATGGTGCAGTGGAAGGGGTGGGAGTTTTGGGAAGCAAGATGTCTATGGAAATCTGCAGCTTGTTCACTGTATATCAATTTGCAGTATTCAGCCAAGGACCCATCTGTTTTGAACAACTACAATTTAATTTCATAAACAATTTAAATTTCAATTTAATTTCATGCTTGTTTAACATATTCAGTGTTGTTATTTGAAGAAAAGTTGAAGAAGACTCACATAACATTCTCCAATGACAGAGAATACCAAAAAACAATTATCTGGTCACTTACCGACTTGGTTTACATTGATGTACATCAGTTTATCACTTCAATAATAAAAAGGCCTATACTTCAAGTGTAATTCACTGGTTGTAATGTGCTTTGGGATGTCAACAACATGATAAGGGAAAGAAAGGGCTCACATTTAATTAGTAACTTTTATGACCCCAAATGAGCTAAAGCTCTGTACAATGAGTTAAGCTCTTTTAGAAGGGAGTCACTGTATTAATGTGGGAAACGTAGCATCTAACAAGTTCCCATAAACTTTGATGTGGTGACAACCGGATAATTTTTGTTCTGTGATAATTGATTAAGAGATAAATATTGGTCCAGATAATGATGTGGAGGTGTCGGGGTGTTGGACTGGGGTGGACAAAGTCAGAAGTCACATGACACCAGGTTATAGGCCAATCAGTTTATTTGAAATCAAAAGCTTTCGGAGCACCGTTCCTTCATCAGCAATGCTTCAAAAGCTTGTGATTTCAAATAAATCTGTTGGACTATAACTTGGTGTCATGTGAGTTCTGATTTAGTCCAGATTATGGTAGAACTCCCTGACTCCTTCACCTTTTATGCCCAAACAGGCTGGTCAGAGAAGCAACAGTTTAATATCACATCTGAATGAAATTATAACGAATGATATAAATGCAAATTATTCTGTCTTATCCTTATCCTTCCCAATTGTGCAAGTTTTTTTTTTGCTCATTGACAGCATGAGGACGTTGCTGGCTAGACAGCATTTATTGTCCATGCTTAATTGCCCAGAGGGCAGTTCAGAGTCAACTACATTGCTGTGGACCTGCAGTCACATGTAGGCCAGACCAGGTAAGCGTGGCAGATTCCTTTCCTAAACGACATGAGTGAGCCAGGTGAGTTTTCTTGACGATCGATTCATGGTCATCATTAAATTCTTAATTCCAGATATTTTACTGAATTCAAATTCCACCATCTGCTGTGGTGGGATTCGAACCCAGGTCCCTGGAATGTTATCCGGGTCTCTGGATTAACAGTCCAGCGACTAGGACATTGCCTCCCCTAAAAAAAAGCAGCACCAAGTAAATTTAGGGAAGGTGCAAACTAAGACAATTCAGGGACAATTCTTTGGCAGAAATAGTGCTTTTTTCCAATTTTTTAAAAATATTCATTCACAGGATGAGGGCATCACTGGCTGGTCCAGCATTTATTGCCCATCCCTAATTACCCAGAGGGCAGTTACGAGTCAAACACATTGCCATGGCCCTGGAATCACATGTAGGCCAGACCAGGTAAGGATGGCAGTTTCTTTCCCTAAATGGCATTAGTGAACCAGATGGGTTTTCCTGAGAATCGACAATGGATTTATGGTCATCATTAGACTCTTAATTCCAGATTTTTTTTATTGAATTCAAATTAGAACCCAGGTTCCTTGAACATTATCTGGGTCTCTGGATTAATAGTCCAGCATTAACACCACTAGGCCGTCCTCTTAATAGCTGGTCAAAAGAGTTCAAATTCATTTATGTTATTTGTTTTGCCCTTCAGGAGCCGGTCAACAAAGCATGGATTCAGAAAAAAAGTGCAGAGATTTCCACTAGATCGGGATTATTGCTGCAAATAGCAGAATATCGGTGAAAGGCCCATTCAAATGAATTGTTACAGTGCAAAACAAAGCCCAAAGGAACAAACTGGATTTTGTCGAGGTTTTTATTCTTCAGAACAATCAATTCGAATGGAGCTAAAGGATTTGGAAAGAGTAGGTCTCCACCAGAATTGACACAAATTTGTTTTGAAGGCTTTCTTGAGGAAAGTATATTGCTAAATGTCACAGCAACGGGCTTAAGGGCAAAACACGTTTACCTGGCTAGTTACAACAGGAAATGGTGGTAACATATAAGGCACCTCTCCTGTTAAGCGTGGTCAGAGATGCGCTACAGTGTTGGAGGCATTCACTGTCATACTTTCCATTCCTCCCAAATCACCTAGGCACAGTGGGAACACTATCACCCACAAGATCCCCTCTGAGAAACACATACGCCCATCCCAATTTCAGCATATCTCCATGCTCCTGTATCATTGCTGAGTCAAACCATTGGAACTCCCTACAAAATAGCACCATAGGAGCAACTGGGGATTATTGGAGAAGCAACGGCCTGGTGGTATTATCGCTGCACTGTTAATCCAGACACTTAAGTAATGTTCTGGGGATGTGGATTGTGATGGCAGATGGTGGAATGTGAATTCAATAAAAATCTAGAATTAAGAGTCTAATGATGACCATGAAACCAATTGTTGATTGTTGGAAAAACCCATCTGGTTCACTAATGTCCTTTCGGGAAGGAAACTGCCATCCTTACCTAGTCTGCCCACATGTGACTCCAGACCAACAGCAATGTGGTTGAATCTTAACTGCCCTCTGGGTATTTAGGAATGAGCAATAAATGCTGGCCTAGACAGCAATGCCCTCATCCCGTGAATGAATGAATAAATAAAATTTCAAACACATGGAGAAGCAGTGGTTCCAAAAACATCTTCTCAAATTTGACCAATAATGAACAATAACAGGCACCTTCCGCAGTAATTATAGCATCCCCACAGTGTGGAAGCAGGCCATTCAGCCCATCGAGTCCACACTGGCCCTCTAAAGAGCATTCCACCCAGTCCCATCCCTGCACTTCCCACCCTAGACACTACAGGCAATTTAGCATAGCTAATACACGTGACCTGCACATCTTTGGACTGTGGGAGGAAACCGGTGCTCCCAGAGGAAACCCAAGCAGGCACAGGGAGAATGTGCAAACTCCACACAGACAGTCGCCCGAGGCTGGAATCGAACCCTGCAGGGTTCACATCTTCACATCCAATGAAGAAATGTTTAAAAGCCCAGGCAGGGTTGGTCTGAGATTTTTTATGGACATCACTGGCCAGGCCAGCATTAATTGCCCAATCCTATTTGCCCAGAGGATAGTTAAGAGTTATCTATATTGGTGAATGGTCTGGGGTCACATGTCGGCCAAGTCAGGGGTGGCACAGTGACTCAGTGGTTACCACTGCTGCTTCACAGCGACAGGAATGGAGGTTTGATTCCAGCCTCGGTGGACTGTCTGTGCAGTTTTTGCAAGTTCTCCCCGTGTCTACGTGGGTTTCCTCCAGGTGCTCCAGTTTCCTCCCACAGTCCAAAGATATGCAGGTTAGGTGGATTGGCCATGCTACATTGCCCATACTGTTCAGGAATGTGTAGGTTAAATGGATTAGCCATGGGAAATGCAGGGTTACGGGGATAGGATAGGGGGCTAGGTCTGGGTGGGATGCTCTTCGGAGGGTCGGTGTGGACTCAATGGGCCAAGTGGCCTCCTTCCACACTGCAGGGATTCAATTCTATGATTCTATGACAGCAGTTTCCTTTCCCAAAGGACACTAGTGAACCAGATAAGTTTTTTCCTGACAATTGACAACTGTATCATGGTCATTGTGAGACCACTAATTCCAGGTTTTCATTGAATTCAGATGTAACCATCAGTCTTTGCAGGATTCAAACCCAAGATCCCAAAACATTACCTAGATCTCTCGTTTAACAGTCTAACAATATAACCACTGAGCCAGTGCCTCCCCAAATGACCAGCTTTAAGTCCCTCCAATGTGCCAAGCTTAATCTATACTGAATGCAATGAGCAATGATCTGAATGGTTGTGAAAACATTTCAGAAAATGATCATATTTTCGTAATTTCTTTCAGGAGAGAAAAAGAAAACTTGAGGAGACAACACCCTTCCCAATATCTATCTGTGAGAACTATGCCCTTTTACAGCCTACAACTTACCTCAAAGCCATTCCATTCCATAGGGTTGAATATTCAAAATTTTACAAAATGGTAATTTAAATTTAATCAATGGAATATTTCAAATGGGGTCCGCTGCATCTTTAACTTCATATTTAAGCTGTCTCAAACAATGTGCAAATGCTTTTGTTTATTGCAATGCGTCAATGAAAGTCGGAATTGGAAATAAATTGCATTTCAGCAAAAATTGCTTTTGCTTTTCTTTCAATATACCTTTGTCTAAACTGAAAATGAAAGGTTTACACTCTCATTGTTAACAGGACTAAATTATGCTACTGCTGATTGAGGTCTCTCCTCAATTTGGACACGCAGTAGGAACCAGCTTTCAGTGATCCTTACAAATTACACCAAAAATGCATCTGCTGTGCATTTTCACTGAGGTAGCAATTTCCTTGATTGATTCTATCCCTTTTAACAGCTTTCAAAGTTTGCATATACTTACAAAAATAAGATTCGGATTGAAGTTTAGAACCAGATAATAGCTGTCCTGAATGTTGATCTCATTTCACGCATACAAATCACACTTTGGATAGTTCATACTTTCTCGTGAAGAGAGGGTCCATTTGGCTCATTATGCCTGTGCATGTTTTGTCCTAATTTCACTGTGAGACGGTAGGGTAAATTCATCACCCCATAATCTGGTAGAATAAATCACCTGCCTGCTGTGGTACTCTACTTATTGTCGTTGATATTGTTTGGGTCTAACTTGGATATAAATGGAGAAACTTTTATTTTAGTAATATCTTTCCTACCTTTTAAATGGCCCAAAACTACCAAACAGTGGATGAAGTACTTTTGAGGATCAAGTTAAAATTAAACTATATATTTTCTGCTTATGCTTTCTGTCTTTTGCTGAAAGAGATTTACACATTTGGACACTCACAACTTGGAATGGCTAATCAGCCCTAATTGAAATAATCAGGAGTTAAAATTTTTCAGCATCACTTTAGTAACGGTCACAGTTAATGTTTGCGTGAAATTCCTTTTCCAAGCTTCTAACATGGATGAGAAATAAATGATGGCCTTAATTATGATGCCCATGTTCTACAAATGAATGAATTAAAGTAAAACAAAGCAAAACATAGGCATTTACTAGTTTACCTAGCCATGGATAAAGGTACTTCATGGAACATATTGACAAAGTCATTGTTCATATTCCACCAGATATCAATAGGTCTTTCCAATTCCCAGAGATCTTACAAAGAATCATTGATCAAATGACTTGAATGATCTCATGATACATTTTGAAGAAGTGTAATGGGTTCTTCCCTGGCAATTAGGCCATTATTTACCCTCAGCTAACATCACCCTAAACAAAAACCAAAAGAACTGCAGTTGCTTTAAATCAGGAACAAAAACAGAAATTGCTGGAAAAGCTCAACAGGTCTGGCAGCATCTGTGGAGAGAAATCAGAATTAACATTTTGGGTCTGGTGTTCTGAGGAAAGGCCACTGGATCTGAAATATTAACTCTGATTTCTCTCCACAGATGCTGCCAGACCTGCTGAGCTTTTCCAGCTGTTTGTTATTGTCCATCCTAAACAAACTCAGAGTGCTATTTTAACAAGTTGTTAACCCCTTAAAAGCAGGAGAATTTCATTCAAAGAAAGTACTTCAGGAACCTCTTGAATTCTGGAGGACAATCGTTAGATTGACATGTTAACTCTTTCTGATTCTACTTCAGATCTTTAGCATCCACAGTATTTGCCTTTTTATAAGAATCTCTGGACTAAGAGTAGTGGTGAGAGGAATTCAGACTACAGACAGTCACGGATTCATTGCATTTGATTATTTGAATCTTCCTGAGATGCAATTCCAAATATCCCGCTCTATCTTTATTGCCACTTATTTAACTTGAAGCATATATCTAGGTTAGAGAGATTAGCTATTCTGATTGAGAGCATTTATTGGTTCATTGACAGATTTCCAAAGACTTATGCCAGGGGCTCTTGTCATGCAGTAGTACGGTCCCAACTCTAGGCCAGGAGGCCTAGATTCAAACCCCATCTGTTCCATTTTGACAAGCTGATTTAAAAAATCTATTCTTGATCCAGTGAAATAAATTCCAATGGACAACTGCAAATTCATCAATTGAATCCCATCCATTTTCATGCTAACAACTTTGTTTCTTGCATTGATTGTCAAAATCTCATTTATCTACAGGATACCAAGCTTTACTTTATCATCATTTTAACATTCCATTAACTTTGGAAAAATATTTTGTACCTATATTTAGTGATTGCTGCATATCAACCTCAAAGTCTCTGTCTACACTTCCATTCCTGTCAAGAATATGATGGATTACTCTCCACTTGCCTGGATGGGCGCAGCTCCAACAACACTCAAGAAGCTTGACACGATCCAGGGAAAAGCAGTTCACTTGATCAGCACCATATCTACTCGCTCCACCACTGACTCTCAGTTGCAGCAGTGTGTACCATCTACAAGATGTACTGCAGAAATTCACCAAGGCTCCTTAGACAGCACCTTCCAAACCCATGATCACTTCCATCTAGAAGGACAAGGGCAACAGTTACATGGGAACATCACCACCTCCGAGTTCACTTTTGTGTAATTCACCATCCTGATCTGGAAATACATCACCTTTTTTATCGTATTATGTAAAGATGGCATCGTTTTATTTAGTTTTGTTTTTGATTGTGGACTGAATTGGGAAAAGGGCTGTTTTATAACAAAGGACTGAGGACTGTACTTTTTAAAAAGAAGTCACTGAAACTCATTGGAAGTCATGTCTGCACTATTCCCCGAGTAGTGGAGGATGTTGTAAGTGGGCGGCATAGCACCAGAACATATATATGAAGTGAGATTCAGTCAGCAACAAGTGATTAGTTGGTTTGGGCAATTGTCACCGGTCATTGATGTGAAAGATCTTAGCGTGACGATAAATTTCTGATTGGTTCCCAAATAGCTGTAAAGCTTCTGTGTTTTGACTAATGGAGTGAGCAGTCCTTGGATCTCTGGAAGAGAAAGTGTTCTCTCTTGCTCTCTCTCCCCCCCTCTCTCTCCCCCCTCTCTCTCCCCCCTCTCTCCCCCCACCAAGTGAAAATACCTAAAGCTAAAGACAGCCAGTTGTTATTGCCCATCAGGTGCAGAAAGTTGTTGCTTTTAACAAATAAGTCAGAGACTGCATAATTTGTGAACCAGTCACTCTGTGCCTCCTGTGATGAAGTGAAAGAACCTGAAGGAAAAGCTAGGTAAACTAAACAACTTGGGAAGCAAAACAAACATTTCATCTGATCATAAGAACTAGCATTGTTTTGCTCTTTTCCAGTATTTTGTTTCCACTCCATTCCCAACACCAATGTTTCTGTGTGCATGTGTATTGGTGGTTGGGGTTTTAGTAGTTCATAGTTGTCTATGTCGTTAGTGTTTATTTATTTGTAATATATAGTAATTCTTGTTAAGTACAGCATTCTTTGTGACACCTCAGATAATGAAGCAAATGCAACAAGATCCGGACAATATCTAAGCTTGGGCTGACAAGTGGTGAGTAACGCTCATGGCAAACAAGTGCAAGACAATGACCATCTTCAATAAGAAACCATCTGATCACTGCTCCTTGACATGCAATGGTGTTACCATCACTGAATCCCACACTATCAACATTCTGGGGTTTACCATTGACCAGAACTCTACTGACTTGCCATATAAATAAAGTGGCTGTAAGAGCAGGTCAGAAGTTAGGAATATTGTGGTGAGTAATTCACTTCCTGACTTCCTGAAGCCTGTTCCTAGAAGGCACAAGTCATGAGTGTGATGGAATACTCCCCGCTTGCCTGGATGAGTGCAGCCAACACTCAAGAAGCTTGACACCATCTGGGACAAAGCAGGCCGCTTGATTGGCTCTGCATCCACAAGCATCCACTCCCTCCACCACCGACGTTCAGAAGCAGCAGTGTGTACTGTCTACAAGATGAATTGCAGAAACTCACCAAAGATCCTCAGACAGCACCTTCCAAACCCACGACCACTTCCATCTAGAAGGACAAGGGCAGCAGACATATGGAACACCACCACCTTCAATTTCACATGTAGGTGAGCACAGGAGTACAGTGAAAAGTGTAGAGTCACCTCTCATCTTAAAACACAATAGTTAGAAATGAAAACAAGAGCTGAAATTAAAGAAACAGAAGCAAAAGGGAAAGAAAATGTCCAGATCACCCTTGCATCCTTCATCGCTGCCATAGGTCATGAGCCAAGCTCACCAACACCATCTGCACTGGACCTACCAATGCAACGGGGCTACCACCACTGCAACCACAGCTTCACCACTGACGATGCCACCGCCTCAAGACATGTGCCATGCCACCACCTGTGCCAGACCCATCAATGCTATGTTGCCACCCTCCAGCACCACCACTCGCTGCTGGGCCCACTTCACAGACACTGCCGCCATCTTGGAATTGATTGAATTGTCAGAGCCCACAACCTTCCTGAACAAATACAAGAGTGTAACCCTTTGAACCAGCGCTGACCATCAGAGCCACCATCGATGCCTTGATTCCTGCACTGGGGCCACCAACGTCGACGTTGCCACGCTCCAATGCCATCTTTCCTTGTTCGGCCCGCACCCGCTGCTGTCACCGATGCCAAGGTTCTGCCACAGCCAAGTGCCCCAAGGGCAAAAGTTAAGATGGAACTGTAGAGAAAAGTAGAAAGAAGAGAAGAAAAAATAGAAAGAAAGAAATGTACGGAAGAAAACAATAGATGAGCAGGAGCCTGAATGCTGCCACCGTCTTAGTTAGGGATGGGCAATAAATATTGGCTAGCTAGCAATGCCCAAGTGCCACAAAGGAATATGAAGAACCCAGTCTATGTTTTCTATTAACCTCAGCCTATCAGAAAGGTTAACTGGGGGCTTTGCGTGCTTTGATCATTCTTTTAAACTTTTATGATGAATGTGGGAATAATGGGGCTCAGATTTTACCTATCCCAGTGAGGTGTAACCATCCCTGGGTCAAAATCCTGGAATTCCTACCCTAATAGCATTGCGAGTTAACCCACAGCACATGGCCTACAGCAGTTCAAGAAGGCATCCCACGCTACCTTCTCAAGAATAATTAGGAATGAGCAATAAAAGCTGGACTTCCTCAAAATCCGGGAAACATCTACACTTCTTCCTCAGGAATCTTTCTAGTCCTGTCAACTCCTCTGTTCTGGTGCTGCTGAGACTACAGTGCTGTTGGTCAATCAGCCTTCAAGGATGGGACATCCTGTCCCTAAATGGTGGAGTACTAAATACGGCAACACAGCAAGTTATTACTGTGGAACAACCAGATCCATCGACTGTAGTAGTCTTTTAGGTTAGGAGGAGCAGTTCATGTGTTCCACGTCTCATCCTCCTTCTCCCTTCCTACCTCCTGCCCCCATAAAATCAAAATAAATTAGTAGACAATGGCCTAGTGGTATTATCACTGAATTATTAATTTAAAGATCAAAGTAATGCTCTGTGGGACTCATGTTCAAATCCTGTCATGACAAACAGTGGAATTTGAACTCAATAAACTAAAACAATTTTGGGATAAAGAGCCTAACAATAGCTATGAAACTGTTGCCAATTTTGGGAAAAGCCCATCTGGTTCACTCATATCCTTTAGGGAAGGAAACTGCCATCCTTACCTGGTCTGGCCTACACGTGACTCCAGACCTACAGCAACGTGGTTGACTCTTAACTGCCCTCTGGGCAAATGGGAGTGAGTAATAAATGATAGCATAGCCAATGATGCCCTCATCCCTCAAATCAAAAGAAAAATATCCTTCAAACAGTTTCAGTTTTTTCTTGACTTAAGAAAAAGGGCTCCAACTTTTGCTGTCTATCATGGTGCCTGTGACCTTTCAGAGTTTGGTATCTTGAAAGGATGGGAGTGTACAGAATAATGAGGTGGAATTTTTAAATGATTTTATAAACTCGGATTAACTGCAGCTTTACAAAACTGTGTGTGAGGGGGGAATGGGATTTTGGGACAAATCATGGAAAGTGCCCAGGATAAGCAGAGCTCTTGTTGAGGACTGTATTTATACAGAGAGACTGGACAATGATAATTAGAAAGTGTCTTGATGCACCTGCAAGATGTCTGTCAGGAAAGATGATCACATGAATAACTGACAAAAGATTGAACAAAATAAAGAAGGCAAAATCAAACAGTCAGTGCTAGTTGAGGGTGATCAGGAAGCTCATGCTAAAGAGATCAAATGACAGGAATACAGCTGTGCATCGAACAAACAGATCCCCTCTGGGTCCTGAATGCAGGTGCAGCCTAGCAAAGGATGTATATGTCTGATCTGTTGAAGCTAAGGGAACTGTGTGGTTATATATTACACTGACAATTGTAAGGCTGAATCTAAAAACCAAAGTGTTTTGTGTGGGCAGCCCAGTTATTTTCAGGATTATTCCTCTATTCAGTATATTAAGATCAAGAGAATGTGAATGACTCAATTAGATTCCTGTTTCCAGAGGTTTTAAAAGCAGTGACACACCTGTTTCACCGCAGGAAGCTGGCATTGTTCTTAAACTTCAGATCAGGTACAACGCTCTGTTTGAATGGATCATGCAGAAAGGAGATTTATGTCCACTTATGTCATTTGCAGTTGATGTCACTGGTGAGATATGCTAGAAAAGTAATCGATTTCTTCGCCTATTTTGCTGTGAAGTGGCCAATCTCAGGCGACTGCTGATGATTGCTTTCTCAATGTTTGCTTTCACATTGACTTACATTTATTATCTTTGATGAGTTTCAGGAGCTGATGCTTCACCTTTGACTGGTATCTTTGAACAGCCTAAACTAAGGAAGGTGAATTTTCTCAGAGCTCCCCCAGGACCTCAAGATATCTTCCCGACAATGGATATAAACGACATTTCTGCCACACGCTAAGAGGATCGGGCAAAGATAGTGATGTCGCAGAAATTTCATTGGACTAATAATAGAGGCAGCCCAGGCTAATCATAGAGTTATGCAGCAAGGAAACAGACGCTTCGGTCCAACTTGTCCGTGCCGACCAGATATCTCAATCTTATCTAGAGCCATTTACGAGCATTTGGTCCAAATCCCTCTAAACCCTTCCTCTTCATGTACCCATCCAGATGCCTTTTAAATGTTGTAATTATATCCATCTCCTCCTCTGGCCGCTCATTCCATTAGCACCACCCTCTGCATGAAAATCTTTCCCCCAGGTCCCTTTTATATATTTCCCCTCTCACCTTAAACCTATGCCCTATAGTGTTAGAATACCCTAAACTGTGATAAAGACCTTGGCTATTCACTCTATCCATGCCCCTCATGATTTATAACCTCTATAAGGTCACCCCTCAGCATCCAATGCTCCAGAGAAAAACGTCCCAGCCTAGTCAGCCTCTCCCTATAGCTCAAACCCTCCAACCCTGGCAACATCCTTGTAAATCTTTTCTGAGCCCTTTCAAGTTTAAGGACATCTTTCCTATAGCAGGGAGACCAGAACTGAAAGCAATATTATAAAAGTGGCCTAACCAATGTCCTGTACAACTGCAACACGACGTCCCATTTCCTACACTCAATGCACTGACCAATAAAGGCAAGTGTACCAAATGCCTTCTTCACCACCTTGTCTAGCTGTGACTCCAATTTCAATGAACTATGCACCTATACGCCTTTATTCAGCAATACTAATTTGATAAGTCCTGCCCTGGTTTGTCTTAACAAAATACAACACCTCACATTTAACTAAATTAAACTTTGTCTTTACTTCTCGGCCCATAGGACTATCAGATCAAGGTCCTGATGTACTCTGAGATAACCTCCTTCATCGTCCATTACACCACCTGTTTTAGTGTCATCTGCTAACTTACGAATCATACTTCCTTTATTCACATCCAAATCATTTATATAAATGCACAGCTTGTAGGGAGTGCTGCCTGGTTTGCTGTTCCCCAGCTCCCTGGGTCTGACACTGGGCTTAATTAGTGGAATGTGGTGTGGTGGAAAAACACGGGAGTCAAAGAAAATTCTGATTTTATTGAAAAACAAGCAAACTGAATGTGTTTACAGGAAATAAACAGGAAAGTGAATATCAAACCCGACTATTACTGACTGACACCTGTATCCCAGTTAACTTGACCCCCAGTTAAGCCTAGCAGCCAAGATTTGATACAGTGGATGTAATAGTTACAGTGGGTGTTTGTTACCCATGCTGACAGGGAAAGAGAGAGAGAGAGAGTTAAGCCAAAGTCCTTTCTCACTTCTCTTTCCTTAGGGGTGCCCTACACTGTTAACCCAAACCCCACCTTCCCCTGTCCAAGACTAGCCAGGCTGGGTTAGAGGCTCTCGATGACCTTAGGCTTACCCCTGGAGGGAAACGCGATTTTGACTGGCTCTTGTCCACAGTCTCTTGCCGTAGCTGGGGCCCCGCGAGGGGGCCGTGAGTGTTGATAACGGTCAGTCTCGTGGAGCCCGCCGATGTCGTTAGGCACGTTGGTGAGTAACTTGGGTTTCTTTCCTCTCTTGGTGGTCCTTGAGACCGGGTTCTTGTCTTGGATGGTGGAGGATGTTGCTGGTGTTGCCCCGGTCGGTGCCTCGTGTCTCTGGATGCTTTCGGTCACCGCCGAATGTCAAGTGGAGGTTGGTGTTTGGGGGTTGATGGTGTTCGGTGGTTGCGAGATCTGCTTTAGGTGTGGAGGGTTCGCAGAGCCCTTGACTCGGAGGTGTCTGCGAGAACCTTTTCTCTGGGTCAGTAAGTTAGACCGATCTCCTTTTCCCACCACCACAACCACCACCACCACCACCTCGTGGCTTTAGCTCAAAAACTCCTTCGTGAGTCAGGCCTGCTTCTTGTTCGGACTCTCAAACTCCTCTCGCGAACCGCTCACACCAGGTTTGCACACCTCAGAGCACACCCCTTAGATAACAAGGTGTAGAGCTGGATGAACACAGCAGGCCAAGCAGCATCAGAGCAGCAGGAAGGCTGACGTTTCGGG
>NC_063342.1:10746001-10762268 GCF_021869965.1 Rhincodon typus
CCTCTGATGCTGCTTGGCCTGCTGTGTTCATCCAGCTCTACACCTTGTTATCTCAGATTCTCCAGCATCTGCAGTTCCTACTAACTCGAGCACACACCTTGTTGGAATCAGGGCACGTTGCTGGTACCACAGAGCACAGTACTGGGATCAGGGTCTCCTGTTATACCCAACTGCAGCCCCGTTATCTCCCACCAAATCCGGCTCCAGCCGTCGAGCTGTTGTCCCTCCTGTCGGGGCTGAATGGGCTTCCTGATCACTGGAGGAGGTGTGAATGGTTTTTCAATTGAGGTGAATGGTTTCAATGGTTTGGAATGTCCACTGTTTCCCTTGGATGGGTATTCATTAAGTTTTTGAATTGTAGTGTGAATGTTCTTACATCCAAAGTTGAAACAGGTTTACATGTAGCACAATGGTGTGGAATGTTCAGTATTTCTGTGCCTGAGCACTGGTTGGAAATTGAATGGCTTTGTTCCTCTTTCAGACTGCAGAAGGTCTGAAGTTGTTGAAGCTGCTTGTTTCCTGCAGTCTGACTTCCATTGTTTAAGCTGGGGCATGAATGGGGGTCTTCCTTTAGTTTTGTGAGCTAATTCCTGTTCCAGACATCTGCTCCTGGGTTTGCGTGTTACCCAGTCTGTCCCGACCAGTCTTTTCCTGCTTCATGGTTTCTTGAGTCCAGAAGTTCAGTGAATGTTAATACAATGTAATTTCCACAAATTCTGTTTTCAAAGGGTTTTAGTCCAGGGTATATTCACAAACTGATGGGGATTTTTGTCCCACTTTACAAGGTATCAATCCCACAATGAAAGCTGGAGTGTTTAAATCCATTTGGTACACCTGAAACTAGAAACTGATCTCAGTAGTGGTGACCATCATGGGTTGTTTTAAAAATCCATCTGATTCACTGATGCCCTTTAGGGAAGGACATCTGCTGCCCTGGTTTGATCTGGCCTCCATGTGTGTCTAGACCCACAGCAATGTGGTTGACTCTTAATTGCCCTCTGAAATAGCCAAGCAAGAGGCTCAATGCAAGGCCAATTAAGGCTGGAGAATTAATGCTGGCATGCCAATGATGCCTACATCCAACACTATTGACAATCTCAAATTGTCCTGGAGAAGGGGATGGGAAGCAGCCTTTCTGGGCCACTGCAGTCCATTTGGTGTAGTATTGTCGGCAAGGGTGTGCCATGATTTTTACTAGGTGGCAATGCAGGCATGATATGTTTCCAACTCATGATGTTGTGTCGCCTCGATGGGCTCCTGGAGGTGATGGTGTTCCCACGCACCTGTTAGCCTGTTTCGTCTATGTGTTAGAGGCTGCAGGTTTGCAAGGCACTATTGGAGGAGGCTGCAGTACATTCCATACATGGTCATTACTGCCAACGCTGTGCGTTGGTACTGAGGGGAGTGAATGGATAAAGTGATTGGAAAAGTGAGCCGCTATGATTGATGACCGTTGATGAGCCAAGAGATGAGTTGCACATCACAGAATATCCAGCCTCTGCATGGTCTCGTTGCTGTACTATTTAAACCGTTGATCCTGTTGAATTACTGGTCAATAGTAATGCTGGCGATGTGAAATTTAATGTTAGTAGAATTGCTGGAGCCGGACTTGATTGACACAGATGATATTTGCCATTAATGTGTCCCAGTCCGAATGTTGTCCAGGATATGCTATGTACAAACATGGGCATATTCAGTAGCTAAGCATCACAACTAGTGGTGAAATAGGGCTTTTGAGCTTGTGGTTCGTCCCTCCATACCCTTTTCTTTTTGTTTCTTTTCTCTTTTTCTCTCTTTCTTTATTTGTCCTTTCTCTTTCATTTTACCTACCTCTTGTTGAAGAGCTCGGTCACGGCGATGGCATTGGGCTGCAGCAAGTAGGCCCGGGGCGCACTTGTGCTTGTTGGCGAGTGGGCCTAGTACGGAACTGTGGTGGCGGCGGCAGAGAGTGTTTGGGTTCCCGGCAGCTTCAGCATCAAATCAGCGCCAAACCATGGGTGCTGCGGTGGTGGCATGTTTGGGTTCCCGGCGGGTGTCCACATCCAGCAGAGATTCACGGAGGTGGTGGCAGGGGTCGATATTGGGCCTCACATGAGACGCTGCAGCATTGGAAGCAACTGCATCGGCGAGGTGAGCCAGAAGCAGTGCCATGGCAGTGGCAGAGTTGAGTTTGGGCCAATGCGGTGCCCAACGATATTGGGGCTGCATTGGTGAGGCACAGCAATGACTCACGAGTGGCGAGGGCATTGGTGGAGGTCAGATGGTACCTAAGAGTCACAACTTTCATTCCAGTGGAGGCAGCTCAGCAAAGGAAACTCATGCCGGGCCACAAGGACATAAAGTTGAACACATTTTCTTTATTTCTTTATTCTTCTGCCTTTCTATTCTGTGTTGTGGTTTATTTTACTGTCTTTTAAGATGGTGCCAGAGAGTGGCAATGCTACACAACACTTTTCATTGTATTTTGAACAAAACACATGCAACAACAAATGAATTAACTAAATCAAATCAAAAACCCTCTGCGATTATCAGTGAACATCCCCACTTCTGGCCTTTTGATAGAGAGTGCCAGTTGTAGATTTGCTTGTTGAGCCGGTGTGTTTGGTTGCAAATGTTTTGTCATCCTGCTAGGTAACATTGTCAGTGCACCTCCAGTGAAGCGCCACTTGTTAGTTATATATCTCGGTTTGTTGGGCTATTTGGTACCACTTTCAGTTCTGTTTCTCAGTGGTTTGTACACAGGGTATAATTCAATGTGTTTGTTGATGGCATTCCGGTTAGAATACCAGGCCCCAGGAATTCCCTGGCGTGTCTCTGTTTTTTGTAAATAACAAACAGGGCAGAACACCAACGCTTCACCGGAGGCGCTCTGATGATGTTACCTAGCAGGGTGATGAAACGTCTGCAATCAAACACACCGGCTCGGAGAGCAAGTCTTCAACCTCGTCCACAACCGGAGCTACAAATCTTCTCGAAAAATTTAGAGGGAATGCTATTGATGAAGTGGCTGAAGATGGCTGGGCCTAAGACAATGCCCTCAGGAACTGAAGTGACGGCCTGGAGCCGAGATTACTGATCTTCAACAAGCACAACCATTTTGCTTTGTACCAGATATGACTCCACCCAGCAGAGTGTTTTCTCTATTCTTACGGAATTCAATATTGCTGGAAATCCTTATGTCACATTCAGTCAAAGTGGTACTTTTGTGATTCAGTTTCTTGTGACTTGTCACCGTTGGAACTTGAGTGTTAAGCAACTGAGCAAAATGTGGTTTGCTAAACACTTTGCAACAAAGACCGTGACCTTTACATTCAGCAGAATCTAATCAGACAATCCAATTAAGCTAACACTCTGATATTCTTAGAACCCATTTATTTCCCAATGCACTTAACACTGGCCTGCTCACATTAGCAAATAAAGGAAAATCTCTGAGCAGTTAAAGTCTGGCAAAGCAGCAGATCTGTCTGTACAATCACTGTTAGAGCTCTGAAGACAATGGGCTGTTAATTCAACAAACAGTCATTGGAACACACTAAGTGGTATAGTACAGTTAAATTAAGAGCACTGTTTCAAGTTAATCCATGACTTCAGGGCAA
Source organism: Rhincodon typus (assembly GCF_021869965.1). Classification (NCBI taxonomy): domain Eukaryota; kingdom Metazoa; phylum Chordata; class Chondrichthyes; order Orectolobiformes; family Rhincodontidae; genus Rhincodon; species Rhincodon typus. The sequence goes on from NC_063342.1 coordinate 10,749,598, forward strand.
AGGGGCATAATCAAGAGTCCTTTATTTATACAAGGAGTGATTTAAACAGTTTATACAGTGCTTTTTTCCTACTTCCTAAGGACATCCCATAGCACTTCACAGCCAAAGAATTACTTCCGAAGTGTAACCATGAAAGATAATTTGTAATCAGCATAGACTCACAAATGACAAATCAGATAAACAGATAGTTACTTTGCATTGATAGTGTTGGTTGGAGAATGAATGAATGCTGCCTGGAAGAACTACTTTGACGTTTTTATCCAGTATATTGTACTTGGACAAGAAAGCAAACAATTAGAGACAACACAGTGCGGAGCTGGAGGAACACGGCAGGCAACAAAGCATGAAATCTGACATTTTGGATCGGGACCCTTCTTCAGAAATGGGGAGAGGGAAGGGAGCTTGGAAATAAATAAAGGGAGGAGGGGTGGGGCTGGAGAAGGTAGGTGGGATGGTGATAGGTGAGTGCACGTAGGAAGTGGTGGGAATTGGTGAGTGGATAGGTGGGGCAGATAGGTGGAGAAAAGATGGACAGGTTGTGTCAGGTCATGGAGGTGGGGATGAGACGGAGGGTTGGTCATGGGATGAGGTCGGGGGTGGGGAGATTTTAAAACTGGTGAATGCCATGTTTAGGCCATCGGGCTGTTGGCTTCCAAGGCGGAATATGAGGTGTTGCTTCTCCAGTTTGTGGGTGATATCATGAATTAGTTTCCATTTATAGTCTTCACTGAAAAGTTAGCAGTTCCATTCTGTAATATTCATGCTACACAACTGCCATCTCCAACTAGTTAAGTCTAAGTATCTCTCCTTAACATTTAATTGCATTGAAACCTCCTAATCCCTGACCAGATCATAAGAAGTAATCCTGGACCTTGCCTGGGATCCAGGACCTGCTTATATCACATTGCAACAGACCCAGCCATAGCTAGGTTAGTCCCAGTGACAAAAGAATGAGGCCCTTTCATAGTTATTTATCTCTCACTCTCAAACTGAATGTGAAATTCTACCATGTTATGGACATGATTTTTGTGAGGATCCTCTAGCATTGACCAGAAGCTTGATTGGACAAGACCTATAAAGTTCTTTCTTTAAAATCTGAATGTTTTGCTCTTTCCTTTTTGGTTCTTTATCTCTTATTTCTACTGGTATTTTTAAATTTTTTTTTGTTTTATTTTATTATGGTTTTGTAGCCTAGATGGCGCAGGCGAATGGCGACTTTTTGTACACTTTTCACTGTACTCCTGCATTCCTGTACTTGAGTACACGTGACAATAAATCTAAGTCTGATTCTAATTCCAAATAACATCGGCTAGATTTTACCAGCCCTTTGGACTTGTCATTTGTTGTTTTTACTGTGGGACTTTCTGTAGTGTTCTGATATCCCACTGTGAAAGGATGGGATTCCATGCAGGCATGCTTACTTTACCCTCTCAGCATCCCTATTTAAAATTTTAGGATATACAGACTCTAGTAGTGGAAGTAAAGGTAGGAGCCGCTGCCTCTACAAGTTGTGTGCTTTCTTCAGCAATCCCTGTGGTCCAGATGGAACACCAGGCCCCTGACAGAGAACTTCAGCCTCTTCCATTCTGATTACAGTATCTATATCCTCAGCCCTCCTCAGCCTTCAGTTCTGATGTCAAGATCCACATCCCACTCCAAATCCTGAGGCCACCCCACCCTCAGATCACCAGGGACCGGTCGCAAGTGTGCCCAGTTGTAGACCGATGTTCCATTCCATCTGCCACCCCAGCACTTCCATGAGCCTGACTACTGGGCAGGAAAGGAAAATGGAAAAAAAAATATCCTGGTAAATAAGTGCAATGAAAGCCTTCAGGAAAGAGAAAGGACTATGTCATAGAATCAACAGGCCCTTTGGCCCAACAAATCCACACTGACCCACAGAGCATCCCACCCAGACCCATTCCCCTATAACCCACTTAATCTACACATCCCTGAACACTACAGGCAATTTAGCATGGCCAATCCACCTAACCTCCACATCTTTGGGCTGTGGGAGGAAACCGGAGCACCTGGAGGAAACCCACACAGACATGGGGAGAATGTGCAAACTCCACACAGACAGTCACCCGAGGGTGAAATCGAACCTGGGTTCCTGGTGCTGCGAGGTAGCAGTGCTGACCACTGAGCCACGGTACCACCCTACCATTGATCCCTTGCTGGAAACTGGGCAACAGAGTGAAGTTATAGTGACAGGCCAATATCACTAACCTGCTTTAGTTGCAGTGATGTGGAGATGCCAGCATTGGACTGGAGTAGACTAGTTCAAAAATCACATGATACCAGGTTATAGTCCAACAGGTTTATTTGAAATCTCAAGCTTTCAGAGCTCATTGATAAAACTTTTAATTATCTCAGGACAATGATTTAAGAGGAATCTGGATTTTGTATTTCAATCAGTAGTCTCCTTCCTAACTGAACAAGAAGTGGCCAGTTTTAGGGTTGTTACCTTTCTGCTTATAAATCCGGTCTTATACCCTCTCTCACACACTATGCCTGAAGAAGGAGCTGAGCTCGGAAAGCTTGTATTTTAAAATAAACCTGTTGGACAACAACCTGGTGTCGTGTGATTTTTGACCCTGCTTTAGTTGCAGACAACACTTGTTGTGGTCAACAAAGTGCACCAAACCAGCAACATCTGTCAAAGATGCAGTTTGCTGCATGTCCTATGGGTGAATTAAAAAAAACCTGCCCACCCTGACATTTCATCGCCTCTGCAAAGCATGTGGTGCCAAAGGACATTAGCAGGCATGTGTAGGAAATCTGGTTTCAAAAGCCAAGGCAGACCTGAGAACAAGACACAGGTGACCAAGAAGATAGCACAATACCATAACACAGGCACCAAGGAAACTATCAATGAAGTGCACAGCCATCAGAGTGAACGGCAAACCTTGGAAGATGATCACATTTTTCATATTGTTAACCTTACACGCTATGTCTAAGATATAAGGTGACCAAATGCTTTTATGACCATTGTTTCATATTGCCACTACAGTTCCCAAAAGATATATACCCCAACAATGGTACAGCCAACAAGACACTGCAGCATAGAACAGATCACCAAATCCATCCATTAGTACATTCCACACTTTAGTGCCAATATGCAAGTTTATCTTGGATTCCCAAAAATTATAATCTGTTGGATGCTTGTGGTCCAGAAGTGGGAGGATTATCTGTAAGCACAGATCTTGGTATTGTCACAATTCATAAGAGACAAACCATATGCACTGTGGTAGAATTTGGGGGGAGGCAATGGCCTAGTGATATTATCACTGGACTGTTAATCCAGAAACCCAGATAACATTCTGGGTGCCCAGGTTCAAATCCCACCATGGCAGATGGTGGCATTTGGGTTTAATAAAAATATCTTGAATTAAGAATCTAATGATGACAATGAATCCATTGTCAATTGTCAGAAAAACCCACCTGGTTCACTAATGTCCTTTCAGGAGGGAAGTTGCCATCTTTGCCTGGTCTGGACTATATTTGACTCTAGACCCACAGCAATGTGGTTGAATCTGAACTGACCTCTGGACAATAAAAACCAAAAGAACTGCGAATGCTGTAAATCAGGAACAAAAACAAAGTTGCTGGAAAAGCTCAGCAGGTCTGGCAGCATCTGTGGAGGAGAAAACAGAGTTAACGTTTCATTTCTGAGGAAGGGTCACCGGACCCAAAACGTTAACTCTGTTTTCTCCTCCACAGATTCTGGCAGACCCTCTGGACAATAAATCCTGGCATGGACAGTGACGCCCACATCCTGTTAATGAATTTTAAAAAATAGACTGGGCCTAACATAGCTAAGTCAGTCAATGATCTCAAACAGCTGTACCCACAATGTTTTTGACATGATCAGCAATCCTAAGCGTCATGCAATAATTCCTCTCAAGGACTATGCATACTCAACCATCAATACCCCAAGAAACACAGTGTAAACTCTGGAGGAGGGGCTGCTAAACCCACCACAATTTAGGGGTCACTGGACCTGAAACATTAACTCTGATTTCTCTTCACAGATACTGCCAGAACTACTGAGCTTTTCCAGCAACTTCTGTTTTTGTTACAACTTATATAACAATGTTTTTATAAAAAAACTGGAAAGGTAAATTCAGACTATATGTCTAGTAATCAATTTTCTTTTTCTTGAAAGACAGAGCTGAAGGAAGAGGCAAATGACCAGCAAGTAGTCAGAGAGCTACCACAACCACACAACAAACAGAGAGGGTAAATCAGAAACCCGGTTACAAATACCTGCTTTCTAAAGTTATGCAACCAACCCAGGTCATATAAAATATTTACCGATCACTGCGCTACATTACACAGAAAAGAAGCCAGGTCAGACCAATGTGCAGTATGCCCATCGCGCATGTAGAAAGTTAAGGGAGAAAACTCTGATGACGATGTTTGTGTGATGACGCCGAGTGACAGCAACCAGCAGCGAGAGAAGCAAGAGAAGCAAGTTCTCAACAAGAACAAGATGTAGGTAGGTATTTGATCACCAGATCGCAATGAGTTATCAAGCTTGAGAATCTTACATTGAAGTTTGAAATGCTAAACCAGTTAACACTGTTTGCCTGTTTCTATAACAATTGAATTGACATTATGAGCCTGAATACAACTATATGCTTGGGGTGTCGATATTTTTTTTCTTCGGATAAATGGGTATATTGTGCCATGTCTCACAGCTAGAACACGTTACATATTTACCAGATACACATGTGATGCCATCATAGTATCATAGCATGTAACTTGATGGTATAAATGTGACAGGCTGCAATTATGGGCCTCCATTGTTTGACACTTTGAGGTTTGTGCAACGGTTTGTATAGCCAGACATGGCAGTGCTTGTGTTTGTATTATATGTAGATATTAGGAACTGCAATAATAGAATATTGAATCTTTCAGTACTACATTAGCAATGTCTATTTCTTGTGTTACAGGAGACTCATTAACTATTGCCTCAGGTATAAATACCCTGCTGAAGGAAAAAAAAAGCCAATCATTGCATTTTCACCAGAACAAATCAAATATTAGTGGGCCAGTTGGCTGAATTGATTAATTGATTGTTGTCACATATACTGAGATACAGTGAAAAATGTTGCTTTGCATGCTACATAGGCAGATCATACCATGCTAAGTGCATTAGAGTAGCAGAACGGAGTGCAGGATACAGTGTTACTGCCACAGCAAAGGTGCAAAGAGAGAGAGAGATGAGAATTAACATTTGAGAGGTCTGTTCACAAGTCTGATAACTGCAGGGAAGAAGCTGTTCCTGAATCTATTCATACGTGTATTCAAACTTTTACATATTTTATATATTAAAAGCACAATCAATGAAAGTTGTCATGGTCACCATTACCAAGACTAGCTTCTACTCCAACTATTAATTGAAGAATTAAATGCTACCAGCTGCCTTTGTGGAATTTGAACCATTGTCCCTAGAGCATCGGTCTAGGTTTGGAGTTTAGAAGTATGAGGGTGACGATTGAAGTGTATATAGTCCTGAATAGCCTTGACAAGGTGGAAATGGAAAGGATGTTTCCCCTTGTGGGTGAGTCCAGAACAAGTGGGCACTCTCTTTTTTTAAGATTATGGGTCACCCTTTGAGTACAGAGCTGAGGAGAAACCTTTTCTCTGAGGTCGATGTAACTTTGAAATACTGTGCCCCTGAAGACAGTGAAAGTGCGTCATTGAATATTTTCAAGGTGGAGAAACATAGGGGTAGGGGTATCAAGTTACTAGGGGTTGATTTGAGTGTGAAAGTTGATGCTCCTACTGATAAAGCATGAGTTTGTTAATTGGAGGAGCATTTGGTGGATTGAATCACAGAATCAGAGAAGCATTATGGTACAGAAGGAGCCCATTTAGCCCACTGTACCTGCACCAGCTCTTCAAACGATCATCATTACCTCATGCCAATTTCCTGTTGTTTCCCCATACACCCTTGCGCATCATTTCTATCTAAATAATCATGCATAATATCTTGAATGCCTCAACTGAACCTGTCTCCACCACATTTCTAGATACTATATTCTATACCCTAAATACTCAGCGTGAAAAAGATTGCTCTCACATCACCCTTATTTCTTTTGCACATCACATGAAGTGGCCCATTTTGAGGGGAGTTGATGGCCTAGTGGTATTATCGGGGGAGAATTAGGGATAGGCAATGAATGCTGACCTAGCCAGTGATGCCCTCATCCTGTGAATGAATACATAAAAAGAAATCTTCCGAATCACATGATCTGCCTGACCTGCTCTGTTCAGGAATCCGGAGATAGACACACCAAGGTTCCTCTGATCTTCAGTATTATCTACTCGCTTTACTAACGAATCCCCTACCACTATTGCCCTTCCATGATTTCCTTCCTTCCTCCTTGAGCAACTGGACCACCCACAGTACCAAGGTTTGACTGGACGCCACAGACGAACTTTTACTCTCACCGCTTTCCAAGACTGAAAAACAGTTTGTGAACAAGATGCATTTGAACTATTCCCTCACTACCTTCCTGGTCCCCTTCTTCTGTCTGGTGGTCACCCTTTCCTTCTTTGCCTGAGTTTCCTCAAGCTGCAGAGTGACCATGCCCTGACCATGCTATCCACAAACACCTTAGCCCTATGAATCTGCCATAGTGACCCGAGCTGCTTCTCCAGCTCCAATACCAGGAACTCGGGTTTCTGCAGCTGGACACACCTCCTGCTCACATGGTCATCCAGGACTTCCCACCAAGAGCAGGGGATGTACAAATCACAGACCTGAGCTCACCAGACATCTCTTATCGAAATAGAATATGGACCCTTGGCTTTTATTTTACCCTTCTTCCAGATTTAGCATAGAATAGAAAAATCGATTCTTGTTCATGGCAGATAAGCAACCCAAACCTCCTAATACTATCAAATAAAGGGATTTTTAAAAAACCAATACATTCATGGCAAGTGGCTAGGCTAGCTTTAATTAACAAGAAGGTAGTTAAGAGTCAACCACATCGCTGTGAGTCTGGATCACATGTAGGCTAAACCAGGTAAGGATGGCAATTTCTTTCCCTGAAGGATGTTGGTGAGCCATTTACAATAGCTTTTATAATCATTAACAATGGTTACTTGGCTATACGTTCCAGACTTTCGTTGGATTCTAGTTTCACCATCAGTTATAGTGGGATTTGAATCAATGCTCCTGGGACATTAGATTGGGCCTCAGGATTAACTGGGCCAATGATTTTAACACTGCACCACCACCTCACCTCATCTTTAAAGCATTAAAACATAAAATTTTGCATAGAGGTAATATTTAAAGCTGTACTTACAGTCTTAACTGAAATCAATATCTTGTCACAAGAGACAACAAAACGATACCACTTGCTGTCCTGTGACATAAAAAATATCACACATAGAACAGTACAGCACAGTACAGGCCCTTCAGCCCATGATGTTGTGCCGACCTATTATCCTACCCTAAGATCAAACTACCCTGCATACCATATATTTTACACTCACCCATGTGCCTATCCAGGAGTCGCTCAAATGTCCCTAATGTATCTGACTCCACTGTCACTGCTGGCAGTGCATTCCACACGCCCACCACTCTCTATGTAAAGAACCTACCTCTGACATCTCCCCTATACCTTCCTCCAATCGCCTGAAAATTATGCCCCCTTCTAACAGTCATTTCCGCACTGGGAAGAAGTCTCTGGCTATCCACTCTATCTATGCCTCTCATCATCTTGTACACCTCTATCAAGTCACCAGTCATCTCTCTTCGCTCCAATGAGAAAAGCCATAGCTCCCTCAACCTTTCCTCATAAGACCTACCCTCCAGTCCAGGCAGCATCCTGGTAAATCTCCGCTGCACCCTGTCTAAATCTTCCACAACCTTCCTATAGTGAAGCGACCAGAACTGAACACAATATTCCAAGTGTGGTCTAACCAGAGTTTTACAGAGCTGCAGCATAACCTTGCAGCTCTCAAGCTCAATTCCCCTGCCAGTGAAAGACAACGCATCATATGCATTCCTAACAACCCTATTAACTTGAGTAGCAACTTTGAGGGATCTATGGATGTGGACCCCAAGATCCTCTGTTCCTCCACACTGCTGAGAATCCTGCCATTAACTCTGTATTCTGCATTCAAATTCAACCTTCTAAAATGAATCACTTCACACTTTTCTGGGTTTAATTCCATCTGCCACTTCTTTGCCCAGCTCTGCATCCTGTCAATGTCCTGTTGCAACCTACAACAGCCCTCTACACTATCCATAACTCCACCAACGTTCGTGTCATCAGTAAACTTACTAACCCACCCTTCCACTTCCTCATCCAAGTCATTTTATAAAGATCACAAAGAGCAGAGATCCCAGAACAGATCCCTGCAGAACACCACTGGTCACCGAGCTCCAGGCTGAATACTTTCCATCTACTACCACCCTCTGTCTTCTATTGGATAGCCAATTCTGTATCCAGACAGTCAAATTTCCCTGAATCCCATGCCTTCTTACTTTCTGAATGAGCCTACCATGGGGAACCTTATCAAATGCCTTGCTAAAATCCATATACACCACATCCACTGCTCCACCTTCATCAATGTAGTTTGTCACATCCTCAAAGAATTTATTAAGGCTTGTGAGGCATGACCTGCCCCTCACAAAGCCATGCTGACTATTTCCAATCAAACTGTGCTTTTCTGAATAATCATAAATACTATCTCTCAGAATCCTGTCCAATAATTTGCCCACCACAGAAGTAAGACTGACTGGTCTGTAATTCCCAGGATTATCCCTATCCTCTTTCTTGAACAAGGGAATAACATTTGCCACCCTCCAATCATCTGGTACTACTCCAGTGGACAGTGCAGATGCAAACATGATCACCAAAGGGGCAGCAGTCTCTTCCCTCGCTTCCCGTAGAAACCTTGGGTATATCCCGTCTGGCCCAGGGAACTCATCTATCATCATGTTTTTCAAAATTTCTAGCACATCCTCCTTCCTAACATCAACCTGTTCGAGCATATCTGCCTGTTTCACACTGTCCTCACAAACGTCAAAGTCCCTCTCACTGGTGAATACTGAAGCATATTTTTCATTAAGGACCTCCCCTACCTACTCCGACTCCGTGCACAAGTTCCCTCAACTATCCCTGATCGGCCCTACCCTCACTCTGGCCATCCTCTTGTTCCTCACATAAGTGTAGACACCTTCAGGTTTTTCTTAATCCTACCCGCCAAGGCTTTTTCATAACCCCTTCTAGCTCTCACAAGTCCATTCTTCTTCAGTTCCTTACTGGCTACCTTGTAGCCCTCTAAAGCCCTGTCCGATCCTTGCTTCCTCAACCTTAAGTAAGCTTCCTTCTTCCTCTTGACTAGATGATCCACATGACTTGTCATCCAAGGTTCCTTCACCTTACTATCCTTTCCTTGCCTTAGTGGGACAAACCTATCCAGAATTCATAGCAAGTGCTCCCTAAACAACCTCCACATTTCTGTTGTGCATTTCCCTGAGAACGTCTGTTCCCAATTTACGCTCTGTAGTTCTTGCCCAATAGCGTTTTAATCCCCCTCCCCCAATTAAATACTTTCCCATGCCATCTGCTCCTATCCCTCTCCATGACTATAGTAAAGGTCAGGGAGTTGTGATCACTATCACCAAAATGCTCTCCCACCAAGAGGTCGGACACCTGGCCTGGTTCGTTGCCAAGCATCAAATCCAATATGACCTCACCTCTAGTCGGCCTATCTACATATTGAGTCAGGAATCCTTCCTGGCCACACTGGACAAAATCTGCTCCATCCAAATTATTTGCACTTCGGAGGTTCCAGTCAAGATTAGGGAAGTTGAAGTCACCCATGACAACAACCCTACTACTTCTGCACCTTTCCAAAATCTGTCTCCCAATCTGTTCCTCAGTGTCTCTGTTGCTGTTGGGGGTGTCTATAGAAAACTCCCAATAAAGTGACTGCTCCTTTCCTGTTTCTGACTTCCACCCACACTGACTCAGTGGACAAACCCTCCTCGACGACCTCCCTTTCTGCAGCTGTGATACCATCCCTGATTAGCAATGCCACTCGCCCACCTCTTTTACCTTCCTTCCTATTTCTTTGGAAACATCTAAACCCTGGACCATCCAGCAACCATTCCAGCCGTTGAGTTATCCAAGCCTCCATAATGGCCACAACATCGTAGCTCCAAGTTCTGATCCATGCCTTAAGGTCGTCACCCTTATTCCTGACACTTCTTGCATTAAAATATACACACTTCAACCCATTCCACTGACTGCAACTTTGCCCTATCAACTGTCTATCCTTCCTCACAGACTCTCTGCATGCTCTATCTGCCTGTACACGAGCTACCCCATCCTCTGATCTGCAGCTTCAGTTCCCATACCCTGCCAAAGTAGTTTAAACCCTCCCAAGGAGCTCTAGCAAACCTCCCGCCCAGGATATTGATGCTCCTCCAGTTCAGGTGCAGCCCGTCCTTCTTGTACATGCAGTTCAATTTTGTTGAAGTAGTTTGACCAATTGTCTGTTTGCCTCTGGGGTCATTACACCATTTATCCTAGCTGCTGCCGCTCCCAATTCCCACACAGATCCACTGCCGCTTTGCCTGCTTCTCTGGCCTCACCTCGCCTCGCGTCACCACTCCACACAACGATGCTGAATACTTGTCTCTGGGCCCTCACTTTGCCTTTCCACTCTTTTGCAAAATTATCCCATCTTCCACCTCGAGCAGTCGTGCCCAATATCCCATTTCTACCCTACCATTACAGACATTTAACCTTCACCGTTTAAGATAGAAAGACTTGCATTTACATAGCATGTTCCACAAACAGATGTTCCATGGCTCTGTCCAATCAATCAAGCTTTAATGAGGAACAAAACCAAAGTTGCTGGAAAAGCTCAGCAGGTCTGGCAGCATCTGTGGAGGAGAAAACAGAGTTAACGTTTCGGGTCCTGTGACCCTTCCTCAGAACTGATGGTGGCCGGGAAAACGTCAGTTTATATGCAGAAAATAGGGTGGTGGGTGGGGTAGGGAGTAAACGATAGGATAGAGCCCAAAGAGAGAGAAAGACAGTCGGACAGACAAAAGAGTTGCTAACGATCAGGCTGGGAAAGTGAGTAGTTGTTAATGAGGACTATTAGTGACTAACAGCAGTGGGTGTGTAGTGGCAGGCTATGTGGTAACAAGGCCTGGTGTGTGGGGTGGGAGGGCTGGGACATGGGAGAATTTAGGTCCTAACATTATTTAACTCAATATTGAGTCTGGAGGGCTGTAGGGTCCCCAAGCGGAAAATGAGGTATTGTTCCTCCAGTTTGCGTTGAGCTTCACTGGAACACTGTAGCAAGCCGGAGACAGAGATGTTGGCCAAGGAGCAGGGTGGTGCATTGAAGTGGCAGGCAACAGGTAGTTCAGGGTCTTTTTTGCAAGCAGAACCTAGATGTTCTGCGAAGTGGTCGCCAAGTCTACGCTTCGTTTCCCCAGTGTAGAGGAGACCACATTGTGAGCAGCGAATGCAGTAGACTAGATTCTGGGAAGTGCAGGTGAAGTGTTGCTTCACCTGGAAGATATGTTTGGGACCTTGGATACTGGGGAGGGAGGAGGTAAATGGGCAGGTGTTGCACCTTTGCCGGTTACAGGGGAAGGTGCCATAGGGCTGTGGGGAGGTGTTGGGGGTGAAGAAAGTGTGGACCAGGGTGTCCCGGAAGGAATGGTCCCTGCGGAAGGCGGACAAGGGAATGGAGAGGAATGTGTGTCTGGTGGTGGCATCTTGCTGGAGGTGGCAGAAATGGCGTTGATGATCTTCTGGATTTGGATGCTGGTGGGATGGTGGGTGAGGATAAGGGGAACCCTATCGCTGTTGTGGGAGGGAAGAGAAGGGGTGAGGGCAGAAGTGTGGGAGATGGGTCGGACTCAATTGAGGGCCGTGTTGACAATGGAGCTGGGGAATCCTCGGTTGAGGAAGAATGTGGACATTTCGGAGGCTCCCTTGTCGATGCTGGCCTCATCTGAACATATGTGACAGAGACAGAGGAACTGAGAGAATGGGATGGAGTCTTTACAGGAAGTGGGGTGTGAGGATGTATAGTCCAGGTAGCTGTGGAGTCAGTGGGTTTGTAATGGATATTAGTGGCCAGTCTATCCCCAGAAATGGAAACAGAAATGTCGAGGAAGGTAAGGGAGGAGTCAGAGATAGACCAGGTGAAAGTGAGGGCAGGGTGGAAATTGGAGGCGAAATTGATGAAGTTTTCCAATTCTAGACGAGAGGGGGAAGCAGCACCGATGATATCATCGATGTATCGCAGAAAGAGTTGTGGGTGGGGGCCGGAATAGGACTGGAACAAGGAATGTTCCATGTACGCCACAAAGAGACAGGCATAACTAGGGCCCATGCAGGTACCCATGGCAACCCCTCTTACCTGAAGAAAATGAGAGGAGTTGAAAGAGAAGTTGTTGAGGGTGAGGACAAGCTCAGCCAAGCGGAGGAGGGTGGTGCTGGGTGGGGATGGTTCAGGTCTTTGCTCCAGGAAGAAGCAGAGAGTCCTAAGATCCTCCTGGTGGGGAATGGATGTGTAAAGGGATTGCACATCCATGGTAAAGAGGTGGTGGCTGGAGCCGGTAAACTGGAAGCTTTGAAACCAGCGTAAGGGGTCAGATGAATCATGGATGT
>NC_063342.1:10762668-10790066 GCF_021869965.1 Rhincodon typus
TGTTATCTCACTTTAAGAGGTTACTTTGTTTTTTCAAGAGAGGTTGTAGGGCAGATGTGTCAAACTGGCTCCTGAAGACCTCTTGACTAAGCAGCTTGGGAGGCCTTGCACATTTTAAGAGCCTGAGTGGGTGTGACCAGCTCTCACAGAACTATGTTTCTGGTTTTTGTTTTTTTTCTGTAACATCAGAAGCCTTTGGGGTCTCAAAAGAATTGGAAGCTTCAATGAATGTCTCCTAGCTGCTACTTTGAATTTTCTTTTGATGTTTTTTCCTCCCGAATTGCAGAATTTGTGTCTGAATTTGTCTTTTTGCCGATGGGTGTGTTTATGCGATGTTACTATATTGGAACAGTCAATTAGTAATAGGTATTGTATCTATTATTTGGTTGAGTTTTCCAATAGTTAAGTTATTCTAAATTCCTCTTTCTTTTGTTTGTATTTTAACTACACTGTTTAAATAAATTATGTTCTGCTTAACGTCAAGTAGTTTGACCAGTTGCATTGCATCTGGAACACGCACTTCATATCTACCTTTAATATAAGAAAATGTTAGGGTCTAGGCTACCTTCTTAACATATTTTGAGGGGGTCTGATCTGGTCCATAACATTTGGAATGTGAGCTTGCCAGCAAGGCTAGCTGACGTTGCTCATCCATGTAGACTGAGCGGCTTGCTAGTCAGACTCAGTGAGCAGTTAACCGCAGTGCTATGGGACTGGAGTCACATATAGACCAGACTGAGTAATGATGGCTGATTTATGACCATATGAATCACTTACAGACTTTTTTTTTTGTTCATTCATTGGATGTGGAAGTCACTGGCTGGCTAGCAGTTATTGCCTGTCCCTAATTGCCCTTGAAGGTGGTGGTCAGCTGCCTTCTTGAGCCCATGCTACGGATCGACCCACAATGCCATTAGGGAGGGAATTCCAGGATTTTGACCCAGCGACAGTGAAGAAACAGCGATAGATTTTCAAGTCAGGATGGCTGACTGGCTGCGTGTTGGGGGAGAATCGGGGGGTGGAAATTATATGTGGGAATACCACCACATACTGGCTGTCCCTGTCCTTCCAGATGGAAGTGATCGTGGGTTTGGAAGGTGCTGTCTGACGATCCTTGCCGTGCATCTTGTAGATATTACACACAGCTGCTACAAAACGTCAGTGGTGGCGGGAGTGGATACCATGTCAGGCTGTTACTTGACAAGTCTGTGAGACAGCTTTCCCAATTTTGGCACTATCCCCAGATGTTAGTAAAGGTTGACAGGGCTGTTTCTGCTGTTGTAGTTTCTGGTGCCTAGGGTGATGCTAGTTAGTCAGTCTGGTTTCATTTCTCTGAGACTTTGATACAACTGAATCGCTTACTAGGTCACTTGAGAAGACAATTGGGAACCAAACCACATTGCTATGGGTCTGGAGTCACATGTAGGCTACACCAGGTGAGGATGGCAGATTTTCTTCTCTGAAGGATGTTAGTGACCCAGATAGGTTTTTCCAGAAGGTCAATGATTTTTTACGGTCATCAATAGATTCTAAATTCCAGATGTTTATCATAATTGAATTCAAATTCTGCCATCTGCCATGATGGGATTCAATCCTGGCTCCCCAGAACATTAGCTGAGTTTCTGGATTAACAGTCCAGTGATAATACCACTCGGCCGTCATCTGTCCATGGTAAAAGGGATGTTTGCCTTTATTAATCTAGGCAGAGAAAACAAGAGCAGGGAGCTTGTTCTGGAAATGGTAAGGCTACAACTGTATGTAATTGTGCACATATTACAGAAAAGATATGATTGCATGAGAGAAGATGCAGAGATTTACCAAGATGTACCAGCCTGGATTGGAAGGTCTGAGCTACAAGGAAAGATTGGACAGGCTGAGGTTGTTTGCCTTTGGTTAATGAAGATTGACAGGGGATCTGTCAGAGGTGTGTAATATTATAAGGACCATGGATAGAGCGGTTGGGAAGGCATTTTGTTCCATTCGTAGAGGGGACAATAAGTAGGGGGCATAAATTTAAGGTAAGAACTAGAAGACTAAGAGGACAGTTTAGGATAATTTACTTTCACCCAGGGGTACTGGGATGTGGAATTCATTGCCTGAAAGGGTGGGTAAATCAGAAACTCTTGTAGCATTTAGGCAGTTGTGATGTGTGTTTTAGATATATTTTGAGATCATTTGTTTCAGAGTTTTGATTTCAGCTAGTGGCATATGGGTTCTAGTTTGTGTATCTGAAGGGGTTTAATGATTAAGATGTAGGTACTTATGTAGCCATGGTGATTTATTTTAAAAATCACAGTTTGAGAGAGATAATTCTTGGATGTTAATGGGTATTTATTTCCATTGGGAGAGTTTTTTTTATGAGTGAATGAACAGTGTGCATTATGTTTTCAGTTTACAAAGTTCTGGAAATTATGTTTATTTTAGATTTAGGGGAAACACTGATATCTTGGAAAAGCTTTTCAGTTGTAGTTTTTGCAGAGCCCTCAGCTAAAGCTGGATGTGTAAAACACGTGTGAAAGGGAGATAGTTCAGAAATGTTAAGGAATAAGTTACCCCAGTATAAGGAGTTTAGTTTAAAATTCCAGACCAAAAGTAGTTGTTGAAAATCCTGAAGTTGTAATTTGAAACTGAAAAAGTCTTTGATCAATTGAATGAAGACTCAAGGAAGAGACAATCAGAATCTCCAAGCTGGGAAATGAAGTCACAATGAAATTGAGTCCGATAGATGTGATATAGAAGGGGAGTATTGCTGAGATTAACGACATTCTATTTTACTGTATGTTTTGAAATCTTTAAGTTTGATCAGCAGATTATATGAAATGGTTTCGTTTATTCTATTTTATCTTCATTTCTTATTAAAGCTTAATCTACAACATTGTGAGTTGTATTACAGTGAAAGATCACCTTAATAAAATCAAATTAATTCAGATTCCAATCTGAGATCTGACTTGCCTAATAATAACATCAGCTCGAATCATAACAGAATATTTAAATACTAATTTCCATTGCCATGGTGACCAGGGCTATGGACATAGAGCTGGAAGATGGGATTAGTGTTGCTTGGACTTTGCAGACACATTGGGCCAAATGACGACCTACCATACTGTAAATGTTTGAGTCAATGAATCCAGTGAATATAGACAGTGCCTCTTGTGTTATTAGGCAGCAAGATCCAGTTTAACAGCAAAATTAGTGGATCAGGTTGATGCAATAATCTTGAGTTACCTCTGAATCGATGTGCGGAATAATCAACTCCAGTCGCTGTGTCAAACTGCTGTGGAACAATGATATAGTAATGTGGTCACAGACCTTAAACTTTCATAGCCAATTAATTTTCTGGCAATTGTTTTCTTGGACTGAATGGCAAACAAATGTCAGATCCCAGCTGATGTTATTACTGGATGATTCAGATTCCAGACGAGAACTTTGATATGTTTGGTTTTAACAGAGTGGTCTCTGCCTGAACCATAAGCCCACAATACTGTAGATTTCAATTTAACAATAGTACAGCGATTTATTAACAAGAAAATGAATATAAAATGTAAAAGAAAACAAACCATCTACTTATAACACAAATTTAAAGATTTTTAACCATGCATTAATAGCATAATACCATTAATCCTAAAAATATTCCATTATAAATTTATAATAAATAAAACAATTTGTCCGTTGTACCCAAAACATACCCCTAGTACCCAGATCATCATTCAAACAATACTCATACCAGAGTTCCTGTATCGAACATCTCAGTGGGTTAGAGGCATTTGAGACTACAGCTTATAGACGGGAAGTACAGATAACTTCTTCCTGGTACTATCATACACCTGAGCTTAAATGTATTCAGTTTTAAGTAATCTTTTCAGGGATTTATCCCAACATTCCTGGTCTGGGACTAACACTAATTCCTTACTCTGAAGATAACCTAGTTCTGTATATTTCTTTCCCTTCTCCGGCTCATGGGTCTACATAGACATCTTATTCCAAGACCTTCACAGGATTCCTCCACTCAAAAGATTTTTTTTAAAAAAAGTGAAATTAAATCTCTAAGATATGGGTGTTTCCCAAAATGCAGAAATGTAAGCATACAATGAATAATATTAATATGTATGTAAATCCCATAGTTTCTATCACAGCAGTTGTCTCATAGTCAAACAAGATCTCAGAACAGATGCTAATGCATAGATTTAAGGGAATGATAACTGTATAAGGTCTCATGAGTTAGTTTTACATTATTTGCCGTTTATGTTATAGCATTAAGGAGGTTGCAATGGGTGATGCAGCAGCTCTGGATTCAAGTCACAATCCAGGACTTGATGGCCAAGAAAGCTGTGTACATAACAAGACCAAACAGATTGAGTATCAACCTAGAAATTCTTCCAATACAGACAATAACAGCAGGAGATATTCCTTGTCAACCACATGATGAAAAGAAACTTGAAGCCTCTACTATCATGATGCACAGCTCGAGGCAGATGACCAGGAGTGTCTCGGGGACAGTTATAAATGTGCAATAAATGCTGGCCTAGCCAGTCACACCCACATCTAGTGAATTAATATTATGATGTGGAGGTATCAGAGTTGGACTGGGGTGGACAAGGTCAAAAGTCACACGACACCAAGTTATAGACCAACAGGTTTATTTGAAACCACAAGCTTTCGGAGAGCTGTCCCTTTGTCAGGTGAAGTGAGAGAGAAGCGCACAGGCACAGAGTTTACGGGCAGAGAGATCAAAAAATCATACAATTGGTGCGAGTGGAATTTCGATGGTGCAGGTGACCAAGAGTGTCAGATAGTGTGAGTAAAGTATCAACAGCCGAATAATAAGTGAAGGCAAGACCTATAATCAGATTAAATGAGTCAGAGAAGTAATTACAAAAAATTAAAAATAAGGTGGTGCTGGAGACAAAACAAATGACTGGAATAACATGATAGGGTTAAGAATCACATGCCAAGGGTCTTACCAAAGTACAGTCAGTTCTGATATAACTTGTGTTCCTTCAACACGAAGTGCTTTTAACGCGATTGAAGAATTATAGAACACTATTTGTAGAAGACCAACCTTCCCTCCTTGTACTGGCTGTAATGTGATTCCATCCCCATCCCATGGTTATTGTGCGATTTTTCTTTTAATGTGAGCGCATGAGAACAGAACTATCGCATTATATCAGAACGGACTGTGATAAGTAATCCAAAACTGTACACATTAATTAAAGTAGAGACATCATAACATTTAATTGGATCATAGGTCTTCCCTTCACTTGTTATTCAGCTGTTGACACCTTACTCACACCGTTGACACTCTTGATCACCTGCAGAGACCTATTATTCAGCTTGTCAGCACTCCACTCACATCATTTGTATGGCCTTTTGATCTCCCTGCCAATTGCTGTCTCCGCCCATAAATTTTGTGCCTGTGTACTTCATTTCTACTTCACCTGATGAAGGGGCAGTGCTATGAAAGCTTACGATTTCAAATGAACCTGTTGGATCATAATCTGGAATTAATATTATAAATAAGAAAGACTAAAATATGTATGTAAAGGTGTATCTTATCACTGAAACATAAACTCCTCTTGTTGGCTCTGTTGCCTGAAAGACCAGTGCTGATGCCAGCAACAAGGGGCTCAATCCCCTTTCGAATTTGGCCAGTGAAATAACTGCACAGTGGCCATTATCCCATCACCAAGTCACCCTTTATTTACATGTGCATTGCACATGGGCTCTGACCAGCCAGCTCAGAGCCAGTCCCTAGGCTGAGGAGATTCTCTGAATCTCCTGTTTATATCTGTCAGCCAAGGCTCCCTGATTGGCCCTGGTTAACAACCTCAATATAGGATCTCATAGTCAATAAGATCCACCTGGCCTTGGTTCCACAGTGTCTGCAAAGTCCAAGCAACATTAATCCCTTTTTTCCAACTCCAGGTCCATAGCCCTGGACACCATGGCAATGGAAATGAATATTTAAGTATTCTGTTCTGATCCCAGATGATGTTATTATTAGGCAAGTCAGATCTCAGATTGAAATCTGAATTAATTTGATTTTATTAAGGTGGTCTTTCACTGTAATCCAACACACAGTGTAGTAGATTAAGCTTTAATAACATTATGTAAGAAATGATAAAATAGAATAAACCAAACCATTTTCATATAATCTGCTCATCAAACTTAAAGATTTCAAAACCTGCTCCAGGTAGGTTTTGGACCTGCCCCCTTGTCCTACCTGGTGGTCGTGGCACTGTGTATCGAACCTGTCTTCAGGCAGAGAATTGAAGAAGAGTTATTGCTTCCATAACGCTTAAAAATTGGCTTTTGATGATAGCATTGTATACACTTCTTGATCAAATTCCTTATACCTTGCCTTTAACGAAAGCACAAACTGGTTGGAAACAATATCACTCAGCCACAATTTCAGCCATGGGCTCCAACTGTGTTTTCAATTGGGCCTTACACTATCTCACCTAATCTAGCAGAATGAACTTTATCAAATTGCTTTTCCCTGATGCAAGTGACTTCCTAGTGACATTCAAAAAGGCTAAATCATTTCATTTAATGAAGGGAAAGTGACTGCTGACTGACATCCTGACTGACCATATAGAATTTGTATGAGAAACTTTTCCTGGAATCTGCACTTATTGCAAAGGCAAGGATTGCAAGGCATCAATTATTAGACTAAAGTGCTTGTTACATCTGGTCTCTCTCAATATAATTGAATTATGCAACAGTTCAGGAACCGTGCTCTGGACTTCCCGATATAATATCTATCTGTCTAGTATGTCTGCATACTGAATATGTGCGTATGTATATATAGGTGTGTATATGTATTTCTTCATAAATGATATATATTCAAGTGGTTTTCAAATACATTTTTCATTTTGAGCAGTGCAACTTTGTGTATGAGTGGTGTACAAGAAGTTATGCTTATTTATTATCTTAAAACCCCTCTGAAACATCTGACCAATATACCCTGGATTCATAGAATCATAATGGAAGGGAGTTGGCCATTCAGTCCACCACACCGGTGCTGATTATTTGGAAGCATTATCCCATTAGTCTCACTCCCCTAGTGTTTTCCCCCTAGCCTGGCATTATTGTGGCAGCCATTTTGGGTACTTGCAAAGTACCCACTAGCAGGACAAAGATCAGAATCACTTAAATTTGTTTTCTTTTTGTCCACCATAGAATATCAAAATCATAGAATTTTACAGTACAGCAGGAGGCCATTCCACCCATTGCTTCTGTGCCAGCTCCCAGAATAGCTACCCAGCTAGTCCCATTCTCCAGCCCTGTAAATTCATCTCGTTTATAACCTCTTTTGGAATCCATCTCCATCACTCTCCCAGGTAATGCATCCAAATCTTAACAACTCTCAGAGTAAAGAAGTTTCTCCTTATCTCGCTCCTAGCTCTCTTGCTGATGATCTCGAAATTGTGACCCCTAGTTACTGACATACCAACCTGTGGAAACGGAACATCTTTCTTTAACTTGACAAAATTGTTCATAATTTTGAACACCGCAATAAGGTCATCTCTTAATTGTCCCTGCTCCAAGGAGGATAAGCTCAATTTCTCTAATCTTTCCTTGTATCTAAAATCGCTCATTCCTGGTGACATTTTAGTGAATTCCCTTTCAACACACTCCAGGGCTTTAACATTCTTCCTTAAGTTATAGAATTCCCACAGAGCAGTTGGAGGCCATTCAGCCAATCAAGTCAGCACTAACCCTCTGAAGAGCACTCATTTCCCATGGCTATACCACTTGACATGTTCAATCCTGGACACTATAGGGCAATTTAGCATAAACAATCCATCTAAGCTGCACATCTTTGGACTGTGGAAGGAAACCAGAGAACCTAGGGGAAATTCACACAGACACAGGGAGTACATGCAAATTCCACACAGCCCAAGGCTGGAATCCAACCTGGGTCTTGGCACTGTGAGGCTGTTGTGCTTACCATTGTGCTATCATGCTGCCCACATGGTATAAGGTTTCCAAGACTGTATTGATTAAAGGAACAATGCGGAGATAGAGAATTCTCTGCCCTTTTCTATAACACCGAAGGATCATTAACATCAACAGCTGGACAGAGACAAGACTTGCTGGGGTTGGTTTTCAGTGGTCACTCAACAGTAAGGATTGTGTTCCAAATCGCCTATTTTCATTTCCATCACTGTAGTGAGGTGGCTCTATCTGAGTAATTACATCAAAAATGATTGGAGTCTTGTAGAAAAGTGACAGAATTCCTCTTCTTTAGGCCAGAAGGACCTAGGGTTAAATCCCACCAGCCCCAGAGGTAAGTCATAGCAAGTCTGAACAGTTGATTAAAACAGGTACCAATAATGGGGAATTTTTCCATATGGCATTATCAAATTATTTGACCACAGATTTTTTGCGAGTCAACGCATGCACAATTATTCCAGAAGAAGAGAAGGAATTCCATTTACACGTTAACCTCAGGATATGCCAAAGGGCTTTACTGCCTATGAGGTGCTTTTGAAGGTGTAATTACTGCTCTTCCTCTTCTTCATCAGTCCCACAGACCCGGGCGCATTGTGTTGGAGGAGATGGCTGGGCGGGACATTCTCTGTACGTTCTTTCTGCTGTTTATGCTTGGCCTCCATGTGCTCCACTCAGCAACTTTCGAAGTGGTTGGGTTCTTCACAGATGCTTCTTCTCCATGTTGTGCCCTCTAGGGCAAATGATCCCCATGTCGATGGGGATGATGTATTGGTTTAGGAAGGCTTTCAGGGAGTCCCTGTAGCATTTCTTCTGCCCTCCCAGTGATCGCTCACCATTGCAGAGCTCTGAGTAGAGCACTTGTTCAGAGAGTCTTGTGTCAGCCAATGTGGTCTTCTAGCTTGTTCTGTGTGACCAGTGCTTTGATACTGTAGGATACCCAGCAGCCAGTTTTCACATGGCAAACTTCCATGAGCAGCAATGTAAGAAATAAGCCGATGATGAATCTTTGACAAGTTGGTTGAGGAGGTAAATTTTGGGCGAGATATTCGTGTAAACTCCCCTGCTAAACTTTGAAATGGCGCAACAGGATCTTTTACTCGTACTTACCCGCGAGAGCAAATGGGCCTGAATTTGACATTGTCATCCATCAGACAGCACTGCTAAAAGTTATGACATTCCCTCAAAGGTGAGCTCATTTCTCTCCTTCCTCTGTAACACACAGTGCTCCAGATACTCCACTTCCTGAACACAGACTGGGAGCTGACCCAGAAGCTCCTGATTCATTAATACCTTGTGCATGTTAAGCCACCTGTCGAGCTGCTTTCTTGAGGTCGGTGGTGACATTGATCTGTTTTCATTCCAGCGCACATTGACAGCTTGTTGGTTTCTTCTGAGCAGACACCTCAGTTTTGGATGAGATGTATTTCTAACTGCATCCTCCATGATTGTGGCACATCTGTCATAAAGAGGAAATATAAAATTGTTGGGTGCTTTCAAAATAGAAGGAGAAGTAGGTCTGCAATTCAGCAACGATCATGTTGGATATGATTGTGACATCAACTTCACATTCGCACTATCCCCAATACCCTACTTTTCCCATATTAGTGTAGAAAATGTCTTCCTCTGCCTTAAGGATATTCAATGTCTTTGCCTTCACTGCTCTCTAGGGAAGAGAATTCCACAGATTCAGGACACTGTGAGACAGAAACAAATCTCCTCAGCTCTGTTTTAAGTAAAGGGCCTGTTATTTTTACACTATGTCCCATAATCCCAGTCTCACCCAAAAGGGGAAACAGCCTTTCAACATCCACTCTGTAAAGTCCCCTCAGGACTTTGTATTTTTCAATTAGATTACCTCTCATTGGTCCAAACTCCAATGGATACATGTCCCGCCTGTCCAACCTACAGCAGGAGGCTGACGGGGAGATCCAGTCCTGTTCAGGTTCATAAAGTGTTGTAAATAGAATGCAGAGTGCTTTCAGCAGCCTGAAGGAACTGAAGGCTCCAATCTGAGGGAATTGGCACAAGGACCAGGGTCAATGGGAGGTGAAATGATAATTAGAATTTGCTGACTGAATGCAGATTTCAAAAAAGAATTGTATAAAATGTTTAAGGTGAATATTTTCGGGGCTACAGGGAAATAACATCAGAGTGGAATTAATTAGACAGCTTGACGTCAAGCCAGGGGTAACATGATGATGGGTGGAATGGCTTTGTTCTGTGCTACATCACTTATGATTCCATGAAGATTATAACCCTGTGGAGGTGAGGGGTGGGCATGTGGCCCATCTTTGCTTTCCTATCTGGATATAGATCTTGCTCCTATTCACTATGTCATTTACCTGCATCAAAAATAACTGGAAGATTTCTGCCTCCACTGGACTCAACCTGGTGACCTCTGAAGTTGCTGATCAGTTTCTGTGAGAACGTTCTTCCCTAACTCTACCTTTAGTTTGGGTTTCTTTTATCGTAATCCAGGTCCCTTTGTTCTCTGGTCAGGCCCCACTTTGCAGTACTGTGAACAGAGTGGGCACAACATCTTAGAAAGAAGATATTGGATTTGAAAGGAGTATAACGGTGGTTCATAAAAATGATGCCTGGGCCTTGGGGTTATGAAGAGAGACTATACAAATTAGACTTGTTTTCTATAGAATTTAGAAGGATAAGGGTGATCTAATCGAAACCTTCAGGATATTAACAGAAACAGACAGGGTAGATACAGATAAACTGTTTTCATTGGTTGGAGATTCTAGAACTAGAGAACGTAGACTGAGAATTAAGGTCAAACCGGTCAGGAGAGATGTTAGGAAGCATTTCTACACACAAAGATTGGTAGAGGTTTGGAACTCTCTTCCACAGACAGCAGTTGTTAGATCAGTTGTTGGTTTTAATTCTGAGATAGATAAGGTTTTAAGCAATCATATTCAGGGACACTGACCAAGGGCAGATAGATGGAGTTAGGCCACAGATCAGCCATGATCTCATTAGGTGGCAGAACAGACTCGAGGGGCCAAATGGTCTACTCCTCTTTCTATGTTTGTCTGTTGTTTCTTTCCACCTCACCTGCTGAGTTTCTCCAGTACTTTCTTTTTTTTTTCTCCCCCTTTGTTCTATTTTTCTTCCTTACTTTGAGACAGCAGTACAAATTTACCTGATATCATTTAATACCTCATATGTTTTGACAGAATTTTCTTCCAGATACTTCCTTTCCAGCTTAAATATCTCAAAACAGTGAATTGCAACATTGTGGAGACTGCGGAACTGCAGGATAAACAGTTTAATTTGTATTCTGCTACTTGTATCTTGGAAACGAAAAGCAAATCATCATTCTTAATGAGAACAAATTATGCTCTTAAGCCATTTTTCTCTGGTCATTGACCATTATCTAATAATTATTTTATAAATAACATGGCTGAATCACTGTTAGAAACTGGGTGACGTTGGTAATTGGAAGATTTCAAATTGACGAGCAATGGGTGGGCTGACTTCTCAGCCATACAGTCCAGCGGTTATGGTTTGGACGAACTGCGTGCGTGGGATAATGCATGGCAGATGCAGTGTGATATGGATAAAAGTGAGATTATATAACAATGCGATTGAAAATGTGAGGCCAGCAAGCATCAAATTAAGGGCAGAACTAGGCCACTCAGCCCTTCAACCCTGCTCCATTATTCAATATGTTCATGGCTGACCTGATTCTAATACAAATTCCACATTCCCATCTATTCCCAATAACCTGTGATTCTATCTACATCCACCTTAAAAATACTCAATGACCCCGTCTCCATTGTCTTCTAAAGCAGACTTACAAAGTTTTACAATCCTCTGAGACAAAACAAAATCTCAGTCACCAAAGGCCGACTGTTTATTTTGAAAGAATCCCCTCTAATTTTGGACTCATCCACTGCAGAAAACTTCCTCAATAACTTGTCAAGATCATTCTGGATCTTCTATACTTCAAGGCAAATTACCCATATCTCTTCTAAACTTCAATGAAAGCAAGCTCGTGATCATCTTGCAAAATTCAATAGATTCTGTAACAGTTCCTACAGTTTGGAGGGTAGCTGATGTAACTCCATGACTTAAGGGAGGCAGAGAGAAAAGAGAATGAATTATAAACCAATTAGCTTGACATCGGTAGTGGGAAAAACGCTGGATTCCATTCTAAACAACATAACAGCAAAACCCGAGGAAGATTGTGACAAGATCAGACAGAGTCAGCATGAGTTTATGATGGGGAAGTTGTGCTTCACAAACCTACTGGAATATTTTGAGGGTGTAGCCAGTAGACTGGATAAGGGGAAGACGTTGTATGTGGTTCATATGGATTTTCAGGAAGCTTTCAATAAGGCACCACGTAAGAGGTTAGTAAGCAAAATTAAAGCATATGTGATTAGCAGTATGTACTGAAACAGATTGAGAACTAGTTGGCATACAGGAAACAAAGAGAAGTAATAAACAGATATCTTCCTGAGTGGCAGGCAGTAGTTGGGTACTGTAGGGATCAGTGCTAGGACCCCAGCTACTCACAATATAATTTATATTTTAGATGAAGGCAATAAATGTAATGTCTCCAAATTTACAGATGAGACAAAGCTGGATGGGAGAGTGAGCTGTGAGGAGGATGCAGATGTTCTAGTATGGTTTGGACGAACTGCGTGTGTGGGATAATGCTTGGCAGATGCAGTGTGATATGGATAAAAGTGAGATTATATAAGCTTTGTAGTAAAAATAGAAAGGCAGGAACTACAGTCGGCTCTGCTAATAACAGCAAATGTAAATTGGCCATAATGTGATTGATGAATAAGGGAATGCTATTTCTACAACATGAACTTGTGTTGGCTGTAAAGCGATTCCATCGATGCATGGAGGAGTATACGTCTACATCACACGATCGTTTCATGGGCTTTGTACAATGTTAGCACCAAAAGAGTCACCGCTTCGCCATCATGTGATCATTTCGAAGGCTTTGTCATGAGGTACAGTACAACCTCTTCCTCCATTGTTATTGTGACATCTTTTTCAAGGTAAAGTGTTAAATTTACTTTTATTTCATTACTAGATATGAATTAAACATTTATTCAAATTGTGCTACCCTTTGTTTTAGGCTGTTGAGTCATTTTTGAGCAATTTTCAGTGATTTTTTATTTGGTGGTCTGCCCCAACTCCACTTTTCCCACAGGCCATGTTATTTCTATAGCACAATTTTCTGTAACGCAATGTTGCAACTTTCGCGTTATAGAAGAACCAACCGAATCTGAAAGGCCCTATACAAATTGAGAGAAGGGGAATAGACAATGAGACCTGGGTGACCTCATGCACCAGTCTGCGAAAGTAAGCATTGCAGGTGCATCAGGCAGTCAAGAAGGCGAATGATACGCTGGCCTTCATAGGGAGAGGATTTAAATATGGAACATGGATGTCTTGCTGCAATTAAACAGGGCATTGGTGAGTCGACACCTGGATTATTGTGTACAGTTCTGTTTTCCTTGTCTGAGAAAGGATGCTCTTGTTATTAGATTGGGTGCAGCAAAAGTTTACCAAATTGATTCAAGGAACAAAGAACAGTACAGCACAAGAACAGGCCTTCTAGCCCATGAAGCCTGCAGTGACACAGAATGCCTTTCTAATCTAAAAAACTTTTTTTTCCTCTACACTGTCTGTATCCCTCTATTCCCTGCCTATTCATGTATCTTTCACAATACCAACATTTAAGAGGCATTTTATCTGCTTCTACCACCTCTTCTGGCAGTGCATGCCAGGGACTTAGCATCCTCCGAGTAAAAGACTTGCCTCTTACATCTCCTTCAAAGTTTCCCCCTTTTACTTTAAACCTATGCCCCCTATTAATTGGCATTTCTAACCTGGGAAAAAGTCTCCAACTATCCATGCCTCTCATGATTTTGTAAAAGTGTATCAGGTCACCTCTCAACCTCCAATGTTCAAGGGAAAACAAACCAAGTTTGTCTAATTTCTCCTTCTAGGTTATACTCTCCAAACTAGGCAACATCCTGATAAACCTTTTCTGTGCCCTCTGCAAAACCTCTACATCCTTCTGGTAGTGTGGTAACTGGAACTGTACACAATATTCTAAATGTGGCCTTGTTAAAGTTTTATGCAGATAGAACATGATTTGCCCGCTTTTATAAAAACTGAAAGAACTACAGATGCTGTAAAGCAGAAACAAGCACAGAAGTTACTGGAAAAGCTCAGCAGGTCTGGCAGCATCTGTGAAGAGAAATGTTTTGAGTCCAGTGATCCTTCCTCAGAACTTTAATTTCTCTTCCCAGATGCTGCCAAGTCTGCTGAAATTTTCCAGCAATTTCTGGGTTTGTTGCCAGTTTTTATACTCTATGCTCCAACTGATGAAGATAAGCATGCCATATGCCTTCTTGACAACCTTATCCACTTGTGTTGCTGCTTTCAGGGCACTGTGGACCTGTACGCCTAGGTCCCTCTGTATGTTTACGCTTCTAAGACTTCTTCCATTTACTGTATACTTTCCTCCTGCAGCTTTTCTTTCAGAGTGCATCACGTCACATTTGTCTGGATTAAATTCCATCTGCCAAGTCTGCCTTTCTCTGCCAAGTCTCCCGCCTGTCTATATCTTGCTATATCCTTTCACTATCCGCAGCTCCTCCTGTCTATATCTTGCTGCATCCTTTCACTATCTGCAGCTCCTCCAATTGTGATGTCGTCCACAAAGTTGCCAAACAGACCATCTACATTCTCCTCCAAATCATTTACATATATTACATAACGCAGGAGTCCCAGCACTGACACCTGTGGAACACCACTGGTCATAGACCTTCAGTCAAAAAAAATGTCTTTCCATCGTAACTCTCTGTCTTCTGTGACCAAGCAAGTTCTGTATCAATCTGACCAGATTCACCCCAGATCCCACTTGTATAAATACTAAAATTAGGCAACTATACAGCAAAGGATTAGTATTAATGGGAGGTTTTAATCTTAACATAAATCGGGAGAGACAGACAAACATCTGCCAAAATGTTGTGAATTTCTAGAGTTTCCAATGGCAGTATGTCTGAGGTGTGACAAGGGGACAAGCGATCTTGGATCTAATAATAAGCAATGAGCCTGCTTTAATTAGCAACAAGTTGTTCATGAGCATTTGTCAAATAATGATCATAACACTATCAAGGATCGTTTGTAAGAGATAAACAAAGTTTGGATACGGGAAAGTTGGACTTAAGTAAAGCAGGCTTTAATGGGATGAGGCAGAGACTGTCCACAGTAAAACAAGAAGCTCTTGCTCATAGGTAAAGCAACCAAGGAACAGTGGAATTTGTTCATAGAAACATTTCATACAATTTATACCGATGAGATGGGAAAGCTTAATCACACAACAAAAAACCGTGGACATGTAAGGAGGTAGGGGACAGCATGAAATTAAGAGAAAGAGCTTAAAAATGTAAAGACCATACAGATCCCACAGAATAGCACAAATATAAAAACCAACAAAGAGCCACAAAGCAGCTTACAAGAGCGGCTAAAAAGGTTTAAGAAAGGAAACCTTCAAGTGGCACAAGAGAGCATATTGCTAATGTCCTCGCTATAATCTTTCAGAGTTCCTTGGATTCAGAAGTTGTATCTCTGGTTTGGAAATTTGCTGTTGTCATGCTGCTTTTTAAAAAGGGTGACCAAGGGAAACCAGGGAATTACAGACCAGTCAGCCTAACATCTGCGGTGGAGAAATTGTTGAGTCTATAATCAAGGATAGGGTAACTGATCACCTCAAAAAATTTCAATTAATCAGATTGAATCAGCTCAGATTCATGAAAGGTAGATCATGCCTGACAAACCTCATGGAGTTTTTTGAAGAAGTCACAAAAGTGGTGGACAGAGATGAGTCAGTGGATGTTGTTTTATATGGACTGACAAAAGGCTTTTGATAAAATCTCACAAGAGACTGTCAGCTGAGGAACTTAGGGCAAATTATTGACATGAATAGGAAATTGGTTGAGTGGCAAGGAACAGTGAATTGGAATAATGGGTAAGTCCTTAAATTGGCAGTAAGTGACTCATGGTGTCCTGCAGGGATCTGTGTTGGGACCTCAATTATTCATAATACTCATTAATGGCTTTGATAATGGCATAAGAAGTCAAATATCCAAATTTACTGATGGCACAAAATTGGGTAGCATTGTAGACAGTGTTTGATCACAGCATAAAATTGCAACAGTTTATTGATTGATTGTGGCAGATGGATTTTAACATAAAGGGTGGGGGACGTAATCCATTTCAGACTGAAAAAGGATTGATCAGGGTATTTTTTTTTAGAAGGAACAAAGTTAAATACAGGTGCATAGGTCTTTAAACTGCCATGAACAGATGCAAAAATAGTCAAGAAGGCTAATGGACTGCTGGCCTTCATATATGAATGGCTGCAATATAGAGATGTAGACGTTATGCTGCTGTTATATAAAACCCTAGTTAGACCATACATAGAGTACGGTGAGCAGATCTGGGTACCATACCTTAGGAAGAATGTTTTGGCCCTGGAGGGAGTTCAAGACTGGTTTACAAGAATGATACCTGAACTTCAGGTATTAGACAAATTAGGCCTTTATTCTCTGGAATTTAGAAGGTTAAGTGTTGATCTAATCAAGGTCTTCAGGATATTAACAGGGAACAACAAGGTTAATAAAGATAAACTATTTCCACAGGTTGAAGATTCCACAACCGGGGAGCATGAACTAAGAATTAGGGCCTGGCCATTCAGGAGAGATGTTATAAAATACTTCTATATGCAAAGACTAGTGGAGATTTGGAACTCTTTTCCTCAAAATGGCAGTCAATGTTAAAACCATTGTTAAATTTAAATCTGAGAGAGACAATTTTTTTTATTAAACAAGGGTATCAAGAGCTATGGACCCAAGGCAATTAGACCACAGATCAACCATGATCTTATTGAATGCCTGAGCAGATTGAGGGGCTGAATGGCCTACTCCTGTTCCTAACATGCTCAGGGAATAAATATAGACACAATGCGCTGAATATCCTCCTACACTGTAGTTCTTTAGTGATTCCATTTAAGGCAACCCATAACATTTTCCCAGATAGTTTGGACTTCACTGCCAGTTAAGATTCTTTCATTTGACTGACATGAATGACCCCTTTGTCCCAGCGCCATTAATTGGCTTTACTGTGATTGTGAAATGTTAGAAACCATGAGTGACAAAGAAACAGTTTCTTACTGGGGATAGTTACGGCTGTCACTTTAATACAAAATACAATCACACTGACCCTTTCCCTGAGCTTAGAAATGTCGGTAAATGTTTTGACATCAATTAGGGTGTGCAGAAAATGTCCACACTAATGGCAATCTTCAAAAAGGCTTTTATGTGTCAGAAAAATAGAAAACTGCACTGTTATACAGGTGAGAAGAAAGAGCTTTAAACACAATTATCTCAGGGACTGCCCTCTTGAGACAAATCAATTCTTGAATCAGAGATTGTAAGTGAGTGTTGGTTTTCTGTCTGTCGGGAAAAATCTGTGCCAAAGGATTGGCCATGAAAGGATAATTTTGCTGTTGAGCGACAATATAAAATTGAGCCATATCGATTCAGCCACCTATTTGACTGCTTTTAATTTTCGTCGATTTCAATATTGTTAGCTTATTCATTTTACTCCATCGCTCAAAGTCAGAAGTGCTCCGATCGAAAGAGAATCAAAAACATTGGAAATACTCAGCAGGTCAGGCAGTATTTGTGGAGTGAGTTAATATTTCAGGTATGTGACCCAAGTTGTTTATGGAATTCGTATGAGTACCACAAGCTGCGGTTCCTCACCGAAACTTTGGAATCATGCTATCGATATCACCAGTGATCTATCGCACTAGGAGAGTTTAAAAATTCCTGGTTGGTGTCAAGAAACTAGTATGATCCCAATTGCTTTCTTAACTTGGATCGTCTAATTCAGAGCAGACTTGAGATGTCTAAGGCCTTATATCTTAACAGTACAATGGGTCGTATGTACGAACTAACAACCTAAATTGCAGCCTTGACGAGGTAAAGCCTCCCAAGGTGCTCCATAGACTGTTTTCAAACAAAATTTGACACAGATCCACTTAATGCGATATTCCAAGAGGAGAAAAGCTTGATTAAAGAATTGTGGAGCATCTTGAAGGAGGTAGGACAGCAGGTTTAAACGGTTTGGGCTGGGAATTCTAGATCTTTGGCCCCTGAGAATCCAGCCACTAAAATTAAAAACCACAAATGGTCAGAATTGGAGCAGCACAGATATCCAACAATACGTGGGGATTGGAGAAAATTAGGAGCACAGTGAAGCGTTGAGATATACTGAAGATCTGAAACTATCACATTGTGATACTTATATCAGCTCTGACAATATTAATATGAGACATAGGTCATATTATACTGAAGAATTCAATTACATTTTATTACAGTTCCTGATACCAACATACATACTCTCTAATAACATGGCATCTGAGAGTCTGGACTCAAACTAAGCAATTCAGATGTACTGTAGTACATTTCGGCATGATGATAGATATGATTATGATGATGACACAATTGCTATGTTTTGAGTGAGATATATTGGAATAAAAGAAACAGAAGCATGAATATTGTCATTCTGCTCCGTATGTCTGCTCCACCATCCAACTGGATCAGTGCTGAACTTCCAGCAAAGTCATTTTCTTGCACAATCCTCATATCCTTTATTATTCCTGACCTGGGTTAAACAAGGCTGGACTATCCCCTTTACAATCTAACTGAAAATGATTGTTCATCTTAAAAATCAACTATTTTCTGAAATCACATGATACCAGTTTATAGTCCAACAGGTTTATTTGAAAACAGGTTTATTTGAAAACACAAGCTTTTGGAGCCTCAGTCCTTCTTCAGGTGTTAGTAACAAGTTAGTAACACCTATAGAAGGACTGAGGTTCCGAAAGCATGTGTTTTCAAATAAACCTGTTGGATTATAAACTGCTGTCGTGTGATATCTGGCTTTGTTCACCCCAGTCCGACGCCGACACCTCCACATCACAACTATTTTCTGGCATCAGCATTAACTCCATCAGGCTCAAAACCTCTTTAATCTCAGCTGCCTCTGTGCCAAAACTAATTTGACACCATCAAGATTCATGTCAGCACTTTGTAGATTTGTGCAGTGTCATTTCCTACTCTGCACCAGATATGCAAGCCACTCTCTATGCAGCAAGACCTGAACATCCATGGTTGAGCAAAGTGGAAGGAACGTTCACTTCATGCAGATACCAGGCAGTGACTACTTCTAACAAGAGAGAAGCTAACCATCATTGCTTGACATTCACTAGCATGACCATCACTGAATCCCCACCATCAACATCCCAGGTATCCCATATCATGCTGCAAGAGGATAGAGCTCAGTAAGATGGAGACTGAGACCTTTATTCCATTTGGTCACACTCCATGGTATGGTGTTGCCATCATAAGCATTTCCCTTAAAGGTATATCACACATCTAATATGAGACATAAGGCAACAGGGGGAGGGCAAGACCTTGGTGGGATTTGAAAACAAGGCTGAGAATTTTGAAATCCTGTTCATGCTAGAATGGAGATTAGTGTAAGGCAGTGAAAGCAGGGTTGATGGATAATGGGTGAATGGTACTGCACGCAAGTAATCAAATATCTTCCAGGTAATTACACTCACTCTGTCAGCCTGTGAGATGCTGCTTGGTGGGGAAAGGGTAATGACTTTCACAAGGACATACAAATGCACCCAATCAACAGCCCGTGAAATATTGCTAGAATTTTTTTTTATGTAGACCACATGTTCCTGAAGCCTTCACAGTGTGAGACAAAGCTGAAACTGAACAGTGAACGGTTAATACGACAATTAGTAAAACTCAGACTCTGGGCAGAGGGAGCAAAATTTAACCTAAATGTTTATCCCAGATGCAAAGTTGCCACTTGAAACGGGTGCAGTAGAGTATAGAAGAAAGGCCATTTGTTTTCTCTTTATGGTCCTGCAGTGGTCTGCTCCACCACTCATTTCAATTGAGCATGTGTGAAAAGAGCTAAGTAATAAGGAGATCACGTGGAACTGGAGCCTGGGTCTGAGGGCTGCAAGAAGGATGTCCTCTCTCACCATCCTCTGTTTATAGTTGCAATCAATCAAGCCTTTTGCTGTTCACTTAGAGATTTCACATTCCTGTAGGCTGGCTGTTAGCATCCACAATTGGAATGATTTGCTCAAATTTTAAAAGTATCAAACCCAACCCCAACTTGCCCACTTCTGTGCTGAATTGTTGCTGAATGAGGGGCAGGAAATGTAAGGTAAGTTGGAAATGTAGACATTTTAAAGCAGCTGGCAGCCTCTGACCTGAAGATTTCCCACTGACTTCAAAACTCCATTGTTGTGGAAGCGAACAAATTCCAAGCCCACACTTATTGGCAGCAGTGATCTCCTTGGCAGTCCCATCAGGGGCACAACAGCATCAACAGAATGAATTTGGCAACACCGCGACAGGCAGGGGATCTCCTATCACCAATTGGTAAGATCAAATAAAAAATAATGAAAAAACTCAGGGCTGAGAATCAGAAGGGAGACCTCTCCGGGTACACTGTGGGACTTGCAATTACTGCTTTCCCTTCCCTCTGTAAGCCATTAAGTTGAGTTAAAACTAGCCTGCATGACTGAAAGCGGAAGCACATTGTGGCTGGAACAAGAGTTAGAAGTCATTCTGAAACTCGTGTTCATGTGGGAAAGGTGTACAAACGGACTAACATGATTTTAAAGCTTTGCCATGATAGGCCTAGGTAAAATAGGTGGAGTTTGGTGAGGTGGAATCTGCCCAGAAGACATCATGAGGGCCCACACATAAGGCAGGCAGCAGGACGAAATAACCTTGCAATCAATCCTAGGAATTTAGTCCTCAAGACATCAGTTATACAGTGTACTGGTGAAATTGCATCTGGAGTATTGCGCGCAGGACTAGTCACCATATTACAGGTAGATAGAGTCATAAAGTAATAGAGTCATACAGCAATACAGAGTGGAAACAGTCTCTTCGCTCTAACTCGTCCACGCCAACAAATTCACCCAAATTGAAGTAGTCCCACTTGCCTGCATTTGGCCCATATCTCTCTAAACCTTTCCTATTCATGTACCTGTCTAAATGTCTCTTAATTGTTGTAACTGTATCTGTATCTATCACTTCCTCTGGCAGTTCATTTCACATATGAAACACCCTCTGTGTGAAAAAAATGCTTCTCCGGTCCCTTTTAAATCTTTCTCCTTAAAAATAGGGAAAAGACCTTTGCTAGTCACCATAACGATGCCTTCATGATTTCACAAACCTTTATAAGGATGCCCCTCAGCCTATGCTCCAGTGGAAAAAAAGGTCCCAGCCTATCAGCCCCAGCCTATTGGGGGTGGCATGGTGACTCAGTGGTTAGCATTGCTGCCTCACAGTGCCAGGAACCTGGGTTCAATTCCACCCTCAACTGTATGTGTGGAGTTTGCACGTTCTCCCCGTGTCTGTATGGGTTTCCTCTAGGTGCTCCGGTTTCCTTCCACAGTCCAAAGATGTGCAGGCTAGGTGGATTGGCCATGCTAAATTGCCCATAGTGTTCAGGGATGTGTAGCTTAGGTGGGTTATAGGGGGATGGGTCTGGGTGGGATGCTCTGAGGGTCAGTGTGGTCTTGTTGGGCTGAAGGGCCTGTTTCCATACTGTAGCGATTCTATGATCCATGAAGCCTCTGTCTATAATTCAAACCCTACAGTTCTGGCAATATCCAGGTAAATCTTTTTTGAACCCTCTCTAATTTAATAATATCCTTCCTGTGGCAGGGTGACCAGAACTGTACACAGTACTCCAAAAATGGCCTCACCAACTTCCTGTACAACCACAACATGACATCCCACTTAGAATACTCATGGCCTGAGCAATGAGGGTAAGTGTGTTAAATGCCTTCTTAACAGCCCTGTCCACCTGTGACACAACTTTCAAATAACAATGTACCTGAACCCCTATGTCTCTGTTCAACAACATCCAAGGTCCTACAATTAACTTTATAAGTCCCGCCCTTGTTGGCTTTACCAAAATGCAAAACCTCACATTTATCCAAATTAAACTCCATCTGCCACCCCTCAGCCCATTGATCCAATCTATCAAGATCTCTTGAGAATCTTTGATAACCTTCCTCACTGTCAGCTGTACCACCAACATCGGTGCCATCAGCAAACTTACTAAGCATGTATCCTAAATTCTCATCCAAAGCATTTACGTACAATGACAAACAACAATGTCATTTGTTGCACCACTGTTCACCGGGTTCCAGTCCAAAAAACAACCCTTTGCTGCCACCCTCTTTCTCCTATCATTGAGCCAATTTTTTTAGCTAATTGGCAAGGTCTCTGAATCCCATGTGATTTATATTTAATAACCAGCCTACCATGCAGAACCTTGTCAAAGGCTTCACTAAAGGCCAGATAAACAAGAGAGATTTGCCCTCCTCTACCTTTTTGGTTGTGTCCTCAAAAAATTCAATGAAGTTTGTGAGACATGATTTCCCACACACAAAACTATACTGACTATCCCTAATTAGTCCTTGCCTCTCCTAATGCATGTAAACCCTATCTCTCAGAATCCCCTCCAAAAACTTACCCACCACTGATGTCAGATAGGGTCCGGACCCAAAACGTCAGCTTTCCTGCACCTCTGATGCTGCTTGGCCTGCTGTGTTCATCCAGCTCTACACCTTGTTATCACTGATGTCAGACACACAGGCCTGCAGTTCCCAGGCTTCTCCTTACAGCCTTTCTTTAATGAAGGCATAACATTAGCCACCCTCCAGTCCTCCAGCACCTGATTTGTGGCTGGAGACGCTGGAGGCCTTGTAATTTCTTCCCTAGCTTCCCATGCATTGAAAACAGTTCAGAGAAAGTTTACGAGATGAATGAAAACAAAAAAAGTGCTGGAAATCACAGCCTGCTCACCCTTCATGGATGTTGCCTGACCCATTGTGATTTCCAGCACTTTTTTTCTTTTCAGCACATATCCCAGCATCAGCAATAATTTGCTCCTACTTTACAAGACTAACACCTGGATTGAACAGATTGCTTTATGAGGAAAGGGTTAGATAGGATGGGCCTGTAACCCCTGGAATGTAGAAGAGTAAAAGGTGACTTAATTGAAACATATAAATTTCTAAGGGGACTTGTCTGCATGGATGTTGAAAAGATGTTTCCTCTTGTGGGAGAATGTGGAACTATACTTTAGAAATAAGGCGTCGTCCATTTATAACGGAAATGAGGGAAACTTTTCTTCCCTCGAGGGTTGCGAGTCATTAGAATTCCCTTCCTCAAAAGGCAGTGGATGCAGAATCTTTAAGTATTTTTAAGGCAGAGATAGATAGATTCTTGATTCATATAACCACAATGTGGTTGACTCTGGACTGCCGTCTGGACAATTAGAGATAGGCAACATTTATTGCTTAGCCAGTGATGCCCTCATCCCACCAGTGAATTAAAAAAAAGAAGGGGATGAGTTTTAATTGGGGGTATGTGGGAATGTAGGGTTGAGGTTAAAATCAGATCACCCATTATCTTCTTGAATGGCAGAGCAGGCTGGAAGGGCCAAGTGGCCTGTTCTTGTCCCTTGTTGTACATTCATCTGCTCGTATCACTGGACTACTGGTATCACTGGCATCTTTAAACAGAAGTAAAGTCACCATAGTCCCAGAG
This sequence comes from Rhincodon typus, assembly GCF_021869965.1. NCBI lineage: Eukaryota > Metazoa > Chordata > Chondrichthyes > Orectolobiformes > Rhincodontidae > Rhincodon > Rhincodon typus. The sequence goes on from NC_063342.1 coordinate 10,786,344, forward strand.
GGTAACTCTCTCTCATTAGAGAGTGAGACAAATGATGGTTTAACTTGAGGGTCAGCATACCACAGGCAAGGGTGTGAGTTTAAGAGGGAGAGTCCATCAGTGTAACCTCAGTTCATACACCAATGGAACCCATACTATTGGCATTACTTTGTGTAGCAGACCAGCGAAGTGAGCTAACCAACTCCTTTAATAGGTCAAGTGGGAAAATCTCTGTCTTATCATAGAGCACATGTTTAACTGTGCAAGGTTAAGGAAGAGCACTGGCTAGCATATGAAGCTCCAAACTGGCAAATTTATCCTGCTTTGAAAGTGAAATCGCAGGTAGATGAGAAAATGTACAGGACATCAGTTAGGCCACTATTGGAATACTGCGTGCATTTCTGGTCTCCCTGCCACAGGAAGGATGTTGTGAAACTGGAAAGGGTTCAGAAAAGATTTACAAGGACTTTGCCAGGGTGGAGGTGTTGAGCTGTAGGGAGAGGATGAATAGATTGGGGCTATTTTCCCTGGAGTGTCGGAGGCAGAGGGGTGGTCTTATAAAGGCTTATAAAATCATGAGGGACATGGATAGGGTAAATAGACAAAGGCTTTTTCAAAACTAGACGACATAGGTTTAAGGTGAGAGGGCAAAGATTTAAAAGGAATCTAACGTTTTCACACAGAAAGTGGCATGCATATGAAATAACCTACTGGGGAAGTAGTGGAGACGAGTACATTTACAACATTTAAAAGGCATCTGGATGGGTATATGAGTAGGAAGGGCTTAGAGGGATATGGACCAAATGCTGGCAAATGGGACTAGATTTAGATGGGATATCTGGTCGGCATGGATGAGTTGGACTGAAGCATCTGTTTCCATGCTGTAATCTCTATGACTCCGTGAATCTAAATTAACATTTTGCACCGACGGCTGTTATGACCAGCCTACTCTAATTTCTAATGGAAAACTCTCTGCACCCAGGCTAACGCTCTCACTAAACTATTGTACCAGTGTGGTGAGCAACCGAGGTGTGAACATATGCCACAGATACCGTTTCGGGGCCAACAGTATATGAAGCACCAAAAAAAACAGACACCAAGCAATTGAAATTCTGGGCTTTGTTGCTTTCAACTTATTAAGGGTCTATTTATAGCTATTAGATACATTGCTCACAGTGACTATCATATCACTGAGGCAACTAATGCAACCTGATCTCTGAAGAGAGATAAAATAGTTTTCTTTCCATTTACTCTTGTATAAACATTAGCTTCATTCTTTTGGGGCATAACATTTAGACTTGATAACTAGTCTCCCATCTCATAATTGGAGAAATCACAGCAGGCAATTTAATATTCAGCTGAGGGTGATGATATAATAACTCACAGTCTGAAGGGAGAAAGAGGGAAAAAAAATGCTCACAAATCTATTTATTAAAAGCCTAAGAAAGGGCTGCAACTCAACATAATCCAGATCAGCTCATTACACGTGAAGCCTCACAAACGCTGTCAGAAGGAATATGATTAATAACACAAGCAAAACATAAAATCTTACAGGTTAAAAATGGAAAGGAAAGTTAATAAAACAGAATAAATAATAAACAATATTAAAACCACAGCACGTTCCTCACAATCAGTCTTCATATACAGCTATTATTTTCAGCAATGAATTAACAGATGGAAATTGTACTGGCAAAGATGAGGATAATGTGAAGCCAAAAGGCTATAGATTTCTTTGAGGCTGGCACCGTATCAACTGTCAGAGCAAGGATAACTTGATATTCACGGGCAATGAATTCTATCGGTGACCAAGATCAGGAAAGGCCACTCCCAATGACCAACAGGTTCTCTGGGCTTGGCATGATGAGGAACAATTAATGCCAACAGGCATTCAATCCCACAGGATGCCATCTGTTAGATCTCAATGACCAGTAAAGTCAATGCTTGCTGAGCTGGGACTTGCTTGTCCCTAACAGGCAGTAAATCTTGTAAATTAGCATTCGTGTTTCAATGGTTAGGGAATTACAGAACGTGGAAACGATCAGGATTGTTTAACCCATCGATGCCATGTCCCCAGAAAAGTCAGGTGTTATGTGGGCTGCCAGAAAATTATTCAAGATCTCAAATTTCATTTCCTCCTTTTGGGCATTGCTTTCCATCCCTACTTACCAAGGCCATCTCCTCTCCCTGATAACAGTCTGGGTCAGGGCAAATTTATTCACAACCTTAGTGTGATATTTGATCTCGAGATAAACTTCTGACTTGCCACCATGATGATCAGCTGTGGCTACCTCTGAAAAATTGGTCAACTTCACCCTCGGTCTCAGATCAACTGCTGATGAGCCCTCATCCATGCTTTCTCCACCTCGAGCCTTGACTGTTCCAAAACACTTCTGTTGCTCTCCAATACTCTACCCTCCCTACACTCAAAGTCACCCAAAACCCTGATATCTATGTCTTACCTCACACCTATTCCTATACCTCTTTCAACTCTCCACTTGTTGACCTGCATTGACTACTGGTCAAGCAACATCTCAATTTTAAAATTTGCATCCTTGTTCTCAAGCCCTCTCCCTATGTCTGTAATCTGCTTCTGTTCCACGACTCCCTCTGAGATGTGTGGTCCTCCAATTGCGGTCTCCTGTGTATCCCCAGTTTTAAATCTTCCACAGTTCATGGCTATGCCTTCATTTGCCTTGGCTCCATGCTCTGGAATTCCCTCTCTCACTTCTCTGCCTCGAACTCTTTTTCCTCTTTAAGATCCTTAATAAAATATACTTCTTTTTTGATCAAGTCTTTGGATATTTCTTAAGTGGTTCAGTGTGGCACTTTTTTCTTTAACATTGCTCCTGTGAAATGCTTAGGGACATTTTAATGCATTAAGGCTGCCATGTAAACATAAGTTGTTGTTGTTGCTGGATTGAATTTTCTGACCAAGAAAGAATTGTGTTTGTATTGCACTTTGCATGACCTCAGGATATCCCAAACACTTTACAGCCACTGAAGCACATTTTAAATGTACTCAACATCAAAATGTAATAAGCATCCAAATCAATTTTTATCGGCATCTTTCCACATTTCTCAGCGATATTGAGCATATGTTAAGTATATTTATATCGACTGTCACTTCTGTTGTATATGAAGGTAAAATAAGGCCCTAGTTGCTTTCCTGAGTACAATATAAAACATTATATAGTACAATTCAAAGAAAAGGAGGGGAAATTCTCCCTATTATCCTGGTCAACGTTCACTCCTCAACTAAACAGGCAATATTTTCTTGGTCAGAAGTTCAATCCAGCAACAACAACAACTTATGTTTACATGGCAGCCTTAATGCATTAAAATGTCCCTAGGCACTTCAAAGGAGAAACGTTAAAAAAGTGTCAAACTGAGGCACATAAAGAGATGTCACACCTCAACCAAACAGGCATCAGAATATCTGATTGCTTGAACTGTCTGTCATATTCAGCACCTTTTGTGAGTTCTCAGATACTGAAGCAATCTATCTCCTAAAGTAGTAATACCTGGATCACATCTAGGTTTGGGCTGACAAGTGGCAAATAACATATTTGCGTCATACAAGTGCCAGGCAATGACCATGTCCGACAAGAGAGAATCTAGCCATGAGATCGTAAGAACTGCCGATGTTGGAGTCTGAGATAACAAGGTGTGGAGCTGGATGAACACAGCAGGCCAGGCAGCATCAGAGAAGCAGGAAAGCTGACGTTTCGGGTCTGGACCCTTCTT
>NC_063342.1:10790466-10832212 GCF_021869965.1 Rhincodon typus
TCATCCAGCTCTACACCTTGTTATCTCAGAATCTAGCCATTGTCCCTTGATATTCAATGGCATTAGTATTACTGAATCCCCCCACTATCAACAGCCCAGGGGCAACCATTGAACAAAATGTGAAGTGGCCTAGCTATATAAATACTATGGCTATAAGAGCGGGTCAGAGACTAGGAATCCTGCTGTTTGCAACTCACTTCCTGACTTCCTGAAGTCTGTCCACCGTCTGCAAGGCATAATCAGGATTGTGATGGAATACTCCCCACTTACTTGGATGAGTGCAGCTCCAAAAACATTGAAGAAGCTTGACACCATCCAAAATAAAGCAGTCCCCTTGATTGCCGCCACATCCGCAAGCATCCATCGCCCCACCACCAATGCTCAAAAGCAACAGTGTGTGTAGCCACAAGATGCACTGCAGAATTTTACCAATGCTCCTTAGCACCTTCCAAACCCACAGCCAGTTCCAACGAGAAGGACAAGAGCATCAGATACATGGGAACACCACCAGTTACAAGTTCCCCTCCAAGCCACTCATCATCCTAATTAGAAATATATGACTGTCTCATCACTGTTGCTGGATCAAAATCCCGGTATTTCCTCCCTAATGGAATTGTGAGTCTACCGAGTCAGCGGTTCAAGAAGACAACTCACCACCACCTTTTCATGGGCAGAGGACAGAAAAAGTTTTCCTGCAGTAAAACAGTGAGTATACTTCACAAGTACTTCATTGGGTAATAAGTTGTGTGTTGACATGTTCAGGCTTCGAAAGGCACCACAAGAATGTAAGTTATTTCTTTTAAGTCCATCAGTGGTAGTGTTTGATCCATACAGAATCCATGAATATTGTGGATGGACAAATATCCACAGGTCATTACGGATAGTTACTATGCAGAAGTGTTCCCTTCTTAGCCCATTTTCGCGTGCAGACAAAAGTTGATAAATCAAAAGCTGCCATTTAACTTGCATTTATAGGGTTCATCGCCTAATGCTCAGGATGTCTCTAAGCATCGCTACCAATGTGCAGTCACTCTTATTTAAAATCAAGATATCACATAGCACTTCAACTCAGAGTCCCAGTTAACTGCTGTCTGTTATCTCTGTGGTTAGCACTGTTGCCTCACAGCACCAGGGTCCTGGGTCCAATTCCACCCTCGGGCAACTCTGTGGAGTTTATATGTTCTCTCTGTGTCTGCATGGGTTTCTGCTGGGTGCTCTGGTTTCCTCCCACAGTCGAAAGATGTGCAGGTTAAGTGGACTGGCCGTGCTAAATTGCCCTATAGTGTCCTGTAATGTATAGGTTAGGTCCGTTAGCCATGCGAAATGTATGGTTACAGGGAAAGGGTAGGGAGATGGTTCGGGGTGGATGCTCTTTGGAGGGCTAGTATGGATTTGTTGGGCTGAATGGCCTGTTTCCACACTGTAGAGATCCTGTGGTAATCTCATGGTGCCAAGCACTAAAGGTGTTATTGTAGTTTTTGTGGGATCTTCAATTTTTTTACCTTTCAAAAGTGAGGTGTGGGTGCGCGTTTGCCTTTGTGTCAAGCCTCTGATGTTAGGGTCAAATAGAGGTCACCCTTTCTTAATGTATGGGATACACAGAAACACAAAAATAGGAGCCAGGGTGGGCTATTCAGCCCTTTGAGCCTGCTTTGCCATTTAATATGGTCATGTCAATCTTCCAACTCTACCCATGTCCGGCATTCTCCTTGATATTCCTTGATCTCTTCAGCTCTAACAACTATGTCTATCTCGTTCTTGAAAACATTTAATGTTTCGGCCTCAACCTCCGTCTGTGGCAGAGAATACAGTTCCCCAATGGGCAGTACCTATCCCCCAAGTCAGCAATTCTCTTCACACCTTTCTCTTCTTAGGCAGTCCCTCAAGAGTGAGGAGAACTTTCTCTCACTCAGACCTGTTGCATCTCAGGTGACTCAACAGCCCCATGCTGGACCCGCCCACCTTGCGACAGTGCTCAATAAGGTGGGAGGTGGAAGGGGTTAAGGAAATACTAGAATTTTCACTTACTCCTTCTGCTGTTTGGACTCAGCTTCCACCTGTCGGAGATGGCTGTCGTCTTTGTGGAGACTCCCCTGGTTTGGGAATCTTGGACAAGTGATGCTCATGAGTCTGGGGATAGCATTTTTTCAGGGAATTTTCAGGATATCCTCACATTTCTTCTGCTGGTATGGGCAGAAGACAAACTTAGAGTCATACAGCACAGAAATAGGCCCTTCGGTCCAACTCGTCCATGCTGACCAGGTTTCCGAAACTGAACTTAGTCCCATTTGACTGCATTTGGCCCATATCCCTCAAACTTTCCTATCCATCGGCCTGTTCAAATGTCTTTTAATGTTGTAATCATACCTGCATCCACCACTTCTTCTGGCAGCTCATTCCTTATATGCACCACACTCTATTTGAAAAAGTTGGCCCTCAGATCCCTTTTGAGTCTTCCCTCTCTCTCCTTAAACCTACACCCTCTAGTTTTGCACTCCCCTACCTTGGGGAACAGACCTTGGCTATTCATTTTATCTATGCCCCTCATAATTTTATCAACCTCTATTAGGTCACCCCTCCACCTTCTACGTTCCATGGGAAGATGTCTCATCCTATTCAGCCTCTCCCTATAGCTCAAACTTTCCAGTCTCGGCAACATCCTTGTCTTCCAGTGAAGGACAGTCGGTAGGCTTTTTGATCTAGAAGGGGCGTTGGGAGGGCCTCCACCTTGAAAGTTCAGGAATGAAAGAGAAAAAGAGCACGAGGAGAGAGGAGGCACCTTCAGTTTGAGGAATCCTGTGTCTGTCCTGTCAATCTTGCAAATTGTAAAAGTAGTCTCGGTACCCAGGCCACCAGCGTAGATGGTAGACCTCACCCTCCCTCCAATTCTCCAGAGTGGCCTGTGACTCCTGCTGATGCCAGACAGTGTCTTACATCCTGGCTGATGCAGTAACATCTCCCCCACCAGGTCAGCCATATGAACGTCACCTCTGATAATGTAGTCTGGTCAAATATTCCAGCTGACCTCTGAGAGGATGCCTTTAAGTATCCTCAACTGGATCCCCACTTCTTTGGCTGCTGCCCATCTTTCCTCCAGGAAAAATGGTCATGGAACAAGATGGTGCTAACAAACCAGTACGCACTAACCAATGTAACTCAGAGACCGAAAACCATACCCATAGAGTCAACTACATCCAGTGAATCAAATCGGGGATAGTATAGTGTGTGGCAAATTGCAGGCAAAGGGACTATGTCCTCTTCCTTAAGCAGTCATTCGGGGTTTTTATAGTATTCCTGACATTTTCCAAATTTTCAGATTTATTAAATTCAATTTTACAACTTATCTGAGTGGGATTTGCACTCAGCTTTAAATTACACACTGCGCCTACACTTTTATAGTTAGCTGGCCTTGTCGTGTAAAAGCACACACAGCCCATTTCTGCAATGATAACAACAATGTGTGTTTATGTAGTGCCTTTAATGTAGCCAAACGTTCAAAGGCACTTTGTAGGAGTGTTATCAAATATTGATCCATGTGTGGAGATTTTGGGACAGGTAGTAAAAAGTTTGATGAAAGGCTTGTCCTAAAATTGTATCATTATGAGATTGGGTGCACTGTAGATCAGTAAACACTAGGGTTAGGGATGGAAAAAATTTGCTGACAAGGAAGGACTTCACTCAGAATGGCATTAGCGTAGATTGTGTGAAAAAGAGGAGAAAATAAATACTTGCCTTTATGCACTTAAACTTTCACAGCCTTGGGACATTGCAAAGAACTTTATAGCCAAATAAAGCACTTTTGAAGTGTTGTAAAGTGTTGTAAAGTGGGAAATAAAGCAACTAATTTGCACCCAGCTCCTACAAAGAGCAATGTCAGCATGATAATGCCCACGTAATCTGTTCTTGTGAAGTTCATCGAAGGATAAATGTTGACCCAGATCAGTAGGTATAACTCCCCCTGCTCTTATTTGATTCATACAGTCATACAGCAAGGAAACAGACCCTTTGGTCCAACCAGCCCATGCTGAACATAATCCCAAATTAAACTATTGTGCTATGGACATGTTTACTTTCACCTGAGAGGATGGGTGGGTGGGGCTTCAGCTTACCATCTCAATTTGAAAACTCAGGTCCTCAAGGGACATGTCATTTAGATCTCATTCAAAAATATTAACATCCTTTCCTTTGTGACTGAATAACAGTGTTCACTGAGGCCCGTCCATCAGTATGTGCATTTGAAAGTTCCAGCCAAAGAATGTAGGCTGGATTGGAGCCACGCGGTTAATTAGAGTCCATAAAATGGCAATGTATGGAGCAGTAGGATAAACCATTGTTGGAAATCCGAAGGGTAAGAGAATGGGAAGGGGAGGTGGCTGAGTGGCAATGGTCGCTTGCTGGGGATAGACATAAAAAGAATCAAGAATGCCTTCACTCTCTCAAGCACATTTGCCATGTCAAATAACAAGTGAGACAAATTTCAGACAAGCAGAACTACTTCTTGGAATACAACTTGTCAAGTTCAATTACCTTGTGCAAAAATAAGAATTGGCATAGCTTACATTTTTAAAAAAAAAACTAGACTGTGGAGGGATGTATTTAACATTGATGGTGAGGAATGTCATTAATAATAAGGAGTGTCTTCTTCCGTCCTGCTCTGTCGAGTTCACTGGGAGTGTGTCACAGGCAAGCAGGGTCTGTTACTGAGTGTGTCAGATTAATGAGGCATACCCTGATGTACTTTCCTGCTCCAAATCTCTGGGGGGAAAAAAAAACAGCACCAGCTGCTGCAGATGTACCATTGGGACTTGTTGTCAGTCTTTGTTGCTGAATAAAGTCAAGTTGTGAGCTTTGCTGAAAGGTTTTACCACACAGTCGTACTCTTCCCACCACATTTGATGCCCACATCCTCATTGAAAACATTACATCTCTCACCCTGATCATCCTCTTCGTAAAATCTTTGCTCCCTTAGATTTCAGAATTGAATATCTATGACAAACAACAGGATTATCACTCATCGCCAGATATGACTGAAGCACAGAACACACCATTGGTTGCTGGTTCTTATCCTAAATCTGCACACAAAGGTCATCCTGGAATGTAAAGGTCACTTTGATTTCTATTCGTCATAAACTGTCTTCTTGTACCAGCCTCAAGTGCGTCTTCCACCCTCGCCTCTAACAACATGGCTTTGTGCGTGGGAAATCGTGTCTCACTAACTTGATTGAGTTTTTTGAAGAAGTGGCAAAGAAGATGGATGAAGGCAGAGCGGTGGATGTTGCCCATATGGATTTTAGCAAGATGTTCAACAAGGTTCTGCAAGGAAGACAGGTTAGCAACGTGACCAGCGCTGTGCCGCAAGGATCAGTGCGGGGGTCCATTGCTTTTTTTCATTTATATAAATGGTTTGGATGTGCAAGGAGGAGGAATGGTTAGTAAGTTTGCAGTTGACACCAAAGTTGGAGGTGCAGTGGACAGTGAGGAAGGTTATCTCACTGAACAACGGGAACCTGCCCAGATGGGCCGAGGAATGGCAGATGGAGTTTAATTTAGAAAAATGTGAGAGTTGCCAAAGAAAAAGACCTTGGGGTGCAAGTTTATTGTTCCTTGAAGGTGGAGTCACAGGTAGGCAGGGTAGTGAAGAAGGCATTTGGTACATTTGCCTTTCTTGGTCAATGCATTGAGTTTAGGAGTTAGGATGTCATGTTATAGCTGTATAGGACATTGGTTAGGCCACTTTTGGATTCTGTATTCAATTCTGGTCTCCCTCCTTTACAAAAGAAGTTGTTAAACTTGAAATGGTACAGATAAGATTTACAAGGATGTTGCTGGTGTTTGAGGCTTTGAGCTGTCGTGAGAGGTTGAATAGGCTGGGGCTATTTTCCCTGGAGCGCCGGAGGTTAAGTGGTGACCTTATAGAGGTTTATGAAATCATGAGGGGCATGGATAGAGTGAATAGCCAAGGTCTTTTGGCTAGGGTAGGGGAGTCCAAAACTAGAGGGCATAGGTTTAAGGTGAGAGGGAAAAGATATAAAGGGGACCTAAGGGGCAACTTTGTCACGCAGAGGGTAGTGTGTGTATGGAATGAGCTGCCAGAGGAAGTGGAGGAGGCTGGAACAATTACAACATTTAAAAGGCATCTGGATAGGCACATAAATGAGAAGGGTTTAGAGGGATATGGGCCCAATGTTGGTAAATGGGATTAGATTAATTTATGGTATTTGGGCAGTATGGATGAGTTGGACCAAAGGATCTGTTTCTGTGTTATACAACTCTATGACTCCAATGTGAAGAAATCACGGACCTCTTTGTTACATTAGCCCATTAAGCTACCTCAATCACATCTCTCCCTTTCGCTTAAAGCTCTAGCCCAAACTTCCCGAATGTTTCCCACTGTCCTAGCTCTGAATGCACGTCCTTCCCCAAACACTCACTTATTTCTGCCCTTGCTCATCCTGTCCATGACATGTATTTTCTGTCCCCTCAATGCCATCCTCGCCAAGCTGTTGACTTCTCACCTTTCCCCATGTGGGCATCATATTTGCTGATGTTGTGGACAGTTTCCCTTTCCTCACACACTTTCTACGAACCACTTTCGCACCTTCAAATGTGCTGGCATCAAATCCAAAACCTTGTGATTTCAAATAAATTGTTGGACTGTAATCTGGTATCATATGACTTCTGACTTTAAAAAAGTCTTTGACCTCTCTATTCTTAGAAATGATTGCCCCATTTCTAATCTTCCCTTTCCTCTGCAGAATTACTGAATGAAGTTTTGCTTCCCAAATTCATGCATATTTTTCCCAAAAATTGAGACTTGAATCATATTCTCAACCCCACCACATCATTCTGTCACAACTGTGATCAAAGGCAAATTCTCTGGGACCATGACAACGATAATCTTTCCATTTCAACCTCCTTGACTGATTTACAGCATTTCACGCTGTTGATTACGATCTCTTCCTCTATTTCTTCCATCACCCAGTCTTGTAGGTCTTCCCCTTCCCTGTTTTCCTTCCTCTTTATTACATTACAATTAGAGAATCATCAGTTTCTCTTCCCACTCACATGACAATAATCTTTAGAGTCCTACGAGGATCTACACTTAAGACCATAAGACTATAAGATATAAGAGCAAAAGTAGGCCAATCAGCCCATTGATTCTGCTCCCCATTCAATGAGATTGTGTCAATCTGATAATCCTCAGATTCCATTTCCTGCCTTTTCCTCCCTTGCTGATTTAAAAAACTATCTCAGCTTTGACTATACTTAATGATCCAGCTTTGACAGCCTCCTGCCGTAAAGGATTCCACTGATTCACTATCCTCTGAAAGAAGAAATTCCTTCTCCTCTCTGTTTTAAATGTGCGACATCTTATTCTGAGATTATAGCCACTGATCCTGGACTCTGCCACAAGAGGAACAACTTTTCCTCCTCTACCCTGTTTCTTAAGACCCTAAGAATTTTGTATGTTTCAATATGGTCTCCTCTCACTCTTCTGTATTCCAGTGAGTATAGGCCCAACCCAACTTCTACTCATAAGACAGTCCTTCCATACTTGTTATCAGCCAAGTGAACCTTCTCAGGACTGCCTCCAATGCCAAATCCTTTCCTTAGATAAGGAGCCGAAAACTGTTCATATTATTCTAGCTGTGTTCTGACTCGTGCCTTGTACAGTTTTAACAAAACCTCACAACTTTTATATTCCTGTCCCTTTGAAATAAAGGCCAATATTGTGGTTGCCTACCCTATTACCTGCTGAACGTAGATAATGGCTTTTTTATGGTTTGTGGATGAGGACTCCCAAATCCTTCTGTTTGGTAGCTTCCTGAAGTATTTTTCCACTTAAATAATATTCAGCTCCTGTTTCTTCTTTATCTTATTAGATAAAGCCTAACATGTGTTCCCTTATCAGACACCTTTCAAAAATCCAAATATCTTACATCCAATGCTTCCTCTTTATCTTGCTTGTTATCTCTTCAAAGAATTCTAGCAAATTTGTTTAGTGTTTTTTTTTGTGTTTATTTCTTCTCCTCTTTTTGCCAGTTGAACACTTACTAACTTTGTAATAGTACTAGTGAAAACTGATGCAAAGTATCTATTTATCCAGTAAGATGGAGGTGGGCTAGGACACTCCAGGTGGAGCTCCCCCAATCCACCCATTCTTTTTCTCTTTCTATTACCCCTCTCTCCTCCCTTTTCTTGGACTTGGACACCCGGTCCCAGCCTCTGACTCTAGGCTCCGACTCTCGGGCTCCGAGATGCCAATGGCTGAAACGGGGATGCCAGCGAACAACGGTCTGAAGCAGGGACACTAGTGACCAACAGCCCAAAGCAGGAACATCAGTGACCAGTGGCCGGAGCAGGGATGCCAAACCAGTTGGCCCAGTTTGGATGTGGCGGTAGAGGCCTAGTACAGGAGGAAGGTGGTAGCCAGCAGTCAGACCACATGGAGGCTCACTGTGCTGGTCTGCTCTGGAGATCCTTTAGAGAGGCATTGTGATGTTTGTCTTTTTAACTCTGTTTCTTGTTTTTTCTGACCTATGGTCATAATGTGTGTAGCTGTGATGTAACTTTTCTTCATTTCTCTATTCTGCAACTAAGGATTGTACCTAGGTCCTCTGTCCCTAAGATGGCGCTTTAAGTGGCAACTTATAAACTTTTCACAGTACTCATTTGAGTACATGTGACAATAAAGCTAATTCAATTCAATGTTCTTCTAACTCCTCTGCCATTTCCTGGATCCCTTTATTATAATGTCTTTTCAAGGACAGCAGATACATGGGAACACTACCACCTGCAAGTTCCCCTTCAAGCTGCTCACCATTCTGACTTGGAAATATATCACTGTTCCTTCACTGTCACCGCGTCAAAATCCTGGAACTCCCTACCTAATGGCATTGTGGTCTATATACAGCATATGGACTGCAGTGGTTCAAGAAGGCAGCTCACCAATATCTTCTCAAAGGCAACTAGAAATGGGCAATAAATGTTGGCTAGCCAGTGACAGTCACGTCCCACTAGAGAATTTGAAAAAAGGATCCAGTTGGTCACATTGGTGACTGGGTAAAACTTTTCAATATTTACTATAACCAGTGCAGTTGTGGGATGAAAGAGACAGCATACTTCTCCAATCTTGATCATAGCAATATCTGGACTATTGATGTGCCTGGGATTAATCCCTAGTGATACTGAACACATATCACATTCTATCTGCCTCTGATGGACTGTTTTACATCTCTTTAGCATCATATTTGCCCTTCCAGAATCTAATTTCCTTCATTTCATTTTTGATAGTTGTACCTTGATCCATCTAGTCCCTAATTTCTGGAATATCTTCCCTTCGTCTCTTTCACTTTTGACCTTTTTTTTCCGCCTTTAAAGGATTTTTATTAAAATCAACATATTTGATCAAATTTGCTCTCTTATTCCAATATCATCCTTTTTGCGTGATGGCTTTGATATGGATATGATGGAGTGAATTGCCTGTGAATGATTTACCATGTCATTAGAGTGGTATATAAATGCACATTATTATTGAATAATATATATTTTAATGTCATATTATTACTCGGATGAGTTTGTAGGAGAAGGGTAGGAAAATGATGGACAAAGATTGGCTCAACTAAATCATGCAAGAACTACCCCTGTTCCACATTTACCTCCCGTCCCCCAAAACATACACCAATAGAAAGACTACATGTCTTGGACTACCCCTCAACAACCCACATGCCAAATCCCTTTCACCACCAATGTCACCATATATCTCCTTCCTCTTTATTCCCAACACAAATCCATGAGATGAAAAGCTCACATGTGCACATTCAGATCTCAACTAATGATAGCTGTCAGGCTGGTTATCGGAAGAGGTTCAGAGTCACATGAATATAGAGGGAGTCACGCGAACGCAAGTTTATTTATTTCCTTTTCTTATTTACAACCGATGGCTGAATTGACAAGGGCAACACCACATTAACCAAAATTAACAATTGCATATTTAACTAGTCTGGTCATATCAATTAATGAAGCCAGAAACGTTTATATGAAACAGTGTACATTATAAATGCAGACAAACTCCCAGCGGTTTCCGCGACTGTGTCAATTAACCAAGCTGCAATGGGTGTCTGTCACACAGACACTAAGAAGTGCTTCTTACATTCACTTTGTGAATCAATCCCTGATTTCAGGTCAGCAATGAAAATGTCAGGGCAGATAATTCTCCCAATTGAATCTATATATTTTTTTCCCCTCGTACACGCGTCCCTGTTGCTGAGCTACAAAGAAGATGTCAAGTTGTCAAATCAATCAGATTTGTCGTTTAAGTGACAATATCTTCAGCCGGATGACACTTCTTGAACATGTGCCATGTATTTTGATGCAATTCCAAGATCCAAGGCTGACTAAGATGGAGACAACACGGACTGCAGATGCTGGAAGCCGAAGTCTAGAGATGTGAGGCTGGAAAAGCACAGCAGGTCAGACAGCATCCCGAGGAATAGGTAAGTCAACATTTCAGGCCGAAACCTTTTGTCAGTCCTGGTGGCCAGGAAACTACCATTTTGTTCACTAATACCCTTCAGTGAAATCTGCCATTCTCACCTGATCTGGACTACATGTGATTCCAAATCTCCAGCTGTGAGTTAAAATAGCTCCATGAGGCACTTGGTTCAATTAGGGATGGGCAACAAATGCTGGCCATGACAGTCATGCCTGCATCTCATTAAAGAAAAAAGAAAAACTAAATTCCTCAATTTTGCTATCTTTACACACAGGAACAGAGGGGCATATAGAATCCCACATAGAATCCCTACAGTGTGGAAGTAGGCCATTCAGCCCTTCAAGTCCACACTGACCCTCTGAAGAGCATCCCACCCAGACCCCTTTAATCCTGCATTTCGCATGGCTAATCCATCTAGCCTGCACATCCCTGGACACTATGGGCAATATATCATGGCCAATCCACCAAACCTGTACATCTTTTGACTGTGAGAGGAGACTGCAGCACCCGGAGGAAACCCTCACAGACACGGGGAGAATGTGCAAACTCCACATGGACAGTCACCCAAGGGTGGAATTGAACCCGGGTCCCTGCTGCTGTGAGGCAGCAGTGATAACCACTGAGGTTCCGACTGAAGGGAAAGGGATTACATGAGTGTAGATGGGTTGATGCGAAAGCAGATCATTTTAATCTGAAAAGGACTGAAATCCCACAGGTTTGGGAGGAATACCAGTTTTAGACTCTGTTCAGTATTGCTGTCTGCTGAGTTTGACGGAGTGCAAAATTCTGTCAGTTTTGCAATAGGTGGTTCAGATTAATATGACTCTCGAAGTGTCACTCAAGGCCCAGCATCCATTGGTCTCATTTCATTGCCTTATTTTCCCATTGCCTTATTGACAGAAACCTGGGGGAAATTCTGCAAACATTCTTCTGGCTGAAGAGATGTATGTACTGTGGAGAGATATTGGTGATGAGGACAAACAATTAAGTCATTTAAAGAAGAAATTTAAATGATAATTAGGAATTGTGGTTAGTTATAAAATGTTGTCAGAGATCTAAACACTATAAAAACCTACTAGCTAAGCATAACATTGCGTGTTATGCAGTCAAAACTGCAATATACTGATTTGTTGCTTAAAGCAGAAGACATATTTTTTTTTACTTTCTCGCAGGATGTGGGCATCTCTAGCCAGGCCAACATTTATTAGCCATCCCTAATTTCCCAGACGGCAGTTGAGTCAATCACATTGCTACGGTTCTGGAGGCACATGTCAGCCAGACCAGGCAGACTTCATTCCCTAAAGAACGAGATGGGTTTTTCCCAACAATCGACAATGGTTTCATAGTCACCATTAGACTCTTAATTCCAAATTCTTTGTTGAATTCAAATTCCACCATCTACTATGGCAGGATTTGAACCCAGGTGGCCAGCAAATTAACTGAGTTTCTGGATTAATAGTCTAGCAATAAAACCATAAGGCCATCACCTCCCCATGCCTCCTCTTACTGAAATATTACAGGAATCACATGCCATACACAAGACTTTAATATCACTGTTTATATTTATCACCTGCCTCACTGCAGAAATTGAGGGTCTGCTGCATCTTAGAAGACCAAGCTATCTTCTGGATTACATATTAAAGCAAGGCTCTCTATGTCCTTTCAAGAGGACGTAAAAGATCTGATGATAATATGTAAAATAAAATAGGGCATGGTTTTCTCTTTAGTGTCTGGAGTCAATATTCATCTCTCATCTAACATTACAAAAACAATAGCATCTGTGAAGGGAAAAAACAGAGTTAATGTTTTGGGTCCGGTGACCTTTCCTCAGAGCTGTTCCTCTGAGGAAGGGTCACCGAATCCGAAACGTTAACTCTTTTTTCCTTCACAGATGCTGCCAGACCTGCTGAGCCTTTCCAGCAATTTTGTTTTTGTCCCTGATTTACAGTATCCGCGGTTCTTTTGGTTTTTATTTTAAAAAAAAACAACATTGTGTCTCATTGTTATCATGATACTGTTTGTGGGAAATTGCTGCGCAAACTTTGGCAGTTGTATTTCCTGTATTAAAACAGTGACTGCATTCTAAAAAGTAATTAATTGGCAGTAAAGTGAATCAGGATATCCTGAGGTGGTGAAACACTAGAAATGCAAGTCCTTTCTCCCTTTGTATTCCTACCAGCGGAGCCATCCACCTCTCTCTGAATTCACGTAAAGGAACTGAAAACTTAATAGGAGGCAGCCATCCATGTAAGGAGTGAGAACTGGATCAGTTTGCACAATTTGAAATGTGTGTCTTGCATAAAGGGAATATATAATAGCTCATCAAAATCCAGTCTAGGCGACAGTGTAATATACAGTGATGGATTCTCCTGTGCATGTATGTTATTTTTCTGATCATTAGTTAACAATAGGTAGTATTTTGCAAAATGGACTGCCAGTACCAAATGAACAATGGTTAAAAAAGAAATAGCACTTTAACATTTAAAATTGCATTCAGTCCATAAAGGGCATAGGCAGCTTGCAATAACCAGCTGTCTGCAGAGAATGACGTCAAAGTGAAATGTCAGAAAGTGAAAAGTAGGAAATACACATCAAGTCAAGAACAGAAGAAAAGCAAAAGACATAAATAGCCATTCAACGCATTGAGTCCCCTTCACCAGAAGCCAAATGTGATTACTGGATGAAGGCCTTCTCTACCTCACTGCTTCAACCCTTCACCATCTGTCTGATGCTTCACCTGAAACTTTGGCACCCCTGACAATGCAGCACTCCCTCAAAATTGAACTGAAGTGTCTGCCCATATTCTGTATGCACAACAAAAACAGAAATTGCTGAACGTGCACAGCACATCTGGCAGCATCTGTGGAGAGAAATCAGATTTAATGTTTCGGGTCAAGTGATCCTTCCCGACCTGTTGAGCTTTTCCAGCAATTTCTGTTATTGTTTCCGAGTTACAGCATGCACAGTTCTTTCAGTTTTTATTCTATATACACCAGTCATTGAAGTGAGACTGGAAGCACTAACCTCCTAAATCAGAGCAAAGAACTGCCGCCAGGGACAGACAGTATTTAGAGCACATTCAAATTCCTGTATCCATATTGGAATTCAGCATGGGATTTGAGAATTCAAAGGGAGAGCTACTGCTTTTTACTTAAATTAATGTGTTCAGACATGTTATGGCAATCCATAAAGCAAGTGGGACTTGAACCCAGAACTTCTACAATAGTTAGAAACAATAAGAAGTAAGACAGGACCAGTCAGAAGATCATAATTACCTTACACTGGTAGCATTGCAATTCTTATAAACTGAAAGTGGAAACAAAAAGAAAGGGTTGGAAGGAGTTCCACGGTTTTAAGATCTGTGGAAGTATAGTTAATATCGGAAATGACGAAATGATTCTTGATTTTAACACACTGAGTATTGAAGGACTAAGAAGACCTTTCAGATGCCTGCCATATAGAGTCATATGTAATCAAATGGGAACAAGGAAGTTCATGAAGGGTAGCTCATATTAAGAAGAAGTTTCAGTCTGAGGTATAATCATTCTTTGGGGTAGATTTCCAGAGTTATCACTCTGATGTAGTTATTCCTGCAATATGAATTCAGAAATATAGATGTTCAGCGCCATTCACAAGTCCTCAGTCATTTAAGATTACAGCCTGACTGAGGTGAGGTAAGATGTGTATGACTTCCAGGTATGGGCTACTTGGTAGCAAGTAACATTTGTTCCGTACAAGAGGCAAGCAATGACCAACTCCAACTAAAGGGATCCGAATCAGATCCCCTTGGTATATCATTGCTGAATCCCCCACTATCATATCCTTCAGGGTACCATTGACCAGAAATTGAACTGGATCAGCTAAATAAATACTGGGGCTCTAACAGCAGGTCAGAAACTTAGAATTCTGAGCAAAGAAACTCACCTATAACTCACCCAAAGCCTGTCCACCATCTGCAAGGCAGAAGTCAGGAGTATGGTGGAATGTTTTCCGTTTGCCTAGAGAAGTGAAGCTTCGACAACTCTAAAGAACTTCAACACTATCCTGGATAAGACAGTCCATTTGATCTATGACCATCTTTAAATATCACTCCCCTAACAGTGGTACACAATAGCAGCAATATGTACCATCCACGAAATTCACTGCCTCAACTCACCAAGGCTCCTTTGACATCACCTTCCAAACTGTGACTTTTGCCACTTAGAAGGAGAAGGCCACCAGGTGCCTGGGAGCAGCACCACTATCTATACGTTCCCGCTACATACATTTTGACTTGGAAATATATCAGTGTTCCTTTATTGGTACTGGATCAAAATCCTTGAAGTCTTTCTCTGACAGTAACACTCCTCATAAGGACTGCAACCCTTCCAGAATGTGGCTCACAACTGTCTTCCCAATGGCATTTGGGGAGGGCCAATAAATGCTGGCCTGACCAGCTACAGTTCACAAGCTAATTTTTAAAAACATGGCCACAAATAAAAGGAATGTATGCATCAAAAAAAAACAAAGAACTGCAGATGATGGATATCAGAAACAAGAACAGAAATTGCTGGAAAAAACTCAGCAGGTCTTGCAGTATTTGTGGAGAGAAAGCAGAGTTAATGTTTCAGGTCCAGAAATGCTAGTTCTGAAGCTCTGTAAGTTTTGAAGAATGGTCACTAGACCCGCAACATTAACTCTACTTTCTTTCCACAGATGCTGCCAAGAATATATGCATCTAGGTTTGAGAATTCTACAAAATGTTCCCGTGTGCACAACAGGGGTTTTCTCTTGAAATATGTGTGGTTCAAGGAAGAGGCCTTAACACTGCCGTTAAGACTCTTTGATCTGAAATCCCTGTTAGCATGCCTTGAGGAATTATTCTGAATATGCGTTGCATTTATGCAAAGCTTCATCTTAACTTATAATGCTTGATTCTTTATGTATGTGTTATCACTGCAGTATTTTCAAAAAGTTCTTGGTAAAGGACATCAAACTACAGAAACAGTTTCTTGGATTACACTGAGCCATCAATGACTTGGGACAGGATCTGAGAGATGCGGGGCTTTGGGGAGAATTATGGCAGGAAGAATGGGAAGTCTGGCAAGGTCCACCTTAATATCGGAAGCAATGTGCAGGACCATTTTTTATTTTTCAGAAACAGCAAAGAGAGTTTCCTCACCAGGCAGTAGCGAGTTGCCAGTTAAGAGGGAGTACTGTCTGTCCCATGCAGTCAGAAACAGGGGGATTTACAGCGGAGAGCAAAGAAATGGCTGAACAACTAAATGCATGCTTTGGTTCTGCATTCACAATGGATAACGCAAATAACCTATCAGAAATGTTGGGGAACACAGGGTATAGTGATGGGGAGGAACTGAAGGAAATCAGGATGAGTAGGGAAATGGGTGTTGGGAAATTGATAATATTGAAAACAGAGAAGTCCCAAGGACCTCAAATTTTCTGCACTTCAGCCTCTATTGGTTTTATTTGTGTTTGCTTTTGCTTTCTGTAAATTTAAAAAAAAATCATGTTTGGATTCATCCAATTCCTCCATGTCTACAATGTTCCTCTAATGACCAATAACAAGCTTCAGGATTTCAGTAGGCGCTGGGGAGAGGGGTTCTTTTACATTCACTTGTAGGATGTAGGTGTCGCTAGCTGGCCAGTATTTATTTTCCGTCCCTAGCTGCCCTTGAGAAGGTGGTGATGATAAACTGCATTGTTGATTCGCTGCAATCCATCTGCTGTGGGTTGACCCACAATACCATTAGGGAGGGAGGGAATTCCAGGATTTTAATCCAGCGACAGTGAAGGAACGGCGATATATTTCCAAGTCAGGATGGTGAGTGGCTTGGAGGGGAACTTGAAGGTGGTGGTGTTCCCATATGTCTGCTGCCCTTGTCGTTCTAGATGGAAGTGGTCGAGGGTTTGGAAGGTGCTATCTGAGGATCTTTGTTGAATTTCTGCAGTGCATCTTGTAGATAGTACAAACTTTGCTACTGAATGTCGGTGATGGAGGGAGTGGATGCTTATGGATGCAGTGCCAATCAAGCGGGCTGCTTTGTCCTGGATGGTGTCAAGATTCTTGAGTGTTGTTGGGGGCTGCACTCATCCAGAAAAGTGGGTAACACCATCTCAGAGAGAATGCTCAGATGGAATACAATTACGGACAGATAAAGTGTATTGTGGTTAAATTACAATTAGGATGAGAGAATGAAGTTGTCTGTGAGAGGGAGTTGCAGCCATGCGCTGTGGCTTTGTGGCTGTTGACCACGATGTGTTGGGTGAGAGGTAACATCAGATTGTCAATGCTTGTCCAGGCTTTCAAAGCAGCCTTCCAAAGTTGTCAAGGACACAAGGGATGCCAGTCTTTTGGTGGATACCTGCAGAGTGGCAAGTTTTTCTAGCAATTACATGTAGTGAAATAGGGCCACAATGAAACATGAGGGATGCCATAGGGTTTCAGGATAGGTAGTTAATGAAGCGAGTTTGGTATGATATATTGGGAAAACTCATTATGTCTCATGATGTAAATCCATCTAAAAACCTGAACACAACTCAAACTTATCCAAAAGGCACAAAGATTTAGCCCGTAGATTTATTTCTTGGTGTAATGGTATGGTTTCTTCACGAAAGCCATTTCAATCAGTCCATGAGAAAAATGATTAGACGGAGAAAACCCACACAAACTTAGATAAACAAAGCCCTAGCGCATTTCAGTTTCATTTGAATTCTCTTCATCTCACATTGTGACTTTGTTTTGTTATCATTCTCCCTCAGATGGTACCTGTAAAATACTTGTTGGATTTCAGCTGGAGTATTTTGTACAATTGTCCGTGTCACACTATGGAAAAGCTGTGAACACATTGGAGAAAGTGCAGAAATGATTTACAAGAATGTCTCAGGGAAGGAGGGATTGAAGAAATTGGAAATGTTCTCCTTGGACAGAAAAAGGCTAAAAGGAGATCTGATAGAGATTTAAAAATGTTGAGTGGGCTTGATAGAGTAGTTGGAGAGAAACTGTTCCCATTCATAAAAAGGAACAAGAACTAGAGAACATACAATTAAACTCATCTGCAAACGAAGCAAGGGTGATGGCAGGAAAAACATTTTCACATAATAGTTAATGTATAGAATGCACTGCCTGGAAATGTGGTCAGGCAAGTTCAACTGTGCCATTCAAGAGGTATTGGATGATTATGTGGATAAAAATAACATGCAAAAGTATGGGAAAAAGCAAGAGATTGGCAAGACATGATGATACTTGTTTGAAGAGCTGGTGCAGGCACAATGGGCTGAATGGACTCCTTGCGCACTGTGACAACTCTGTGATTCTGTGATGTGATCTGGACGATGAAATAACTGCACAGAGGCCAGTATCCTGTCACCAGCTCACCCTTTATTTACACATGCATAGTATTTGACACTGGTCCAGCTTTCTCAGAGCTGGCTTTCAGAGTGAACAGGATGTCTGACACTCCTCTTTATATCTGTCAGGGCTCCCTGATTGGACCAGGTTAACAGCCCCAGTCAGGGAACTCATATTCTATGAGGTCCACCTGGCTGACCTCATTACAATCAGTACAGAATGTACTGGCCAAAAGATCAAAAATGAAATTGAATATCTGTTTCCTTACAGTCCTACTGTTTTGAAGCAATCAGAGCAAGAACTGTTCGATAACTCTTTCAAAGGAGGGCTAAATAGGCTCCATCATGGCTGTATAATTACATTATTCTATCTTTGTCATGTTGTAAAGGGAATTAGATAAAATGTGCAAATGAACAGCACAGTAGCAGATTATGTTCTACCACTTGTAAAGGATGATTGTGGGGAGAAGCAACAGAGTTAAAGTTGAAAAAGTTTGAGTCTTATTAGCACGCATAATTCTTAAAATGTCTATTCACAGTGGAACACTAATCAAACAATCAGCATGCTGACCTATTAGCCAAAGCAAAACGGTGCAGTGTCAGAGTTGCTATTCAGTGCCCCAACAAGAGTACACATTTCACCTGCTCGGTTACTAGGACACAAGGGAGAAAAATTAATGATAAAATAACCACAAGGCTGATACTGAACAACAGAGGAATGAAGTATGAAGCATGACTGGGAAACCTTGGAATGATTGGGCTTTGAAAGGAAGGTGCTGGAAGTTGCCTTCAAAGTGATGTGAGGTTGGAGAAATGAATAATAAATACGAGAGCAAAGGTAAAGCTGGGAACGCTGCTTCAAAATGAAAGGATGAGATTGGCTCAAGGTGGAATGGAATGTGTAACTAGCCAAAGGCAAATTCTGGAAAAGTGTCAGCCAGTTCTTCAGACAACGAGTGATCAACACATGAAGCTGATTTTGGGGTTAATCTAATGGAAGTAAAGAGCCAGTTTAATTATGTAATGGGGGAACTGTAGCATCTTAATGAAATTGATGAATTGAATAGACATGATCATCTGTGTCTATCAGATGTTATTGCAATTTCTCTCTCTGCTTCTTACACCCTTGATACAGGTGGGAATGAAATTTATTGTTTTACTCCCTGCTTCTTCAGAATAGGTTGAATATCTGGTGCCCATCTCTTCTATATCTTGTAATGTCCCATGCTTCATTTCACCTTGATGCCTTCTCCTGTCACCAACTCTCTTGTTCCAGTTCATTCTCATTTTGTGGCCTTGACAGCTAGTTTTTAAACCACTGCATTAAGTTTCACTGGTGTTGCATCTTTGATCTCTTTCAGTCTCTGCATCGAATTTCTAAGAAGCATAGCTGACTATATTCCTCTCTTGGGTTGTCAGTTTAATAAGTTATAACCCATCCAGCAAACAAGAAATAGCATTTCCTTCACGTACAGTTTCTGTGGCAGTCCAGCTTCCTGATTTTACTGACGAGGCTGAGTATTTCCATTGTGTCCATTCCCCAATTTACTCAGCTCATTTTCAGCATTATCCTCTGTCCCATTTAAAGGATATTCAGAAGTTTGAGCTCACTCAAGATCTGTGCGCATCTGCAATAATTTTCCTTTACCCTGTTCATCAGCAAACATTTTTCATTTTAAACCTTTTATAGCAGTGCCTTGGGGAGAAACAATGAGTTCAAGTTGAAAGAGATCGAGGCTTATTGGAGTACACAGTGCCTAACATATCCATTCACAGGAGAGCAGTAAACAATCATCAAAATAGTTTGCTGACATACATAGCCAAAGTAAAACAGCACAAGTCAGATTAGCTACTGAGTGCCTGAAAAAGAGTGCATGTTGAGCCTGCCTGGACTCAGACACAAAGGAGTACCACCACCTGTATCGTGACTGTAATGGGATTAACCAGGTGGACTTCATAGACTGAGTTCCCTGAGTGGGGTTGTTAACCTGGTCCAATCAGTGAACCCTAGCTGACAGATATGAACGGAGCCTCAGAGATTCTGTTTACTCTGAGAACTGGCTTTGAGTTGGGGTAAGTATATCTGGCATTATGCTATTACTTTAGAAGCTTGACTCGTTTGATCCTGCTGTCGAAGACTGGGCTCAGTATGTGAAAGAATGTGTTTTTTTCAGGGCAAATGATATTGGGGCAGATTAAAAGCAACAAGTAATTCTTCTGGCAGTTTGTGGACTCTGAGAGGCAAGGCAGGAATTCAGCATTCTGTCAATAGTGAATGTTATGTTCCTCAACTCTACATCATGAATGGAGTATAACCTCAAATCTCAGTCCAAAAGCTTGAGCACAAAATCTGGGATGAAATTCAGTTCGGGATGGACGGTGTGATACACTGTCAGACATGCTTTTTTATTTGAGTGCAGGATGTTGTGAATTTGAATGAAAGAGTCACCGGTTATGTATTTCTCCCGATTATCATTTCCATTCATTTCAGTCTGAACCCGAAAACTGTGCACTTCCGTTTGGTGTATTAGTGAGCAGAAGTCAATTTAAGTCAGGGAAGACAAGTGTGAAGTGTCAGAATGACTTATTGATGGACAGGAGACCCCCAGTGATGTCCTGAATATGTTGGAGTCTGTGTAAGTCAGAAAATGGAAGTCATCATCATAGGAATTTGAAGTAATTGTGAGGTGGTAAGAGCATAACTGAGAATTTCAGCAAAAGATGATAAAAAAAACATTCCTTTGGTAGGAATAAACATTTGGGTCGAGGGAGCAGTATTGAAAGTTCAGCTCCAAGTTGAACAGAGCTCCAAACTTCCTAACCATGTAACTCAACCTCAGCACTTCTCCAGTGAGAGGAGAGAAAGAGAGAGCGAGAGAATCAGCAGCAAGCCAGCTAAGTTCATCAAAGAATTTGAAGAAGTTGGGGCATAAACATAACATGATAGCAGGTGGAATAATGAATGGTCAGATAGCCCAGAAGGATTGTTGGTGGGGGTTTAAGAGTATAAATTGAGAAGTTTGTTCATTAACTTAGCTCAGACGACAGATTCTCACTTTGGATCGGAAGGCTGAAATTGAAACCAATTGGTGACTCTTGGGCACAGGAACCAATCTGAGGTTCCAGGGTGTGTGAGTCACCATAGTCTTACCCAATCATAGGGGTGCTGTCTTTGCCAGGGTAGCACCCAGGGCATGCTGTATTGTAGCAGGTCTCAATATTCAGGAGAGAGACAAGAAGCAGAGATCCTGTTGCCTGTCAATATTTGGTGTAGAACAAGATGTCCTCCAATGTCATTTTTGGCACTCCTCCATCAATAGATGCTTTCAATAAACAAGACCAACTGTGCAATCATTGCTTTATTGTGTGAGGGTCCTCTGACACAACAGTTGCAGTTTTTCCCATATAACTGTCAATGCATTTGAAATTAATTGACTGTGAATTGCACATATATAAGTTCATTGCGGCAAGGATCCACGGAAATGCAAGCTGACATTTTATTTTCTGTAAAAAGACCAGGAAAGATCTTCACTTAACTGGGACAACCCTTTCCACTTTCACCCACCAAAACTCCCACTCCACACTGAAATACTCTCAAAATCCTGTATGGCAAATAGTTCCAAACTTTTATAACAGCAATAATGAAGGAAAGGTGATAGATCATAGAACCATGGAATCATACAGTATAGAATGGGCCCTTTGGCCCAAACAGTGTGTATTGCCTAAAATGTACCACTATCTACACTCATCCCATTTCCCACATTAGGCCCATAGCCTTGAATGTTCAAGTGCTCATCCAAGTATTCTTTCAATGTCATGAGGCTTCCCGCCTCAACTACCTTTGCAGGCATTGTATTCTGGATCCCACCAACCTCTGGGTGAGAAAGTTATTCCTCAAGTCCCTTCTAAACATCTTGCCTTTCTCTTTAAAATTATGCCCCCTTCTAACTGACCCTTCATCAAAGGGGAACCCTGTCCATGCTCCTCTAACTTTAATTTTTTTAATCAGATCCGCTCTCAACTTTCTCTGCTCCAAAGAAAACATCCCAAGATTATCCAGCCTCTCTTCATAACTAAACTGTTCCATCCCAGGCAACATCCCTGTGAATCTCCTCTGCACACCTCCAGTGAAATCAAATCCTTCCTATAGAGTGGTGACCAGAACCTCAAACAGTACTCCGGCTGTGGTCTTACCAAAGTCCTGTCCAGCTCCAACACAACCTCCTTGCTCTGAAAATCTATGCCACGACTGATAAAGGCAAGAGTCCCATATGTTTTCTTAGCTATCCTATTAAATTGCCCTGCCATCTTGAGGGATCTGTTGACAAGCACCCACCCCGACAACTTTACTAGCTTCAAAATCTCCCCACCCCCAACCTCATCCCAAGACCAGCACCCCCCTCATCCCCACCTCCTTGACCTGTCCGTCTTCTCTCCCACCTATCCGCTCCTCCCACTTCATTGACCAATCCCCATCCCCACTTGCCAGCTACACTCACCTCTACTCGCTTCATCCCTGCCTCCTTGACCTGTCCGTCTTCTCTCCCACCTATCCGCTCCACTATCAACCTGCTAACACTGCCCCCCCCATTTATTTCAGAGCCCCCTCTCGTCCCCCATTTCTTAAGAAGAGTCCCGACTCGAAACGTCAGCTTTCCTGCTCCTCTGATGCTGCCTGGCCTGCTGTGTTTCTCCAGCTCCACACTCTGTTAACCCAGGATCCCTCTGTTCCTCTGAGCTTAGGAGACAAAATTTAATTCTTTCCATGAATGGGTTATCCAACAAAAACAAAATTGGAAATTTGAAATAAATACAAAAAGCGTTGGAAATAGTATATCAAGCAGCATCAAGGGAGGGTGAAATAAAGTCAACATTTCAGGCTTTCATGAGAACTGAGGAAAGTTGGAAAGGGGAAAAGGAATGAAATAAGAACAAAGTGACAGTCAGTGGCAAAGTAGAAGTTGACATGTTGAAAGATAGAAGAGCCAATGGACATGGCAATTGTGGTGTTCAGTTCTGTGCTTGATTATATGAGGGGCTGTGCTTGACTAATGAACCCTGGATATGACTCAGAGAAAGTAAACAAACTGAAGGAGTTTCTGGAAGTCAAAACTGTTAGTTTGGAGCTGATAGTTTAAAGCACTCTGAATAAAGCCTGTTCCACATATAGAAACTAATGTCATCTCTGCATAGCTTGGAGGCATATGAAATATACAACAGTAACAGTTAAAATAAAACAAAAACAAAAGATGTTTCTTGATGACTGCATGGATAGCTGCCATCCAAATGGAAAGAAAGGAGTTTAAAAAAGGAACAAGTCCAAAAACTGAACCAAAAGGAAAACCGCATAAAGCTAAATGAGGGTAGATGTCATAATCTAAAACTGTTGAATTTAAGTAATGAGTTTGAAAGGCTGTAAAGGGCCAGGGTTCCTCAAGCTTGAGTGGTCCTTCATTAGAACATTGAAGCAGGTCAAGGACAGTGCAGTGAGTGAAACCAGGTGGATCTTGTTGACTACGAAGTCCTTGATTGGGGTTGCTAACCTGGGCCAATCAGGAAGCCCTGGCTGACCAATGTAAACAGGGGATTCAGAATCTCCTCAGTTCAGGGGACTAACTCTGAGCTGATTGGCCACAGCCAGTGTACTGTGCACAGGTATGTGAAGGGCAACTTGGTGATGAGCTACCAGCCTCTGTCAGTTAATTCAGACAGAAGGGTCAAAGTGTGAGCACGACGAAGAAATTGAAACAAGAAGAAGTGACAGACACTTAATGTGACACCTTCTGGATGCATATGGCTAAGTCAAAGTGGCATGTTTTTTTAAAAAAATAATTTGCAGCATGTGGACATCACCAGTAAGACCAATGGTTAATGTTCATATGTAATTGCTGTTGAGCTGAGAAGTTTGCTCGGTCGTTTCAGAGGGTAGCTAAGAGTCAACCAAATTTCAGTAGGTCAGGAGTTACATGTAGGCCAGACGTAATATGAAAAGTAGATTATTTTCGCATAAAGGATATTAGGGAACCAGATGGGTTCTTCACCATCTTTGAGAAAAGCTTTTCAATTCCAGATTAGATTCTTTCATTGAATTTAGATTTTCCATTTTATATTGGGTTTTGAATGCCTGTCTGTTACTTACTAACCTAGTAACATTGTCATTATGCATTGACATGCTGGCCTTGTCCTGCTAGATGGCAGAGGTCACAAGTTTGGGAGGTGCTGCGAGTTTCTGGAGCACATTCCATAGATAGTACACAATGCAAACAGGATCCATCAGAGATAGAGGGGCTAGATGCACTGCTTAGTAATAAATACACATTTGCTGCGTTGATCACTATCAAAACTAGCACAAGAACAGTTTACATATTACCTCATTAAAAGTCTGAGAATCACACACAACATGAAAAATAAAATTCATCCTACAGGTATGCATTTACTGTCAATGTTTTCCCTTTGATTGCAGTGAGGAGGAAAATAAATCTTTCATAATTTAATCTTCCATCTCCCAGAAAATAGTTATCATACTTTGAAATAGTCCAGTTGACTTAAAGATCTTATTTCGGAGGTATTTCTGAGATATACAATTTGTCTGAATTTCTTTCTTTTCTTGCTCCCATCATTTACATTGTATTATTTCACTAGTTCAGGGTAAGTATATTTGGCTGCTATGGTCACACAAATAACTGCATGGATTATTTAACTGGCATGGCTGTGGCTAAGTCATCGTAGTGTGGCCTCATAGTCAGACAATTGTGTGCTAAAGTCGCATTGCAGATACAAAGATACAAAGAAGGAGCAGAATTAAGCCATTCAGTGCCACAAGCCTGATCCATCATTCAATAAGATCATGACTGATCTTAACCTCAAATCATCATTCCCACCTATTCCTGATGACCTTTCAACCCCGTGCTTAACAAGAATCTATCTAACTCTGCCTCAAAAAAATTGAAGGACTATGACTCCAAGACATTATCAGGAAGAGATTTCCAAAGACTCACAACCGTCTTGTGGGAGAAAAAAAATTGCCTCATCTACGTTTTAAATGGGTGAGCCTTACTTTTAAGCAGTCATCTAGAACAAAATGAAGTACTGTGGATGTGGGAGATCTGAAACAAACAAAAGTTGCTGAAGAAACTGAGCAGGTCTGGCAACACTTGTGGGAAGAAAGCAGAGGTTTTTTTTTAGTCCAGAGACTCTTTATCAGAACTGATAGCAGGTAGGAAAAGGTGGTATTTATGCTGAAGGTGATGTTGGAGAGTGGGATGGGGTGAAGGCGATAGGTGAGCGAATAGATGTAGATGGTACCCAGAGATATGAATGGGATAGGTAAGCAAGGAAATTATGGAAAGCAGGCCAGGACAGAAGAAAATTTGAATGAGTGATAATAAGAGCTAAGAAAGAGAAAATGGATTAGCTGTGCTGAATACAACCCTTATACTGTGACAATGGGCACAGGCGTACACAGGAACGAGTGACTTAAAGCAACCCATGTCGGAACAGGACCGGGTGGATGAAAAACATGGAAGGACGGAATCAAGCTCTAAAGTTATCAGAAACAACGGCAGAAATTGCTGGAAAAGTTCAGCAGTTCTGGCAGCATCTGTGGAGAGAAAGCAGAGTTAACATTTTCAGGTCCAGTGACCTTTCTTCACAAGTTCTGAAGTTCTGAAGGGTCACCGGACCTGAAACGTTAACTCTGCTTTCTCTCCATATATGCTGCCAGATCCGCTGTGTTTTTCCAGCAATTTCTGTTTTGTTTCTGATTTCCAGTATCTGCAAAAGTCTAAAGTTATCAGGCTCTTTGCCTTCACCTCTATGCCCATTTCTTTGGACAAGGGTCCTCTTCACTTCCCACAGATCCCTTCACCCACCTCCAATACTGTCCCTCTACCTGGACCCCTCCCTCTGTCCTTTTACCTGAACTCAGCCAGTTCATCGAGACCTGTCGATGCCAGACCATCATAGTTTCGAATGGGTGAGAGGGACAAAGAAATTATCTCCCTCTGAACTGACAGCACTGCGGGTTCTCAAATCCAACTCTGACTTGGTAATTAAGCCTGCTAACAAGGATTGTATTATTGTTGTCTGGTATCCTGACCTCTCCATTGCAGAGGCTGAGCTCCAGCTCTCACACCTTCTCCTATCTCCCCTGGCCTATGACTCCACCATGGAACATGCAGGGACCGTTCCCTCTGGGACACTCTGGTCGACTCCTCCTCCATTCCCAATATGGCCTCACAGCTCATGCCACCTTCCCTTGCAATTGCAGAAGGTGTAGCACCTGCACATTTACATTCTCCCTCCTCACAATCCAAGGTCCCAGACACACCTTCCAGGTGAAGCAGTGATTTACCTGCACCTCTCACAATCTAGTCTACTGCACTCGCTGCTCACAACTGGTCTCCTCTACATTAGGGAGACAAAATGTGGACTGGGTGAACATTTTGCAGAGCACCTACATTCTGTCCATAAAAATAATGCTGAGCTTTCAGTTACCTACCATTTTAACACACTACTGCACTCCCATGCTAACATTTCTGTCACAGGCTGACTGCAGTGTTCCAGCAAACCTCAGCCAAGCTCAAATATGACATCTCATTTTACACTTGGGGACCCTGCGACCTCTGAGGCTCAATATCGACTTCAGTAACCTTAGGGCCTAATTCCAACATTTCATTTTTTTTGCCTGCCCCACACCCAGTCCTGTTGTGACTTGGATTGTTTTTGTCACCAATGCTCCTAGGCTCATTGACACATTATATGGAGTTCTGAGGAAGGGTCACTGGACCTGAAACATTAACTCTGATTTTTTTCCACTGATGCTGCCAGACCTGCTGAGCTTTTCCAGCAATTTCTATTTTTGTTACCGATTTCCAGCATCCGCAGCTCTTTCTGTTTTTAATCACATTATGTAGGTTGCATTCAGCACAGCTAACCCATTTTTTCACTCTTAGCTCTTATTATCACTTATTCAGTTTTTCTTCTACCTTGGCCTGCTTTCTATTATCTCCTTGCTTACCTACCACTTTCATATCTCTCTTTCCACTCCCTTCACCCCTTCCCCACATCTCCCACCTCACTGCAGCTTCAGCATAAATACACTTTTTCCTAGCTACTAACAGGTTTAATGAAGAATTAACTCTGCTTTCTGTCCACAGATGCTGCCAGATCTGCTGAGTTTCTCTAGCTATTTCTGTTTTTGTTTCAGACCCCTAGTTCTAAATTGTCTCACAAGAGGCATAATCCTTCTGTAACTTCTTGTCTTATTACTTGGTTTAGTCGTTTTTTTTGTATTTTCTATTCCTTCCTGTCATGGTCTGGTTATCATTTCCAGTATAATACCTTTCTCTTTGACCTTAAATCTACTCTTTTCTTTACCACATAGGGTCATACAGCACAGGCACAGACCCCTCAACCCAACTCTTCTATGGTGACCACATCACAATCTGACCTGGTCCCAGTTGCCAGCATTTGGCCCATATTGCTCCAAACTCCTCTTATTCATATATTCATCCAGATGCTTTTTAAATGTTGTAATTGTACAAGCCTCACCGTTTCCATACACGCACCACCATCTGGGTGAAAAAGTACCCATCAGGTCCTTTTTAAATCATTCTCCTCTCACCTTAAACCTATGCCCTCTAGTTTTGGATTCTCCCCCACCCTAGGAAAAATACCTTGGCTATTCACCTTATCCATGCCCCACATGATTTTATAAACATTTATAAGGTCATCCCTCAGCCTCTGACGCTCCAGGGAAAATTGCCCCAGCCTATCCCTGTAAATCAAAACCCCCAGTCCTGGCAACATCCTTGTAAATTTTTTCTGTACCCTCTTATGTTTAATAACATCCTTCCTATAGAAGGGCGACCAGAATTGTACGCGATATTCTAAAAGTGGTCTCACCAATGTCCTGTACAGCCGCAATGTGATATTGATTACAAGATTTGTAATGTTCAAACCAATGAAGGCAGGTATGCTAGATGCCTTCCTCATCGCCCTGGCCCATCTGATCACAGTCCCATTGTACTCTGATATAATCTTCACTGCCCATTGCACCAATAATTTTGGTGTCATCTGCAAACTTACTAACCATACCTCCTATATTGACATTCAAATCATTTATATAAATGATGAAAAGCAGTGGACCCAGTACCTATCCTTGTGGCACACTGCTGGTCACAGGCATCTAGTCCAAAAAGCAACCCTCTACCATCAACTTCTGTCCCCTAAATTCAGGTCAATTTTGTATCCAATTGGCTAGCTCCCCTGGATTCCATGTGGTGTAACCTTATCTTCTGAAATTTGATACTTTGCTTCCACTATTCAATTTGAAATCCTTTCAGTTTCTCTAATGATCCAGTTTGCAAGAACACCTGCTACAACTTGGTTCAGTTGAGAACCATCCCATTTCTACATTATCTCACATTCCCAATACTGGTGCCAATCCATCACAACCCAAAACTTACCTCTCCCTCTCTTACCTCTCCTCTTTGAGCCATGCATTTACATTCCTATGAGCCTTAAGCCAATGTGCATGTGTCTCAGGCAAGAGTGCAAAGGCTATGACTGATGAGGTGTTGCTTGTTAATTTGGCGTCATTGGAAAGTGTCTTTCCAATGCAGCCCAGCTCCCATCCAAACAAGCTGACAGAACCTCAAACCCTTTGTTCAATTGCAAAGGCTGAAGCTGCTGCTTTGTTACCCTCTTAGACCTCCTCCCTGTCCTGGAACACTGGCCAAATCAGAAAACCCAATCCTATGAGGCGTAACTGCCTCCTTATACCAAGAATCCAGTAGAGTGTTAAATTGTTGGAAGTCATTCAAACAAGGTATTAACTCAAAGCCCTGTTTTCCCTCTCATTTGAATGTGAAAATTCCATGGTATAGTGAAGTTATCCCTGTAAACTGTTTGTCTAGTGATTTTCTTAGCACTGTTATTGGAATCTTACATTGTGAATATCGGCTGCCTCACTTCCATTGGGGATAAAGCACTTTCAAATGAATCTTGAGTCATGAAATACATTGACTGAACCCAAGACTTTTCTTTCCTCCTCTGCTTCACCCTGTACTATTTTTATACATATGGCCAATACAGCTTGTCGACTACCCAGGGTCTGCCCAGACCACATGACCAATCATTCATGTGCTTGATGATATGCCATGTATGAGACCTGACTTTTCCAAGTTCATAGATGAACCCAGCTCTTTTCCTACTGATTCTTTCTCTCTCTCCCCTCCTACAGTGGTCAAATAATCAGGAAAGCTAATAAAATGTCATGGTTTATTATGAGGGGAATTGAATGCAAGTGTAGGGAGCTTATGCTTCAGTTATACAGGGCATTGGTGAGACTTCATCCAGAGTGCTGTGTACAGTACTGGTCACTGTACTTACAGATAGATGGTTAAGCATTGAAACCGTTCAGAGAAGGTTCACAAGATTAATACCTGTAAACTAGCCTAATGAGGAAAGGTTAGGCAGGTTGGGCCTGTATCCTCTGACATTTGGAAGAGTCAGAGGTGACTTAATTGAAACATATAAGATCCTGAGGGAACTTCACTGGGTAGATATTGAAGTATGTTTCCTCTTATGGGAGAATGTAGAACCAGGGGTTATTGTTTAAAAATAAGGGGTCGCCATTTAAATAAGAGGTGAGGAAACTTTTTTCCCCTCCTCAGAGTTGTGAATTTTTGGAATTCCTCAAAAGGCAGATGCAGAATCTTTAAATATTTTTAAAACAGTGGTTGATACATTCTTGATTACCAAGGAAATGAATGATTATCGGGACATGCAGGAATATAGAGTTAAAGTGAAATCAGATCAACGATAACCTTAATGAATGGTGGAACAGGCTTTATTCCTTGTTCACATGTAATCTGTGACAGTTAGAAAGAGCAATGCTGATTAAATCTGTTGCTGACTAAAGCTTTACTGAATATTTAGTATCTTCCAGGTATGATTCAGTTCAAATCTGTTGTCTGTCATGGGGGAGTCCTCAGAAATACAAGTTATGTGTAAAAGGAATGAGAAATACACATTGATTTATAAGGATCAATATCTTTTTCATTATTACTACCCCGCTCCTGTTACCTATAACACTGGTTCCTGAAGTAGGGAGAACCACAGCCTCTCCCTCCAACTCACAATTTCCCAAGATAGTCACATCTGAGAGAGAATGTGACCACAGTGACTTTCCCAGCATCTGGCAATACTGTCTCTGTCCTGCATTATGCTATGCTTTATGTGAACACCACTGTTATCATCCTTTGATGATACTTCCTTATACTTTGAGTGTCTGCACCCTTTCTGCTGGCTTACCACTCCTCATTGTCTCTAGTCCATCCCTAGCTCAGAAGTCACATGAAACCAGGTCAAAGTCCAACAGGTTTATTTGAAATCACAAGCTTTCGGAGCTCTTCTCCTTCGTCAGGCGAAGTGACTGATGAAGTGACTCACTTCACGTGACAAAGGAAAGGCACTCCAAAAGCTTGTGATTTCAAATAAACCTGTTTTCATGTGACTTCTGACCTTGTCCACCTCAGTCCAACATCGGCACCTCCACATCATGGCATCCATAGCTCAGAATCACTTCTATCTTCCATTTAATTTCAGTCCTTCCATAAGACTGTCATTCTCCCTACAAACAGCGGAAAATTTCATGGAGCACTCCATAAGGGAGAAGCAAATGGAACACACACCCATCCTTGCTGAGGTACAGGTGGGAGAATCTCTCTTTGAACACTCCAAGGCCTCCTGTTGACAGCCTGTCTTCACTTATTATTTCTCCCATCTCTCCTGCTGTTTGGGATCCTTCTCTATATCGTTTTTGCTCACGCTAAAGGAAAAACTATTAAAACCTGGTCTGACCTGTCTCATATAATTCAAAATAGAGCTCCAGAACGACTAGTGTAAGGACAAAACCAGAGTTCTGAAGAAGTATCAGTCGACCCGAAACGTTAACTCTGATTTCTCCCCCACAGATGCTGCCAGACCTACTGAGCTTTTCCAGCAATTTCTGCTTTTCATTCTGATTCACAGCATCTGCAGTTTTTTTGGTTTTTATGACTGTCTGAAGATGATATTTTTTATTTAATCTTACTATTAAACATGTACTGAATTGTGAAAAGAAATCTTTTACAACAAAGGAAGGAACTGGTGCAACTTTAAAAAAGAATAGGTTGGAGTGAAGTAGTTGGACCAAAAAGTCTGTTTCCATGCTGTATGACTCTTTGACTCAATGGCTCTGTAAGTCAATATTAGTCAAGTTTGCACTGTTACTTTGTAAGCAGTAGGGAAAGACAGCACAGCACTTTGGCACGTGCCCAAAGGGAGATCTGCTGGTAACATATAGCTGATTGGATTGGGCAATTATGACCAGTCGTTCATATAAAATACCATCAGCCTGAGGACAAACATCTGGTTCTTGAGAATCTTAGAAACCTGGTGGGTGTGAGCAATTCAGTAAGAAGCCATCATTCCCCTGGAAGAGGTGGTTGTGTCCCCTCTCTTTCCTGTAAAATAGCTGAAACTAAAGAATGCCAGATGTTTTCTTCTCCCAGTTGCTGAAAGCTGCTACCCTTAACTAATAAGACAAGTGACTTTATAATGTGTGAACCAGTCACAGAGCACCTCCTGTGAAGAAATGAAAGAACCTGAAAGAAAATATTAGAGAACTGAACATTTTTGAAGCAAAAAGATCACCCCATCAAATCCTGATGACTGGTGCCACTGCACACAAAAACAGAAATTGCTGGAAAAGTTCAGGAGGTCTGGCAGCATCAGTGAAGAGAAATCAGAGTTAATGTTTCAAGTCAAGTGACCCTTCCTCAGAACTAGTGCCATTGTAATACTTCACCTGCATTTTTCCCCTCCATCCATAACACTAATTTTTCTTTTACCAACTATGACTGTCTGTGTGTGTGTATTTAAACATAGGAAGTGGATCAAAGGAGGTTAGAGTTTTAATTATTAGAATTATATGTCAACAGTTCATAGTTGATTTCCTATGATCAGAATCTATCTTTTCGTTTTGAATAGTAATTCTTGTTAAGCACATAAACCCTGGTTTGTGATAATTTGAGTGCAGCAAACGGGTCAATTGGGAAGTGTGTGCATACATGATCACTTTCTTTTAACTTTTGTGACAGCTCTGAAAATAGCAAGACTCAATTTCCAGCATGTTATCCAGGTGAGGCAATACGTTCATTTCAAAATATTACAGTTTATTTTTATTCCCCTCTGCTTACTGTCCCTGTCAAGGTGCAGGCCAGGGAGATCGGCTGTCAGAACACCTTGACTGAAGGCATTACCCCTGACATGAAAACCATGAGCTAAACCAGGTGGCACACCATTCCCTGGGGACTTTACCAACTTTAGGAAGTATTACAAACCTCCAAGCATTCCACTAACTCAACAAGAGCCAATAGAAATCAATCAATCATCAGTCAAACTGAAAGTGACAATGCTTTCTATAAATAGCAGTGTTGGGTTCTCCCTGCTGTGTATGGATAAGACAGGGAAATGGCAGAAATGTTGATGGAGAAGATGACACAGTTAGAGTCAATTCAGCACCATAAGCAGATTGCTGTCACACTCAGGAGCTTCCTTGAAATGACCAAACAAAAGTGGTGAAACACTAATACAGCTTGTGCAGTACAAGCACCACTTTGGACCAGAAATGATATGCATAATATTAAAATTAGGGGCACTGTCCAGCCTCATTTTTCACTCATTAAGCTTTTCAAAATTTACTGTGGGTCCTCAATATTTTCCCAGCCCAAAGATGGTGAGCATGCAGCTGGGCTGCTCTGTCACTAACCTGTTCTAATTCCATTGAATGTTACAAGTCAGTGCTCTCAAAACGGATGTTTGCACAATAGGATCAGATATCGGAAATTTGAAAAGGCTGGTTAGAGCATCTAGTGTAATCTTTCACTCAGAGAAAGAAGTAAAGATTTCCAGAGCAACATTAGCAACCTCCTAAAGCCTCAAACTGCTTACTAACCAATGACGTGCTTTCAAAATTACAGTCAGTGCTTAAGGAAATGCAGGAGCTGATTTGTTTTGGTTGAAGTGGCGAAGGGATACGTGTTGGCCAGCACAGTGGAAAAGCTGTCTTGATCACCTTTGAGATAGTCTTTAATGTCTGCTTAAGAAGGCCAACAGAATCTTCATTTTAATGATTAATCTAAACGGTGAGACCCCAGACTGTACAGCACACCTTCAGTCATGCAGTGGAATTGTCAGTCTAGATTATAGGCTGAATTTTTACCATGGCCAATTGTGGAACACACTGAGATCAGTTTGCATTTCTGTCACTTAAACCTACTTCTGACAGTGCAGAATCTCCATCAGTGTCCTCTCTCTTCTCCCTGTATTTTTCACTCTTCACCCCTCCTTACTGTCTGCCTCCTCGTCTCTCATCTTCCACCTTCCCTTCTCCTCTCACCACCTCAGTTCAACCTCTTCATGTTCAGGTAATTATCCAGCTGCAAAAAGCAGTTTACCATTTGTTTGAAACTACCACAAAGGCAAATCAACCTGTTGGGCTTCACAGCCAGTAAAACCAGTGCTGCTGATTTCTTCGCTTTCCAGCCTCCTGATTTCTTCCTCTAATTTTGCATATAAGGCAAATGGCACTGGGCAGGCCTTGCAGAATCGTAAGGAATTGCTTCTTGGTCAACATGCAAGGTAGCCTTGTCCCCTTCAATAGTCCATAGACATTTCTGAAAAAAATTCTGGGTATTTAATTAATACTTCACTCAGGCAGCTATTTTCTAATAAAAAAAGATGCTGAGCCAATCAAGTTGACTCTTTCTCAAGAAATTTCACTCCATCAGCTTGGGCCAAGCCTTTTACCGGTAACTGAACCAACTGCTTCTTGTAAGAGACTAGACCGAAGTCATATGCTTAATCTGTAGGGGCTTCCGGTTATAGATTTTCAGTTTGGCCGAGGTCTTATGCAAACTTAAGGGTTGGAGTCCAGAGCAAATTTTGGTAAGACTGTTTCGGCAATCATTGAAATGGCTCCAGTATTGACTTCCATTAGTACTGGGTGTCCGTTTAACCAGATACTGGTTTTGATTCGGATGTTGCTAAGCGATTTAACTGTTCCAAGCCGTAAGTGGACTTTCCAGGGTGTGCACTCCCATGGATACTGCCCTATGAGTTATTTGGGTCACAGTCATAGAGTCATAGAGTAATACAGCATGGAAATAGGCCCTTCAGCCCAAACTGGTCCATGCTGACCATGGTGCCCACTCAGCTAGTTCCAATTCCCAGCATTTGGTCCATATCCCTCTGGACTCTGCCCATCCATGCACCTATCCAAATGTTTTTTTTAAATGTTGCTATTGTACCTGCCTCACCACTTTCTCTGGCAGCCCATTCCATATACACACCACTCTCTGTGTGGAAGTTGCTCCTCAGGTCTTTCTTAAATCCTTCCCCTCTCACCTTCAACCTACTCCCTCTAGTTTTCAATTTCCCCATCTCTGGAAAAAAGACTGTATGCATTCATCGTATCTATGCCCCTCATGATTTTATACTCTTACTCAATTTAGGTCTAACGAGCTTATTTGCTGTCTCATGTCTGTCTATCCATAAGCAACTACAATGGCTTGCTGGCCCGGATCCTCGAGAAAATTTTACCCATTGGGCCATGGCTTGGCTTTGTTTTGGGGTTTTGCTGTGGGCTGACTTAGAGTCTCTCTTTTCAGGATATGTCCTGAGTAAGGTTACGCAATAGCCTTCACTTAAGTGGTGTTCCGCAAGTTTAGTCGGATTGGACAGGGTGTCCACTTCTGTTGAAATATTCTGTCATTAGAAAATGCAGAAATTGAGCTTATCAGTTACTAAGCCAGTTATATTGTCTGTTTGAAATCCAGTTGGACTTCAACTGATAGGCACTTTCACATGGTTACATCATTAATCCTACATGCCAAACGGTCTCTCAGCATCTCACTTAGGGTTAAACCAAATTCATATGCCTCCACCAGTCATCTTAACATAGTCAAAAATCCCAACATGATTCGTCTGATTCTCAAACTGTCGAGTAAACCTGACAGCATCTCAGAATTAGAGGAGGCTTGGGGTCGTAATATTCCTTAGCTAAATCTGTCAGCTCTTGAAAGGTTTTAGTATCTGGTGCCTCAGGGAAAGTTATAGGCTT
The DNA here is from genome assembly GCF_021869965.1 of Rhincodon typus. NCBI lineage: Eukaryota > Metazoa > Chordata > Chondrichthyes > Orectolobiformes > Rhincodontidae > Rhincodon > Rhincodon typus. The sequence continues at coordinate 10,825,479 of NC_063342.1, forward strand.
CTAATAATGGAAAAATGCTGTGGGTCCACAAGATGTTAGAAGAATTGCTCATTTCTTTTCATCTGCCCAAATGTCATTTGCTTAGATAAAATAATGTTTTCTTTCCACATACTGGGCCCAGTCTTCAACGTCAAGATCAAATGAGTTGAGCTCCCCAAATAGCAGCAAGACGCCAGAAATACTTATCTCAAAGACAGCTGTAGCAAGCAAATCTCTTCAGGGGTGTGTTTTTCTCTCATAACCGCTGAAATAACTCCATGAAGGCCAGTATCCTATCACCAAGTCACCCTTTATTTACAGGTGCGTAGTACATGACACTGACCCAGCTAGCTCAGAGCTGGCTCTAAGAGTGAACAGAACCTCTAATACTCCTGTTTATGTCTGCCAGACAGGGCTCCCTGATGAGACCAGATTAACAACCCCAATCAGGGAACTCATATGCTATGAGGTCGACCTGGCTAACCTCATTACAATCATTACGCACACCTTTTCCCTCTCACTTCTGCAGCTACACAGGTTTTGTTGCAACATCAGAGCAAATGTAGTGGTATATTTTAAAGAAGGGTCCAGTGTCCAACCTTCAGCGAAGACCGGAGGAACTTAAACTGCAATGAAATATGGGAAATGTTGCTGGAGGTGGAGGTGAATCTTTACTCCCAGTTACAATCCAGGGGCAGAAATGTCATATGTAACGATGTCTGCTGTAGCATCTAAAAGTAGAAACAATAAGGAGGGCACTCCCACGCTGATAGGGGTAGGGCTAGGTGTGGGTTAGCTCAATTGGCTGGGTGACTGCTTTGCAACACTGAGTAATGCCAACAATATGGGTTCAATTCCCACAGCAGCTGAGGTTGTCCTTCTTATCCTCACCCCTTGTCTGACACATGGTGACCCCCCAGTCATCTCTCTGTAATGAGAGAGCAGCCCTTTGGTCTGGTAGGTCTATGGTGACTTACCTTATTCCAACACTGAGGACATTGAGTGGTGGATTTGGGATGCAACGACAAGAAAAATTTCCTTACATGGCCCCTTCGACAACACTGACTTGAATTAAACAAAATGCAACGAGGCGGTTCACAAGTTTGTATTCAGAGGTGAGTTATAAAGGTTTATAACGTAAGTTGTCTCATATCTGCCAAAGGAGAGCACCGAGCCAAGGCTGAGGGAAAAAGACAAAGGTGTGGTTAAAGAGGCTTCTGATGGTGGGGAGAGAGAGAGATGGTGGAGCATTTTGGAATGGAATAGCCGAATGTGAAAAGAGTAAGGAAGGGCTAGAGTAGAATGGGATGAACAGCGTGACACCCTCCACAGATTTGGAGCCAAACTATGTCACTTTGCAAATTATAGCCTTGGAAATATAAATTCTACTCAACCTATTGTAGTCATGATGTTTCCTTACATAGAAGCTGACAAGGTAGCTCTAATTGCAACATAATCTCTGGGGATTTCACACTTTGGACTCCCACACTATTCTCACATCGGATATATCTATCCATTTATACAATGGGTGCCTCAGTGCTTTATATCTTGTATGGGATGTGGCCATGCAGCAAACATCTGTTGTCTATAATTTCCAGATAAATTCCTGCAATAAATTGAGAGACAGAAAAAAGTTTATTTTATGAATTCTTTGGAATTAATTACTGAGGTGAATACAACTCCTTTTAATATCTAATTGACACATTTCTGCACATGATTCACATCATCAGACATGTGACTATTTTGCTGGGTTTCATAGTGACACTTGCTTAATAGCTTCTTTTACTGAAGCAGTATTATTCATTTCCCTACACTGACACCAGCATATGGAATTATGTTCAGCTGCTCTGAGTGTACTTGGCAATAAACAGTGTTTCCAATGTCCTGAAGTTCATATTCAAAGTGCTGTGAATTGTGAGACATGTCACAGTGTTGGCTTGAGCATTAGATACTGTACAGCACTTGGATAAGCAGCTGGAAGGAACACTCCGTACTGTGCAGGGAGTCACCTAACTCAGGAGTTAGTGCGAGGTCAAATCGAGCATGTGAGAACAGAAAGAACCAGACCACAGCAACGTGGTTGACTCTCATTTTCCTTCTGAAATGACTTAACAAGCCATTCAGTTGTACTAATCGCTACAAAGTCTCAAAGAAATGGAACCGGACGGATCACCTGGCATCAACCTAGGCACTGGAAAAGGCAATGGCAGAAGCAGCCTTGTTGACCCTCCAAAGTCCTCCTCACTAACACCTGGGGGTTAGTGCCAAAATTGGGAGAGCTGTCTCACAGACTAGTCAAACAACAGCCTGATATTGTCTGTAAGGGATGATTCTGTGAGTGTGACAATGTCCCAGATACCACCATCACCATCCATGGATATGTCCTGTCCCACCGGCAGGACAGACCCAGCAGATGTGGTGGTACAGTGGTATACAGTTGGGAGGGAGTTGCTCTAGGAGTCTTCAACATTGACTCTGAACCCCATGAAGTCTCATGTCTTCAGGTTAAACATGGGTAAGGAAACCTCCTGCTGATTACCACATACTGTCCTCCCTCAGCTGATGAATCAGTACTCCTCCATGGTGAACAACACTTGGCAAGGGCACAAAATATAGTCTGGGTGGGAGATTACAATGTCCACCACCAAGAATGGCTTGGCAGCAGTACTACTGATCGAGCTGGTCACGTCCTAAAGGACATAGCTGCTAGACTGGGTCTGCCGCAAGTGTGAGGGAACCAACAAGAGGGAAAAACATACTTGACCTCATCCTTACCAATCTGCCAGCTGCAGTTGCATCTGTCCATGACAGTATCGGTAAGAGTGACCATCGTACAGTCCTAGTGGAGATGGAGTCCTGCCTTCACATTAAGAATAACTTCCATCATGTTGTAGACTACCACATAGAATATGTGGCACTATCACTGTGTTAAGTGAGACAGAATTCACACAGCTCTAGCAATTCAAGACTGGGCATCCATGAGGCGCTGTGGGCCATCAACATCAGCAGAATTGTACTCCAGCACATCTGTCACCTCATGACCTGTCATATCCCCCACTCTACCATTACCATCAAGCCAGGGGATCAACACTGGTTCAATGGAGAGTGCAGGAGGGCATGCCAGGAGCAGCACCAGGCATACCTGAAGATGAGGTATCAACCTGATGAAGCCACCAAACAGGACTACTTGCACGCCAAACAGCGAAAGCAGCAAGTGATAGACAGAGCTAAGCAATCCCACAACCAATGGATCAGATCTAAGCTTTGCAGCCCTGCCACATCCAGTCATGAATGGTGGTGGACAATTAAACAACTCACTGGAAGAGGAGGGTCCACAAATACCCCCATCCTCAATGATGGAAGAACCCAGCACATCAGTGCAAAAGATAAGGCTGAAGCATTTGCAGCAATCAAGTGCCGAGTGGATGATCCATCTTGGCTTCCTCCTGTGGTCCCCAGCATTACAGATACCAGTCTTCAGCCAATTCAGTTCACTCCACGTGATATCAAGAAATGGTTGGAGACACTGGATACCGCAAAGGCTACGGGTCCTGACAACATTCCAGCAATAGTATTGAAGACTTGTGCTCCAGAACTTGCCATTCCCCTGGCCAAGCTGTTCCAGTACAGTTACAACACTGGTATCTACCCGGAATTGTGGAAAATTGCCCAGGTATGTCCTGTACACAAAAAGCAGGACAAATCCAACCCGGCCAATTACCGCCCCATCAGTCTACTCTTGATCATCAGTAAAGTGATGGAAGGTGCCATCAGCAGTGCTATCAGGCAGCACCTGCTCAGAAATAACCTGCTCAGTGATATCCAGTTTGGGTTCATCCAGGGCCACTCAGCTCCTGACCTCATTACAGCCTTGGTTCAAACATGGACAAAAGAGTTGAATTCCAGAGGTGAGGTGAGAGCGACAGCCCTTGACATTAAGGCTGTATTCAACCGAGTGTGGCATCAAGGAGCCCTAGCAAAACTGGAATCAATGGGTATCAGGGGGCAAATGCTCCGGTGGTTGGAGTCATACCTGACACGTAGAGAGATGGTCGTGGTTGTTGGAGGTCAGTCATCTCAGCTCCAGGAAATCTCTGCAGGAGTTCCTCGGGGTAGTGTCCTAGGCCCAACCATCTTCAGCTGCTACATCAATGACCTTCCGTCCATCATAAGGTCAGAAGTGGGGATGTTTGCCGATGATTGCACAATGTTCAGCACCATTTGGAATTCCTCAGATACTGAAGCAGTCTGTGTTCAAATGCAACAAGATCTAGACAATATCCAGGCTTGGGCTGACAAGTAGCAAGTGACATTCACGCCACACAAATGCCAGGCTATGACCGTCACCAATAAGTGACAATCTAACCACCGTCCCTTGACATTCAATGGTGTTACCATCACTGAATCCCCCATTATCAACGTCCTGGAGTTATCATTGACCAGAAACTCAACTGGGCTCACCACATAAATACTGTGGCTACAACAGCAGGTCAGAAGCTGGGAATACTGCGGCGAGTAATACACCTCCTAACTCCTCAAAGCCTGTCCACCATCTACAAGGCACAAGCCAGGAGTGTGATGGAATACTCCCCACTTGGCTGGATGAGTACAGCCCTCAACAACGCTCAAGAAACTTGACCCCATCCAGGACAAAGCAGCCCACTTGATTGGCACTACATCCACAAGCATCCATTCCCTCCACCATCGACGCTCAGTCACAGCAGTGTGTACTGTCTACAGAAAATCACTAAAGATCCTCAGAAAGCACCTTCCAAACCCATGACCACCTCCATCTCGGAGGCCAAGAGCAGCAGATACATGGGAACACCACCATCTTCAAGTTCCCCTCCAAGCAACTCACCATCCTGACTCTGAAATATTTCGCCGTTCCTTCACTGTCACTGGGTCAAAATGCTGGAATTCCCTCCCTAATGGCATTGTGGTCATCCTACAGCAGGTGGAGTGCAATGGTTCAAGAAGGCAGCTCACCACCACCTTCTTAAGGGAAACTAGGGATGGGCAATAAATACTGGCCAGCCAGCGACACCCACATCCCATAAAAATGAATAGAAAAAAATAAGAAGAAGTCTCCATTAAAGCTTCGCTATGCAGAAACATAGGAACAGGATTAGGCTGTTGAGCCTGTCAAGTCTGTTTGCAACAACTTATACTCTTGTTCATGTATCTGTGATTAATGTTCACAGTGAGACACAATGAACTCTGATAGCTACATTACAGAAAGGATGTGGAGGCACTAGAGAGGGTGCAGAAAAGGTTTACCAGAGTGCTGCCTGGATTAGAGGGTATGAACTGTAAGAAGAACTCGGGTTGTTTTCTCTGGAGAGATAGAGGCTGAGGGGAGACTTGATCGAAGTTATAAAGTTATGAGATGCATAGAAAGGGTTAACAGTCAGAATCTTTTTTCTGGAGTTGAAATGTCTCATACTCGTGGGCACGCATTTAAGGTAAGAGGGGGGAAGTTCAAAGAAGATGTGAGGGGCAAGTTTTTTTACACAGAGAGTGGTCGGAGTCTGGAATGCGCTGCCAGGGATGGTGGTGGGGGCAGATATGATAGGGGCATTTAAGGGGCTTTTGGCACTTAATTATGCAAGGAATGGAGCAATATGGACCAAGGGCAGGCAGAAGGGATTAGTTTAATTTGGTGTCATGTTTGGCACATCATCATGGCCTGAAGGGCCCATTCCTGTGCTATAGGTTCTATGTTCAATGTTCTAAACAAAACAGACTTGAAACATCTGTATTTTTTTCTCTTTAGTCTCACATATCTGATGCATACCGTTGTCATCTCTTTAACTCACAATTTTCACATTTGTTATCCTCTGAAGATTCCATTCCACTAAACTTTCATCTCATTCAAACTCCTCTTCTTTCTGCCTACAAACATTTAGGAATCAAGAAAGGGGAAAGCAGAGCCTTAAAACTCCATTTAAACGGGGCCTTGTACCACGGGCACAAATATCCATTTACAACAATATTAATGGGTTAAGAAATAGAATTGGAAGGCTGACAACTAGAAAATATAACTCAGAAACAAAAACAAAAACATTCTGCTTTCTGAGGAAGGGTCACTGGACCCGAAATGTTAACTCTGATTTCTCTCCACAGCTGCTGCCAGACCTGCTGAGCTTTTCCATTCTTTTTGTTTCTGATTCCTAGAATACGCAGTTCTTCTGTTTATTCAAATATAAAGTTCTAACCTTTCAAAAGGGAGATAGAGCCAAGTATAGATCGGATATCTTAACATTGGAATTAGAAAAACATCTTTGCGAAAGGATCAGATAACTGAACATGAGCATGGATTATGTAAAAGAAAGACGTGCTTAATCAATCTTCTTCATTTCCAGGCAACCTTGATTATTTGAAGATTGCTAATTCATCATTGATGCTGTAAATTGCCTTCAGGGCAGAGTTAGAAGGTACGTTCTATAACAATTGGAACATGGATGAAAACCCGTGTGGTTAGCATCACTGTATCATACGTGTAAACACACTAGCCATCCAGATAACTGAGTTAACCAGCTGACCCATCCGTATTTAATTTTGAATCGAGTAGTGGAAAAGGTATTAGGGAAAATACAGGGGTATATACAGAAGACAAACTTTCCTCTGATGAGAAGACAGCATTTAAAAAAAAAGGTCCTGCCAAAGAACAGGCAATGTGTAGTGAGGCAGTGGCATAGATGGCTATAAATAGAATGAGCAAGGGGAGTTTCTTCAACACACAGAAAGTAGGA
>NC_063342.1:10832222-10832417 GCF_021869965.1 Rhincodon typus
AAGGGGAGTTTCTTCAACACACAGAAAGTAGGAAATGGTAAATAGAACGAGCAAGGGGAGTTTCTTCAACACACAGAAAGTAGGAAATGGTAAATAGAACGAGCAAGGGGAGTTTCTTCAACACACAGAAAGTAGGAAATGGTAAATAGAACGAGCAAGGGGAGTTTCTTCAACACACAGAAAGTAGGAAATGGT
>NC_063342.1:10832427-10864947 GCF_021869965.1 Rhincodon typus
GAACGAGCAAGGGGAGTTTCTTCAACACACAGAAAGTAGGAAATGGTGTCCTGCAGTGTGGTTAGACCACTGGGATGTTCAGTCGTTCAGTTAAATTGTGTTTGATTGATTGCTAATTGTATGTGCTTAGTTAAATCTGAACGTGGTGTTGACAAAGAGAAATGCAACATCTAAACAAGCAGCTGAAGGTATAAGGGCTGAGATTTTAAAGGCACACTGTAAACAAGATTCCTGTTCAAGCACAAGAGACCAGCTGGTGTGTCATCTCTGCCTAACCCCAAGGCAAAAAAATACACAATTGTGGCATTGATATTTACAGATGATACCAAATTTGAAGCATTGATAATAATGTGAAAAGACAGAGCAAGATGAACAGGCGAAGAAAATGGGCAAAATATTCAATGAATTATATAGACTGCAACAAAGTATGAGGTGGTTAAAGTGGAGGGAAAGAAGACTCACTTCTTTCATGGAAGGTAAGGAACTAACTCAGATAAAGCAACACAAGGCGCTGGGAAAATAGGTAGATAAATTACTTAAAGTAGTAACACAAGTTTACTAGTCCAGTAAAAGTTGTGCAAACAAGAATTTCCAGGGAAATAGAACAGAAAAAACAGGAAGGTATTGTTAAATTTAGATAGAACCTGGGCTAGAGCATTTGGAACACAATGTGATGAAAGCTGAGCTAGCTGAAGTGAAATAGAATATTAAGCAAGCAGATAGATTGGTAGAGAAGCGGGGGGTTGGTTAGCTCAGTTGGCTGGCTGATCTATAATACAGGACGATGCTCACAGCAAAGATTCAATTCCCATCCTGACTAATGATGGTCCTGCCTCTCAGTTTTGCCCTTTGACTGAAGTGTGGTGACTCTCAGGTTATACCACCATCAGTTGTCCCTCTCCATGCTATGGAGGCATGGTGGCTCAGTGGTTAGCACTGCTGCCTCACAGGGCCAGAGACTGGAGTTCAATTCCATGTCAGATGACTTTCTGTGTGGCGTTTGCACATTCTCCTCCCATCTGCATGGGTTTCCTCCCACAATGAACAGTTGGATTGACCATGCTAAATCTCCCGATGTGGAGATTAGGTGGGTTCCAGGGGGATGGGTCGGTGTGGACTTGTTGGGCTGAAGGGCCTGTTTCCACATTGTAGGGATTCTATGATTCCAATAAGAGAGTGGGACTATGGCAATTTTACTTCCAAGGTTTTTAAAAAGGTGAAGCATATGTAAAGTGAGTTTGATCTCTAGAGGGTGAGAATAGAGAGTTACTAAAGAAATGGCATATATAGTGAATAAATATTTTATTTCCATCTTAATATAGAACATAGAACAGCACAGCACAGTACAGGCCCTTCAGCCCACGATGTTGTGCTGACCTATTATCCTACTCTAAGATCAAAAACTAACCTGCATACCCTTCATTTTACTATTATCCATGTACCTATCCAGGAGTCTCTTAAATGTCCCTAATGTATTTAACTCTACTTCCACCGCTGGCAGTACAGTCCATGCACCCACCACTCGCTGTGTAAAGAACCTACCTCTGACATCTCCCCTATACCTTCCTCCAATAACCTTAAAATTATGCCCCCTCATAATAGTCATTTCCGCCCTGGGAAAAAAGTCTCTGGCTATCCACTCTATCTATGTCTCTCATCATCTTGTACACCTCTATCAAGTTACCTCTCATCCTTCTTCGCTCCAATGAGAAAAGCTCTAGCTCCCTCAACCTTTCCTCATAAGACCTACCCTCTATTCCAGGCAGCATTCTGGTAAATCTCCTCTGCACCCTCTCTAAAGCTTCCACATCCTTCCTATAATGAGGCGACCAGAACTGAACGCAATATTCCAAGTGTGGTCTAACCAGGAGGATCCAAAAACATTCCGCAAATATCTGTAAATCAAAAAGTTTAAGGAAAAACAGACCTTAGTCTTGATGGAACTTCATCCTGGCATCTTAAAAGAGGGAGAAGATGCATTAAATGTTAATTTCCCAAAGTTTGTTAGATTTTGGAAAGGCTCCATCAGACTGAAAAGGAGCAAACATAGAATAGAGGGAGGCAGAAAAGAGGAATCTACAGGACAGTTCACTTGATATGTGTCACAGGGGATGTATTGGAATTGATCATTAAAAGTGTTATAGTTGGATCCTTTGAAAAATCGGTCAGAGTCAGTATGGTTTTCTGAAAGAGAAAGCATGTTTAAACAATTAATTGGATTTTTTTTTGAAGAAATAACTTGTGCTGTGGATAAAAGGGAATACAGTACATCAATGAGCTTGAATTTCCAGAGGGAATTTGAGACAAATTCCACATTAAAGATTATTGTGCAAAATAAGAGTTCATGGAATAGGGGGTGACACATGAGCATGGATAGAAAATTATCCGGCTGGCAGAAAACAGAGAGTAACGTCATAGAGTCAGAAAGCTTTCATAGCATGAAAAAGGCCTTTCAGCCCATTCTACCCATGCTTGTCATCAAGCATTTCACTATTCTAATCCCATTTTCCAGCACATGGCCTGTAGCCTAGAGTGCTGTGGTGTTTTAAGTGCACATCTAAGTACTTGTTAACATTCCGAGTGTTCTCTCCTCTACCAGCAGTTGAATTCCAGATGTCCACCACCCTCTGGGTAAAAACAATCCTCATTCTAAACCACTTGCTCCTTTGCTTAAAACTGTGCCCTTGGTTATTAACCCCTCTACTAAGTGAAAGGTTTCTCACTATCTACCCTATCTATGCCCCGCATAGCTTTGTACACTTCATTAGGGTTCCTCCTCAACCTTTTCTGCTCTAAAGAAAATCATCCAAGCGTATCTAATCTCTCTTCATATTGAATTGCTCCAGCTCAGGCAACATCTTGAGAATCTCCTCTGCATCTTTTCAATTGTAGTCACACTGTATGTTCACATGGGTCTTTTTTTTTCAGATAGGCACAATGTGATGAGTGGAATTGCCCAGAATCTGTGCGCAGCCCTCAATGTTTTATAATTTATGTCAATTACTTAGTTAAGGGGTATTGAAGGAATTGTGGCTAAATTTGCAGATGACACAAAAACAGTTACAACTCAATTGGGAACAGTATGCTAATAATTAAACATACTATTCTAAAAGTTGTCACAAACATGTAAATAGCCAATTAATCCACCAAGTTGTTTAATTTGCCTGATTGATTGCTATTCAGAACAAAAAGAATTCACACCAGTTTTCACCATTGAAAGGAAAATCATTATTCATTGGAAACAAACATATTCATTAACAACCAGCAAGTAAAGATTATTAATTAACTACTACATGACTTAAACTACAACCCTTTACATCTCTCCGTCCCCCTCAACACACAGATAGTTATTCATGAATAAGACAGATGGAGCAGATGTTTGACACAAATATTATGAGTGAAGAAACAGAAACAGGAAGAACGATTCCTACCAATCAAAACAACATATAAAAGATGGAGAGTTAATTCTCATGTTAATTTTGATTTTAGCAATGATTACACAATGTTGTCTGAGGAATGATATTTAATTTGATAGCTGATTGAGTGGACATAGGTCTTTTCTTATAATAGAATTCTTTCTTTTGAGTCTCTAGGTTATTTTTTTTTTCACTTTTGCATTCCGATAGGGATAAGGGAGAGAGATATGTTCTCTGTTAGCAGTCTTCTGAATGTCCAGGGCTGCATTGCCCTCATAGGTCTGTGAAAAACTGCAGCTGGGACAATCTGAACGCTGTTGCTCAGCAGCTTTTCCATAATTCAAAGACTCCTAGTGCCACTGTATCTCATAACATATCCAGCTCGCTGCTCTGAAAACTGACAGTCTTGTTTAGCTAAAGGGTATGCTGAACAATCACACTTGATCCCACGAGAAAAGCAAACTCTCCCCAGGTACATTTCATCCATATAGCACTGACCAACTTCAATTTTCCAGTTTATAATCCTAAAAGAAAAATATGTAGTTGTTTTTGGTTCAAAAGTATGTGAACTTGATATAACGAGGATGCAGATCAATTTAGATAGGTTAAGTCAGAGGGCAGAAATCTGTCAGATGGGAGAAAATATGGGAAAATATGAAGTTGTTCACCTTTGATGGAAGAATAAGAAAGTAGTGTATAGTTTAAATGGTGAATAATAGCAGAAAAGCATAGGTTAAAGATGAGAGGGGAAAGATTTAAAAGGGACCCAAGGGACAACTTTTTCACACAGAGAGTGGTTCATGTATGGATTGAGTGGTGGAGGCTGGTACAATTACAATATTTAAAAGGCATCTGGATTGCAATATGAATAGGACGGGTTTTAGAGGGATGAGGGCCAGATGCTGGCAAATAGGATTAGATTAATTTAGGACATCTGATTGGCATGGACGAAATGTATAGGAATCCAGGTGTTCTGGGTGCATGAGTCATATGATGTTGGTATGCAGGAACAGCAAATGATCAGAAGCCTATTGGGATGGTATCTTTTGTTATAGGAGTAGTTGAACATAAAAGTAAGGACATTATGTTTCAGTTATACAGGGCATTAGTGGGACCATATTTCAACGATGCACAGTTTTGGTCTCCTTGTTTACAGAAGGATGTCATTGAGTTGGAGGTGATTCAGAGGAGGTTTGCTCCATTGATACCTTGACTGAGTGGATTGTATTATGAGGATAGGTTCGATAGGCTGGGTTCGTTTTTGTTACTACTTAGAAGATTTGATTTGATTGAAGTTTATACGATCCTGAACTGTGTTGAGCCAAGGATGCTAACTTTTGTTAGTGAGTTTAGAGATAGGGGGCACTGTTTGAAAAATAGGGGTTGCGCTTCCTTATAAGGTGAGGATGGGATGAATTTATTTTTTCTCTCAAAGGGTTGGGTGACTCAGAAGGCAGTGGAGGAGGGGTCATTGAACATTTTTAAGGTGGAGGTAAGTAGATTCTTATGGAATGCAGAATTCAGAACACAAACAGATCAGCCAATGATCTTACAGAATGACAGAGCAAGATGAAAGGGCCAAAGTAGGGAAAGCTTACTGCAAATGTACACGGTGATGGTGAGACCACATCTGGGAGTACCGTCTGCAGGTTTGCTCCCTTTAAGAATAACCATTTCATTGAAAGTAGTTCAGAGAAGGTTCACTAGGATGATCCCCAGTATGGAGGGATTGTCTTGTGAGCAAAGACTAAACAAGGATACTACTCACTGGAGCTTAGAAAAATGAAAGGTGATCTCAATGAAACATATAGGATTTTTAAGGGGATCTTAAAGGGTAAATGTTTCCCCTCATGGGAGCATCTAGGACTGGGTGGCATCATCTCAAATTGAAGGGGCACCAATTTAAGATTGAGATGGGGAGGAATTCTTCTCTCAGGGAGGTAAGTCTTTGGAAATCCTTACCAGAGAGAGATGTGGGGGCAGAGTCCTCGTGTATATATAAGGCTGAGAGAGACAGATTCCTGATCAGTCAGGTAAAAAAGGGTTACAGGGAAAGGACAGGGAAGTGGATGTGAGGAATGTTGGGTGGGTCATGATCCTATTGACCGGGGCGGGGTGGGGGGGGGGGGGGGGGGGGGGCAGGCTTAAGGGGCCAAATGGCCTACTCCTGTTCCTGTTTCTTACGGTCCTACAGTCTTATGACCTACTTCTGCTCTTATTTTGTGTGCTTCCCACCCATCCCAAATGTCTTCTGAGCTCTATATCAGTCAAAAATCCACCTGCCTCCACTTTCAAAAAATAATGGGTCCACCTTCACTGCTGACTCTTCCAAAGACTCACTCCTGGATTGTGACAAGACAGAATTGTTACTGGGAACATGCCCTGTATCATTTTGTACCCATTTAAATATGGAGGGTATGAATTTATGTTTCCCCCTGCAATCCAAATACCAAAAAACAACAAACTGGAGTGTTCCTCACCTGAGCTTTGTGAACAATTGAAAGAAAGATGCTTGAATCTCTACATTTTTCATGGCCTCGAAATGTCCCAAAGTACTGTCCAGCAAACTAACTACACTCCACACTGTGTTATATCTTACACTTAAAGTGCAGTCCTTTTTTGTAATGGTCAGATAGATGGCAGCCACTTTGCCAGCACAACTCACAAAAGAGTAAAGCTGTAGCGATCAGATCATTGTTTAAAGGCGATTAATTAAATACTGATGAGGGCAGCAAGGAAAGCTCCTTTTTCCTTCCTGAAAACAGTGCCATGGGAGAGAAGTCAGAGAAGTCAGATGGGGACTGAGTTTAACATCTGATTTGAATAATGGATTTTCCACTGTGTCGTAATCCCTCTGTATTACGCTGAGAATATCAGCCTGGATTTCACCAAATACTCGTCTGAGATTAAAACTCATGGTCCTCCTGACTTCAAGGTTAACCACTGAGCTACAGCTGATGGTGACCGCATGAGGATTTAACCTCACCAAACGCATCTCCTCACTGTTTAATGGATTGATATCATTGTTTAAAAAAAAGTTCAATGCAAGTGCAGTGTTTTCTTTCCCCCATAAAATTGTTCATAGAAATTCCTGGAGTAATTTTCGGTGGTCGAGAACGCCCTCAACCGTGTCTCCCACATCTCCCGCACCTCATCCCTCACACCCCGTCCACGCTATAACAACCAAAAAAGAATCCCCCTCGTCCTCACGTACCACCCCACCAACCTCCGGATCCAACGCATCATCCTCCGACACTTCCGCCATCTGCAATCCGACCCCACCACCAAAGACATCTTTCCCTCCCCACCCTTATCTGCTTTCCGGAGGGACAACTCTCTCCATGACTCCCTTGTCCGCTCCACACTCCCCTCCAGCTCCACCACACCCGGCACTTTTCCCTGCAACTGCAGGAACTGCTACACCTGCCCCCATACCTCCTCCCTCACCCCCATCCCCAAGAAGCCTTTCCACATCAAGCAGATGTTCACCTGCACATCTGCCAATATGGTATACTGCATCCGCTATACCCGGTGTGGCTTCCTCTACATCGGGGAAACCAAGCGGAGGCTCGGGGACCGCTTTGCAGAACACCTACGCTCGGTTCGCAATAAACAACTGCACCTCCCAGTCGCGAACCATTTCAACTCCCCCTCCCATTCCTCAGACGACATGTCCATCCTGGGCCTCCTGCAGTGCCACAACAATGCCACCCGAAGGTTGCAGGAACAGCAACTCATATTCCGCTTGGGAACCCTGCAGCCCAATGGTATCAATGTGGATTTCACAAGTTTCAAAATCTCCCCTCCCCCTACCGCATCCCAAAACCAGTCCAGCTCGTCCCTGCCTCCCTAACCTGTTCTTCCTCCCACCTATCCCCTCCTCCCACCTCAAGCCGCACCTCCATCTCCTACCGACCAACCTCATCCCGCCCCTTGACCTGTCCGTCCTCCCTGGACTGACCTATCCCCTTCCTAACTCCCTACCTACACTCACCTTTACTGGCTCCATCCCCGCCTCTTCGACCTGTTTGTTTCCTCTCCACCTATCCCCTCCTCTATCCATCTTCTATCCGCCTCCCACTCTCTCCCTATTTATTTCGGAACCCCCTTCCCCTCCCCCTTTTCTGATGAAGGGTCTAGGCCCAAAATGTCAGCCTCTCTGCTCCTATGATGCTGCTTGGCCTGCTGTGCTCATCCAGCCCTGCACCTTGTTGTCTCGGATTCTCCAGCATCTGCAGTTCCTACTATCTCTGAAGAAAAATCAATATCTGTCTCTGACAACATCACTGTAAATACTGTTCCGCAACACATCTTTAAGAGCTATTCATTCATTCCCCAAGTAATTTTAAAACGCAGTAGGACTTCATTGTATGCTTCACAATCGGTCAAAAAAAATACTGTATCCTTTAATTGTTTTGTCGTTCTGCTATTTTGTGCAGCTACAGGATAATTAATTACAAAGGAAACATTCTTTACTTTTTGTGCCTTACTCTGATAATGATATGCAAATTTAAATGTCATCAAATTATCTTTTCATCTGCCACTAGAAGGGGTGGGCGACAGAAGCCGAGAATTAGGGGACTAGGCATCAAAGCCTGAGCTAATTTGTCTAAGTGCTGTTCTGCATCCCACATCGATCCACAAGAGGCTGCATTTGCGTGGAGCACTGTGTTGCATTGTCACAGAGATCAGAGTAAAGCGGCTCTCTGCTGTTGGCAGCATCAGGTGTCTTCAGTAAGCTTTCTAATGAAACAAGATTATTTACACAACAGCAAAAATACTCTCGCAACTGAAAATCAGAAATACGTGCATGGGAATGTGGGTAGATCTGGCAGCATCTGTGGAGTGAGGAATAGGATTAACATTTTAGGTCTCTGTCTCTGCTTTAGTCATGTCAGCATCACAGGATAATATCTGTATCCTGCCAACATTTATATGCATTAAACTCACGGATCCAGTCGTAACCTGCTGTGATGGTCAATCTGATATTGGCACTTTTTTTACAAGGGAAAGATGGAGCTTTTTCCCAGGGCAGAAATGACTATCACAAGGGGGCATAATTTTAAGGTGATTGGAGGAAGGTGTAAGGGAGATGTCAGAGGTAGGTTCTTCACACAGAGAGTGGTGTGCGTGTGGAATGCACTGCCAGCAGTGGTAGTGGGTTCAGATACTTTACAGACTTTTAAGCGACTATTGGATAGACACATGGAGGATAGTATAATGTAGGGTATGCAGGGTAGTTTGATCTTAATAGGATAATAGGTCGGCACAACATCGTGGGCTGAAGGGCCTGTACTGTTCTATGTTCTTGAAGATTTCCAGTCACAGTCCTTCTCCGTTAATTTTCGCCATTGACCTTTCATCAGAAGACATCAGATCAAAAAACATATTTTAATCCAGTCCGACAAAACCAATACCTTATATTTGTATTGCAGCTTCAGTACAGGTGTAAGTGCCGAAGAACGTTAAGAAACACAATTTCTCATAATAAGCCTTAGGACAGGTTCCTGAAAGCTTGATTAAATGATTTTGCACCTAAGAAGCACTTTTGGAAGGATAGAAAGGCAGACTTATGTGGGAAGAAAATTCCCAAGTTTAGGATCTTTAGCTTGTATCGTTCACACTTCAAGTAGTAACAGATTATACCATTTTACTCTGTCCAGACTCCTCATGATTTTGTACACCACTTGAAGTGTGAACGATATAAGCTAAAGATCCTAAACTTGGGAATTTTCTTCCCACATAAGTCTGCCTTTCTATCCTTCCAAAAGTGCTTCTTAAGTGCAAAATCATTTAATCAAGCTTTCAGGAACCTGTCCTAAGGCTTATTATGAGAAATTGTGTTTCTTAACGTTCTTCGGAACTTACACCTGTACTGAAGCTGCAATATCCATAGCCCATATCCCATCTTAGCCTTCTCTTCGTCTAAAACAATCCCAACTTCTCCAATCTATTTTCATTACTGACATTCCTCATCCCTAGAAATATTTACATAAATCTCTGTTGCCTTCACATCCGTCCTAACATGCGGTATCCAAAACCAGAAACAATACTCCAACTCAGGTCAAACTAGTGTCTTATACAAGTTCAACATCACCCCCTTTCTCCTGTGTCTATGTTAAAATGGTATGCTATATATGTGATTAACTGTTCTGTCAAACTAGTGACCCTGACACATATATACTGTAATTCTACAGCCACTTTAGAATTCTAAACTTAATACTGTCTCTTCATTTCCTTCTTGCTAAAATATATCACATCATATTTCTTAGCATTGAACTGCATTTACTACCTGTCCATCCATTCTAATAACTCCTTTGTGTCCTTTTGAAGTTCTACCCTGTCCTCTTTACGGTTCACAATTCTTCCAAATTTTCAATTGTACATCAAGTTCCATGTCATTAATATATACCAGGAAAACCACTACAAACCATCGTCCACTTCAAAGAACATCCATCGACTAATGTTTTTGATTTTCTGCCACTTGATAAATTCTATGTCAATATTGCTACTGTCTCTATTATTCCATTTTGCTCATGAGTCTGTGGTCTGGGACATACACCATATCAAGAGCATTGCCCTTATCAATCTATTCTGTTAATTCTCAAAAAAAACTCAAGTAAGTTAATTAAAATAATTTTTCTTTCTACAGTTGTGGGATGTGGGCATCACTGGCTGGACCAGCATTTATTGCCTGTCCCTAGTTGCCCTTGAGAAGTTGGTGGTGAGCTGCCTTCTTGAACCGCAGAAAATCATGGGCTGTGAGTAGACCTACAATACCCTTAGGGAGAGAATTCCAGGATTTTGACCCAGTAACAGCGAAGAAACTGTGATATATTTCCATGTCAGGAAGGTGAGCAGCTTGGAAGGAATGTTTATCTGCTTCCCTTGCCCTTCTAAGTGGAAGTAGCCATGGGTTTGGAAGGTGCTGGCTTAGGATCTTTGGTGAATTTCTGCAGTGTATGTTGTAGGTAGTGCACACTGCTGCTACTGTGCATTGGTGGTGGAGGGAGTGGAAGTGTAGGGACTCCACTCTGCTTTCTCTAATTAACCCATATTTGCACATTTTTCTATGACTGTTTTCACCATGGATCCTTGTAATAAAGCTGACTATTCTGTAGTTGCTGGACTTAGCTTTACACCAGTTGGCTTCCACACAATTCCAGTGGGGCCAAGGAGAGAAATCATTATCCCTGTTGCTTTCCCTGCTTCCAAGTTGCTTATCTCAGCCCTTATCTGCCCTTTAAACCCTCAACAGATTTTGTTAATTTCCTTCATGGTACATTTTGTGTCAAATAGAATAGAACAGTGCAAGCAGGCCATTCAGCCCATAAAGTCTGCATCAGTTCTTTCATGGAGAAATCCAATCAATCTGACATGTGACATCTGTCCCACCCGTTCTTCCTTTTTTTTTATTCCTGTAGGGAGTGCTTTCCCAAATCCTAACCACTCTGCGTGCAAAAGCTTTTCCTCTTCTCTGCTCCAGTTTCCTTACCAGCCAATTTAATTCAGGTTAAATCTGGGCCAACTGATTATTGATTCCTCAACTGCAGTTTCTACTTATTTTTGTCTAAGCCCTTCATCATTTTACTTCATAGCAGCCTCCAAATTTCTCTTCACTGCCGGCAACCTTCCCTTCTACATCGCTGCAATCTCCTTCCTCTAACCCCTCCCACCAACTCCTGCCCCTTCCAATCGCTTCCTTTCCCATTGTCTTTCCCATCCTTTGCAATCTCCTAACCATTCCCCACAAACTGGCAATTTTCATAGTCTTCCAAGCTGCTCCTTAATCACAGACTTGTTCTCTTCTGCTTTTGTTGGCTATGGTCTCACTAGAGAGCTGAAGACTGAGTTGAGCATTACTTGCAGGCTTAAATGTTCTTTGCCACTGATTAGACCAAGCCTGAAGAAGAGTCATACTCCATTTGAAATGTTAACTCTGTTTCTGTCTCCACAAATGCTTCCAGATCTGCTGAGTTTCTGTACTTCTTTCTTTTTTTTTACCCTGGGTTTTCTTTTGTTTCATTTCAACATGGACTTCTTCAGCATCTGAGGAGTCATGAATGGTATTGAACATTGTGCAATCAGTGGCGAACGTCTGCATTACTGACTTTATGATGGAAGAAAAGTCATTGATGAAGCAATGGAAGAGAGTATGGTCAATGAGACTACTCTGAGGAACTCCTGAACAGCTGCCCTGTAGCTGAGATAAGTGATCACAAACAATAACTACCAGCTTTCTTTGTGTCAGGTTGTGATTCCAACCAGTGGAGAGTTTGCCCCTGATTCTGATGACTCAGTTTTGTTTGGGCAGCTTAATACCACAGTCAGTCACATGCAGCTTTAGTGCCAAGAGCAAACACCATCACCTCACCTCTGGAGTTTTATCTCTTTTGTCCATTGTGTATAGAGACTCCAACCTCTTTCTCAATGATAGTAGGAACTGCCAATGCTGGAGAATCTGAGATAACAAGCTGTAGAGCTGGATGAACACAGCAAGCCAGGCAGCATCAGAGGAGCAGGAAAGCTGACGTTTTGGGTCTGGACCCTTCTTCAGAAAGGGTCCAGACCTTTTGTGAAGAAGGGTCCAGACCCGAAACATCAGATTTCCTGCTCCTCTGATGCTGCCTGGCCTGCTGTGTTCCTCCAGCTCTACACCTTGTTATCTATAACCTCTCTCTCAATGTCTTGCTTTGCGCGCCTCCTGTGCAGTGTAACCTGTACGCCTCACTCTGTCTAAGCACCCAGTGATTGGTATGT
The DNA here is from genome assembly GCF_021869965.1 of Rhincodon typus. Lineage (NCBI taxonomy): Eukaryota > Metazoa > Chordata > Chondrichthyes > Orectolobiformes > Rhincodontidae > Rhincodon > Rhincodon typus. The sequence continues at coordinate 10,844,604 of NC_063342.1, forward strand.
CCTTGTTTACTATAATCTGCCTGCACTGGAAACAAAGCTTTTTGCTGTACTTAGGTACACGTGACGACAATAAATCAAATCAATTGAAAGTGGAACACTTCTGTTAAATCTTTCCTGTTCAAGAAATCCGTTTGTCTTAAGTTAATATAATTGTTGATAGCTTTCTGAATGGCATCAAAAGCATTTGAATGTTCTTTTATTTCCTAACAATTTATAACATAGGACCTGCTGAATATACTGGTGCATTAACTTGTGCTGCTTCTGATTTGGTATTCAATTTTGAAGGCATTCTGAATCTTAGGATTTGTTTTCTCCATGAATTCTAATGTTGTATTCTAATAGAACAATCCCTGATGTTGAATCTGCTCAGGATGATAATATCATTTTGCATTTCACCTACATGTTTTGATACTTTTTTTTTTACTGTCATGCTATTTTAAATGTGCAAAAACTTTTCAATCTGATGATCTTTTCATTTCATCATAGAATCTGACAGGCCCATTGGTCCAATAAGTCCATGCCACCCCTTGGACCATCCCACCCAGACCCATCCCCCTTTAACCCACACATCTCTGAATGCTATGGGTAATTTAGCATGGTCAATCCACCTAACCTACACATCTTTGGACTGTGGAAGGAAATTGGAGCACCTGGAGGGAACCCATGCCGACACGGGGAGAATGTGCAAACTCCACACAGATGCCCAAGGTGGGGATTGAACCTGGGTCCCTGGTGCTGTGAGGCAGCAGTGCTAACCACTGAGCCACCATGCCACCCTATAAAGCTATAAATTTGTAGACATTTATTAATTAACCTGATCAGACATGTTGCAACACATTGCTGGAACAGGTCCTCGGAGTTAGTAAGAACTGCAGATAAAAACGGAAAGAACTGCGGATGCTGTAAATCAGGGACGAAAACAGAAGTTGCTGGAAAAGCTCAGCAGATCTGGCAGCATCTGTGAAGAAAAAAATCAGAGTTATTGTTTCAGGTCCTGAGGAAGGTTCTGAGGAAGACCTGCTGAGCTTTTCCAAGAACTGCAGATGCTGGAGTCGGGGTCTATACAGCGTGGAGCTGGAGGAACATAGCATGTCAGGCAGCATCAGAGGAGCAGGAAAGTCAGCGTTTCAGGTTTACACCCTTCATCAGGACTGGGGAGGGAGAAGGGGAGCTGGGAAGTAAATGGAGCGGGAATGGACGGGGGAAGGTAGGTGGGATGATGATAGGTGGATGCAGGAAGGGGGTAGTGGGGATTGGTCAGTGTGAAGGGAGGGGCAGATAGGTAGAAAAAGAAGATGGACAGGTTGTGTCAGGTCAAGGAGGCGGGGATTACAGGGAGGGTTGGACATGGGATGAGGCCGGGGGTGGGGAAGTTTTGAAACTGGTAAATTCTACGTTGATGCCATCGGACTGTAGGCTCCCGAGATGGAATATGAGGTGTTGTTCCTCCAGTTTGCGTGTGGTGTCATTGTGACACTGGAGGAGGCCCAGCATGGACATGCCACCCATCCTCCACCACTTCTGCCACCTACAATCCAACCCCACTACCAAAGATATATTACCCCCCCCACCCCTATCTGCCTTTCGTATGGACCGCTCACTCCGTGAATCCCTTGTCCACTCCACACTCCCCACTAACCCCACCACCCCCAGCACCGTAACCTGCAACTGCAGGAGCTGCTACACCTGCCTTTACAACTCCTGTCTCACCTCCGTCCAATGCCCCAGACAAACTTTCCAAATTCGACAAGGGTTCATCTGTACATCCTCCAACCTGGTCTACTGTACCCGTTGCTCCCGATGTGGCCTCCTCTACATCGGTGAGACCGAACACAGACTCAGTGATGATTTGCAGAGCATCTGTGCTCTGTACGCTGTAATCAACAACAATTTCTAGTAGCCAACCATTTTAACTCCCCCTTCCACTCCCTGGGTGACATGTCTGTCCTGGGCCTCCTCCAGTGCCACAATGACGCCACACACAAACTGGAGGAACAACACCTCATATTCCACCTTGGGAACCTACAGTCCAATGGCATCAATGTAGAATTTACCAGTTTCAAAACTTCCCCACCCCTGGCCTCATCCCATGTCCAACCCTCCCTGTAATCCCTGCCTCCTTGACCTGAAACAACCTGTCCATCATCTTTCCTACCTATCCGCCCCACCCTTCCCACTGACAATCCCCACTACCCGCTACCTGCATCCATTTATCACCATCCCACCTACATTCTCCCAGCCCCACCTCCCTCCCTCAATTTTATTCCAGCTCCCCTTCTCCCTCCCCAGTCCTGACGAAGGGTGTAAACCCAAAACGTTGACTTTCCTGCTCCTGTGATGCTGCCTGACCTTCTGTGTTCCTCCAGCTCCACACTGTATCGACACTTCTGGAACAGGTGGGACTTGAACCCAGGCCTTCAATAGCAACATCTATAAACGTGTATTGAGAAATTATTTTAAATTGTTCTAAAGCTTGCTAGTGTTTTTGCCATGTTTGCTTTAATTGCTGGTCTTTGTTAGTTCTGTATCGCTGTTAAATGCATCAAGTTCATCGCATACTTGTATTTTGAAAAGTTGTTTAAAAAATTTTTAAATTCTGTGCTGTGCCAATACTCTTCCATTGGAGCTTTTAAATTCTCTTAAATGTTTCTATGCTGGGAATTTCTAATAAATACCTTCTTTTCTGCACATCTTCACGGTTTTGGCAACCAAAGTTTTGCTTCTTTTTGCAATGTTTTCCACCTTTTTAATCAAAATGCACTGTTCGTGCCCTCTGCCCGTTCTTCTTTAGATGATTCACACATTTTATTTCCTGGTGAAAGTGGCATATTCACACTCATTCAACTATTAAGGATGAGCCAGCAACACCTACATTGCCCCATGACTGAATTAAAAAATGTGAAAATATTCCAATTTTTATAATTAAACATTGTTTGCTTCTGAATTCTTTACAGGTCCTCGTCTCCTTCCGCGGTGGACTTAACGATGTTTAAGTTTGTTTCCAATATTCCTGACTTCAAAATAAGTTATGGCCGGGCTTTAAATTTTGCAGCTGTATCCTATGATACCTGTTCCAATTGTAGCAATCATTTCTCTGCAAATTTTATTATTTCAGCTTCTCAGACAGGTATTTTCCCGTAGGATGGGGTCCAATGTCCAGTTGCTGTTCAGCCAATTCCTGACTCAGATCTGCTTCTTTACCACCCAGTTGTGTCTTTATGTAGCCCACACAGGCTTTCTGTGCAATTTATTTCTCCAGGTCTGTTGACCATTTCATCTCAGAGTGCAGCTATAACCTGGCACAGCTTCTATGAGAGTCCAGATAGTGTGATAAAGGCTTTCACCTGCTGACTGACTCACTGAATCTGAACCAAAACAACAAAGCTTTAAACATGGTAACTCACATGTCCGTAAAAACAAAGTCCCTGTTTCCCTTCAGGTTCTTCTGGGGCTTTTTCCCTCCCCTCTCTTGGTAGGGGTCAGAGCTGCAATGCTGCTCCCATGCTATAACAATACTGAGATGGCCATCATAGTCATCATTTTATCCTGTAATGTGAAGGGCATTGGTGCATATTGGTAGTACCCTTACCTTTGAGCTAGAAGACCTGGCTTCAAGACCCACCTACCCCAGAGCTGAGCTGTACCACATCAGAACAGGTTCATAGAATTATAGAATCATCAGAGAATGCCTACAGTGTGGAAATAGGCCCTTCAGCCCAACCAGTCCACACCAACCCTCAGTGCATCCCACCCAGACCCATCCCCCTATAACCCACCTAATCGACACATCCCTGAACACTACAGGCAATTTAGCATGGCCAATCCACCTAGCCTGCACATCTTTGGACTGTGGGAGGAAACTGGAGCACCCACACAGACACAAGACAGTTGCCCAGGGGTGGAATCAAACCCAGGTCCCTGGTACTGTGAGACAGCAGTGTTAACCACCGTGCCACCATGCCACTTTCTAACCAGGCAACAAAAGGAAGCAATATCTATGATCTGACGTGAGTACCAACCTTTTTTTGGCGTTAGAGAGCTGTCATCAATCTTCCTTCCTATGCTAGACTAGGGCTTGTTCAGTAATCTGTGGTGGAGGATAAACCATAAATAAATCTCAGCAGAAGAGAATCTTGTCTTAGATAACTGGGTGCAGTTTATTTCCTCTCAGTAACTATGTGCAGGAAGTATTAACTCTTAGGCATATTAACCATTAGAGTCACAAGTGGGGATGTTTTGGACAACATACACATTACCAGAAAGGGGTTGTTTGCAGACTTAAAGCACATCAAGGTGGATAAATCCCCTGGGTCTGTCAAGTCCATCCTTGGATGTTGTGGGAGGCTAGGGACGAAATTGCAGAGACCCTCGCAGAGATTCTTGCTTCACCTTTAGTCACTGGCTAAGTTCCAGATGACCGGAGGGTGGCTACTGTTGTTCCATTGTTTAAGAAAGGTAACAAGGACAAGCCAGGGAACTACAGGCCAGTGAGCCTGACATCAGTGGTAGGCAACTTATTGGAGAGGATATTGAGGGACAGGATCAACCAACATTTGGATAATCAAGGTCTGATTAGGGATGGTCAGCATGGATTTGTGCGCAGGAAGTCATGTCTGACAAAGCTTTGAGTGTTTTTTGAAGAAGTAACCAAGAGGATGGTTGAGGTTAGAGCAGTAGATGTTGTCTACATGGACTTCAGTAAGGCCTTTGACAAGTTCCTGCACAGCAGGCTAGTCATGAAAGTTAGATCGCCTGGTATCCAGGGACAGTTAGCTACTGGATTCAAAATTGACTCAATGGCAGGAAGGAGAGGGTGATGGTTGAAGGTTGTTTCTCAGACTGGAGGCCTGTGGCTAGTGATGTGCCACAGTCACAGATACTGGGACATTTGTTATTTGTTATTGACATAAATGATCTGGATGTGAATGTACAAGGCATGACTGGTAAATTTGCAGATGATACAAAATTAGGAGATGTTGTTGATTGTGAAGAAGGTTATCAAAAATTACAGAGGGATCTTGATCAGATGGGGAAGTGGGCTGAAGTTTGGCAAATGCAGTTCAATACAGATAAGTGTGAGGTGTTGCACTTTGGAAAGTGAAACCAAGGTTGGACTTATACAGTAAATGGTAAGGTCCTGAGGAGTGTTGTGGAACAGAGGGACCTAACAGTATAAGCCCATAATTCGTTGAAAGCAGCGTCACAGGTAGATAGGGTGGTAAAGAAGGCATTTAGCATATTGACTTTCATTGGTCGAGGTACTGAGTTTAAGAGTTGGGTCATTACTTCACAGTTGTACAAGTCATTAATGAGGCTGTACTTGGAGTATTGTGTTCAGTTTTGGTCAGCCTGTTACAGGAAAGACATAGTTAAATTGGAAAGTGTGCAAAGAAGATTTACGAGGATGATGCCAGGACTTGTAGGATTGAGTTATAGGGAGAGGTTGGCCAGGATAGGGCTTTATTCTTTGGAACATAGGAGAATGAGGAATGACCTTATTGAGGTGTATAAAATCATGAGGGACATAGATAGGATGAATGCATACAGTCTTTTTCCCAGGGACGGGGAAATTGAAAACTAGAGGGCATAGGTTAAAGGTGAGAGGGGATAGATTTAAGAAGGACCTGAGGGGCAACTTCTTCATGCAGAGAGTGGTGCATATATGGAATGGGCTGCCAGAGAAAATGGTTGAGGCAGGTACAATAGCAACATTTAAAAAACATTTGGACAGGTGCATGGATGGGAAGGATTTAGAGGGATATGGAGGGCAGTTGGAACTAGCTGAGTGGGCACCATGGTCAGCATGGACCAGTTTGGGCCAAAGGGCCTGTTTCCATGCTGTATTACTCAATGACTCTATGATTCCATGAAGCTTTTTTTCTCATAAGGTCATGACTCTTTGGAACTCTCTTCCTGAAAAAGATATACAACATGGAGACAGATCCTTCAATCCAATTAGTTTATGCCAACCAGATATCCAAAATTAATCTAGTCCCATTTGTCATCATTGGCCTATATCCCTCCAAATCTTTTCTATTCAAATACCCATCAGATGCCTTTTAAATGTTGCAATTGTACTGTCTTCACCACCTCCTTTGGCAGTTCTACAACACATTTGTGCCTCTGTCAGGAGACAATACCAGATTCCTGAAGCTGCTCCAAATGATCCAATACTCTGGCCTGTGGGTGAGCTATGTAATCAGAGAGGTTGGAGCTTCAGCTTAGTTTATGGATAAACTCTTTCTTGTCCCTTATCCTATGTAACAATCGCTTCATAAACCTTCTGGTGCAAGGGAATGCCAGCACGCCCGAGTCCCCCTTCAAGTTACGCACCATTCTGACTTGATCATTTATGGCTGTTTGTTCACTGTCACCAGGTCAACAGTTTGGATATCTGTATCTTGCAGCATTGTGGATGTACCTACAGTAAAAGAGCTGCAGCAGCTCAGGAAGCTCCAGCACTGCCCTTCCATGGGGAATAAATCGGCATTAAATGTCAGCCTTACAGAAGTTGTCCATATCGTGAGAATGAATGAAACTGAATATATCTGCTTAGATGAAAATGCTATCCTTTTAAACGCTGACTATAGATATGCCCATTCAGACAGTGTGGGAAAGATAACGCACACAACTCAATTGGCATTCTGTCAGGATGTCAACATTTAGTCCATCTTGAACTCTTTACTGAAGCACAAAGGAGAAGAGTCAGCAAATTCTTGTGGGCACTTCACACAGAATACAAATAAGCAAGTTAATTGTACACCTTTGATCCTCTCCCCCTCCACATTATCAACTGAAAACTGACTGTATCATTCAATTAATCTTAAAAGGCTCTCTGCTACTTTAGGTCAAAGAACTAACGTTTAGGGGATTAATAATGAACATGACTGAGGACGCTTTCATTGTTAAAGTAATGACAATTTCAAGAATTAATGCATCTGTAAAACACTTACCTTCTGTAAAATTATATTGTAATGGGCAAACAAGACAATCATATGAGATTATCAGAAGCAAGCAACTTGAATAATTTGCAAGGTTTATATTCGAGTGCAGGGTCAGGGGTACAGATTATTTGGTTCTCTATTTTTCTTAAAGTAGAACTTAGAGGATTGATGAGGTACCATGCTTAAAGTATGTGCTAAGCAATAGGCAATGTATCACATTTGTCGAGTATGGTATACTGAACATAGAACAGGTGGGGATCAGCGAGTGTTCAAGGTTAGTATTCACATTCGCTGCAATTTTCATACAATTTGAATGGAGTGGGTGGGGCAATAGTTGATTGCCACCCCATTCATCATCTCAAACATACACAACCTCTACCACCCTGAACGACAAGGACAATAGATTGACGTGGACATCACCACCTGCGAGCACCCCTCCAAGCCGCTCACCATGTTGACTTGAAAATATATCGCCATTCCTTCAGTGTTGCTGGATCAAAATGCTGGGATTGTCTCCCTACGGCAATGTGAGTGTACCTGTATCATATGGACTGAGGCAGTACAAGAAGTTGGCTCACCACCCTCTTCCAAAGTACAATTATGGATGGGCAATAAATGTTGGCCAAGTCAATGATGCTAACATCATAGGAGCTAATAAATTTTAAGAGAAAATGCTTTTTGTAGTGAAATGCAATATTAAGAGAAACCTTATTGCATCCACCTAACCCAAACCCTATGTTCTAAGGAAGGGTCACCAGACCCAAAATACTAACTCTGACTTTTTTCTCCACAGATGCTGCCAGACCTGCTGAGCTTTTCCAGCAACTTCTGTTTCTGTTCCTATCACACATGGCTATTACCACCAGTCCAACCAATGCTGTAGCAGGTGCAAGATATTCCACCAGCAGTCGACAATGTCTGTGTTAGTTTTGTAAACATGGAATAGGAATTGTGACAAATTGATACTCTCAAAGTTGTAGGAACTGAGAGGGGTAGAGTCCATGAAAGATTTGCTTGGATAGAATTAAATGCTGAATTTAAAAAAAAAAATCAGGGATTGGATATCACTGGCAAGGCCAGCATTATCTACCCATCTCTATTTCATTGGAACTGAATAGCCTTCTCAGCATTTCAGAAGGCATTTAAGGGTCAACCACATTGCTACAGGTTTGGAGTCACATGTAGATGAAACCAGGCAAGAACAGCAGATTTCCTTCCCCTAAGAAATTAGCGAACCAAATGGCTTTTCACAAGAATGGGCGCAAGGACTGAGAATAACTTTTTTTCAGATTTACAAACTGAACTTAAATCTCATTAGCTGCCATGGTAGGATTTGAGCTCCAAAATATTTGTCTGGTCCATGCAGTGAAAGCTGACAGCTTGAACTCTTGGCATGGGGCCTTTCCATCTTTGCTTAAGATACAGTGGTGGTGGGAGAGGACCCAAAGTAGGCACAAATTAGATTTTTAAGGGCTTCAATTTACAGGCGAGCTGCCCAAAACTTCTCTACTACTGATTGATAGAATTGCATGGGGTGGTTGGGACCAAGTGGGTAATTTGTTGGTATGGAATCCTTGGTAAGTCACTGATCACCGAGCCTGCAAATCACCCTCAGGCATCATCAAATCTAGAGATAGTAAGAACTGCTGATGCCCATTTCTGAAGAAGGGTCCCGACCCAAAACGTCAACTTTCCTGTTCCTCTGATGCTGCCTGGCCCGCTGTGCTCCTCCAGCTCCACACTGTGTCCTCATCAAATCCAGCCTGTCATTATGTCACAAAACGGCCATTAAATATCTGCCAGTCCCAATGCTTCACTCTATCCCCTTAGTTTAATTCTGTCAAGTGCCCAATTTGTCTGATCATCTTCACCACCAACATCCTGGCAGGCAGTGGACCCAGATCATTTCCATTTGCTGCGTAAAAAGATTTTCCTCACGCCCTTCCCCCTCCCTCCTGGCTTATATTTCTGGCCCAAAACTTTAAACCTATGTTCCTTGGTCTACTTGATCTGAACTAATCATAATTTTGTACATCTGCGCCAAATCTCACATTAATCTCCTTTGCTGCAAGGAGAAAAAACACCGCTTCCCCAATTTGACACTGTGACTAAAATCCCCCATCCGTCAAATCATTATGGGGACTCTCTAGGACTCTCATATCATCCCTAAAATGTAATCTTCAGAACATGATGCAATAATATAGCCATAGCTTAACCAGATATGTTCACAGTATCAGAGAAACAGGAGCTTGGGTATGTCCATTCCCATTCCATGCCCGTTCAGAAGGTCATTGAGCCTTCTCCAATATTCAACAAGATCATGGTTTATCTGACAGTGACTAATGTCCTGCCTGTCCGCCCCCTTAACTCCTTGTAAGAAATTCCATCTCTTTCATTCCTACATTAATTCTTGGAATCCTTAATTTCAAGAACAAATCCCAAGAAACAGGACTTGGCTCAACTTTAAAATTGTTAGTTTATCAAGCCAAAAAAACTACTTTACAATTTAAGTGAAACTTACTATCACCCACGCTCTAGTCATTACCACATTGTTAATAGGCTGGGTCTGGAGATATCAGTCTCTGCCTTTCTGGCCATGCTTTGATGTTGACCTTTCTCATAATGTTCCATTCACAGGATCTCACAGCCTATTGGTTTGCCTAGCCCTCCACCCCTCTTTATTTTGATCTTTCGGTTTCCTGAGTTGTGCATGACAGTAAAGTCAGGCAATTCCTTACCTCCTGCACTGCTGTTTATGCTGGCAGAAGGACTATTGTGATTTCCTGCAAAGTGATGGGTGCTTAACTAATATAGCACTCGGGCAATAATGCTGCTTCTTTTCTTGATGGGAACTGATTGTGGTTCATAATTGCAATAACTTGTGACATTGTCCAGTTGTTAACATTCTCCAAACCAGTCATGAGTCAGAGTTTTAGTTTGCTCATTCCTTCTATGTATTCAGGCTACACTATACCTTTAACCCTGACTCACTTCTCAATCAAAACTGTATCTTTCATGAATATATTTAATCACTTAGCCTCCACTGCTCTGTGAAGGAAAATCCCAAAGACTAATGACTTTCTGAGAATAAATTCTTCCTCATCTGCATCTTAAGTGGTGTACGACTTATTCTGAAATTATACCCCTTGGTTAAAGACTTCTCCATGACATGAAATTTCCTTAGAACTGTATCCTAGCAAGCTCCTTAAGGACGTTACATATTTTTATAACATCACTTCTTATTTTTTAATCTGCGGTGCATCTTGCTCAAACTTTCTTCATTAGACAGCCCCCAATACAAAACCAACCTGTTCAAGCTTCTATAAATTGCTTCCAACATCATCAGCAGTAGCAGAATTATACTCCTGCACAATCTGAAACCTCAATTTTATTTTTTCCTTTATTCATTCATGGGATGAGGGCATCACTGGCTAGGCAGTTAAGAGTCAACCACATTGCTGTGGGTCTGAAGTCACTTGTAGGCCAGGCCAGGTAAGGCTGGCAGATTTCCTTCCCTGAAGGACATTAGTGAACCAGATGGGTTTTTCCCCAACAATTGGCAATGGACTCATGGTCATCATTAGATCCTTAATTCCATATATTTTATTGAATTCAAATTCTACCATCTGCCGTGGTGGGATTCGAACCTGTGTCCCCAGAACATTATCTGGGTCTCTAGATTAACAGTCCAGTAGGACAATACCACTAGGCTATCACCTCCCCCGCCCAGCAATGTCCAGCATATCCCCAACTTCACTATTACCATCAAGTCAGGGGATCAACCCTGGTTCAATGGAGAGTTCAGGAGAGAGTACCAGTAGCAGCACGAGGCATACCTGAAAATGAAGTTACCAAACAGGACTACTTGCATGCCAAACAGCACAAGCAGCAAGTGATATACAGAGCTAAGTGATCCCACAGGTGACGGATCTGATCTAAGCTCTGCAATCCTAACAATTCTCTGAATGAATACTAGCATCATATTAACATTCTTGATTAGATCTTGTATCTGCAAGTTAACTTTTGTGACTCATGCTCCTGGATCCCTTTGCATCTTGGAATACCACGGATGTTTTTCAGATAATCCCCGCTTTTTTTCTACTAAGGTGAACATCTTCACATTTTCACATATTATATTCCATCAGCTTTTTTTTTTGCCCTCTCAGTGAACCAAGAATCTCAGAATCATTACAGTAATAAAGCATGCCATTTGGTCTATCATGGCTACAATGGATCTCTAAACATTTTGACGTTGTGGCAACTTCCTGCCTTTATCCTTTAACCCCGCACGTTGTTTCTAGTTAAATAAATATCTAATACCCACTTAAATGTCTCACCTGAACCTGCCTCCATAAAACTTGCAGGCAGTACATTCCAGACCCGATCCAGTCACTATGTGAAAAGATTTTTCCACACCTTGCATTCACTTCTTTTGCAAAAACTTTAATCTGTGTCCTCTGTTTTATTTTTGTCCGGCAAGGATGTTAAGCATTATGGAACAAAACAGCTACGATGCCAATCGGCCATGAGCTAATCAAAAGACAAAACACACTTGAGGAGCAGGATGGCTTTGTCCTGTTCATATGCATAAAAACAGATGCCTCTAGCTTTCTCCTTCTGTTCTCCTTACTCTGCTTACAGTGTAAGATAGCCAATCATTGAAAGAGAGTCTTAACATCAGGAGCTTATGTGTTGTATGTCTCTAGCTGTTCGATTCCCATAAATTATTGAATGTCATTGTTAGTAAGTTAGACAGCTCTGGCCCCATTGCCTTTCTCTTTTCTCTTTCGACAGTCACTTGTTGTTTAGACTGCAGATGGTATCTTTAATTTTGACACAAAAATCAATGGTAGGTCAATGACACACTGTCCTGACGTGGACGCACTGCCAAGGTTCGAGTCTCCAGATGCTTTGATTCAAAGTCTCTGTTTTCTTTTGTGACTAATTATTTTTACAGGGAGGTTGAAGTTTAGTGGATGGGTCCCTCGGCATTTGTTGTCGTTGTTCTCTTTGTCAGCAACTCAGGCTGCCCCTGAAGCTTAAGGGATCATCCCTCCTAACTCCACAACCAGTCCACTGTGATTTTTACATTTTACATTATACCACAAGACCATAAGAAATAGGAAGAGGACGAGGTCATTCAACACCACCACTACATCCCCCCACCCTCTATCCCACTGAACCTGCTCCGCCATTCAATAGGATCATGGCTGATCCAACATTTCTCACATCCATTTTCCTGGCTTTTTCCTGTAACTGTGATTCCCCAACTGATTAAGAACCTATCTATACATTTGTACATCTGAAGCTGATGAGCAGCAAAAGGGTAGCTGGTCACTTCATAAAACCATAAGACATAGTAGCAGAAGTAGACCATTCAGCCCATCATGTCTGTTCCACCTTTCAATGAAATTCACCAGATTTAGAACATAGAACATTACAGCGCAGGACAGGCCCTTCGGCCCTCGATGTTGCGCCGACCTGTGAAACCAATCTGAAGCCCATCTAACCTAAACTATTCCATTATCATCCATATGTTTATCCAATGACCATTTAAATGCCCTTAAAGTGGGCGAGTCTACTATTTTTGCAGGCAGGGCATTCCACGCTCTTACTACTCTCTGAGTAAAGAACCTACCTCTGACATCTGTCCTATATCTATCACCCCTCAATTTAAAGCTATGTCCCCTCGTGCTAGCCATCACCATCCGAGGAAAAAGGCTCCCACTGTCCACCCTATCTACTCCTCTGATCATCTTGTATGTCTCTATCAAGTCACCTCTTAACCTTCTTCTCTCTAATGAAAACAGCCTCAAGACCCTCAGCCTTTCCTCACAAGACCTTCCCTCCATACCAGGCAACATCCTGGTAAATCTCCTCTGCACCCTTTCCAACGCTTCCACATCCTTCCTATAATGCGGTGACCAGAACTGTACGCAATACTCCAAGTGCGGCCGCACCAGAGTTTTGTACAGCTGCAACATGACCTCATCGCTCCGAAACTCAATCCCTCTACCAATAAAACCTAACATACTGTACGCCTTCTTAACAACGCTATCAACCTGGGTGGCAACTTTCAGTGATCTATGCACATGGACACCGAGATCTTTCTGCTCATCCACACTACCAAGAATCTTACCATTAGCCCAGTACTCTGTATTCCTGTTACTCCTTCCAAAGTGAATCACCTCACACTTTTCCACATTAAACTCCATTTGCCACCTCTCAGCCCAGCTCTGCAGCTTATCTATGTCCCTCTGTAACCTGCAACATCCTTCCGCACTATCCACAACTCCACCAACTTTGGTGTCATCCGCAAATTTACTAACCCATCCTTTTACGCCCTCATCCAGGTCATTTATAAAAATGACAAACAGCAGTGGCCCCAAAACAGATCCTTGAGGTACACCACTGGTAACTGAACTCCAGGATGACCATTTCCCATCAACCACCACCCTCTGTCTTCTTACAGCTAGCCAAGTTCTGATCCAAACTGCTAAATCACCCTCAATCCTATGTCTCCGTATTTTCTGCAATAGCCGACCATGGGGAACTTTATCAAACGCTTTACTGAAATCCAAATACACCACATCAACCGCTTTACCCTCATCCACCTGTTTGGTCACCTTCTCGAAGAACTCAATAAGGCTTGTGAGGCACGACCTACCCTTCACAAAACCGTGTTGACTATCCCTAATCAAATTATTCCTTTCTCGATGATTATAAATCCTATCTCTTATAATCCTTTCCAACACTTTACCCACAACCGAAGTAAGGCTCACTGGTCTATAATTACCAGGGTTGTCTCTACTCCCCTTCTTGAACAAGGGGACAACATTTGCTAGTCTCCAGTCTTCTGGCACTATTCCTGAAGACAATGACGACATAAAGATCAAAGCCAAAGGCTCTGCAATCTCCTCTCTAGCTTCCCTGAGAATTCTAGGATAAATCCCATCCGGCCCAGGGGACTTATCTATTTTCACACCTTCCAGAATTGCTAACACCTCCTCCTTATGAACCTCAATCCCATCTAGTCTAATAGACTGTATCTCAGTATTCTCCTCGACTACATTGTCTTTTTCCTGTGTGAATACTGACGAAAAATATTCATTTAGCACCTCTCCTATCTCTTTGGACTCCACGCACAACTTCCCACTACTGTCCTTGACTGGCCCCAATCTTACTCTAGTCATTCTTTTATTCCTGACATACCTATAGAAAGCTTTAGGGTTTTCCTTGATCCTACCTGCTAAAGACTTCTCATGTCCTCCCCTGGCTCTTCTTAGCTCTCTCTTTAGGTCCTTCCTGGCTAACTTGTAACTCTCAAGCGCCCTAACTGAGCCTTCATGCCTCATCTCTACATAAGCCTCCTTCTTCCTCTTGACAAGAGATTCAACTTCTTTAGTAAACCACGGTTCCCTCGCTCGACCACTTCTTCCCTGCCTGACAGGTACATACTTCTCAAGGACACGCAGTAGCTGTTCCTTGAACAAGCTCCACATTTCAATTGTGCCCAGCCCCTGCAGTTTCCTTCTCCATCCTATGCATCCTAAATCTTGCCTCATCGCCTCATAATTGCCTTTCCCCCAGCTATAACTCTTGCCCTGCGGTATATACCTATCCCTTTCCGTCGCTAAAGTAAACGTAACCGAATTGTGGTCACTGTCACCAAAGTGCTCACCTACCTCCAAATCTAACACCTGGCCTGGTTACTTCAGGGCAAAAGGATTTTCTTACGAGGAGAGATTGAGCAGTTTAAGCATTTAGTTGCTCGTGTTTAGAAGAATGAGAGGTTATCTAATTGAGGTATACAAGATGCTAAAGGGGATTGACAAAGTAGACATCTTTCGTTACAAGGGGAAGTCGAGAATAAAAGTACATAGTTTTAGGACAAGAGGTAGTGGATTTCAAACACAGATGAGGAAAATTTACTTTCCTCAAAGAGTCATGAATCTGTGGAATTCACTACCCCGGAGTGTGGTGGATACTGAATAAATCTGAGGAGGAGATGGACAGATTTTTAGTTAGCAAGGAGTTAGAGCATTAAGGGACATCAGCAGCAAAGTGGAGTTTGTGGCATAAAGCACTAATCATATTAATGGCAGAGCAGGCTCAAGGGCTGAATTGCCTCCTCCTGCTCTTGGTTCTTAAGTTTTTATGAGGTCATCGCTGATTTGATAATCCTAACCTTCACTTTACTATCTTTTCCTATAACCCTCGATTGTCTTACTAATTTAAAATCAGTATTATCTCAGCTTTGAACATATTTAACAATCCAGCTTCTCAACAGTTCTCTGAGATTAAAAAATTCCACAGATTCACAATGCCAGCATTTATTACCCATCCCGAATTGCTCAGAGGGCTGTTAAGAGTCAACCACATGGCTATGGGTCTGGAGGCACATGTAGGCCAGACCAGGTAAGGATGGCAGTTTCCTTCCCAAAAGGACACTACTGAACCAGATGAGTTTTTCCAACAATCTACCATGGATGCGTGGTCATCATGAAATTCTTAATCCCAGATTTTTTTAAAATTAAATTCAAATTCCACCATCTACCATGGCGGGAACCCATTGCCCGAGTCTCTGAATTAACAGTGCAGTCCTAATACCACTATGCCATCACCTCCCATGTGTCTTAAATGTGTGACCCCCTTATTCTGAGATGATGCCCTCTGGTCCTAGACTCTCCCACAAGGAGAAACAACCTCTCCTCATCTACCCTGTCCCCTAAGATCCCTAAAAATCTTGCATGTTTCAATAAGGTCACATCTCATTCTTCTAAATTCCAATGAGTGCAGGTCCTACCTACTTAGCTTTTCCTCATTAGACAGTCCCTCCGTACTTGGCAAGATACTATGGTACATAATATCAACCAAGTGAACCTTCTCTGAACTGCCTACATTGCAGTATACCCTTCCTTAGATAAGGAGCTCAAAACTGTTCACAATATTCCAACTGTGGTCTGACTTGTAGCTTGTATAGTTTTGGCAAAACCTTCCTACTTTTATACTCCATCCCCTTTGAAATAAAAGCCAACATTCCATTTGCCTTCCCTATTATCCATTGAACTTTGTGATTCATGGACAGGGATTCCAGTATAGCCACAATATGATAGGCAGGTGGCATAAATCAACATTTCTACCCTCTGAGCGATAGTAGGAACTGCTGATGCTGGAGTTAGAGATAACACAGTGTGGAGCTGGAGGAACACAGCAGGCCAGGCAGCATCAGAGGAGCAGGAAAGTTGACGTTTCGGGTCAAATGGGACCCATTTTTGAAGAAGGGTCCCGACCTGAAACGTCAACTTTCCTGCTCCCCTGATGCTGCCTGGCCTGCTGTGTTCCTCCAGCTCCATACTGTGCTATTTCGACCCTCTTGCTTTCCTTCTCCAAACCCTCCTTCTCCACTCCAGCCAAGTAATCCCCTAAAAGAAAACAATTCCCTAAGGCAGCAAAAACCAGTTGAGGAGATTTCATGAACCAAGTATCATTCATAAAGTTACAACAATCCGCTGAAAATGACAGTAAACACAATTAATTTTCAGAACAGTTGGCTCAGCCAGTAGAAGGAATTTGCATATATCTCCGTTGGTGATAGGATCATGCTCCACTCGAGACGCTTGTTCACAACTGGGTTAAAACTTTTGCAGGGACCCCATACACTATTTTGGTGGAGAGCGGTGAAGTTCTTTCTGGTTTCCTGGCCAACAGTTATATATCATTAGCATTACTGAAACAGATTATCTTGTTGCGACAAAATAGCTGCATAGTTCATACATTACAACAGTGACTAAGGCATGTCCCATTCATAACATCAAATATAGACTGTGTTCCTGTGGAAGCTTTGGGACTGTCCTTATATTTTAAAAGGAACATTGATGAACAAGGAGAGGCAATGGCCAAACGGTATTATCACTGGACTGTTAATCCAGAGACCCAGGAAATGTTCTGGACACCCGGGTTCAAATCCTGCCATGGCAGATTGTGGAATTTGAATTCAATAAAAATCTGGAATTAGGAGTCTAAGGATGACCGTGAAACCATTGCCAATTGTGGGTAAAAATCCACCTGTTTAATAATGTCCAATAAAACTGCCATCCTTACCTGGTCTGGCCGACATGTGACTCCAGACCCACAAAAATGCAATTGACTTTGAACTGCTTGCTGGGACATTAGGGATAGGCAATAAATGTTGGCTGAGCCAGTGATGCCCTCATCCTGTGAATAAATAAGAAACCTTAACTCATTCAACACAGTCCATTTCAAAATTCCTGAAAATTCTGAATTGATTTGTAATGGGGTGGGGGTGTTAACCCTTTGAATGGACATACCAAGGTTAACGTTATCTGTAGAATTCACACCTTCCATTGTTCACAGTTTACTCAAAGTAACAATGGAGCAGAACCAATGGACACCCTGGAATCTGTATCTCCAATTTTGTAGTGTTACAAAATAAAACCTGACAAAAAAAACAGTCATCCACAAGTAAAAAAAGACTACTAGCCGACTATGTGCTGGTCTTTGAACACTCCGATAGATAATACAAAACGTGGCTCAAGATAATGAGCTTTGATCTAAAGACTCAAGAAGAATCTGGGCAGCTTACAAGAGACAACCAAAGGCTGCAGAGAAACAGTTGCAAAAACGTTGTGCCATCAATGCTTTTCAGAACCGAAAGGCTGTAAAGGCTTTTTTAAAAGCCTGATTCCAAGACTCCAGGTCCATTTGTAAGGAGATTAAGTCACAAAAAAGCCACAAGTGCCAAACTTCACAACTCCCTGCTGAAAATTCACCTCTTTGAAGAAATCTGACAGTGATCCTGATATCTGACTCCAAACAACAGAACTCATCTTAGATGCAACTTGTGAGGAAGACTTCTTCCTCACCAGTGCCCCAAAGATTGTATCATAAACACTGAGCTAAACATAGAGTTGTAGAGTCATACAGCACAGAAACAGATCCTAAATCCAACCAGTCCACACCAACCTTGTTCCCAAACTAAACTAGTCCCACCTGCCTGCACTTGGCCCATATTCCTCCAAACTTTGAGATAGTAGGAACTGCCGATGCTGGAGAATCTGAGATAACAAGGTGTTGAGCTGGATGAACACAGCAGGCCAGGCAGCATCAGAGGAGCAAGAAAGCTGACATTTCAGGTCTGGACCCAAAACAGTTGTAACTGTACCTGCATCCACCACTTCCTCTGGCAGTTCATTCCACACATGAACCACTCTCTGTGTAAAGAAGTTGCCCCTCGTGTCCTTTTTAAAACTTTCTCCTCTCACCTTAAAAATATGCCACCTAGTTTTGAACTCCCCCACCCTTGGAAAAAGACCCTTGTCACTCACCTTATCTGTGACCCTCATGATTTTATAAACCTCAATAAAGTCATCCCTTAACCTCCTACTAGACAGTGAAAAGTCCCAGCCTATCCAGCCTATTTTTATAATTCAAACCCTCCATTCCTGGCAACGTCCTGGTAAATCTTTTCTGAACCCTCTCCAATTTAATAATATCCTTCCTGTAGCAGGGCAACCAGAACTGTACTCAGTACTCCAGAAAAGGCTTCACCAACATCCTGTACAAACTCAACATGACATTTCAACTCCTATACTAAACATATGACCTGCTTGCCTGGAAAAGCCCTGTCGTCTTTAATTATATCTTTCATGGGTGTGCCACATGTACCTGATGTAGCATTTAGAATTTAAGGGTATGTGATAATGATCTTATGTAAATTTGAAAACTCTCCTGCTGTTTTTAAATTCACTACTCACATATATATCTGCCCTCACAAAGAATAGACATGGTTACAGACAGTAAGGGAAGGGAATTGGGGCATCTGTTTATTTTTCTTCACCCTGCCATTAACACTGCACTTAAAGATAAGTTCGTGGTTTAAAAATGAGTTGGCTGTAAAGGTTTTGGGAATTTGTGGTCATTAATGTTATTATATAACTGCAAATCTGACCAACACTGCAAAGTGCATCAATTAAGGAATCACGACATAAGTTTAATAGTTCATCTTATCCTATTACATTCTGCGCCATGGCTTAAAATCGATTCAGTCTGCTTTCTGAGCATTGACTTTTCCAGACCCTGTACAGTGTTCCATGATTATCTGACAGCTTTCTTTCTGAAGCATGTTCTTTTTAACTTGTAGTTAATTTGCTGTAAAAGGAAACCTTTCACAAATTACATGCACGTAAGAATTTGTCTGTGCCTGGAAGCTTCGATCTGATTTGATACCTCTTGGTAGTCACATTATGATTAAAATATCTGCTGAAATTAGACTTTCCCCTCGTTCATGATCCAAAACTCTACAAAAGTGCAGGATAAAGCTTCTGTATTCCAAGAGGCAATTTACTATTATTTGCGTAGCCCAGTGGAGCTACTCATGTTTATGGTCAGGGCAGTTAGAAAAGATTTGTCAGAAATTATTCACTCACCCAACCATGGTAAAAGCTTCCTTCTCTCACTGGCATCCTCTCAGTGGTGCTCATTGATATGTGTGCTATTGGTGGGCATTAACCTTAGGACCAGAGAGACAGAAGTCAGCCCTTGAGTCTGTTTAACCAATTGCTTTGATGATGAGAAGATATTTTCCAATCAAACTGTTCAGAAATATTTCTATCACATCTCTGAATCAGGTAGGTCTTGAACCTTAGCCTCCTGGCTCAGAGGTAGAGACACTACCACTGCACCATAAGTGCTCCATGATTAGATTATGATTGATCTGCAGTTAACCCCATTCACCTGCATTGGTAAATAAAAACCAAAAGAACTGCGGATTCTGTAAATCAGGAACAGAAACAAAGTTGCTGGAAAAGCTCAGCAGGTCTGGCAGCATCTGTGGAGGAGAAAACAGAGTTAACGTTTCTGGTCCGGTGACCGGCTCTGAGGAAGGGTCACCAGACCCGAAACGTTAACTCTGTTTTCTCCAGATGCTGCCAGACTCACCTGCATTGGTTCTGTCACACTTAAAACAAAAATTGATCAATGAAGACAATATGGACTGTAGATGCTGCAAGCCAGGGCCTATAGCTGTGAGCCTGAAAAAGCACAGCAGGTCAGACAGCATCAGAGGAGCAAGAAGGTCAGTATTTTGGGCCAAAACACTTCATCAGTCATGATGAAGGGTTTCAGCCCAAAATGTTGACTTTCCTGCTCCTCTGATGCTGTCTGACCTGCTGTGCTTTTCCAGGCTCACACCTATAAATATTGATCAATCTTTGTTTTGAAATTTTCAACCAACTTCCAGTCTCAGTGGTGTGTATATGTGTAATTATTTGTGTGTGTGTTTTTGTGTCTGTGTGTGTGTCTTTGCATGTGTGTGTGTGTGTGTGTGTGTGTGTGTGTCTTTGCATGTGCATGTATGTGTGTGTGTATGCGTGTCTTTG